>NC_058524.1:553442595-554069428 GCF_904849725.1 Hordeum vulgare subsp. vulgare | reverse complement strand
TGAAAAAAATTTGATGATTCTATGATTAAATAGATATTTATCTATCTAAAAATTATTTTTGGAAAAAATCATGAGCAAACTATAAGGGAGATGCAGTTTAAATTTGACCTGTTTCCTGCTGAATCGACGGAAATGTTGCTACGTCACCGTGATTTCTATTGTTGATCCCGCTTAGTTCAAACGATTCGAATTTGAATTTAAAAATAAAATCAAACGATAAAAGTTTTCAAATTTCAAAAAAAAAATGTTCGGGTGTGTCGGATATTACCTAGGAGAATTGTCCTTTAGGATTATTAATCTTAAAGTGTTTTATTGCGTTAAAATAAAATAAAACTAAAGTTGTTAAATAATGCAATAAAACAGAAACAAATAATAAAAAGGGGAAAGAAACCCCCTTGACCCAAACTGGGCCGGCCCCAGCCAGCCCACCTAACCGGGGGGAGGGGGGGGTATTTAACCCCATCTAACCCTAAATTCATCCACACCCTCACTCCGAGTCCACCCCACGCCGCCACCCCATCCACGAGGGGAAAGCCCCTGCCATCCTTGATTTCATCTCGGCCCTCCTCCGTCCGTCGCAGCTCCAGATTTCCCCATAGGCTTGTGGCTCCAGTGCCCCGATGTCGAGCTCGTCGTCGTCGCCGCCGCCGCCGCGTCGACCGCGTCCCCGCCCGCTTCCGATGCGGTGGCCGTCGAGGGCAAGACCACGGTGCTCGTGGCCGAGAAGTTGGGCGCCGCGGGGCTGGCGTTGCTCTGGGAATTCGCCAACATCGACTGCTCCTACGACCTATCCCCCGAGGGGCTCCGGGCCAAGATCTCGCTCTACCAATGTTGGCCGCGACGTCTTCGAGGCCTCCGGCGGCCGTCTCCGCATCGTCGGCCGGGTCGGGTTCGGGATCAGATCGACAACGGCTATCTCGTCGTCAACGCGCCCCTCGCCAACACCGTCGCCGCCGCCGAGGACGGCATCGCGCTGATGTGCGCCATGGTCAGGAACGTCGCCAAGGCCGACGCATTGCCCTGATGTGCGCCATGGCCAGGAACGTCGCCCAGGCCGCATGCGAGTAGTTATGAGAAAAGATCGCTCCTGATTTTTGTGTATACAGCAAGGCAAGTGGATCCTGAGAAAAGATCGCTCCTGACATATCCATCTCATGTGTGTGGGTGGCGGCGCCCCGAGTCAGAGAAGCCTCGGAGGATGGCCGGAGCACTGGAGAGATAGCCATGTTGCTGCCTCTGAAGCAACCACGCTGACATGTCGATGCACTGTGATGCCGTGATGAAAGTTACAAAGAAGATAAGGTATGCCTCAGATCTTTATTTACGTAGCTAGTGTTGTTGTATACTTGTATGAAATTTTGCTAGGATCCTTTCTTAAAATTTGTAAATGACCACCAAAATTTCCTCTGCATTGTTGCAACTGGGCCACTGATAATATATTCATTAGATAATGTGTATGGACAGATGTTACTGGGATTAAAAATTTAGTATTTTGCGACTCCCCAGTAGTTGTTGTGAAGGAATAAATAAAATAATATTAATTTAGAAGACAATGATTTTACATAATATGATGTTGACATTAATATCGAAAATAAAAATGTGAGTGATTATCGGCTAAAACCCCACAATTATCATTGAATAAACTATTATGTACACTCGCCTTATAATTAAGATTATCCAAACAAGATAGTTGTATAAAATAAAAAATATTGTATTGCCTTCAGCTAACACTACAAGATAATTAGTATGGACATTAAGTTTACAGCCTCTCATGTAAACAATATCTGATCAATTATTTACAAATAGAATGAGAAATACTACGTGCAGTTTTCTAGCAGTCACAGCGATCTTGTGACTGCTTTTACTAATGCATTTTGCTTCAGGATAATTTGTGGAGCTCGTCGCCGTCAACGAACCCTTCATCACCATCAACTGCATGGTATCGTTCTCCATTCTACTGGCTCATGGCTCGTACTAAATGGTAGTAGCAATGATAGGCAGACCAGAACAAAATAGCCCTATGTATTATCAGTTCCGCAAGTGTATTTTCATCTAATTATCTTGTTGCATTCGAGCATATCATATTTCCGTACTCCATGTAGCCATTTCTTCTCATTTAGCTTCAGAGTTGAATACAGGAGTGCTGAAATTCCCATCAGTCGGTTCATCATACTTGATGCAAATACAACAGCCACATCAGCATAGTGTGAACAAGTTTTTTGACAGTTCATTTGATCTTTTAAGTCCACAGTAAAATCCAGTAAATCATAGTCAAAGCTACAAAGACTGCAGAGAACTCCATATTAGCGCGCGACCCAGCCGCCCGGCCGGGCTCGTCCCGTGACTGGTGCGTGTAGATCTTAAGTGCATATTGCCGTTCATACACTTATATTTTCTTCCGTGCTAGGTCGTTTAATCTAGTTTATACTTTCAAGTACCGGCCGACCAGTATGCGCATTTTAATCCCTCAGTGCAAATGCTCTGTTATCCATGTTAGATTTGCTCCTAGGATATGCTCTAGTGAGGCCTTTTGTTGCCAGATAACCAGCACATGCTTCAGTACTGACCTCTCTTTGTAATAAACATACATAAAATGCATCTTAATTTGTTTGCCAAACGGTGCAAAAACTTTATCATATCCATAGGTCAGTGTGGGATGAAAATCACAACTGTTTGTGGACCTAAAACAGATGCTAGTGCAGAAGAAATGAAAATGATATTATTCTCTTGGGATCTGCTGTTTCAGTGGACTACCTCTCCACATTGTATTGTTCGGTTTTGTAACTATGGTGTTGTTGTTTTATATATAAAGTGGAACGAGAGCCTGTTTCGAGAATATTGTTATTTAGCTGTTACCATCTTGGCTGCAAATTGTTTGTGATTCACCCTAGATTTACATTGCTTGCCATAAGATGTTTTTGTTCCCAAGGGTCCTTTTTTTTGCCTTGATAACTAGTTGATTATTCATTGTTACCTTCTCTTTATGAATAAATAGTATACTCGTGTTGACTTGTCTGCCAACTAATCTGATTCAAAATCTTCACATGCATAGGTACTTGGGCATGGGATGGGAATCACAATTGTTGTGGAGTAAATTAAGAATATCTTGTTGTTTGGCTGCTACCATCGATATTCTTGTAGATTGAACATTGCCATGGGTGCTTCTCTACGCAATGAATATATTAGATCAAGCATCATGTCATGGACATCATAAGACTTTTCTACCTTGATAGTGATGTCTACGGGTTGGATTATTCTTCTGTTTATGAGCTCTTCTAGTAAAGCTGCTTTTTTTTACTCTTTTTTTATAATAATAATCTCTTTCCTTGTTTTGATACCTTGTATACATGGGATGTATGTTAGCTTCAAAAAAGGAAATTAGTAATTCCTTTTCACCCATAGCTCGATCTCATGTAGCTCAGCGACCTAGGGATCCCTATTATGCTTCTCATACACAAATTTACTGCTTGTCATTGCTATCTTGAGCTGCTGGTTCTACTCTGGCTCAGCTGATGTTGTTGCTAGACCAAACACACTGATCAGGACTGCCCTCTTAGCTAGATGGGCTCTTATTATCTATGTTTTCTGTTGGGGTTGGCTGGTGTTTGATTGGTTAGGGCAGGCAGATTGAGGACCTAGAGCGCGCCTGAGGGGTCGAGCGCGGCACCCTCACCGTCGACAGCTACCTCACCAGGTCCCCATCCCTCTTCCTGCGGCGGGGTGTGGTGGCGTCCACTACACAGAGGTGTATGCCTCCATGGCAGGCAACTGTGGCCGTCACGTCATGGAGCAGCGTTCTGTCATGGTCAACTGGATCATTGAGGTCAGTGTACTACAACAACACTGTACTGCTGTTGTACTCTGCATTCTACATGTATACCGCGATTCCACTTTATCTGAGTTCCAGTTTGTGGTACAAGCTCGCCCTACAGATTTACAGTCATGCTAGTTTTGTGCTGGTAATTTACTGTGAAGTCACATTGTATCGCAGATTCAATGTTGGTTTAGTTCTCTGAGTGATATCTGTTCTAAAAGCATTGTGGTTGTGTGGCCGATCTCTGGTGTGTTTATGTGTTCGGCGTGCTGAGGCAGTTTATCTAGCTATGCATTTTGTTTAATTTTGCAGGGGGTAGTTGTCTACTGTCGTAGATATTATTGTGCGACATTCTGATCAATAGATTGCTCACGGAGTGATCCTGTGTTATTGTTTTTCGAAACTCTTCTAACAAAATGTTATTGTTCAACATTCTGATTAGTAGATTGCAGGTGGGAATTCAGATAGAACCCAAAATTTTGTTTGCATCATCAAGTGCGCAGAAACCAGGGGTGTTGGGGACTGGGGCTTGGGTGTGACATGATGTGCATATATTTTGCTTATTAGATGTTGTTACATAGTACATCATGCACTAAATCTGTTTCAGTGTGAGCTATGCCATTGGCTGGTATTGCTTCTAGAAAATAGATAGATAGTTGCTGCTCTATTACACCTTCTCTACTCCTACTGCACTTGTAAATGGATAGTGTAACCAGTAAATTGGGGCAGTTCCTTCTCACCTTAAATTCATCATACTTGTCTAGTTAGTTATGTTGCAAGAAATGTCTACCAAGTTGAATCTGAATAATCAAATTCTACCTTCCTGGTTGAATTGTTTCCTCCACACTATTTGAAAGGATCGATATGGTTGGCTAGAGGGGGGGGGGTGAATAGACAACAACCACTTTTTAATTAACCTTAGCAAGTTAAGGTAAACAACATACGGGTTCACAAATAATACGACAATGAGGTGAACCCTAAAGAAGCTAACAACGAGAGCTATTAAGACAATTAAGATATAGTCACAAGCATAAGCAAATACAAAGTAAAGGATAGGGATAACCACAAGTGGAACCGATGGAGACGAGGATGTGTTACCGAAGTTCCTTCCCTTTGACAGGAAGTACGTCTCCGTTGGAGCAGTGTGGACGCACAATGCTCCCCAAAAAGCCACTAAGGCCACCGTATTCTCCTCACGCCCTCACACGAGGCAAGGTACCGTGATTCCACTATAGGTGTCCTTGAAGGCGGCAACCGGACCTTTACAAACAAGGTTGGGGCAACTCCACACAAAGCTTGGAGGCTCCTAACTAGACCACGAAACTTCACCACAATGGAATATGGCTTCGAGGTGACCTCAACCGTCTAGGATGCTCAAACACCTAAGAGTAACAAGATCCGCAAGGGATTGGTGGGGGAATCAACTTTTCTCTTGGTGGAAGTGTGGATCTAGGCCTTCTCAACCAATCCCTAAAGAATCAACAAGTTTGATTGGCTAGGGAGAGAGATCGGGCACTTTTGAGCTTGGGGCGCAACAATGGAGCTTAGAGAGGTAAGAGATAGGGTTCCATAGCTATAAGAACCCTTTATATAGTGGGGGGGGGGGAAATCAGACCGTTTTCCCACTCTCTGCCCGAGCTCCAGCGGTACTACCGCTGACTGCAGGGGTACTACCGCTGGCACTCCAGCGGTACTACCGCTGACCAGGGGCGGTACTACCGCTGACCAGGGGCGGTACTACCGCCGCCAAGCGGTACTATCGCTGGATGCAGCGGTACTACCGCTGGCCCCAGCGGTACTACCGCTGGGCCCCTGGTAGTGCAAAAGCACTACTACCGCCAAGAAAGTCTTCGCAAAAAGGTCCGTCCACGAACAACCGCTAGGCAAGCGGTACTAAGCTCCTGGAGCGGTACTACCGCTGACCAGGGGCGGTACTACCGCTGGCTGCAGCGGTACTACCACTAGGGCCAGCGGTACTACCGTTGGGACCATTTTGCAAGGAGGAAAGAAACACAGTGGCGGGGGCCGCTCCAAAGATGAAGGTAAGGGAGAATATGTGAAGTGTGCGTGTGCAAAGATAGATTCCACCCAAACCTTTCCAGTACGGATCCCCTCTCAATTGTACGGCTTTCCTATGACTCAAATAAAGAGAATCGTAGAGAGCGCCGTGCTTCCGTTCCATGAATGAGGAGACGAGTCGTCTTGTGTCGTTGACGTGTGTTATCTGAAACCTTAACACACACGGTTAGTCCTTTACGGTATTGTCATCAATCACCAAAATTACTTAGGCATAAACTATGCCCCAACACTATTAATCATGCTGAAGTCCATTGCTACGAATCTGTTTTCACGAGAAGTACGCTGGCGCGACACGAGTGAATGGCAAGGTGGAGGTAATGTATTTTCTTTATTTTGTCCGTTTTTGCTATATTTTTGTGTAAGAAAATGTACCCATGAGATGAGTTATTGTGTTATGTAAACCTAGGAGATGTATTATGTGATGTTATATGATGGATGATTTTAATTCGACTTGGAGTTTTCTTGATTTGAATATGAAATAGTGTTGGATTTAATATTGGACAAATAACTGGGTTGAAAAGGCCTAATAAATAAAAATAAAACCAAGTTTTGGAACAAAAAGTTGTTGAATTCAAAAATGAAAAAAGGCCAAAACTGAAACTGGATCAAATGTATTTGGGCACTAAAAGGCCAGGGCCCAAATTATAATGATACAAAACAATTCGAAAAAAAACTAGAAGTGGGTGTAAATAGGCTTAGGCCCAAAAAGAAGCCCAATAAGAAAAAAGCCCAAAAAATAAAACCAGCCCATGTGATCAATTGAAATGGGTTGGGCTGATTTCAATTATGATGTTTTGATTTCGTTGTAATTTTGCCACGTAGGACTGCCACGTAGGATTGGATTAGATTGCCAACGACGATTTAGGATCGTAGTAAAGGTTACGACGATCCAGGAATCGTCGTAAAAGTTACGATGATTTTGATTAAAACGTCGCTGCTGTTCATTTGTGACGCTCTGTTTTCGACGCTTGGTTTTTCGTCGTGAGATCGTCGTAAACTAAAAACCGTGACGATGTAGCGACAAAAAAATAGCGTCGTGTATTAGCATAGTCCTTGTAGTGTGCTTTGCTAGCTGCTGCTATTGTTTGCTACTGCCCATGATGCTGCTTGCGATTGTTGTTGCCGTGTAGCCTCCTCTTGCTGCTAGCCAAAGCTTGCCTGCGCTATTAGCTGTTGCTGTTTGTGCTTTGCTGCATTATGCTAGCTAGCTCTTGCTGCTGTTAGTTGCGGCTTCCTGCTTAGTGCCAGGTTGCTTGTTGTGCCATAGCCCCTGCTTGCTGTATGTGCTTGCCTGCGCTAGTTGCTGTTGTTGTGCATGCTGTCATTGGTTGCTAGCTTCTTGTTGTAGTTGCTGTTGTAGAATGCTAGCTAGGCTGCATGCCACTGCTGCCGGTTGCTGATGCTAGTTGCCGTAGCTGCAAGCTGTTGTTGTTAGGTGCCTTGCTGTAGATGTTGTAGTTGTGTTGTCGTTGCTGCTTGCCGTCGCCGCTTAGACCGTCCCCTTAGTATGGGGTCGCAAAGTTCATGAGTACCACGACGTCCTTGACGACCCCTGGACATCTTCGGAAAACGAGTTCGACTACCGACACCGAAGACCCGTGAACCACGACGCCGAGTGAACGACTACCGTCGACGAGACCGAGTACCTCGACTTCGACGACGATCGTTGTTCTCCTTCATCGAACCAAACCCCTCCGATTCGCACGCGTCGAAGGTATACCGATGAGACGTGTCGTGTACCAAACACATATGATGTATGGGATGATTGTATGTTTGTGCCTATATATGTTGCCCGTTGCACATTGTCTCTCTTTCGTCGCGCCCACGACACATGGGAACCCGAGATACGGGATCACCCCATATTTATTTAACGTTCCCGCACACGCTTCCAGATCGTGGCACCGATATCTCGTTGAGTAATCGGGATAGGAACGTTGCCGTGGCATCGTTTCCGTCTTGCCTCTATGGTTCCCTCTCGTTCGCCGTGGCGACATGTGTTTCTTTCTCTTCTTGCCGTGGTGTTGATGATCTTGCATGCATGACGCATTCATGGCATAATATTTCTTGTGTTGCACGCCTCTTGTGTCGTAGCTCCGTTCTATGTTCCGCGAGTTAAACCGTCTAGGATGCCATATAGGATCACCTCTTCACCCCTTCCCATGTTAACAACAATTTAATATAGCCGTGTAACTAATTGGGAGTGAACTAAATAATTAAACGTGGAGTTTCGTCGATATGCAACTCGTTGCATATCGAGCTTCACTTAATGTGTAGTGTTTGCGTGAGGTGAATTGCCATGCCATGCCTTGCATCATTGAACTGATCATGCATCATATTAGGTTGTGCATCATGTTGTGCATCGTGTGGTGAATATATGTGTTGATGTTTGTTTCCGGTTTGTTCCGTCTCGATAGAGTTCCGCTAGCGTGTCGGAATGTGAGGACCCGTTCGTCTACGTTGGTTCGCCGACTTCACGGAGTCATTCTTCTTCCAAGCGGGATCTCAGGCAAGATCACCATTTCCCCAGATACCATTACTATCATTGCCATGCTAGTTTTATCACTTCTATCGTTTATGTCTCGTTGCCTACCACATGTAAATGTCAGCCTCTCAACAATGTCATGATTACCCTCAACCTGTTCGACCTAGCGAACCACTGATTGGCTATGTTACTCTTGCTTAACCATGTTGTTAGCGTTGCTAGTTGCAGGTGTAGTTGCTTCCATGTGATAACATGGGTCCCTTGTCATATCACCCCATTAAATGCTATTTAATTTAATGCACCTATATACTTGGTAAAAGGTGGAAAACTCGATCTTTCTAGCCTGGTGTTTTGTTCCACCTTTGCCCCCTTAGTTTCGGCTACTGGTGTTATGTTCCATAATTGAGCGCTCTTAACACGATCGGGGTTGTTATGGGGACCCGCTTGATAATTCGTTTTAGATTAAAGCTGGTCTGGCAAGGCCCAACATTGGTACTACATTTGCCCAACATAATAATTTTGTTAATACTGAAAGCATAGGGCGTCATGAACCCGAGGAGTAATTGCACATAATACAGGGAGGGCCAGTGCTGATTGTGCTGGTCCAAAATAGAGCATCGTGCGAGGCCAACCCGGGGCAACTTGGGTGATGTTTATCAGGCCACCGTACGCTTCGCTTATCTGTTGTGTCCTGAGAACGAGATACGCGGCTCCTATCCGGTTCGTCGACACATCGGGCGGCCTTGCTGGATTAGTTTTACCTTTGACGAGATATCTTGTGCATCGGGATTCCGGTGATGCTTTGGGTAATCTCAGAGTTGAGGTTTTCCACTAAGGAATCCGACGAGATCGCGAGTGTCGTGATCGAGGATTTCTGTGGGTTAAATCTTTTCCACTAATTTGTGATGGACTAGTTGGAGCACCCCTGCAGGGTTAAATCTTTTCGGAAAGTCGTGCCCGCGGTTATGTGGCAACATGGAAACTTTGTTTAACACTGGTTCTAGATAACTTGAAGTTAACTTAATTAAAATATGCCAACTGAGTGCGTAACCGTGACTGTCTCTTTCGTGAGTTCCTTCTCCGATCGAGGACACGGGGGGTTATGTCTGACGTAGGTAGGTGTTCAGGATCATTCATTTGATCAACCGTAGTTCACGTCCGTTATGAGTAGATCATCCCCCTTTTTATTCTTGTCCTCGTAAGTTTAGCCACCAAATATATGCTTAGCCGCTGCTGCAACCTCACCACTTAACCATGCCTCACCCATTAAGTTTTGCTAGTCTTGATACCTTTGGAAATGAGATTGCTGAGTCCTGTGTCCCTCACAGATTACTACAATACCAGTTGCAGGTACAGGTAAAGGTTACTCGACGCGAGCGCGTTGATTGTTCATTTCGAGTTGCTTCTTCTTCTTCTTCTTCTTCATCGATCTAGGATGGGTTCCAGGCCGGCAGCCTGGGATAGCAAGGATGGACGTCGTTCTTCTTGTCTCGTTTGTTTTCGTCTATAGTCGGACCCTGCTCTTCTTCATGATGTTTATGTACTCTACTGTTGTGACTCTGATTTAGCTTGTGGCGAGTGTAAGCCAATTATATATATATATATATATATATATATATATATATATATCTTCTTTTCAATACATGTACTTGTAATGATATCCATTCTTGCGACACGACGAGATGCGCTTCTATCCTTGACGAGGCCTTCGTGCCAAATTAAGGATAGGGTCGCATCTTGGGCGTGACAAGTTGGTATTAGACCAGTACCGACCTAGGAGCCCCCTTGATTGATCGAACTTGGCCGAGTCGAGTCTAGTGATAAACTGCTTTGAGTCTAGTTATATATCGGAGAGTAGGATTCTTTTTTCTCCTCTTCTATGCTCTGGTGAGGAATCTTGACGTAATATTTTAATTCTACTTCTCTTCTCACTCAATTTTTTTTAGGATCACGTGGATATTTTTGGAATCTATATGATGCCGATGTGACGGAGTTCTGTCTTGGTGCCTCCTGTCTGACTTGATTTTCTTCCGGGGAGTTGAGCTCCAGGGGATTCTTGAGCACATCGTTATCATTCAGATTTCTTAATATCTCAGGATGAAGGATGTTCGTAATTGCTTCAATACTAGTATTGGCGAGATAACCCCGATGTCCCCAGTACTGGTGCAGATTGTTCGGAGTACTGCCATACTTTGTATCGTTGTGATCACGAGGGTCTGTAGTAGATGAAGGTCCGAGATTATGGTTGTGTGTTGACGGATGTGATATAGGTGACGGGTTAGTATAGGAGTTGTGTGATTATTACTCCTTGTATCCGTGTACCACATTGCGTGACCTGATATTTCGGGAATTCATAGGTGGGAATTCAAGTAGTTGCTTATAGGACAATCTTCTAACAAATGCATGATGTTAGGTTGGGGTTCGACATCTAGTGGATTCGTTTGTTCACGGTCGACTTACAGCGGTACACATTGTGTCTTAAAGAGTCCTTGTAGCTTGCTACGACTCGGGGACGCTTCGTATGTCGGGTGCACTGCCTTGCACTTGATGGCTACTGTAAAATTGAGCTCGTGCGATCCTGTCCACGAAAATATCTGACAAAATCTCTCTCATGAGTTTGTTTTGGCTTGTTTCATAAGCATCTCCCTTTGTTTTGTTGATTATGGTAATTTGTGTTGCTTCGATGTCAAGTGGTGATTTCATATCTTTTCTAAGAGGTGTTCTCATATTTTTATGGGAGTATTAATTCTTTTGCTCTATGAATTGTCTTATCAATTCCTTTCAACCGGAGTCATCGTATCAATTCCATTCAACCGGTGTGCTTCTCTGCAACTGAATTCAATCTTCTCCAGTTTTTGTAGATCATTCTCTCAATTCGTTCCGGAGTTGATCTCATTTGTCCCAAGTTGTCTTTGTTTTTCCCCGCCCTCCAACCCTTTTCTTCAGTGATTCAATTTTCATCCAAGAGTTTTCTTTTCATTGTGCTTCCGCTGTCTGTTCTTTTCTCTCTTACCCGGTGATTCATGGTGAAGATTCTCAGGAGTTCTAGTGCATCATTCCTTCAATCTGGTTATCTTTGTCCGGTGAATTTAATTTAGTTGTCTGTGTCATCTTATCCATTCTTCCTTGTAATTCTTTCCTATGTCAGAAATTTTTATGAGCCTATCTTGTTATTCATTTCTCTCTTTCCTATCCGGAGTGCTAAAGTTATCTCTGAGTTTTCGTGGTTTCAATTCTTTTAATTATTGCGAGGTGCTAATCTCATCTAGTTCTCTTTGTACCGGTGCAATATCTCTCTTCTAAGCAATCTTTTCTAACAATGGTTTCTTTGAGTGGGCCCATAACCCACAGGTTCTTTCCCAGGATCTTACCTCGCTCTTTTAATCATCTCCGGAGATCTCTAAATCGTTTCAACTATGACGTAAGTATGAATTTCATCATTCATATTCCTTCTTCAAGATCTATTTGAATTAATTCTCATATTGGCTCAACCTTTCATTCTTCTTTTTTTCCGGAGTGTCTCATTAATTCTTGGTGGTGTTGGTCTCGTCATCATTCTTAGCTTGCAATTCGAAGGAGTGTTTCTCTCAATCTTGGTCCATTCTCTTCATGATTCATAGTTTCAGCCTTATGGCATCATCTTGAATTATTCCCAATCATGAGTAATCTCTTTCTTGCTATCCGGCGCTTTTCTGAGTTTTTTTGAGTTCTCGATCCTCCGAAGGCCATCATTTCAGAAGATTTTTCATTCTCAGCTTTCAGCTTTCATCCTCAATTCTTCTCCATTGTTGTCTCTTCGTCGTCTCTCGTTTATCTGGTGCCTTGTTCAAGTTTTCTCTCATGTGGCTTATGATCTCTTAATTCTCTTGTATCTCCATTAATTCGTAGTGTTCCCATTTATTTGTGAATTCTTACCGGTGCTTCCTTCAATTTTGCCTTAAGTGGTGCTTATCTCTCTATCTCTTCAAGATTCTTTCAAGAGGAATACGTGGTATGCTAAATCCGTTGTTGGTCATCAATTAAACTTGATGAAGGATTAGCATAACATAATTCTTATTCTTGTTTCATCAAATGATTTCAATTCTTCTTCCGGAGTGGCTCATGATATCAATTCCTTGTTCTCAAGTGTTCTTGTCTTTTCTTTTTCGGAGTTCCAAGTTTTGTCAAGTATCTCTTTGTGAACCTTCATCTAAATCTTGGCAAGGTCATAGTCTTATTCTTTTCTACCTTCTTACCGTTGCATCATTCATTTGTATACGGAGGTCCTTCATGGTGGTTCATCAAGGTTTCAATCCATTCTCAAGTGTTCTTCAAGATTCCTGTTGGAGTACCTCAAGTATTCTTTATCTTGCATCTCCAAAGCAATTGTTCTTCCTTTATACTTTGAGGTGGTATTATAGCTTTCTTGTTAGTGTAGGAGCCTCAAAGAGTTTCCTTTCAAGAATAAGATAATTAAACCCACCAATTCCATGATCATGAGATATTTGCAACCCATGATTTCTTCATTGAGCTATCTTGGTTTGGATTTCACCTAAAGCTTTTCCTATGGATTGTTGCTACCATGGTGCTTGTCATTAATCCAAGTTCTCAATGTATCCTCTTGGTGTAAGAAATTGTTCATATCTTGTTTCTCCCAATCAATCCTTGTTTCTGTTAGTGGCTGGTTGTCACTTCATTAGTTTGAAAAGGTTTCCATAAGCCGACTACTATCTTGTTTTTTTTCGTTGTTGATTTTCCAACAACTCCGTCCAATTCTTCTTGCAAGGATGCTTGCCAAGTTCTTTGGAGTTAGTAGTTGTCATTCTTTTCTTCATTCTCTTCTTCCGTATGAGCTAGTTCATATTCTCTTGTTCCGGAGGCTTTGTGATGTTGCTCTTTTGGGTCTATTATGTTGTTCTATCAAGATCATGGTGTTCCCTTGCTCTATTTAGTTGTTTGTTATGAATATTGTCTAATTCTCTCTTCTTATCGATTTTTTTGTCCCATTTTCCAACCGAAGTGCTGCCGAAATTTTTAGTGAATTCTTGCTTCTTTCTCATATAATTCCTCATCGCTTTGCAACCTTCAAAGATCGTTGGTTTCACTCGTTTTTCAAAGAAGCGACTAAGTTTTTACCTCTTGTCCTTTCTCATCCTCTTCCCCCTTTCATTCTTGGATCTTGGGGCGAGATCCTCTTGTAGTGTAGGAGAGTTGTGATAGCCCGATGCCGACGCCCCAGAAGATTCCCCTTTATTTCCGTTTCCGTCGTGTGATTAGTTTTATTCGTTGCATCTTCATTTAGTTTGCATCGTCGCATCATGCATGTCATCTTGCTTCGTCTGTCGCGTGTGGAGTTTTGAGTGTGTGTGCTTCGAGTGCTCACCGAGTCTTAGTGCGATAGAAACTCCCCCTCTCCCCTCTTATTTCATTTGTGCGGTTTGCTAAAGTTTCCCGTTTTAAACCCGTATTTAAAAGGGTTCGTCTTCTTCTTTTCAATAAAAGTCCTTTTATTAAATGTGGGGACAACCCCTTGGGTTTCCTTTATTTTTTCCCTTTGTTTATTTGCTAAAACAGACTCTTTTCTTTTCTCCTTTAAAGAGCCTTTATTTTATTCTTTAAATAAAAGGGGTTTGGTTTTATTCTTTTGTAAGAAAAGGGTTTTATTTTATTCTCTTGTTAAAATAGTTTTATTTTAATTCTTAAAAGGGTTTCATTTTTTATTTGTTTAAAAAAAAGCCCAACCTATTTTATAGTTGGGGTATTTTTTTTAAAGGAGCCAAAATCATTTTTTTATGTTGTTAAAATCTTTTTATTTTAGAGTGTGATTTCCTGTTTTTTTAAAGGGATAAAAAAACATAAAGAGAGAGGAGGAGGCCCACTTGGGCCGCAGCCCAGCTTCCCCTCCCCTGCCCTAGCGCCGCAGCCTCCTCCCGTTCCATCCTCCCCTCTCCACCCCGCGCGCCGTCCTCACCCCGCGGTGCTCGCCCCACCGCCAGGCTTCCCCGCAGGTGCCCGAGCCGGCCGCTTGTTCCCCCGCGCCGTCGGCCTCGACCCGAGGTGCTCTGCCCCGCCGCCTCGTGTGCCTGCAACGCCAACCTCGCTGAGATGCGCCGCCCCGCGCGTTCCTTCCTCCCGCGCCAGGGCCCCATGGCCTCGCCTCCCCGGGTCCCCTACCGTCGCCGCGCCTCCCGGTCACCAGCCCCGAGCCGCCGCAGCAGCCCCCTGCCGCCTGCGGGTCGCCGTTCCCCATGGAGCCGAGATGCTCCACCGTCTCCCGCGCCGGAGCCATGTGCCGCGGCCTCCTCCAGGTCCCGTGCACGCCAAGACCTCCAAGCCCGGCCTCCTGCTCTGCTGCACCGCTGGCCTTGGCGTTGTGCGTGCCTGCCTCATTTTGCCGTTGCTGTCGCGATTTGCTGTTGCTGCCTGCTATGCTGCGAGCGAGTTCTGATGCTTGCCATTTGCTGCTGCTGGTAGTTGCAGGTAGCTGCTTGCTCTTGCTGCCGGCTGCTGCTTTGCTAGCTGCTGCTATTGTTTGCTGCTGCCCATGATGCTGCTTGCGATGTCTGTTGCCGTGTAGCCTGCTCTTGCTGCTAGCTGAATCTTGCCTGCGCTAGTTGCTGTTGCTGTTTGTGCTTTGCTACGTTATGCTAGCTAGCTCTTGCTGCTGTTAGTTGCGTCTTCCTGCTTAGTGCCAGGTTGCTTGCTGTGCCATAGCCCCTGCTTGCTGTATGTGCTTGCTTGCGCTAGTTGCTGTTGCTGTGCATGCTGTCATTGCTTGCTAGCTTCTTGTTGTAGTTGCTGCCGTAGAATGCTAGCTAGGTTGCATGCTGCTGCTGCCGGTTGCTGATGCTAGTTGCCGTAGCCGCAAGCTGTTGTTGTTAGGTGCCGTGTTGTAGATGTTGTAGTTGTGTTGCCGCTGCCGCTTGCCGTCGCCGCTTAGACCGTCCCCGCCGCGTGGGATCGCCAAGTTCACGAGTACCACGACGTCCTCGACGACCCCCGGACGTCTTCGGAAAACGAGTTCGACTACCGACGCCGAAGACCCGTGAACCACGACGCCGAAGGAACGACTATCATCGACGAGACCGAGTACCTCGACTTCCACGACGATCTTGTTCTCCTTCATCGAACCAAACCCCTCCGATTCGCACGCGTCGAAGGTATACCGATGAGACGTGTCGTGTACCGAACGCATATGATGTATGAGATGATTGTATGTTTGCGCCTATATATGTTGCCCGTTGCACGTTGTCTCTCTTTCGTCGCACCCTCGACACATGGGAACCCAAGATACAGGATCACCCCATCTTTATTTAACGTTCCCGCACACACTTCCAGATCGTGGCACTGATATCTCGTTGAGTAATCGGGATAGGAACGTTGCCGTGGCATCGTTTCCGTCTTGCCGCCATGGTTCCCTCTCGCTCGCCGTGGCGACATGTGTTTCTTTATCTTCTTGCCGTGGTGTTGATGATCTTGCATGCATGACGCATTCATGGCATAATATTTCTTGTGTTGCATGCCTCTTGTGTCGTAGCTCCGTTCTATGTTCCGCGAGTTAAACCATCTAGGATGCCATGTAGGATCACCGCTTCACCTCTTGCCATGTTAACAACAATTTAATATAGCTGTGTAAATAACCGGGAGTGAACTAACTAATTAAACATGGAGTTTCGTCGATATGCAACTCGTTGCATATCGAGCTTCACTTAATGTGTAGTGTTTGCGTGAGGTGAATTGTCATGCCATGCCTTGCATCATTGAACTGATCATGCATCATATTAGGTTGTGCATCATGTTGTGCATCGTGTGCTGAATATATGTGTTGATGTTTGTTTCCGGTTTGTTCCGTCTCGATAGAGTTCAGCAAGCGTGTCGGAATGTGAGGACCTGTTCGTCTACGTTGGTTCGCCGACTTCACGGAGTCATTCTTCTTCCAAGCGTGATCTCAGGCAAGATGACCATTTCGCCAGATACCATTACTATCATTGCCATGCTAGTTTTATCGCTTCTATCATTTATGTCTCGTCGCCTACCACATGTAAATGTCGACCTCTCAACAATGCCATGATTACTCTCAACCTGTTCGACCTAGCAAACCACTGATTGGCTATGTTACTACTTGCTTAACGATATTGTTAGCGTTGCTAGTTGTAGGTGTAGTTGCTTCCATGTGATAACA
Organism: Hordeum vulgare subsp. vulgare; assembly: GCF_904849725.1. Classification (NCBI taxonomy): domain Eukaryota; kingdom Viridiplantae; phylum Streptophyta; class Magnoliopsida; order Poales; family Poaceae; genus Hordeum; species Hordeum vulgare. The sequence goes on along the minus strand of NC_058524.1, from coordinate 554,052,892 downwards.
TGGGCACCTTGTCATATCACCCTATTAAATGCTATTTAATTTAATGCACCTATATACTTGGTAAAAGGTGGAAGGCTTGGTCTTTCTAGCCTGGTGTTTTGTTCCACCTTTTCCCCCTTAGTGTTGGCTACCGATGTTATGTTCCATAATTGAGCGCTCCTAACACAATCGGGGTTGTTATGGGGACCCCCTTGATAATTCGTTTTAGATTAAAGTTGGTCTGGCAAGGCCCAACATTGGTACTACATTTGCCCAACATAATAATTTTGTTAATACTCAAAGCATAGGGCGTCATGAACCCGAGGAGTAATTTCACATAATACAGGGAGGGCCAGTGCTGATGGTGCTGGTCCAAAATAGAGCACCATGCGGGGCCAACCCGGGGCAACTCGGGTGATGTCTATCAGGCCACCGTATGCTTCGCTTATCCGTCGTGTCCTGAGAACGAGATACGCGGCTCCTATCGGGATCGTCGACACGTCGAGCGGTCTTGCTGGATTAGTTTTACCTTTGACGAGATATCTTGTGCATCGGGATTCCGGTGATGCTTTCGTAATCTCAGAGTTGAGGTTTTCCACTAAGGACTCCGACGAGATCGCGAGTGTCGTGGTCGAGGATTTCTATGCGGCTTGTGGTAATTTGTGATGGACTAGTTGGAGCACCCCTGCAGGGTTAAATCTTTTCGGAAAGCCGTGCCCGCGGTTATGTGGCAACGTGGAAACTTTGTTTAACACTGGTTCTAGATAACTTGAAATTAACTTAATTAAAATATGCAAACTGAGTGCGTAACCGTGACTGTCTCTTTCGTGAGTTCCTTCTCCGATCGAGGACACGGTGGGGTTATGTCTGACGTAGGTAGGTGTTCAGGATCATTCATTTGATCAACCGTAGTTCACGTCCGTTATGCGTAGATCATCCCCCTCTTTATTCTTGTACTCGTAAGTTTAGCCACCAAATATATGCTTAGCCGCTGCTGCAACCTCACCACTTAACCATGCCTCACCCATTAAGCTTTGCTAGTCTTGATACCTTTGGAAATGAGATTGTTGAGTCCCCTGTGGCTCACAGATTACTACAACGCCAGTTACAGGTACAGGTAAAGGTTACTCGACGCGAGCGCGTTGATTGTTTATTTGGAGTTGCTTCTTCTTCTTCTTCTTCATCGATCTAGGATGGGTTCCACGCCGGCAGCCTGGGATAGCAAGGATGGACGTCGTTCTTCTTTTCTCATTTGTTTTCGTCCGTAGTCGGACCCTGCTCTTATTCATGATGTTTATGTACTATACTATTGTGACTCTGATGTAGCTTGTGGCGAGTGTAAGCCAATTATATGTATATATATCTTCTTTTCAATACATCTACTTGTAACGATATCCATTCTTGCGACACGACGAGATGCGCTTCTATCCTTGACGAGGCCTTCGTGCCAAATTGAGGATAGGGTCACATCTTGGGCGTGACAACAACACTTCTTCATACTACAGAAGTGCATATAATAGTATTGTAGAATTATAGAACAAATAAAATTAGGACAACACTACAACAACACATGTACAACAAAATTAGGACAACACTACACCAGCATGGCAGCATCTACAAATCTACAATACCAGCATGGGAGCACCTACATATCTACAATACCATCATCTATTCATCAAACTATCAAAGAATCTAAAACAGTAAAAAATAAAAAAAATGCCCTGCATTACACTGAAGAAGCAGGGACGACATAGGTCCAATCTTTTGCCTGTTTGCTTCTAGAGGAGGGAGTGGCAGGGATGGTGTGCTACTGCAGGAAGTGCTGGAGGCGGCGAGATGCTCCAGTTATCGTTCGTCGAGCTTCAGGAGGAAGGGACCTCGAGGAAGGGACAATGCTGGCGGCGGCGAGAGGCTCCAATCGTCGGGCATCACGAGGAAGGGCGGAAGTGGTGGTGGCGGCGAGATGCTCCGATTGTTGGGCGTCAGAAGGAAGGCACCAGGAGGAAGGGAAGATGGCGCGGTCCCAGTTTACTTCTACTGCTCCAGGAAGGGCACCAGTGGTGGTGGTGGCGACGAGATGCTCCAGGCGTCAGGCATCTTGCTCCTGGGTAAGATGGCGATGGTGGCAGCGAGATGGCAAGGTCGCATGTGACCGGCCTGGTGGGGAAGAGGATGAGAAGATCTAGAGGACAGGCAGCTCCGGTGGTGCTACCCCCGGCCACCGGAGGCAAGTAGGGTGGCGGTGGCGGTGTGGCTCGGGGGTATGGAGGCAGGAGTGTGGATGGGGAAGGGGAATACTGCGATGGTGTGGATAGAATCCAAACCCTATCGAGCGGCAACATTTTGTGCTTTGCGGGGGAAGGCCGACCCATTTTGAGTTTTTTGTACAGTGTGCCCATACCGATTAATTGGAATATTCGTGACAAATCAGTGGTTAGGCCGATAAGTCAGCCCCAAAGAGTAATGGTGAAGATATGGCATTATCTTAGCGGGCACACCTCGAGTAGCGATTAATCGGCCGATAAATCACTGAATCGACCAATTTTTTGAACTAATGCTTGAAGCAAGATGACATGATGTAGACAAAGTAAACTCAACTAATATGAATAAACCACATCCTTTTACCCTTAATGAGAGCAACAAAAATACGTGTCATGTCCCCTTATGTCACTCGGATTGAGCACCACAAGATTGAACCCCTTACAACATACCGCTCCCGTTAAAGATAAATCAATCTAGTTGATCAAACAAAACCGATAGATCAAAGAAAAATATGAAGCTATCATAATCATTCATATATATAACCAACAAACATTCAATATACTTTCATGAATAATCAGAATATAAATCCATAATTCATCGAAGCCCAAAAAACACACCACAAACATGATTACATAGGATAAATCACCACGGGAATCGCGGTGATTTTTGCATTGAAGATCATAGAGAGAGATTGGCATCTAGGTACTAAATACGTACTCGTAGGTCTGTAGTAAACTACTCACACATCATCATGGGAGCAGTAAGCTGTAGTAGGAGAAATGCTAGCAACAGCGTTGGTTTTTGCCTTACCAGTAGCGCTTGTGCCAGCGCTACTGCAATCACGCTACAGCTAGTCTATTCGTAGTAGCACTAAAAATAAAAGCGCTACTAGTATACACATTAGCAGTAGCGCTGGAATAAATAAAGAGCTACTGCTAAGCCAACGCTACTGCTAATATTCCAGTGCTACTACTAATATTCCTGCTTTCAGTATTTAATTCGCGTCGTATTCATGTCCCCCTATGTATTTGTGGATGCTCTATATAGTGGTTTCATCATATCATAATAAACATGCACATTTTTCATCACATCATACACATAAAGTGTGGTGACCCCGACTAGCAAGTCGAGTTCGCCGTGCTCAGTGACCCCAAGGATCAATGTTCACTGAACACAAATACTGAATAATAGAGTCTTATATCCAAGTACCGAAATTATTACATCGAACGACCAGAAGGTCGGGTTCAAGAGCAAGGCCTAAAGCCAATTAAACGGATACATCGAGTAGCGGAAACTCGTAAGGGCTGAGCGGCGCCCATGCCATCAAGCCTACACCGACAGACATTCTGACTTGGAAGCGTCCTAGATCGCAGGTTCGTCTCCGACGGCGTACTCATCGCCAAACTCCGGTCCTTCCATGTCTGGTCAATAACATAACCAGTGGCAAGCCAATGAGTACTTTGAATGTACTCGCAAACAGCCCATGATATGAATATAAATGGTAAGGAATAACAGTAACATGTATCTTTAGTGGAATGCAATGTGGTGGCATGATCAGGTATATGCAACAAGTTAAAGAATTACTTTTGAAGAACAGGTTACAGATATTGACATATCTGACAAGGGTTGAACACACCGGGTTCACCCTATATGCCAAGTCATCGGACTTGTCATAACCTCAAGGTATTAATGAGGGCTAAACCATCCGGGTTTACCCTATATGTCAAGTCACCGAACTTGATCATATTATTGTGATTATCATAACAACACCTTTTTAACGCCACACACACACACTTGGTTTATGCGGAAACACTGGACGTAGTTTAAGCAGCACCACCCAACTGTCCTTGACCGTGGACACGGCTATTCGAATAGTTTACACTCTACAGAGGTAGTACGCTGGACCCACAAGAAACGGGAAACTTCCGTGTCATCCACGACTCGCGGTATATCACATATACCCGAGGGAAGTGCCCGATCATCATCTTTCCCCTGACGATACTAGACAAAGAGGTACACTCGATTGGTACCCAGCCCACATGTTGTACGTCTTACAAGCACCGATTCTGGACCGTATCAACCATGCAGGGACCAACGGTGTGCCTGGAACTCATAATAATGGCATAGTCGTCCTACCTGGCATGACCCCATCACGAGAGTGACACCGATTACTCCTGCCACTAGTAATGTGGCTCTTTGCTAGCACCGACCAGAGTAATCAACAAAGCCCCGTCCCATAAAGGGGTATCGTGCTCGTACTGGTAAGGTTGGGACGGTCGACACATCATAAATCTAATCCCATTTCCGAAACCATACTCACACAAAATCACCGGTGCATCACTTCACCAAAAGTGATCACCAACTCATCATCACCCTCGGGCATTAGTGGCACCCGACAGGGTTTTCATAAACTCTTTATTTAACTCATCATCCTGCTCATGATAATGTGCTTGTCATCATGGTATAACATGACCCTCACGGGGTAGGGTCAAGCTTAATGCAATGATTCTTTAATTCTACTAGTCAGCATGACAGTAGCATGATCCTCGTAGATGGTAAGATCAGCTCATCATGCTCATGCTCCGAGGAGCCATGTGAATAATATTACTATCATGCAAGTGCTTCGATGAAGCCTTCGGTACCATCATATCAATGATGAACCGGTACTGTGATCTCATGCAACGAAAGTACTTTGCTATTCTAGCATGCATCATTTTATATACTTAAGTCATGGCAAAAGGGTTGCTTGCCTTGGTCAGCTAGGTATCCGGGGTCTTCGAGGTCTTCCGCTCCGGATCCTCCGTCACTCGGTAACTCTACCGTCGAGAAAGGAATAAACAAATACTAGCTCTCACTAAAACAGATCACAAAGTGCTTTTTTAAAAAATGTTGCAAGGCTTGAATAAATTCAGTTTATTATTTTGAAAAATGTTTCCTATAGTTTTATTAGCTAAGCATATTTATTTAAAAGCAAACACAAGCAAACAAGTGCTTTTTAATATCATTTTATTATATCAAAATAGTTTCCGTTTTTGTTAAATGTCAACTATTGCAGAATCAAATACTACTCATTTTTAGAAAATTACTGGTGGAAGAATTATATTTTTCTACTGGCTAAATCTTTTTATAAAAATCATTTAGGTTACTGGATTAAAATAAAATAAAAAGGCCAGGGGAACAGATCCAGCCGGCCCAGCCAGCACGCCTGGCCACCAAGCGCGCGCGGGCCAAGTTCAAACCTGACCTGCGGGCCCCTGGGGTCAGCGTTAGCGGCTGCGCGCGCTGGCTGCCCCAGGACACCGACAGGTGGGCTCCACCTGTCGGGTCCTTCTCCTACCTCCAGCCAGAGAGGTGGAGATGGACGCCGGCGAGGCTGCCGTTGTCCTCAGGCCAGTCTAGGAACGGGAATGGGTCCCTCGTGCCTCCGCCTACCTGCTCGTGGTCGGGACGTCACCGGAGGTGGTCTGGGTCGCCGGCGACGAGGCGCCCGTGGCGGATGGGTTTTGGGTTGGTGTTTAACTAGGGGCTAGGGGCACGGATTCGCTCGGGAAAGTTAGGGGAAATGTTCCTGGTGTCAAGGGGAGTGTAATGGGAGGTCGGGCAGCGCAGGAGCCGACGTGTAGCCGGAGATCGACCAGAGCTCCGAGGCGGAGTGGCCTCGGTCGATCTCGAGCACCGGAGCTCTGCGAGCTCGATTGGATGGCTAGGGAGTGTCTACTGGTTGTGCTGAAGCTGCTTGGAGGGTGCCGGGGGGACCTATTTATAGGCCATCGACGGTGACCTGATTCGGGCGCGCCGGTGACTCACCGTGGCGCGCGTGCGAGCACAGTGAGGTGCTGGCCACGAAACCACGAGTTCGGGACGTGGTTTAGGACATCTTGGTGCAACGGCCACACAGGGAAAACGAGTGGGGTCGAGCTACAACGACCGTGCATGCTCGGCCGCGTCGGGTGCGCACGGGCACGCGTCGCCTGCGCTCTTGCGCGAGGGGGAGAGGGTCCCTGGGGTAGCTTTGCATTGGATGGTTGTCGGGGGAGCGTTTGGACATAACTCGGGAGGTTGGGACCGGCCGGAGCGTCGTCCCCTTGCTGGTGGCTCTCTGCAGCGCGCCCAGAGCATAGTTTTGGCATGCCACGGCATGCTGGCTCGCTCTGGGGCACTTGGGACGTGCCCTCCATGTCCTGAGTGTTGCTGGGAGTGTGCCTAGCCGTTGAGGTTTAGTGGGAGCTCGAGCTGGTCAAGGGAGCAAGGAACACTAGTGTTGCCAGTACTGCCCTGCAGCTCAAATTGGAGTTCTTGTCACTTGTGCTTGGAGTTGGGGAGGGCCTGATTGACTGGGTGCTCAGGGTGTTCTGGTCCTCTAACCCACCAAGTTTGGGGCCTTGGCATTGGGTAAAACAGTGGCTAGGAGGGTTTTTACCTTCCTGACAGTAGGTGTTCGACAGTGACTTGGGGTGCTTCCACTCCACCACTGTAAATGAAACTTAACAGGTTTGATCTTGGGGTAAAAACGTGGGGTTCCACCAAATCTGAGCTCCATTGAACAAGTTTGGCTTTGTAAACTAGAAAATGTCTCCAAATGACCAGTACTGTCCTTTACAAAGGGAGTGTGGCCAAACAGAGTCTCACAAATCCCATCTTTGGTATGGAGTCCTCATTTGGGGTGTTAAACACCTCTGCAAAGTTTCAGCTCCATTGGAGAAACTTTGCAATGTAGAGTTGTTCCAACTCTACTCTGGACAGAGAGGGTTTTGGGCTCATTAGGTGCACTTCCCCACCTTGGATCAAGGTGAGATTTTAGGTGAGCACCTAATATGGCCTTGAAGGGCTCCTGTAATTTTATGGGATTTTATTGAGATAATTTCCTTTGGAAACATCTCAAAAAGCTAAAACAGACAGAAATGGTTTTCAGGGTTTTACTCAAATAATATTAATATAAAATAGGGTTGAAAATCTTATATACGGGAAATATATGTCCTTTTGAGCTTCCATGAATTTAATCAGAATTTTCTAAGGCAGGAAAGCAATTTTCCTTGTGGGAATATCATTACTGCCCTTAGAAACAGACATAGATATAAAATAGGAAAATAATATTTTAAATCACCAATTAATGTTTTTAATGAATGAAAATAATATTTGGATCAGATCACCAACTTTTGTTGGAAGTGCTACTTGGCTTCATGAGCTAGTAGTGTATCCCAACATGATGAAGGTGATCTTGATATAAAGGAAAAAGGGTTTTTGAAGAGAGCAAAATAATAAGTTTTCATAGATTTGAGTCATCAAACAAGCAAGCATTCACTCAAACAAGGGTTCACATTGCACTCACAACATTATTTGAAAAAGTTTTAACAAGCTTTGATTTTTGCAACATAAAAATACTTGGGGTGAAAAACAGGGTGTGACATAAAGTAGTCTCGTCATTTATACCATCATTATCATCATCATTATCCAACACAAATATCATCAAATCTCGAAAATAGCGATACACGCAAGTCATGGCACACCCACAAGTTTCATCATCCCTATCTAATGTGGCACCCCGGCTGAGAGGAAACTAGAACACCCCGTATTCCAGCCCAGGGACAAGTCCTCTGGAATACGACACCGTTGGCATAAAACAAATCATCTCTTTATTACTATGGAAAAGGGTACAAGGGTTCTTGGATTACATCACCACGGCGATACTACGCCTACCTAGGGTAATTCTACACTAGCAACGGAACAACGACGTTGGTGGTGGACTCCACTCCGCAGGGACTCTGGCTGGAACGGGTATCCTAGCTCGCAACTTGGGATCCTCGACAAGCACGCAATCATGGCATGACCTGCAAACTGGCATGACACGCCAGGTGAATACTTTGAATGTACTCGCAAGCTCACAACAAACATCAACATTAAGGCAAGACAACATCATAGCAATAAGGATTAGGTAAAGACTAGAGAAACATTTGAAGGATATGTAAATACCTTAGATATTAATATTTCAGGTTTTTGTAAATTTGAATTTCCAATGTTTACAATTATGAGAGTACCCGCTTTGCCGAAATTTTACACAACAAACAGCGATGGCAATCAAATATATTGTCCTTACGCACATGTGTTTAAATGAAATATTAGTTAAACAATGAAAATAAAGAAATCAAATCATGCCTAGAAGCTTCATTTCTTGTACAAAGATAATTCGATCATCAGCATATGAAAATAGACATACTTTAGCTATAAATGTATCAAATATACTAAGACACTTCATTGTTTATTACTACCTTTAGAAGTGCATATATGTGTTAACTTGAAAGTTAACGGGTTTATTATAAATCCATTGAACTTAAGATAAACAAAAGAGGAGTATATGATTCTGTGTATATGGAAGATTGCTTCTGTAGAGGGTTCCATTTGTTAGCACAAAAATTATAAGATACACGAAGTTTTTAGACACCATATTGATATGATGTTGTATATTGGCCTTAATATGAAGCAAAAAAGGGTGAAAGATGAACAATGTAGGGATTGCTAGGCTCTTTATAGAATTTTGCGCCAACTGTAAACTTAATTAGCTTGTTTGAGATAGAGGAAATAAAACATATGAGAATCATCCAATTGCGTGGAAAAAAACAATAACATGCACGTGGTTGTCATGTTGCATGTGTGCATGCTCGGGTTATGCTAATCGGGGTCAATTAAGCTAGCCGGCAACTCCTAGTTTTACCACGTACATGTTTTTGCTCATGGAATAATCGATGCACGTACTTGCATAGGTAGAACGTGTGCCTCGTTGAATACTTACGTTTCTCTGTAACATCGATCAACATTGAATAAATTAATCAATACCTACCTGTGACCTGAACATAGCCAGAAACAGCTCAACGATTCACGCGTTGCAAGATTGGGTTTGATGGACGAAAAAAAATAGATTGGAACAATCTGCAATGTTGATCGACTCGGGAGAAATCAAGCCAATAATTACTCACCCGCTCGCGGAGAGAAAAATTATGAGTGCTGAGTGAAATTGCACGCACCAACAGTGAGGAAACGGATGCCTCGATCTACATTAAGAAGTCGGTTCCACATCTAATAGAAAAGATACAGTTAGCTGTAAATAGAGAAAACAAATTGGAAAAATATAAATGTGAGAGATGAAGCAGATTTGGATGAGGAAGTGAATTTTGATGGGATAAGTCTTGTGAGCACACTGGATCCAACAACCAACCTTCTTGATTCAATTTGAGTTTGACAACACCTGGATCTACATGCCCCAACTTGGTTGCCTCACTTTTTGAAGGACCAATGGGCATGTTTTCTACATTGAGGAAGTTTGCTAGACGGTGGCAAAGGAGATTTCATTGGGTAAGTTTGCTAGATGAAAGATTTTTCAATGGTGAGAGAAAAGAACGATGCAACTTGTTGATAGACGGAGAGTTTGAAACGGTGTTGGCTTCTTATTTTTTCATCCCACTTTTCCACCGGGGGCCCTATGAGCCGAGCCGCTCATTATTTATGATTTTTTTATATAAGTGCAGTCTTGTTTAACAGTTTAACGTGTGACTCTACCCATATTATTTTGGTTGAACAGTTCAACGTGGAGCGGCGCATTATTTCTGCTATTTTGGAGTCTTGTTTCTTTACGAACAGTTCAACGTGGGAGTGGGCCAAATTTTTTTGTTGGACTGTTCAACATCGTGATAGATTATTCTTATTTAATTTCTTGACCAAAGTAAGTTTTTCTTTTGCGGGAGAATTACATGGGTTAATCTACACCGTTATAACTCGGTCCCACCAGATAAACGGTTCATAATTTCGAATTAACGTGGGAATTACTTGAAAGTCTCTAATTAATATAAGTATAGATTTATCATCACCGAAGGGATAGTTGAAAATAACTATACCAGGCTACTCTAACCGTACTCTGGTGACCAACTCGTGATCTCACCAAGAACCTTCAGCAAATATCCTCAAGACGGACACCAAGACTTATCACCGGCATGATGCCCAACTGCTACCATACTCAGACGAGTTCTTTCATCATTATTATCACTACTACGGTCATGATTGATCACCTAGTGAGGTCTGGACGGGCTCTCCAATACCATGGACGCAGCTATTCGAATAGATTTTTCATTCTGCAGAGGTTGCGCACTTTACCCACACGATGGAGCATCTGACCTCATGATACCATTCGGGTGGACCAGTGTTGCTCCAACGAAACCTGCCTGACCCGTGACTCTCCCATTGTACCACCGGCATTCATCCTCCCCCAGAGTCCTGCCCTGGGTGGCCCCTGTGTCCTCATGACACCTCCCACCATCGTAGCCACACTAAACTATCCCAAATGGGATGTGCACAGATAACCATAAACTGGCTCGCAAGGTTATCGCCGCCTACCGGGCCACGGGAGCACGCGCGCATAAGCTGCCCTCTTTGGTGGTAACGACAAAAGAGCACGCGATCCGACCAAGTCAAGGTCGTCCCATACCGGCAAATGTGGCTGCAGAGATAAGCCCGGACAGGTGACTCTCGATCAACCAACTAATTATCTTATCCCCGAATAATATATCTGTCATAGCTGACACTCTTATATCATGGTGATCCAATAAACAATAAGCTCAAGCCACTGCTATTGATTCATATCCAACAACTGATGGATGAAACCCAAAATAATTATAGACAGTATTCTTCAACGACATGGCAGTAACTAGTGGTTAAAATGCTAGTTGCTAACAATCCCGTACTCAACATGGTAGTCACCTATTCAAGAATTTATTCAAACATTGCATAATCTAATCCATACTACAAATAATTATAATTGCGATTAAAGTAATAGATTAAACTATGATATTGCAATGCAATTATGCAAATGAGGGCTGTGGCTTGCCTAGGGGTGAAGGAACCATCGGACAGAAGTGCGGAGAGTCCGCAAAATTGATTGTCGGAAACAGTTCTCTCTGGGAGGGGGCTGTTTATGGGCAAGGGAAAAATGGTTATTTTCACTGTGGTAACACATAGTGAAAATGGTACCATCATGACGGCTCGATGAGACAAAGACGTGGGTTTTGGAATCACCTCGATCGGAGTTACGTGCAAAAAGGTATATGGGTTTGACTGCCAGGGACTAATCTGTAAGAAAAATAATCACATAGAGGCCCTTGACAGCACGGCCGGTTGCACACTTAAGTGGAATACGCCTTCCAATGGGGAAGACGAATTCCCGGTCGAGGCGTCTCCACTTATCCCAGCTGGACAAACCTTCTCTCACCGACAGGTAGGGTCGGGGCCCACCTGTCGGGTCCCTTTCTCCCCTCCTTCCCTCTTCTTCATCCTACTCCCTCCTTCTGCCCGATGCCACAGCAGAGGCCTGGCTCTGGCAGGCCTCCGACCCGTCGGTGGTGCAACGACATGGGCGAGGGCATGGATGGGATCACCGGTGACCGCCGCGTCCAGAGGGGAGAAGCATGGCCTCGGGGGTGGCCGGGGACGTGACGATGGACGAAAACAGAGGGCACCTGGTCCGGGCGATGTTGGGGCTCCGGTGGGCAAGGGCCTATAGGGATGGCACGGACGAGGTCACCGGTGAGCACTGCGTCCAGTAGTGGACTCGGTGGAGGCGGAGAGGGCCAAGAGCACGCGAATTTCGGAGGAGGATGGAGACGGCCATGGCGGCGATAGGCAGCGGAGAGAGCTTCTCCGGCTCGGGCAAGATGCTGGGCAGGGGTAAAGGAGTGCAGTGAGGGCGATGATGAGCTCGGGAGGATGCGGGGAGGGGCTTATATAGCCGCGGCAAGATCGCCAGATAAGCTCGGCCGTGGTGGCGAGCTTAGCCGCGCACTGGAGCTCCAGGGCGACATGGCTGGACGTTTGCGGCGTCGGGAGGCTTCGAGGGAAGAGGGGAGGCCTTGGGAGCGCTCTGAAGAGCCCAGGGAAGAAGAGGACAAAGAGGAAGGCGACGTCGGTCACGGGCAGAATAGGGGCGGAGGTCGTCACGACGCGGCGAGGAAGAAACTGGAAGGGGAGAGGGGTCCAGGAGAAGGAAGGCGACGAGAGGAAGCTATTGGACATGGCTAGATGTCGAGGGAAAGGAGGAAACAGACGAGACCGAAGGCTCCACTATCAGAGCGTGCATATGGCATGCCAAAGGAGTGGTAACCACGCGAACTGGCGCACGCGATGCACCCTTGCATGCAACATGTTGTCTAGCAGCGAGTCCTTCCAAGGACTAGTCCCTCTGAGGTGATAGATAGGCAAAAGAAACCAAGAGGAGATGGGAGGCTGCACTGGAAGTTTGCTGCAACAAACTTGGGCATATCACTGTGATAAGGAGAGAAGAGATAAGGGCAACATATGATGCCTGGGAGGTTTATGGTAGGAAGTACTACAATCCTGGGAAGTTTGAGAAGCAAAGGACCAAGATTCAATATAGTTGCTTTGCAACTGACCAATCTGGTCCAGAATACAAATATTGATGTGGCACTCACATATCCACAGGGATGGAGCTGAAATTTGGAGGAGGCTAGTTATTTTGGCATATGAAGACACTGTATAAATTTCATACCATCTGGATAAACCAAAGTGGTACTTCCTTCACACAACATCCTACTGATCAGAATTTTAGAGAAATAGCTGACGAGAAATGATTAGATTGGATGAGCTCAAATTTGGTGGAGAGATGTTTTATAGGTAGGAGAATGTCGTGGTAAAATTTCAGAAATTATGGAGCAACATAGAGTACAGTTGCTTCACAATCCAAAATAATGACCAGAGACAAAGATTTGATGTTGTGGTCACATAGAAGATGGGATGATGCTCAAATTTGGTGGAGAGTCATGATTTGAGCATATTGAGATCATGGCAAACTTTCAACTCATTTGCATACTCTTAGCTAGTACTTGTTTCACAAAGCTTCATGTGGATCAGAAACTTTGGAAATTTGCCAAGAAATATTTACTAGCCAAATGAGGTTGAATTTTGTCATGAGGCAATTATATAAATAGGAAAGAGTGACCACAAATTTTGAGAGCAACCAAGCAGATAAAAAGAGTACTTGCTTCACAACTTGAGAGCTAGGGCATATTTAGAAAAGGAATATTTGAGGAATATTTTTGAACATGACAAGGAAGAATTTTTGTCATATCTGAGGAAGATATGACCCAAGAGATTTATGAGAATTATTTGGGAATTTTTGGAATGATAGAAATGTGGGTTCCTTCACAACCCAAAGCAAGAGGGTTATTCCTTTAATAGAAAAAGGAATATTCCCAGGGAAAATATTATTGGGATTGGCTCAAGATGGAAATGACAAGGTCTTGGGATGGTTTGTAGGTTGGCAAGTCACTAGGGAAGAGAAATCAAGGGTGATCCTTTAGGTTCCAAAACTACCTAGCCACAGAAAAGCAAATCCAGACCAAAATCGAAAGAAAAAGAAATGGGCAAAATCCAGGGTGTTACAAACCTACCCCCTTAAAGAAATCTCGTCCTCGAGATTTGGTTGCTCAGGGTTCAAGCATGAATATCCCCACTTGAGGAAACCGTTTCCAACTCACGTTTCCTTTTTGCCTTGGTACGATGCTCCTGCTGGGTTATCTGATTCATTGCGTGGCTTCGAGGTGGTTTGTTTCTCTGGATCCTCATATGTTACTCTGACTTCCATCCATTTATGTATGGTGACTTGACTGACAGAGTTTATGGTAGAAAGATCTTGCTCATGTCAGGCTATCCTTTGACTGATTCCCATACGTGAGGACACATGCTCCGAGGTTGTCGTCCAACATTCTGGTCGTTCCGTTTGTCGACATCCTTAGGTGAATAGTAGGCCATGTAATGCTTTAACATTGTTGCGACAATCGAACTGCTAAGTCGCCCTCACAAATTCGAATATCCCCTTCTGACGATTCTGATCATATTTGGTTGGGCCGAGCGGGTTCACTTGATATATGGTCCTTGCAAATGGAATAGCCCCATGGGTGTGTACCCACGGTGATTGGTATCGAACCAGACTGTTTTGAGTATCTGTACCATGTTGATCTTGCAACCATTATCATACATATATGGCCAATCTTGCTCCTTCATTATAGTTCTCATTGCATGGATCCTTAGTTAAAAGAGCTTGGCCTGATGTGTTCATGATTCCTTGGATGACCATGGGTGCTGCCAGGTACAATATTTTGGCAGGCATATTACTTAACAAGTGGTAGCTATAGGGTAACGACCATTTGAACCTTGGATAAAACCGGCAAATAAACCAGTAGCCACCAGAAGGTTTTTACAACTCAGATCTGGGGCATTATTGGAGTAACTCAACCCCGACTCAAGACGGCTGAAAAGAAGCTCAGAGCATGAGACAATGTCGATAAGAAGAAAGTAGTAGTTCCCTAAGACGGTTGAGAAACAACTCAGAGCATAGGGTCACTTCTACGGAAAGAAATTCAACAGCTACCCGAGACGGCCGAAAAACAGCTCAGAAGCCCCCTTTAACGTTTGAGCGGCTCTGCGTCGCTAAGATCCAGTCCCGCACATTTCCCAACCGCCGTTGCGTGTGATTGAGTGAACGGATGTAGCTACGGGGTCAAGCCCTACCACCCCTGATAACGACCGAATGTCCGTGGACGATATCAAGGGTGGCAGGTGGCCTTATGATCGGTAAAGCCCCTTAGGCTCGATGCTCAGGAGCCCCCCTTTGATGCTCAAGAGAATTTGTGTCGCCAGGACCCGGTCCCGCACATTTCCCAACCACTGTTGCTTGCGACCTATGGACGATCTCAGGTATGGGGTCAAGCCCTGCCACCCGTGATAACGACCGAATGTCCGTGGACGATATCAAGGGAGGCAGGTGGCCTTGTGACCGGTAAGGCCCCTGAGGCACGATGCTCAGGAGCACCCCTTTGACGCTCAAGTGGCCCCCCCTTTCATCATGTTGGTAGTGGTCCTGGGGAGCCGCGGGGCCTCCCCATTCACCGCGTCGGGGCAACGCGCACCGGCCGGAGCCCCCGAGCGGGGGGATAGATCACCCGAAGATGCAAGCAAGGCAAGATGTCATGTCGCCGAATGGATGCAGCACAAGTTATAGAAACATGAGTAAATGATATGATTGGCAGGAGCATGCCATGAGCACCTGAAGTTTCTGCAGTCAGCAGGCATTCCCTAGAGCAGTGAACCCAAAAAATTACCTTGCATGGCTTCTTCGCGTATGAGGGGCGCCTCGCGAGGCCCGGTCCTTGGCGCCTACTCCAGCTCCGTGGTTGTCGCGGCTGATGATACGTCTCCATCGTATCTACTTTTCCAAACTTTTTCGCCCTTGTTTTGGACTATAATTTGCATGATTTGAATGGAACTAACCTGGACTGACGCTGTTTTCAGCATAATTGCCTTGGTGTTATTTTTGTGCAGAAATCAAAGTTCTCCAAACGTCTTGAAAATTTACGGGGAGCAGTTTTCGAAAATATCAAAAATATCTACACCAAGTTCCACCTCACGGGGTGGGCCAGTGGGCCACAAGCCCCTGCTCCGCCACCACCCCCTGGTGGCGGTGGGTAGGCTTGTGGGGCCCACACGCACTTGCCGCCCCCAACTCCAGCTCTATAAGTTGCCTTTCGTCCCAAAAAAAATCAAGAGATAAGATTTCATCGCGTTTGCGATACGGAGGCGCCGCCACATCCTGTTCTTCATCCGGAGGGCAGATCTGGAGTCCGTTTTGGGCTCCGGAGAGGGGAAATCATCGCCATCGTCATCATCAACCTTCTTCCCTCTCCAATTCCATGAAGCTCTTCGTCGTTCATGAGTAATCTATTCGTGTGCTCGCTGGGCGGTGATGAGTAGGATGAGATCTATCATGTAATCGAGTTAGTTTTGATGGGGATTGATCCCTAGTATCCACTATGTTATGAGATTGATGTTGCTACTACTTTGCCATGCTTAATGCTTGTAACTAGGGCCCGAGTGCCATGATTTCAGATCTAAATTATTATGTTATCACCAATATATGTGTGTTTTAGATCCGATCTTGCAAGTTGTAGTTACCTACTATGTGTTATGATCCGGCAACCCCGGAGTGACAATAACCGGAACCACTCCCGGTGATGACCATAATTTGAGGAGTTCATGTGTTCACCAAGTGCTAATGCGTTGGTCCGGTTCTTTATTAAATGGAGAACCTTAATATCCCGTAGTTTCCTTTTGGACCCCGCTGCCACGGGAGGGATGGACAATAGATGTCATGCAAGTTCTTTTCCCTAAGCACGTATGACGACACACGGAATGCATGCCTACATCACATTGACAAACGGGAGCTAGCCACATATCTCTCCTGTTATAGCTGTTGCACGATGAATATTATCCAAACAAATCACCGACCCATTGCCTACGAGTTTGTCCTAATGCTGCTTTTACTTGTCTTGCTCTGCTGCTGATGCTACTATTGTTGCTACTGTTGTTACTTGTTTTGCTCTGCTGCTACTGTTGCTACTACTGTCGCTTGCTACTTTTGCTACTAGCTACTACTGTCACTACTGCCGTTCCTTGCCATTGATGTTACTCGTTACACTGCCGCTACCTGCTACTATACTTTTTCGCTGACCGTTGACGGGAATTGACAACTTCCGTCAACGCGACAACGGAGGCGCCATTGATACAATCGTTAGGAATAGTCTACCGTCAACAGATCGCTTCTGATACCGTTGTTATCATACCACTTTGCTGTTACTACTGTGCTTGCAGATACTAATCTTTTAGGTATGGTTGAATCCGACAAATTCAGCTGCTAATACTCGAGAGTATTTTCTCACCTCCTATAGGCGATCAACAAATTTGGGTCGAATACTCTACCCTCAAAAACTGATGCGAACCCACGCGCTGGTGGGCCATCAACAACATTCTTCTAGTCTCATTACTGGGGAGTGCTTTCAGCATTCTTTTGGTGCCGTTGCAGGAGATGGTTTGTTGTCATAAGCATTCGTCTAGCTAACACCAGAGATTGCAGATCAGCATTTTTCTGGCGCCGTTGCCGGGGAGGTATTGCTATATTCTCTGAGTCACTTGGGATTTATATCTGTTGATCACTATGAAGAATCTGAAGGATCTGAAGACCAAAGTCTTGCCCTCAACTACGAGGGGAGGTAAGGAATTGCCATCTAGCTGTGCACTTGATTCACCTTCAGTTATGAGTAAGTTTGCGACATCACCTCCTGCTAGAAATCTTGATATGTCGCTTGTGCTTGATGATGCTTGTGATACTACTGCTGGAGATGCTATGCTTGACACTATGCGTGATGATACTATGCTTGATACTATGCCTGATACTGCTAGAGATGCTATGCTTGATACTATGCCTGATGATACTATGCTTGATACTGCTAGAGATGCTATGCTTGATACTGCTTTGCCTGATGATGCTAGAGATGCTATTTTGCCTGATGATGTTATTCTTGATACTGCTAGAGATAATCCTTTGCCTGATGTTCCACTAGGAGTGTTCCTTGATGCTCATATTGCTAGAGTTACTGCCAATGCTCGTGATGCTTCTGATACTGCCGATACTTTTGAGATAGAACCTGCTTTTGCTCCTGTTAGATCTAGCTCTCCTAGATATGAGTTGCCTGATATACCTGAGGGTTATGTTATGGAAGGAGAGATAGCTAAGTATTTTCTTGCGTGTAAGGATGCCTATGACACTGAGAAATTACTTCTCAAGTGGAATGAAAAATCTCAGGAAGCTAGGATGAAAAATTACCCGAAGTTTGCCACTTCGCCTATCTTTGTCACCGATAAGGATTATGAATTCTCTGTCGACCCTGAGATAATCTCTCTAGTCGAGTCTAATCCTTTTCATGGTTATGAGTCTGAGACGGTCATAGCCCATCTTGCCAAACTATCCGAAATAGCCAACCTTTTCACTAATGAGGAGAAGATCCACCACTACTATATCCTTAAGCAGTTTCCTTTCTCTCTAAAGGATGATGCTAAAGCCTGGTTCACCTCTCTTTCTCCTGGATGTGTGCGTAGTCCCCAGGAGATGGTCTATTACTTCTGTGAGAAATATTTCCCTGCCCATAAGAAGCAAGCTGCCCTGCAGGAAATATACAACTTTGCTCAACTCCAAGAAGAGAGTCTTCCACAAGCTTGGGGGAGGCTCGTCCAGCTACAGAATGATTTGCGTGATCACCCTCTTAAGAAGAATGAGATACTTGATATCCTCTATAACGGACTTACCGATGGCTCTACAGACCACCTAGATAGTTGTGCCGGTTGTGTTTTTAGGGAACGAACTGTAGAACAAGCTGAGACTCTACTGAATAACCTCTTGATCAACGATAATGCTTGGACTATTCCCGAACCACCTCCTAAGCCAACTCCTAAGAAGAGAGGTATTCTATTCCTCAGTCCCGAAGATATGCAAGTAGCCAAGAAATCTATGCAAGAGAAAGGCATTGGATCTGAAGATGTCAAAAATCTACCACCTATCGAAGAGATCCATGGTCTCGATAACCCGATACAGGTAGTAGAAGTGAATTCTCTGCGTAGGTTTGATGAGAGTGATATTCCTTTTGATAAACCTGCTAGCCTATGCTTTGATGAATTTGACAACTTTGTTGCCAAACAACAGAGTTTCAATAATTATGTTAGCAGACATTTGGAACAAAGTACTCGTATGCTTAGCCATTTAAGCGCTTGTGTAAACAGAAATGTCAATGATCTGAAGCTTCTGAGTAAACATGCCTCTATGATTACTACTCAGGTAGAACAAGTACTTAAAGCTCAGAATGACCTGATCAATGAATTAAATGAGAACTCTGTCAGAGTCATTACTGGAGGAGGCAAAATGACACAGGAACCTTTGTATCCTGAAGGTCATCCTAAGAGAATTGATCAAGATTCTCAAGGAATCAATGCTGATACACCTAGTCATCCTAAGGAGAAGAAGAGGGATGATAGAAACCTACCTGCCAGTTCACCAAATACTATCACACCTGAAGAACCTAATGATATTTCTGCGTCTGATGCATAAACACAATCTGGTGATGAACATGAACCTGGTAACAACATGGACAGTGATGTTCATAATAATGCTCAACCTAGCCATGATGAGGATGTGGAGATTGAACCTATGGTTAATCTTGATAATCCACAACCTAAGAGATGCAACAAGAATGACTTCACTGCTAGGAAGCATGGTAAAGAAAGAGAGCCATGGGTTTGGAGACCTATGCCCTTCCCTCCTAAGCCATCCAAGAAAAAGGATGATGAGGATTTTGAGCACTTCGTTGAGATGATAAGACCCGTCTTTGTGCAGTAGCGGTTAACTGATATGCTCAAGATGTCTCCGTATGCCAAGTACATGAAAGATATCATGACTAATAAACGGAAGATACCAGATCTTGATATCTCCACCATGCTTGCCAACTACACTTTCAAAGGTGGAACTCCTAAGAAACTTGGTGATCCCGGAGTGCCCACTATATCTTGCTCCATTAAAGGAAACTACGTAAGAACAGCCTTATGTGACCTTGGAGCCGGTGTTAGTGTTATGCCACTTTCTCTTTATCGTAGACTTGATTTGGATAAGTTGACACCCACTAAAATTTCTCTGCAAATGGCCGACAAATCAACTGCTTTCCCTATCGGCATTTGTGAGGATGTGCCTGTTGTGTTGCTAATACCACTATCTTAACAGACTTTGTTATCTTGGATATTCCCGAGGACGATGCCATGGCTATCATCCTTGGAAGACCCTTTTTAAACACTGCAGGGGCTGTAATAGATTGCAACAAAGGCAATGTCACTTTCCATGTCAACGGTAATGAGCACACAGTGCACTTTCCGAAGAAACGATATCCAGTACATTGCATCAATGCTATCGAAAAGACTTCATCGATTCTCATTGGGAGCTTTAAATGCCCTATTCCTCGTGTCAAGATGAAGTATGATTTGCTTGTTGGGGAGATTCTTATCCCCATTGAGGTGACTTAGTGGCTATTCGAAAATTCTCCGTTCTCTCTTGCGATTCAAGAAGGTTTTTCCATAAGGATTTGATCAACCCCATTGACGGATTTCTTTCGATGACCATGAAACGGATGAATCAGGGAGTCACATACCTCTGTTTTGAGTTTTCTTTTTCTGTTGCTTAGAAGAAAAATGATATAATTAGTTTAGTTTTTCCTGTTTTCTGTTTTAGTGTCCCGGAGAAAAATACCTCGAAAATAAAAGTTCTCCAATGGTCCTGAAAATTTAGTATGATTTTTTCTGGAATTTTTGAAAATTTCTAGGCATGAGAGCTAGCCAGGGGGCCTGACCAGTGGGCCACAAGACCTTGCTCCGCCACCACCTCCTGGTGGCGTGGTGCAAGCTTGTGGGGCCCACAGGCACCCCCTCCACTCATTCCAGCTCCCAGCCTCTTTTTCCACCTCCAGAAAAAAAAAATTCGCCGCTCAAACCCGTGTTCTTGCTCATTTGGTTGTGATCTTCGATCTCCTTGCTCAAAGCACCATTCTCCGAACTGTTGTGGGGAAATTACTCCTTGGTAAGTGACTCCTCCATTGGTCCAATTAGTTTTTGCTCTAGTGCTTTATCCTTCGCGAATTCTTGCTACCTTGGTGACCCTGTTCTTGAGCTAGAAAGGTTGATTTTAATTGGTCCCAAGTAGTTTTAGCGCATGATACGGTCTCTAGGCACTAGTAGGAGTAGTTACTACAAGTTGGGTTAATCCTTATTTACTTTTCTTTGAATTCTCTAAAAATTTTGGAAGTTTTCAGAGCTAGGAAAAGGAAAAGATGAGGAGGTTCTTGAGAGGCTCTTCCAGCCGTAACACCAAGGAGGATGAGAAGAATCACCCCAAGTACGTAGTTCCTCGAGTCACAGAAGTTCGAGCGTGCGAGTGGCCAAGTGATGAATTTTTGCGCGCCGCCGGACTTTATGAATACTTTTATTACTTGGTGGAGATCGCAGGTCTTACTGCGTTCGTTGAAGATAAGTGCCCACAATATCTCCTCCTTACCAATATTTTCGTTCAAAGCTTCAACTTTTATCCGAGGAAGAATCCTCCCATGGTTGAGTTCATGGTATACGATGTCCCCTAGTGCATGACGCTGCAGGATTTTTGCAATGTGTGCAAATTACCTTATGTTGGGGATATCCAGGACCCTCGTCCATGGGACTTGGAGGATTTGATTGGTTCTATTGCTGTTGGAGAGGAGAGAGGAGTGTCTCGCGCTAGAATTGCTAGCATACATTTTCCTGTGCTACGGTACTTCTCACTATTTGTGGGAAAATGTTTAATTGGCCGTGGGGAGGCTGGATCACTTAGTTCTCCAGACCTTACGGTTTTGCGCGCAGGCCTTTATAATGATAAGACTTATAGCCTGGGCGCTATAGTAGCTCAACGGTTGAACCTGAACCATTCTAAAGGTGTTGTCTATGGAGGTATCTATGCTACCCGTCTTGCTAGACACTTTGAGATACCGATTAGACTCGGAGAGGAAGGAGAGATGCTTCTCCCTGAGATATATCTGGATTATGACAGCATGGTTCGCCATGATTTTCTGGATAGAGATGCTAGTAGACGGATGATTTATAACCTGGTGTTTAGTAAGGGTACTCGAGAGACTATTACTTTGCATGCTCCTTCTTTGTTCGATCTTCATGCAGGCAGGTACACTATTATGCCCGCGGACATCTACGCATATTGGGGCTTGGCCCAACCACAGGCGCACGTGCCCGAGCCGCCAGTCGAGTACCACACGCCAGTTTATCAGTGGGAGCCAGAGGAGCTCACACAGCAGTGGCATCCACAGTCTGCTCCGGAGTACCCCTGAGCTGGTTATTTCCCACCATGGGAGTAGACCAAGCTAGGCCAAAAGCCTAAGCTTGGGGGAGTACATGTTCTCACCGACTTTACATTCATGCTTATGCTTTCACTTTGTTAGCCAATGTTTACACTTTGCCACTCTATTATCCATGCTAGTTTCTTTTCGTTTTCTTGTTTTCTTGTTTTGTGTCCTTTTGAGAAAACCCAAAAAGATTTTTCTTTCTTCTTTTGCTTGTTGGGAGTTTTCCCGTGTAAATAGTTTTCTTTTTCTTTGTGTCAAGGTAGAAGATATTGGTTACAATGTTTATTGGTTCTTGCATGCTTATCTGTTTAGCTTTCGAAGAGCCATATTATTTTGTCTTCTCCTTTGTGTTTGCCTCCAGATTCAGCTTAGTCCAATGCGCTTATTATTGTTCACATTGTTCGATCATGCAAATGAAAGGCAACAATGATGATATATGATGAAGTGACTGAGACTGAAAAGCTGGTATGAACTCTATCTATTTTGTTTTTGTAAATATGACTAGCTTGTCGACCCAGATTTAGCCTTGTTGTGAGAGAACCATGTTTGCAATGGCAACTTAGAAATCATAGTTTATGATGCCATGCTTATTTAGCTGAGAGCTTATAATGGTTTGTCTTGATTGCCAACATAGATTTTTGAGATGACTATGATGTAGTATGATAGGATGGTATTCTCCTTTGAATGTTTCAAGTGGCTTGACTTGGCGCATGTTCATGCATGTAGTTGAAACAAAATCAACATATCCTCTATGATGTTCGTGTTCATGGTGATTTATATCCTGTTCATGCTTTCATTCAATGTTAGTCAAACTCGTTGCATCTTGATGACTGTTGTCGCTTTCTAGTTGGTCGCTTCCCAGTCTTTTGCTAGCCTTCACTTGTACTAAGCGGGAATACTGCTTGTGCATCCACTTCCATAAACCCAAAAGTTTTTCCATGAGAGTCCACCATACCTACCTATTTGTGGTATCTACCTGCCGTTCTAAGTAAATTTGCATGTGCCATTCTCTAAAGCTTCAAGAAATAATCTGTTTTGCATGCCCGAACCGCTCATGTGGTGACAGAGGGCTATTGGTATCTTCCATGCTAGGAGTGTTATCCTCGACATGTGTTTATTCACAGTCATTCATGAGAAAGGGGCCGGTAATTGGAATGCCCAGTTCCACGCTTAAATCGAAAACATAACTGTAAAACAAGACCCCCCCCCCGGATTGATGTTAGTATGGACGGTACCCGAGGATTCAGCTAGCCGTGGAGTGTGATTGATTCGTGGTGGGGGAGTTAAAACTTTACTTTTCTGTTTGGGAACTGCCTATAGCATGAGTAGCATGGAAGATATTGAGAACTCTTGGTCATTGCGTTGACAATGAAAGCATGCCACCCAAAATTATTATCTCTCTTTTCAAAGCTTGAGCTGTAGCACCTCTGCAAATCAATACTTCCCTCTGCGAAGGGTGTGTCTATTTATTTTCCTGATTGAGTCATCCTCCTCTTATATAAGCACCAATTAGAGAGGACCTCTGTCATTTTTATGCTTTGCTTTTGATTGATATTGAGTATGACAATGACTGGATCTTCGTTGCTATGAATTACAATGTTTAGTTAGCCCTTGATATTTGAAAGTGCTCTGCATTTATGTTTTGCGGTCTCAGAAAGAGCTAGCGAGATACCACCTATTCATATTGCTTCATGCTTGTTTTGATTGAAGTGTTGGTATTTGAAACTCATTATTATTTGCTCGTTAGCTTATTATGCCATTGATATTAGTTTACCGTGAGACCTTTGTCTCATTTGCTTTTGTGGTTAACTTGTGATGTTGCTGAAATTCTGGTTGTGAGTTAGACATAATTGCAACAACAAGATCAAACAGAGTTTGTCAAAGTTTTTCTTTCTCTCTCAGTTTGTCAACTGAGTTGCTTGAGGACAAGCAAGGTTTTAAGCTTGGGGGAGTTGATACGTCTCCATCGTATCTACTTTTCCAAACTCTTTTGCCCTTGTCTTGGACTATAATTTGCATGATTTGAATGGAACTAACCTGGACTGATGTTGTTTTCAGCAGAATTGTCTTGGTGTTATTTTTATGCTAAAATCAAAGTTCTCCAAACGTCCTGAAAATTTACGGGGAGCAGTTTTGGAAAATATCAAAAATATATGTGCCAAGTTCCACCTCACGGGGTGGGCCAGTGGGCCACAAGCACCTACTCCGCCACCACCCCTTGGTGGCGGTGGGCAGGCTTGTGGGTCCCATAGGCATCTGCCGCCCCCAACTCCAGCTCTATAAGTTGCCTTTCGTCCCAGAAAAAATAAAAGAGAGAAGTTTTCGTCGCGTTTTTGATACGGAGGCACCGCCACCACCTGTTCTTCATATGGAGGGCAGATCTGGAGTCCGTCCTGGGCTCCGGAGAGGGGAAATCGTCGCCATCGTCATCATCAACCTTCTTCCCTCTCCAATTCCATGAAGCTCTTCATCGTTCGTGAGTAATCTATTCGTATGCTCGCTGGGCGGTGATGAGTAGGATGAGATCTATCATGTAATCGAGTTAGTTTTGATGGGGCTTGATCCCTAGTATCCACTATGTTCTGAGATTGATGTTGCTACTACTTTGCCATGCTTAATGCTTGTCACTAGGGCTCGAGTGCCATGATTTCAGATCTGAAATTATTATGTTGCCACCAATATATGTGTGTTTTAGATCCGAACTTGCAAGTTGTAGTTACCTACTATGTGTTATGATCCGGTAACCCTGGAGTGACAATAACCGGAACCACTCCCGGTGATGACCATAGTTTGAGGAGTTCATGTGTTCACCAAGTGCTAATGCGTTGGTCCGGTTCTTTATTAAAAGGAGAACCTTAATATCCCGTAGTTTCCTTTTGGACCCCGCTGCCATGGGAAGGATGGACAATATATGTCATGCAAGTTCTTTTCCCTAAGCACGTATGACGACACACGGAATGCATGCCTACATCACATTGATGAACGGGAGCTAGCCACATATCTCTCCTTGTTATAGCTGTTGCATGATGAATATCATCCAAACAAATCACTGACCCATTGCCTACGAGTTTGTCCTACTGTTGCTGTTACTTGTCTTGCTCTGCTGCTGGTGCTACTACTGTTGCTACTGCTGTTACTTGTTTTGCTCTGCTGCTACTGTTGCTACTACTGTCGATTGCTACTGTTGCTACTTGCTACTGCTGTCACTGCTGTTGTTCCTTGCCACTGCTGTTACTCGTTACACTGCTGCTACCTGCTAATATACTTTTTCGGTTACCGTTGACGGGAATTGACAACTTCCGTCAACGCGGCAATGGAGGCGCCATTGATACAATCGTTAGGAATAGTCTGCCGTCAACAGATCATTTCTGACACCGTTGTTATCATACCACTTTGTTGTTACTACTGTGCTTACAGATACTAATCTTTCAGCTGTGGTTGAATCCGACAAATTCAGCTGCTAATACTCGAGAGTATTCTCTCACCTCCTATGGGCGATCAACAAATTTGGGTCGAATACTCTACCCTCGAAAACTGCTGCGAACCCATGCGCTCGTGGGCCATCAACAACATTCTTCTAGTCTCATTACTGGGGAGTGCTTTCAGCATTCTTCTGGAGCCGTTGCAGGAGAAGGTTTGTTGTCATAAGCATTCGTCTAGCTAACGCCAGAGATTGCAGATCAGCTGACCCGCGCCACTTGTGTCTCGTCGCTTCAGATGAATTGCCCTACTGAGGCCTGGGTCCGGTTGGGTCGTAGTTCCTTCGCGGGAGCACCGACTGGCGCCATGCCCCGCGGCCTGGGGGCCTCCAGGGCGTTCCTTACTCCTGAGGAGAATAGGCGCCCGTGGTGGATGCTTGAGGCTCATCCTCGTCGAGAGGTTCAGGTGGTATCGCATACTCCGGTACATAAGGCTCCATGTAGGTGATGGATCGACCTCCAAAGCCATTCAGCAGTGCAACGGTGGAGGTCCCTCTTGGCGGCGGAGGGGGACCCCCCCCCCCCCCGACCGTCTTGCTCTAAGATCTTCCTGTGATGGGCCTCCGCGCGAAGTTGCGTAATCCTGTTGCCGTCCTTGATTGGTCTTGGCATCGGTCGGTGCATACTCCTCCCCTAGTGTCCTGCGTGTCTCCATCAACGTAGTTCGCATGCGCCGGCACCTCCGCCGCCCACTACTGGCTGCGTCTGAGGGAACTCTCCTGCTTGGCCGCTCCGGGTTGTCAGGGGCCGATCTGGTCTTGGTGATGTGTGCCGGTGTGTGCATCGAACGTCCCGCCGTTCTCGTCACGCCTCTGGTGGTTGGTGGCATGTTGCACCTCAAGTCCGGTCGCCGGAATCTGGAGGAGGAGAAGGGCAGCATGCGACGCGTTTCTCTCGGCCCCGCCCCGCACAAGAGGGGCTCCATCACGTGCAGGCTCGAGAACTTGCACGAGGTGCGAGCCCCCGGAGACCGGCGCCTGCAGCCTTGAAGAAGAGTGAGGTCGGATGGCCTTCTCGGCGATGGCGATCGGCTCCATGATGTGATCTACCCAGGCGTCGAAGCCCCCTTGCGTCGGTTGTTGGGGGAGCATCTCGCTCGCCATCTGCAACACGTCGTGCGCGTCGAGGTCCGCTAGGTTGATGCGGTGCGTCAGGGATGCCGGTGGCGCCGTCCAGCCACCGGGCGCCTCGGTGGCGCAGGTGGTCTCAACGGTGGAGGTTATGTTGATGATCTCGTATGAGCTGCCTGGTACCACAACGCAGGTACACGCTGCGGCCGCTATGGTATGACGGTTGGATGCCAACTTGACGAAGCTCGGAGAAGCTTGCTTGGTGCCAGTCATCGAAGCAGCGGGCCTAGGGAGATGGAGCTCGAAGAAGACCTCGACACGCCGCTTCCTAGCATGCCAAATGTCGGATTTCGGGCACTGCAAAACCCTAAAGATTTGAACTCAGGGGTGTGTACGAAGATCTCCGACGGCCTAACCTCGCCTAGCTCGCTACTCGATGGACAAGGCAAGGAACTCACTCGATGGTGAGGAAGACACTGAACACGACAGTTTACCCAGGTTCGGGCCGCTGAGAAGCGTAATACCCTACTCCTGCTTTGTGGATTGCCTCTCATGGAGGCGGGTGGATTAACTAGTACACTGTTCTTGAGGGCCTCCGGAGGCTTGGTGTTGTGCCCCTCGTGAATGGAATGAGTCGGATCCCCCTCTATGAAGTAACCTACCCTCTATCTATAGTGGCGGCCCTGGTCCTCTTCCCTTATCTTTTTAGCAAGAAGGGATCCCACAACGGCCAATTTCGAAGGGGGATAGGGGAACATGCTCCCGTGTCCAAAAGTGGTCTTCGCCTGCAAAGCGGCTGCCTGCGCTGCAGGGGCGGGTTCAGGGCTGACGTTCGTCCTGCCGGCGGGAGGCCATGGTCTTGTTCCACCAGAGTGGATACATTTTGGAGATGCCTTGGTAACCTCTCGTACGTCCTTGCCTCCGTTTCACAAAAGGGGAAACTACGCTGCCCCGTTGTCTGCTACTCGCATGTCTTTCCCTTGCGCCATCCTTGACTCCTGAGGTCGGGCCTCGCCTCGGAATATCCGTCGCTCTGGAGGGGTCCTGAGGAGGCCCCCTGCGGGTCTTGATGCCGTTCCTCCTCATGAGGTTTGGCCCCTCACGAGGGCCTTGCCTTGAGTGATGTCGGGCCCGTTAGCTTGCTTGATGAAATGGTCCATCCCTGGGCCGCAGGCAGGCAGGTCTAGGTATCCCCATTCCCAGAACGTCGACAAGCTCTTTTCTTGGATCGTTTCGAGGGAGGTGAGGTCTTGAAGGTATATATTTTGATCTTGCAAATAAATCTTTTAGTTTATTCTATTCACTAGTTTTGTTTTATAAAAGAGAACTACAAAAAAAATGGAATTTAGGTTGCCTCATTTGTTTCCTCTCTATAATCTCGTGAAAATGACGATTCGGAAAATCGTGCTCAATTGCTAGAGGAATAATTTATGAAAATGCTTAATGTGAATTCCTTGAATGAGGAGCATCAGAGTAATATTGTTAGCATGAATTCTCTGAATATCCATGATATTAATGATATGCAAAGCCATAGGCTTGGGGATGCTATGTTTGATGAAGATCCTATTTTTAGTCCCCCAAGTTTTGATGAGAAAATTTATTATGATGAGATCATGCCTCCTATCTATGGTCATTATTGTGATGACATTTATCCTATAGAGAATAAGGATAATCATGAAACTTGTCATCATGATTTAAGTTTTCACATGGATTATATCAATCGAGTATCTCATGATAGTTATTTTGTTGAGTTTGCTCCCACTACTATAAATGATAAGAATTTTGCTTGTTTGGGTAGTAATAAAAATTATATGCTTGTGCATAATGAAAATAATTCTTTGGAGATAGTTATATTGTTTAATTCCTTCATGATTCTACTAAAAAATATTATGAGGGAGGAACATATCCTTGTAGGTATTGCAATAATATCAAGTTTCCTCCCTATGTGTTCAAGGTTTTGAAGTTATGCTTGTTTTTCCTTCCTATGCAAGTTGATCCTTGCTACAATAAATTATTTTCTTGAAAAATCCCTATGCATAGGAAGTGGGTTAAACTTAAATGTTCTTGTCATGTGATTCATGATGCTCGCTTGCATGCTTCAATTATTACTTTTATACGAGCATCACTGAAATCATCATGCCTAGCTAAAAGGCATTAAAGAAAAGCACCTGTTGGGAGATAACCCAACACTTTTACTTTCTGCTATCGTGTGTTAGCATGATTAAGCTACTATATTAACCATGTTTTGTGTCATTTATTTCAATAAGGTGCAAAGTAAAGCCTTTGGGATAGTGTGGATACTTGCTTGTTTGATTCTGTGCAAAAACATAACTTTTACATCGAGTGAAGAATTTCTATGCTTTTACCGGAACGTCGAAGAATTTCTATGCTTTTTCATAATTTTTTAGAATTGCTAGACATAGTTAAGTATGGTATTTGCGCAGATCTTCACAGATTGTTCTGTTTTTCATAGATTTCATTTGCATGCATAGTTTGCTTGTTTTAGTGTTTCCATAGCTTATATTGAGTCATATAAATTATGTGAATGATATAATACAGTACGTATAATGTGAGAACAATTATTAATCTTGGCTTGACAGTACCTATGTGAATGATCTATCTTTATTACACTAACCCGTCTCACAAAGTTTTGTTGAGTTTTGTGTGATTGAAGCTTTCAAGTTTTAGGTGAGATACCGATATAAGGAGAATAAGGAGCAGAAAGAACCTAAGATTGGGGATTACCAAGGCACCCCCAAGGTAGTATCAAAGGAAGACTCAAGCGTCTAAGCTTGGGGATTCCCCGGAAGGCATCCCCTCTTCGTCCTCAACTTTATCGGTATATCTTACTTGCAAATATATTTTTATTCATCACATCATCTGTGTTTTTCTTTGTGCATCATTTTATTTTGTTTTTCTCCATGAGATGTTATTTATAATCTTGTTTTTCAATAAAAAGTTCCAAGAATTGCCTTTAGAATGCTTGAATTGCATGTGTGATGTGCAAAAACAGTAACTTTTGTTGTAGTATGTGAATTATCAGATTTTACTGGAACATGGTAAGTTTCTGAAATATTTACACATTACTTTAATAAAAATTGTTTATCATATCCTAAATTTTCATAATTTTTGGAGTTACAGAAATAGACTTTTTAAATAGATTGCTACACACTACTCTGTTTGAATAGATTGCTATCATAGTTTTGTTATCTACTTATCCTTGAGTTTCCATGGCTTATATTGGTAGATGTAAATAGTGGAAATGGTAGTATAAAGTACCTAATATTTGATGATTATTATGCAACTTGTATTGTGAATACATGAAGTGTTGATTTATTCTTATGTGTATTATCCTATATCACGAGTTCTTTTCAAGTTTTGTGTTGATGAACGTTTTGAGACTTATGTGAAACTGGGATATGAGAGGATTGAACGAGATAAAAAATATCAAGCTTGGGGATGCCCAAGGCACCCCAAGTAAATACTTCAAGAAGTCTGAAGCATATAAGCTTGGGGATGCTACACATCCCAGCTCTCTTTGGTTAACAATATCGGTTAGCCTATATTGAGCCCATTTTTTTTTGTCCACATGATATGTTCTACTCTTGGAGTGCTTTTTTTTTTTATGTTTTAAATAAAATATCCGATCTGAAAATATTTATTGAGAGAGAGTCCTCATTGTTTGACTACTCATTGATCTTCACTTATACCTTTTGCGAGTAGTTTGATTGTTTGCTCTTGTGCTTCACTTATATCCTAAGAGTAAATTGTGAATGAATGAAATATCTTAAATTCTAAATTATCAATGTGATTTATGTTTTGTAGTAGTTTCACATTTGTTTAAGAAAGGAAAATCAATTAAAGTTTGACAATCATTGTATTGGTCATATGAGAACTTCCAGATACACATAATGAATGATTAGTATAAGAAAGAGAACTTCCACATACAAATATATTATCTTGGACATCTTTTATGATTGTGAATACCCATCAATTATTTCCAATCTTGATTGAATAGTTGAAGTTGGACAAGGAAGACAACGTAATGGTTATGTTCGGGTATACTTGCATAGAAGTTATATTATTGTGGATCCTCCAACATGTGGTGCCTATTTAGAACCTTTTGCTAGCAAAAACTTCATATTAAGTAGAGATACTACTTGCGCATCCAAATCCTTGAACCAAGTTTCTTCCATGAGATTCCATCATACCTACCTATATATGGTATTTCACTGCCATTCCAAGTAAATTTGAATGTTCCGCCTCTAACCATTCAAATAAACATCAATTTTGCGTGCCTGTACCGCTCATGGAGCGACGGGGTAGTCATTATCTTCCATGCGAAGCGAGTTATTCTCATGATGAGTGTTTATTCACTTGTTATTGCACGAGAGAGGCTGGTAAAAATGATTCTGAGTCCTCTGTCATACAAAAATTGATAAACAAGAACTCCCCCTAGAAATTTGATTGTTTGGAGGGCACCCATGGATACGGCTAGCCATGCAATATGATTGAATGGTTGAGGGGGAGTAAAATTTCAATTCTGTTTGGGAACAGCCAATAATGTGATTAGCATGGAAGATATTGAAAAACTCTGTTATAACATTGACAAAAAAGGCACAACACCAAAAATATATTCATATCTGTCTTAAAACAATGAGCTCTAGCATATATGCAAATCCCTGCTTCCCTCTACGAAGGGACAATCTATTTAATCGCTTGTTACTTACTTTTCATGTTGAGTCAACTTACTATTCCAACCTCAATCTATTAGATGGAAAACACCATGTGTTGGGGGAAATATCCAAACATATATATCCAATCAAATATATTTGATCATGATTCATTATTGTTGAAAATTATCTTTGTGATAAATATGTTGTTACGTGAAATATTAAGCCCCTATCTTTATTTGTGTTTGATGGATGTTATTTGTTCTAAAAAATATGCTTTGAATTATTAGCAATCATGGAAGACTATATGATAATTGAGTACGTGGAGCTCTTAATTAGACTTGATGGTGCATTGAAATTGTTTGATGACTAAGAACGTATGATGTTGAGTTTCAAGAGAATGCATTGTTTGAACCATGACATGTGAATTGATTGCTCCTCAACCATGATAATTTTTTTGAAAAAGTTGCTGGTTATGATGCTAGAAAGAGTGACTGAAATTTTCCATGATCGAAACTATTCACTATACTAGCATTCACACTTCATAAATTATTTATTTTATCATTTACCTACTCGAGGACGAGTAGGAATTTAACTTGGGGATGCTGATACATCTCCAACGTATCAATAATTTATGAAGTATTCATGCCATGTGTGCCTATGTTTATAGTACATTTATATGGTTTTGATGCACTTTATATGATTTGTTTAGAACTAACTAGGACTAACGTTTTTTTAAAAGAATTACCATGGTGTTTTTTGTGTGCAGAAAATGGAAGTTCTCAGAATTATTCGAAACTTTTTTATATTTTTTTGGAGGAAATAAGCAATATTTTAGCGAAAAACCACCTGAGGGGAGCCACTATTGGCCACAAGTCAACATGGCACGCCCCCTAGGCCGCGCCCTGATGGCTTCTGGGGCCCACGTGGCTCCATTTGGCGTGATTCCAACGATGAAAGTCCCATATATACTAGAAACGCCATAAGTAAAAAAGAGAAGCTCCTCTCCGCCACTGCAACTCTTTGTATCGAGGAAAACCCATCTTGTGCCTTTCCAATACAATGTCGGAGAGGTGAAATAATCTCCGTGGCCATGTGCATCATCCGGCAGAGGCCATGGCGAGGAGGGAGTAGTTCACCCTCGGAGCTGAGGGTATGTACCAGTAGCTATTTTTTCAATCTCCCTCTCTCAGGTTCTTGAGATGGCACGATCTTGATGTATGACGTGCTTTGTTAATATAGTTGGATCATATGGTGTTTGTCCCTTGCTATCTTGTTGTGATGAATTGAATCTTTGTCCATGACATGTCATTATATTGGATTGAGTATTTTGGTTTGAGAACACTTGATGTATGTCTTACATGCACATACCCGTAGTGACATCGGGGTATTCAATTGATTCACTTGATATATGTTATGACATCAACTTGCGGGTTTCAGTGACCTTGCGGATCTATGCATAGGGGTTGATTGCACATTTTCATACTATGTTCTCCGATAAAAATCTTGGAATACTCCTTGAAGTTCTTTGTCTTGGATTGAATATGAAGAATCTAAATTTGTTTGATGCATGTCGAGTAATTAGCCCACGGATATGTGAGGTGACATTGAAGTATCTAGGTGACATTGGAGTATCTAGGTGACATTTATACGAATATGAAGAATCTGAATTTGTTTGATTACAGGGTTAACTGAGAGAGACCATCTTGATCCTTGTTGCGACAACAAAAGTCCTTCCCTGGCGCTTAGGAATTCTTCTTGTTACTTCTCTGGTTTGCGTTGGTTTTTCCCTTGAAGAGGAAAGGGTGATGCAGCACAGTAGCAGTAAGTATTTCCCTCAGTTTGAGAACCAAGGTATCGATCCAGAAGGAGGGCCTCGTCAAGTCCAAAGTACGTGCGCAAACACAAACAAGCTTGCGCCCAACGCTTCAAAGGGCTTGTCAATCCCTTCAAGATTGTTTGCAAAGTGAGATCTGAAGGCGGAAAGTGCAACGAAGTAAAAAGTGTAAGGCTGAAAATATGGTGTGGAGTAGACCCTGCGGGTCATAGTGTTCACTAGAGGCTTCTCTCATAATAGCAAATATCACGGTGGGTGAACAAATTACTGTCGAGCAATTGATAGAACCGCGCAAAGTCATGACGATATCTAAGGCAATGATCTAGCATATAGGCATCCGTCCGAGACAAGTAGACCGATACTTTCTGCATCTACTACTATTACTCCACACATCGACCGCTATCCATCATGCATCTAGTGTATTGAGTTCATGACGAATAGAGTAACGCTTTAAGCAAGATGACATGATCTAGAGGGATAATCCCAAACCAATGATGAAAACCCCATGTTTTTACCCTTGATGGCAACAACCCAATGCGTGCCTCGCTACCCCTTCTGTCACTGGGTGAGGTCACCGCACAGTATGAACCCAAAACCAAGCACTTCTCCCATTGCAAGAATCATAGATCTAGTTGGCCAGACAAAACCCACAACTCAAAGAAAATTACAAGGATATGAAATCATGCATAAGAGAGATCAGAAGAAACTCAAATAATTAGATTCATAGATAATCTGATCATAAATCCAAAATTCATCGGATCTCGACAAACACACGCAAAAGAAGATTACATCGGATAGATCTCCATGAAGATCATGGAGAACTTTGTATTGAATATCCAAGAGAGAGAAGTAACCATATAGTTACTAGCTATGGACGTGTAGGTCTATGGTGAACTACTCACGCATCATCGGAGAGGTCATGGTGTTGATGAAGGAGCCCTCCGTGTCCGAATCCCCCCTCCGGCAGGGCACCAGGACGTGCCCCAGATGGGATCTTGCGGAGACATAAGCTTGCGGCGGCGGAAAAGTAATTGCGATCGTCTCTTGATTTTTTTTGGGAATGTTTGGGAATATATAGGCGCAAGATCTAGGTCAGGGGACCTCCAGGGGGCCCACCAGCCTGGATGGCGCGGCCCCCCTTGGCCGCGGGGTGGGGGCTTGTGGGGCCCCTGGGGCTCTTCTGGCTTGGCTCCCAAGTTCTCCGATCTTCCGTTCCAAAAAAAATCTTTTCGGGGATTTTCTTCCGTTTGGACTCCGTTTCAAAATCTCCTCTGAAAGGGGTCAAAAACATGGAAAAAACTAGAACTGACACTTGGCACTGAGTTAATAAGTTAGTCCCAGAAAATAAATAAAGGCATGAAAAACATCCAAAGTTTGACAAGATAATAGCATGAAACCAACAAAAATTATAGATACGTTGGAGACGTATCAAGCATCCCCAAGCTTAACTCCTGCTCGTCCTCGAGTAGGGAAGTGATAAAGAATGAATTTTTGATGTGGAATGCTACCTAGCATAGTTGTCCTTTGCAACTTCTTTCACATGGCATGAATGTTCAGATACGTAAGATTCAAAACAATATTTTGCTATTGACATGAAAACAGTAATACTTCAAGCAAACTAGCAAGGTAATCATGAACTTTCAAAATAACAAGGCCAAAGAAAGTTATCCCTACAAAATCATATAGTCTGGCTATGCTCCATCATCCTCACACAACTAATGTAAATCATGCACAACCCCGGAATTGGCCAAGTAATTATTTCGCAATCTTACTTTCTCAAAATTTTTATAACTATCACGCAATACATGAGCGCGAGCCATGGATATAGCACTATAGGTGGAATAGAGTGTGGTGGTGGTTGTGAGACAAAAAGGAGGAGATGGTCACACTGACTCCACGTATCAATAGGCTATGAAGATGCCCATTAATAGATATCAATGTGAATGAGTAGGGATTGCCATACAAGAGATGCACTAGAGCTATAAGTACGTGAAAGCTCAAGAGGAAAACTAGTGGGTGTGCATCCAACTTGCTTGCTCACGAAGACCTAGGGCAATTTTGAGGAAGCCCATCATTGGAATATACAAGCCAAGTTATAAAACGAAGATTCCCACTATCATATGGTAGTGACAAAGCAAGAAGCTTTCAATCATGAAGAACATGGTGCTAACATGAAGCAAAAGTGTGGAAAAAGATAGTAGCAATGTCCCTTCTCTCTTTTCTCTTTTTTTATTTGGGCTCTTAGGCCTGTTTTCTTTTCTTTTCTTTTCTTTTTTTTTGTTTCTGGGCTCTTTGGCCTCTTTTTTTTATTTCCTCACATGGGAAAATGCTCTAATGATGATCATCACACTTTTTAGTTACTCGAAGCTCAAAGATCACAATGATGATGACTCCATAGGAAATGCCTCCGGCAGTGTACCGGGATGTGCAATGATCTAGTATGATCATGCAATGGCAATATGAGAGTAACGACACAAGTCATGAGACGGAACGGTGGGAGTTGTATGGCAATATATCTCGGAATGGCTATGAAAATGCCATAGTAGGTAGGTATGGTGGCTGTTTTGAGGAAGAATTTTGGTGGGTTTGTGCACCGGCGAGAACTGCGCGGCACTAGAGAGGATAGCAATGGTGGAAGGTGAAAGTGCATCTATACCATGGGCTCACATTAGTCATGAAGAACTCACGTACTTATTGCGAAAGTTTTTATTAGTAATCGAAACAAAGTGCTAAACACATACTCCGAGGGGAAGGGTTGGTAGGTATAAACCATCGCGCGATCCCGACCTCAACACAAAGGATGACAATCAATAGATCAATTATGCTCCGACTTCCTAACATAGCGGTTCACCATACGTGCATGCTACAGGATTCACTAACTCCAACACAAGTATTTCTAGATTAACAACACCCTACTAACATAACTCTCAATATTACGGAATCCACGTCTCAAAACTAATTGAGAGGAATCAAAACTTCTCTTTCTATTCAATGCACATGAAGATGGAGGTTTTTGCATCCTCTTTGGGTACCTATCACATTTGGGACTACTTTCATAGCATAAGCCAACTACCAAATCACGCACCGCCGTGCTCTAAAGATATAAGTGAATCAAAAGATCAAAAGTATCTAGCTCAAAAGATATAAGTTAAGCACTATGAGCAAAATTATCTAGCTCAAAAGATATAAGTGAAGCACTGTGAGCATTATAGCAAAATCACGATGAGTGCAAGTCTCTCTCTATCAAAAAGGTGTGCAACAAGGATGATTGTGACACAACAAAAAGAAAAGTCTCCTAAGATACAAGACGCTCCAAGCAAAACACATATCATGTGGTGAATAAAAATATAGCTCCAAGTAATGTTACCGATGGATTGAGGACGAAAGAGGGGATGCCTTCCCGGGGCATCCCCAAGCTTAGGATTTTTGGTGTACTTGAATTTGGCTTGGGATGACTTGGGCATCCCCAAGCTTGAGCTATTTCCACTCCTTATCTCTTTGTCCATGAGAACGTCACCCAAAACTTGAAAACTTCACAACACAAAACTTAAACAGAAACTTGTGATAACATTAGTACAAGAAAACAAACTATCACTTCTTTTGGTACTGTAGAAAACATTAATTCCATCTATATTGATGATGGGCTACTGTATTCTCACTTCTCCATGGCTAGTACCCCCCGATACTGACCATAGTTTCATCAAAACAAGCAACCAACTCACCAAAAACAGAATCTGTCATAAACAGACCAGTCTGTAGCAATCTATATACTTCGTATACTTCTGGTACCTCAAAAAATCTGAAAAATTACGACGGTCTGGGGAAAACGTGTATCAATCAGCAGCAAAAAGAATCAACTCAACATCTCTTTATGAATAAAAATGAAAAATCATCTTGTGAGCAAAACGTTTTTGTCTTTTCCAGCAAGATCAAACAACCATTACCAAGACTAGTCATAAAGGTTTTGCTTGGCTCAAACACAAAAAGAAACACAAAAAACACAATCACAACAGAATTATGAAAGTGTGGACGCAACAAAATAGAAAGAAAAAGATAAATTCATTGGGTTGCCTCCCAACAAGCGCTATTGTTTAACGCGCTTAGCTAGGCATAGGAGCGATAGAATCACGTATTGTCATCTTTGGTGCTCAAACCATAAGTGGCCCTCATCATGGATTCATAAGGCAATCTTATTTTATTTCTAGGAAAGTGTTCCATACCCTTACTTAAAGGAAATTGAAATCTAATATTCCCTTCCTTCATATCGATGATAGCACCAATAGTCCTTAGGAAAGGTCTACCAAGAATAATAGGGCATGTAGGATTGCAATCAATGTCAAGCACAATGAAATCCACATGTACATAGTTCCTATTTGCAATAATAAGAACATCTTTGATCCTTCCCATGGGTTTCTTAATAGTAGAATCAGCAAGATGCAAATTAAGAGAACACTCTTCAATCTCATGAAAACCCAGAACATCACATAAAGACTTTGGAATCGCAGAAACACTAGCACCCAAATCACACAAACCATTGCACTCATAGTTTTGATTTTGATTTTGATGGTAGGTTACCAGTCATCATGAAGCTTTCTAGGGATAGAGACTTCCAATTTAAGTTTCTCTTCAAGATCTTTTATCATAGCTTCGGCGATATGATCGGTAAAGGCTTTGTTTTGGCCATAAGCGTGTGGAGAGTTCAACATGGATTGCATCAAAGAAATGCATTCAATCAAGGAGCAACTATCATAATTGAATTCCTTGAAATCCACGGCAGTAATTTCATTACCACTCAAAGTTTTAACGTCTTCTACTCCACTTTTAATGCTTTTAGCATCAAGATAGATGGACTCCGAATCCTTGGGGCACTTTTCTACCAAAGTGGATTCATATCCAGCCCCATAATCATTAGGTTTGGCACAAGAAAAGAAAGATTCATTGGGAGTCACACTAAGCACTTTAAGATCTTCGTGATTCTCATCACGAGAACACGCGTTTTTAAACCATTCTTGTCTAGCACGAATTTGGGCGGTTCTTTCTTCGCTCTCAATCATGGAAACATGCATAGCTTTCAAAGTGTCATCCATGTTGATTTTGGGAGAAGCACATCTAACTTTCAGAGCATCAACCTCACAAGAAATCCTATCAACGCTCTTAGCCAAATCGTCAATTTTGAGTAGTTTTTCCTCTATGGACGCATTGAAAATCTTTTGAGAGTTGATGAACGCTTTGATATTACTCTCTAGATCAGAGGGTAATCTATTGTAATTTACATGAGTATTCTTGTAGGAGTTGCCGAAGTTATTAGAGGAGTTACTAGGAAAAGGCCTAGGAACATAGTTTCCTCTAAAAGCGTTGTTGTTGCCAAAGTTATTCCTACCAACAAAATTAACGGCCAAGTTAGCGTTGCTACTCTCAATCAAAGAAGACAAAGGCATATCATTAGGATCCAAAGGATCACTTCTAATAGCAACCAAATTCATTAACTCATCCATCTTAGCACTCAATGAGTTAATTTCCTCTATAGCGTGTACCTTCTTACTAGTAGGTGACCTTTTAGTATGCCACTCAGAGTAGTTCGTCATGATGTTGTCTAAGAGCTTTGTGGCTTCTCCTAACATGATTTCCATGAACGTTCCACCTGAGGCGCAGTCCAAGATATTTCTAGAGGCAAAATTCAAGCCAACGTAAAAGATTTGAATAATCATCCAAAGACTCAAGCCACGAGCGGGACAATTTCTAATCATTAATTTCATTATCTCCCAAGCTTGTGCAACATGTTCATGATCAAGTTGCTTGAAATTCATGATATCATTACGGAGAGAGATGATCTTAGCTGGCGGAAAATACTTGGATATATAAGCATCTTTGCACTTATCCCAAGAATCGATACTATTTTTGGGCAAAGAAGAAAACCAAATTTTTGCGCGATCTCGCAACGAGAAAGGAAAATGCTTCAATTTAATCACGTCATTATCCACATATTTTTTCTTTTGCATATCGCAAAGCTCAATTAAGGTACTGAGATGGGATGCGGCATCTTCACTGGGAAGGCCAGAGAATTGCTCTTTCATAACAAGATTCAGCAAAGCGGCATTGATTTCGTATGACTCCGCACTAGTGGCGGAAGCAATCGGAGTACTAATAAAATCATTATTATTAGTATTCGAGAAGTCACAAAGTTTGGTGTTTTCGTTCATGGTGACTTCAGCAAGCAAGCAAGCACACAACCAAACAAAAAGCGGGCGAGAAAAAGGGCGAACGAAAAGGCGAACAAAAAAGGGAAATTCTTAAAGTGGGGGAGAGGAAAACGAGAGGCAACTGGCAAACAAAGTAAATGCAAGAGATGAGTTTGCGACACCTACTTGGATGAGTTCTTGACTTGATCTTCCTCCCCGCCAACGGCGCCAAAAATTCTTCTGCTGCGGTATCGATCCATAAGGAGGGCCTCGTCGAGTCCAAAGTACCTGCGCAAACACAAACAAGCTTGCACCCAACGCTTCAAAGGGGTTGTCAATCCCTTCAAGATTGTTTGCAAAGTGAGATCTGAAGGCGGAAAGTGCAACGAAGTAAAAAGTGTAAGGCTGAAAATATGGTGTGGAGTAGACCCTAGGGGCCATAGTGTTTACTAGAGGCTTCTCTCATAATAGCAAATATCACGGTGGGTGAACAAATTAACGTCGAGCAATTGATAGAACCGCGCAAAGCCATGACGATATCTAAGGCAATGATCTAGCATATAGGCATCATGTCCGAGACAAGTAGACCGATACTTTCTGCATCTACTATTATTACTCCACACATCGACCACTATCTAACATGCATCTAGTGTATTGAGTTCATGACTAACATAGTAACGGTTTAAGCAAGATGACATGATGTAGAGGGATAATCTCAAACCAATGTTGAAAACCCCATCTTTTTACCCTTGATGGCAACAACACGATGCATGCCTTGCTACCCCTTATGTCACTGGGTGAGGTCACCGCACGGTATGAACCCAAAACCAAGCACTTCTCCCATTGCAAGAACCATAGATCTAGTTGGCCAGACAAAACCCACAACTCGAAGAGAATTACAAGGATATGAAACCATGCATAAGAGAGATCAGAAGAAACTCAAATAAGATTCATAGATAATCTAATCATAAATCCACAATTCATCGGATCTCGACAAACACACCACAAAAGAAGAGTACATCGGATAGATATCCATGAATATCATGGAGAACTTTGTATTTAAGATCCAAGAGAGAGAAGAAGCCATCTAGTTACTAGCTATGGACCCATAGGTATATGGTGAACTACTCACGCATCATCGGAGAGGGTATGGTGTTGATGAAGAAGCCCACTGTGTCCGAATCCCCCCTCCGGCAGGGCACCAGGATGTGCCCGGATGGGATCTTGCGAAGACAGAAGCTTGCGGCGGCGGAAAAGTAATTGCGATCGTCTCTTGATTTTTTTGGGAATATTTGGGAATACATAGGCGCAAGATCTAGGTCAGGGGGCCTCCAGGGGGCCCACAAGCCTAGATGGCGCCCCCCTGACCCCGGGGTGGGGGCTTGTGGGGCCCCTGGGGCTCTTCTGGCTTGGCTCCCAAGTTCTCCGATCTTCTTCTGTTCGAAAAAAAATATTTTCGGGGATTTTCTTCCGTTTGGACTCCGTTTCAGAATCTCCTCTGAAAGGGGTAAAAAACATGGAAAAAACAGGGACTGGCACTTGGCACTGAGTTAATAAGTTAGTCCCAGAAAATAAATAAAAGGCATGCAAAACATCCAAAGTTTGACAAGATAATAGCATGAAACCATCAAAAATTATAGATACGTTGGAGATGTATCAATCCTACACCTCCCACGGATTTATAAACCTTAGGTCATCCTCTGATGGGAAAATTGATACTATCCTACCAAACTCTGCGCTTGGAGGCCC
This sequence comes from Hordeum vulgare subsp. vulgare, assembly GCF_904849725.1. Taxonomy (NCBI): domain Eukaryota; kingdom Viridiplantae; phylum Streptophyta; class Magnoliopsida; order Poales; family Poaceae; genus Hordeum; species Hordeum vulgare. The sequence goes on along the minus strand of NC_058524.1, from coordinate 554,011,856 downwards.
AACATAGTCTACAAGGATAAAGTTGCATAGTATGCATCAGTCGCTATGCTGAAATGCGCTGCGCCATGGGTGGGCAGTGCATTCGTATCCAACAGCGTTTCCTACAGCCACACCGAATCATCGGCGATGAAGTTAAGGGAACCGAACAGAATCTCTCCACCGAGCATCATCATGATCACCGGAAAAAGGATCCCCACGTGCACTCCATTTCGCTAAACGCGGAGTGCCAAGGTGGGCGCCAACAGTCAATGGAACGATCTTAACAGTAGTACTAGGGGTACGAGTTAGGAGCAGATATTAGCTACGGCACTCGTGTAACACTTGGATTTTATGAGTTCGGGCCCCTCATGGATGGAGGTAAAGACCCTCAGTCTCGTGCCTGGAGGCTTGTGTTTCTTCTGGGGTGTGAATACAAAAGGGTGCTGAACCCTTGTCCAGGAGCTGGGAGGTGGCTTATATAGAGTTCCCCGGGACCCGCTGACCGTCATTACATGGGTGAGTTAATGCCATTATGACGGCAGTTTCATGTAATGACAACCTTTAACTACAGGAGTTTACTGGTAACAACATCTATGACTACACTTGACGTATTGTTTAAGTCCTTCCGCCATTGCATCTCCCATGTTGTTCACACTTGCCATAGTCCGAGTGCTGGTGCATGTGTCAGGGGGATAACCCCATGGTAGCCTGATCTCCCGTCATGCCCATTTGTGAAAACAACGGGTCTGACTCGGCCCCTCAAGCGCCGGCTCTAGCAAGCTGGCTCGTGGCTGGACCCTCGTCCCTTCGGCTCCGGGCGACCCGCCAGCCGGTGGCCCCCCCCTGCCAGTCGTCGGCCCATACGACAAGACGCGACCACTCCGATGGGATGTGACGCAGAGCCAACCACTCCATGGCACCCTATGCGCATGGCTACACAGGAGCCGACCGTACCGGTGACCACTGCTGACTGCGACCAGGCGGGGCAACACTGTGGCTACATGGCGCTCATCACCAACTCCCTGACATAGTATACGCGTGGCTACATGCCAGCCGGTCGTACCGCTAACCATGGGCGGGTACGACAAAATCCCCGCGGGCCACCAATTCGACAGGACCCTACACCCGGCGGGCCCTACCTACAATAAGACGACGAAAGCGGTTGGACCGACAAGTCGTCCAGAGAGGCCGCCAACCGAGCCCCCGCTCCATCCATGAATATTGTAAGCCGGGGGGAGCTGGCCTATAAAGCCCCTTCTTCCTCCACACGTAGAGAGGCAAGGAGAGCAAGCTGCTCCTTCTTCCTCCTCTAGCCATCAGCTCAAGGAGCACCATTGTAGCCCTTACCTACCATATAACAATTATTGCAGGACTAGGGGTGTTACCTCCCACGTAGGGCCCCGAACCTGGGTATATCGCGTGCCACCACCTTTTGTTCCCAAACCTGCTACTGTAATCCGTGGACACATATTGGCCCCAACCACACGAGATAAGCCACCCCATGGCATCTGTTGTGATAAAACGACAACAGTTGGCACCCACCATGGGGTCGTGCATGGCGTCAGTGGGAGACACACTCCGGGATGGACCCCTCATGACTTCGTCTGAGCACATCGTGCCTGGGCAAATCTGCACCCTCATGCCATCATTCTGCGTCATGCGGCGTCGGCCCCGTATGGCTCACAGGCGGCGCCACCATTCTCCTTGATGTGCTGCCAAGCAATGGCAAGTCCGTTGACATCAGCGGCCTCTGGGAGCTCTTCGGCGATCTGCACATCAACAACTCACCCGCCTACGATGAGTACCATAACGAGGTGCTTGCCATCTCCGACCCGCTACCATCAGCAGACAGCGTGTCTCCCAGCGACATCATCTATCTCTAGAACCGCCTCGCGGAGCTGCGCATCAGCACTACCCCCGCCTTCGACGATTACCCCGAGTTGGTGCTCGACGTCTCCGACCTGCTGCCTGCCTTCGGCAGTGGCACTTCGGGCAACGCTGGCCGCTATCAACTCTACATTAAGGTGATGGTCACCGGCCCCTCCTCAAGCTCGGAGCACGCCAAGGCCGAAGAAGCGGTGCCCGCGGATGTCGCTCGTGCTGGCCCATCTGACCTCTTGCATGCCCCCCTGGAAGGGCTATGAAATCCCATTACGCCATGTGCCAACCCGGCCGCTGCCAGGGCTGAGCTCGATGTGGCCCACAAGCAGCTATTTGCGGTGGCTAGCACCCTTGCCACTACGCAGCGCCGGATTGAGTCCGCGCAGCGGGAGTACAGCAACGTATATGGCCTCAACCCAGCTGGCAACGAGCCTACCCAACACGATGAGGTACGTTATTGTGGCCATGCCGTCACCGACATTCTTGATGGAAACTTTCCCACCTATGACACGCCCGTGCCCAACCTCAAGGCCGCCGGCATCAGTACGTCCGACTTGGCCAACTTGGAGGACGAGGCGCGCATGCTACAGGAGTAGCGTGTCCGCGAGATCATCGACAACGCCAACGCCCTAGTTCAAGACGGTCGATGTCTGCTCCATGTCCCCCATGTTTGCGGCAACACAATAGGCTTCCTCCTCTCGCGGCTCTAGCCTCCATGTCAGTCGGGGCCGGGACGCACGCCCCCGACGTCCCAACGAACAGGTGGCGATCACGAGCATGTGGAAGGACCGGTAGGAAACTGGCCGGCTCTGGCTGGATGCACGCACCCTGCGTCAGGACAGGGCCGCCATAGCCAGACCGATGATGCCGCCGTAGCTCGCCGCCCGGTAGGCTCCCCACGTCCAGTACGAGAACGATGCTTGCCGCCGCCTCGACCGGCTAGCCGAGTCCAACCTCCTGGAGGAAGAAGGGCCAATCGGCCCAGCCTACTTCAGCCACCACATCCACAATGAGCCGTTCCCATTAGCTAGAGGACTGGCTGGTTGACTACACCATCGCGGTCGGCATCACCCGGGGCAACAAGAGCATGGCGGTGCGCTATGTCCCTCTCATGCTGCTCGGCTCGGCCCGAACGTGGCTCAACAGCCTGGCAGCGGGCACAACATGTGGACCGACTTTGAGGAGGCGTTCCTGTGCAACTTCACTAGCACCTACAAGCGTCCGGGTCACCCCGTCAAGCTGGCCATGTACGTCCAGGGCCCGGACGAGTCCCTACGTGACTACCTCAGGCACTAGACCGAGCTGCAAAATTTTTGTGAAGGAGTGCACGAAGTCCAGACAATTCAGTACTTCTCTGAGGGCTTCCGCGATGGCACCATGCTCAAGCACAAGCTCATGTGCTCCGAGCCATTCTCCCTAGCGGACCTCATAATCAAGGCGGACAAGTACGCCACCGCCGACTCCGCCATGCATGTCAAGGTCGACACAACCAGCAAGGTTGTGTCAGCTTGTCCGGCCAGAATAACGACCCCAACGGCAAGTGCAAGCAAGATCCGCTGGAGCCACGCTACAACAACCGTCTGGTGTCGACCGCAGAGGATCAACAACTGGCTCGCCAGGGCGCGGACCAATGGTAGCACAACGATAATTCTCCATGACTACCCAAGATCACCTTCGAGAAGATGCTCGATGCACCATGCAAGATGCATAGCAGCGCGAAGCTAGCCACACACACTCTGTACCAGTGCAGCTTCTCCCAGCGGCTAGCTCGGGGTGAGGGCCTTCTGGTTCCTCCCCCTCCGGGTAAGCGGGCTCCGGCTCCGGCGCCGGATCTGCCTCCCAACGATGGCTGGTACCTGGACCACTTCCCCGAGCAGGACGGAGCATACGTCGTCTTCAACAACGGGGACGATGGCAAACATGCTGAGTGCAAGTGCCGACACAACGTGAACGCCACTGTACCCTCCGTCCCTCAGTGCATGCACTCATTTGAAAAGCCCATCACCTGGAGTCCGGCGGACCTTCTGGTTGTGATGCCAAACACGGCAGCTACGCCCTCGTCCTCGACCCCACCATCGCGTCCGAGAAGCTCACTTGCCAATTTTCACGGGTGCTAGTCGTCGACGGCAAGATCATCAACATTCTTTACCACGAAACCCTGCTCAAGCTATGTCTCAAGGAGACTCACCTACAGCCGACCCAGACGGTCTTCCATGGTATCGTGCTAGGATAGTCTTGGTCTCCTATTAACAAGATCTGGATCGACATCCTCTTCGGCACCAAGTGCCACTTCCGGCACGAGCCGATGTGGTTGGAGGCCGTGGACCTGAGAAGCCCCTACCACGCACTCCTTGGTCATCTAGATCTGACCAAGTTCATGGCGACCCCCACTACGCCTACCTCAAGATGAAGATGTTGGGTCCCAAGGGTATCGCCACCATCGATGGGGACTACAAGAAGTCCATCGAGCGCGCCCCAGCCGGCAGACGGTCGGCCGAGTCCGTGGTCATCGCTGAGGAGCGGCGCCAGCTCGACCGACTCGTGGCCCATGAAACGGAATTTTTATCCAAAAGGACCCCCTGTCGAGTGGGATTGTCAAAAGAGACCACCTGCGAGTGGAAACGAGAAAAAAGACCCCCACCCCGGGTGGCGGCAGGCGCGCCAGGCGGCACGTGGCACCTGCCGCCACCGCACGAGGCGGCCGTGGGGCCTGCCGCCACCGGCAGAGGCGGCCAGTGCCGGAACCCGTTCCCGCCCACTCCTGTCCGTAACGGACAAAGCCGGGTGGGCCCTGCCGCCTCGGGAGCAGGCGGCCAGGCCACTGTTTCCGCGCGGCCGACACTGTTGCTGATTGCGCTGATTTCCGCGCAGCCAGATTCCCAGGCTTATTTCCCGCTCGCACCGACGAAACAGTGGGAATTTTTCCCGCTCTCCACCGAAGAAACAGTGCGAAACTTCTTCTTTATAAGCGAACCGCGTCGCTGCCTCCTCTCTCACTCTCTTCTCCTGCCGTTGCCTCCCGTGTCGCTCCTCTTTCTCACTCTCTTCTCTTTCTCACTCTCTTCTCTTTCTCACAAGAGCTACTCCGTATGAATGTTTATGTGGCGATTTAGGACGGTTTAAAGTTAGATTTTGAAGACGTTGTAGTTGAAGAAAAGATAGATCAAGGTAAGAGCTTTCCATATCTGTTGGTTGTGTTTGCATGCATGATGTATTTATTTTGTTTGATTAGTTTATAAGTATGTGTTTTATTTTGTCTTAGGGAGCGTATTATCACTTTTGTGGAACTATTTTGAAGACGTTGTAGTTGAAGAAAAGATAGATCAAGGTAAGAGCTTTCCATTTCTGTTGGTCGTTGCATGCATGATGTTTTTATTTTGTTTGATTAGTTTCTAAGTATGTGTTTTCTTTTGTCTTAGGGAGCGTATTATCACTTTTGTGGAACTATTTTGTCATGCGATATGAACTACTAAGTTGAAGATCAAGGTATGAGACTTTGTTCATATTTGTGTTCATGTGATAATAGGTCGACTATGTTCATATATTACCGATGATTTGTTCGTGTTTGCATGCAACTAGTATTTGGAAAGGAGCCGGAAAAATGCCTATGTAACTAGCATTTTTGTAAAAAACATGTAATAATATGTTAGCTCCATTAGTATTATTACATGCAAGACGCGTGTGTAATATATTTGTTTATTTGATAATTTGTCAACCCCGTAGAAATATGACTCGTGATATATATGTATATGCATGCAGTATGTATTTTTAGACTTTTGCTAGCACGGAAATAATTATGTGTGTAATATTTTTGTTCATATGAAAATAGGTGGAATTCGCTGATATTATTCTGGTGATATATTATATTCGGAAGGATATCCTTATTTAAACCAGAGGTGTGAATGACATATTGTAATTCATCTTCTATTTATTTTATAGATGTAGTGTCACGATAAATGATACAATATAAATTATTATGCGTAGATGTAATGGATGTTGTTAAATTGTTATATGTAAAAAAGATAAGTAATGGATGTTGTTATTACAATGTAAATCTAAAAATATGATTTTTAATGGACTAACGATGTAAATATGGCTGCTCGTTAGGTACTATGGAAAATTTGTTAGTGTTTTATGGGCACATCGTACGTGAGGGTCCTTCTGGTGTGGATGTGTCCAGGTGCGGGATGACTACGGTTGTAGTGAAAGACATGGTTAATGTAGAGTATGCGGCAGTTAGAAGGTGCATCCGATCGGTGTTTGGTTCAGCGATGAATGGACAAAAAATGACCCTGGAGGCTTTCGTGGTTGAGGGAGGAAATCGTTGGGTTCTGCGACGGGTTACTGGTGAAAGAGCATGGGCGTCGTACATGGGTTTTGCAAGCAATCCCAATAACTCCATGTATGGACAACCCATGGTTTATGTGGAGTTCATTTCTGCCAGTGATGTCGCCGAGTGCAGTAGCGGTGCCGGTGAGGCCGAGTTGGCCATAACTGTAGCCCCCGACGCCGGCCCATCGGAACCAAGCGGTGGCGAACATATGGCCATAACTGTAGCCCCCGACGCCGGCCCAACGGAACCAACAGGTGGCCAACAAGTGTATGACACGGGATATTGGTCTGCGGTCGTTGACATGAGCGAACATGTCGAGGGATTGCCGGAGGCGCTAGATGATGACGATGATGGTCATTCTTCTGCGTCTTCGGAATCAGATGATGATGAAGTTGTTCCTCCTAAGAATGCGGTCGCTGCAGCAATCAACCCAGAGTTTTTACAGGTTATGAGCATCACCAATGAATTTAACTCTGTTGCTGGCCTAGACGCGGGGAGTCTGGCCGTTGGACAGATTTTCCCAGATAAGAAATCTGCTAAACAAGCAATACATAGCTATGCAATTGCTATACACAGGCAACATAGAGTGAAGCAGTCTGATAAAAAGGAGTTGAAGCTCATATGCATCCATCGCGAAGCGAGTTGCCGCGGAAGAGTTATTGCTCGCTAGAAGCCTGGGGTATGTCAGCCATGGCATGTCACAAAAATAGAGCAACATGGTTGTGAGCAAACCGGCACTCTTTGAGAGCACCGCAACGTGACTGCAGAATATGTGTCACAGGTGATGCAAACCATTGTGCAGCAAAGTCTTAATATTAGTATTAGGGCTTTGCGTGCAACTGCATCTGATCTGATTGGTTTCCCTGTCAGCTATAGCAAGGCTCGTCATGCAAAGGAAAAGATATTTCAGAGGTTGTATGGCACCTATGAGGAGGCGTACTCTTTTGCCCCTAGAATGTTGCATCAGATTTTAGTTGCTAATAGGGGGACTCAAGTTTTCCGGAAAGAACGTCCAAATACATTGAACCCGGACGAGCAAATCCTGGACCGCTTATTCTGGGCATTCGCCCAGACTATACAAGCATTCAAGCATTGTCGTCCGGTTGTATCAATTGATGGTACATTTCTCACTGGAAAGTACAAGGGCACACTCTTAGTGGCGATGGCAGCTGATGCAAACAATCAACTTCTTCCTATTGCCTATGCACTAGTGGAGAGCGAAAACAAACATAGTTGGCTATGGTTCCTGTGTTGCCTGAAGATGGGTGTCATCAAAGATCGGGAAGGGGTTTGCATCATCTCTGATCGCAACACCGGACTATTAAGCATGCTTGAGATAATTAAGGCTTCACAAGATCCAGATTGGGGGTGGCCCGATCTGGAGACAAGGTGGTGCATGAGGCATTTGGCAGCTAATTTTTATTCGAAATTAAAAAACAAAGATTGGTTCAAGCTATTCAAGAGGATGTGCATGCAGAAAACTACATCAAAAATGAATGCTATCTGGGCAGGTATCAATGGTCAGATCGAGCGCGCATCCCTCCCGGCGAGAGAAGACCGGAGGGGTCGTCGAACAGCAATAAATTTGAGCCAGTGGATTAATGAGAATTGTCCCAATTTGTACAAGTGGGCGCAGTCTCATGACACAGGCGCTAGATACGGTATAATGACAAGCAACATGTCCGAGGTGTACAATGGTGTTCTTAAAGGGGTGAGGGCACTACCTATCACAGCACTAATTGATGAAACTTGGAACCAAACTGTGTCATACTTTGCAGATAGAGTCACCGTTGCCAAGGCACTAGTTGACTTGAACAAGACCTGGTCTGAGAAGATGCAAAGACATCTTGATGACAAAGCAAAGAAGTCGCAAAGACATGGGTGCAGGCAGGTAGATGCACTTAGGAATAAATGGGAAGTTAGTGTGCGAGCAAAGTTTGTGAAGGGCCACCACAGGGGAGAAAAAAAACAAGCTGTGACGCTTGGCGCAACCTCGTGTGAGTGCACTTGCAACAAGCCCAAGCTTCTGGGATATCCTTGCAGTCACGTATTGCGGGCAGCTACAGATCAACAAATTAGTGTCGAGCCATACGTATCACCATACTTCAACATGCACAATTTGTACAACACTTGGAACGGTGAGTATTGGGCATGGGGCATTGATACGAACTACAAGCAATTATGGCCAGAAGGCACCACATGGGTTCCAGATCCCGCATTGATGCGAACCAGCAAGGGACGGCGTCAGTCTAGGCGTCATCGCAATGACATGGACCACAGCCAGTTGGGAGAACCAAGGCGATGCCGCGTATGTAGGTGTGCTGGTCACCCGCGTAGGGAGTGTCCGTATCGTAACAACAACACTGCGTGATATGTAATCATGCTATGTATTCATAATTTAATCGTGATGTAATATTCGGAATATGTATTTTAATTTAATCGTGATGTAATATTCGGAATATGTATTTTAATTTAATCGTGATGTAATATTCGGAATATGTATTTTAATTTAATCGTGATGTAATATTCGGAATATTTAATTTTTTTCATCGTGATTGCAGGTTATGGCTGAAATGCCCCAGCTATTGAATGGTTATCACGACAACCACCACCGTTGCCAGCTTTTCATAAATCCAAATCATGAAAATCCTCCTCAGACCTTCCGGCTTCGAACTGTAAAGACGCCCTGGTCAATAGAGAATCGGTTCCTTGAACACCTTGAGGCTTATGGACTCCTACATTTTGCGAACATCGCAGCTCGTCGAGGTAGTTTTACTGCCGACCCATCCCTTTTGACATCCCTCGTTGATAGATGGAGACCGGAGACCCACACATTTCACTTTCGATGTGGAGATCTTGCACCTACTCTAAAAGATGTGTCAATGATCACAGCTTTACCAATTAGAGGTGTGCGAGTGGTACATCCACGAGTTTCTCCTAATTGGCCAGCAGATGTCTCTGCCCGTCTGAGGCTCGAAATGCCCATATCAGATTGTTCTGGTTCGCCTCGAGGTGTCCCACACAGCTGGCTTCGTATTAACTTCGAAATTTTATCTACCCATGCTGATCCTGAGACAACGAGGAGACACTTGTTTGCATATTTGTTGTGGCTCTTCGGTGTGATGTTTCCTAATTCTCACGGGGATGTAGTTTTGCCTGGTCTCATCTATTTTGCCGCAAAGATAGTAGACGAACCTTTACCCCAAAATCCACCATATAGCTTTGGTTCTGCTTTGCTTTCTCACACATACCGAGGGTTGTGTGATGCCACTCAAAAAACGGCATTCACATCTAAAGCTCCATTACTTTGTGTCTCCTACGAGTTTCTACAGTTGTGGTCCTGGGAATACTTACCTGTAGGACGACCGCAGATAGTAGAACCCGCAACCCCGTACAACTATGGTGAGGGTGTTGTAACTATGTCCACTCGGTGGATGCTGGGTCGAAAAAAATGGTCTACTAAAATTGCAAAAAATTGTTACCCCATATACCATGATCAGTTTGAGCTTCTTAACGACTCACTAATAACATGGAACCCGTGGACTGAGGCGCACATTGATATGGTATTTGGTTCGCAACACATGCCAGTGGAATGCGTGAGAGATAGTGCATTTTGGATGACTCGCTGCAATTTACTCTATCTATGGTTTGTGGAACCGTATAATCCTGACCATGTCATGAGACAGTTCGGTCTATATCAAGATATTCCACCACCGGTTCCAAGATGTATCGACGAAGAAACTCATAAGTAAGTAAGATGTGACCTAGCTAAATAGATATTCCATCAACTATTCTTGAATATTTTTTTTGTTATCTATAATTACAGGATGAGCAATATGGGCAGATCTGGTGTGGACTGGAATGCAGAAAACATTGAATGGATAAATCAGTGGAATAATGAAGCTCTACAAAATATAGTGCCTCAGCAACGGTAATTTTACTAATGTTAATTTAATTATGTGCTTATAAAATACAGAATGTGATGTCAATTTAGTAATGTTAATTTATTTATGCAGAACGTACGATGCAACTACGACAGAAGCGTACTATAATTGGTATCGCATGAGCACGCGTACTAGACTGACGAGTGAACCACCTACGATGCCAACACATCCAATGCATATGGAACAGTTGCAGAGATGGATGGACACATCATCAGCTTACTATCGTGACTCCGCGGTAATAATCAACATCTTGCTATTCAGGTCCATCATTTCATGAACAATTTAACCAACGAACAACGATTTTTTTCAGATTGATATTTGCACCCAAGTACAAGCGATGGCGAGGGAAGGAATGCGAGCCCAGGGAATTGATCCTAAAGGCAGGTCGTGGTTTAAAAAAATTAGCGAATTCGTGAGCACAAGGTTTACGAGATGCGGTACAGAGAACGACGTTGTCACTGCAGCGTACAACATTCCGGAACCGAGGTCAGCTAGACCGAGTGCGGCGCAGTCGTCGTCCATGCGGTGGGGAGAGGGTCGTAATACTACGCCGACACTTCCACGACATGACTCGTCTCTACCAATACATGGGCAGACATCACAGGTAAATGCTCCAGATGTAGGTTCGACACCCGAACAGACTCATTTCGTGGAGCAGGATGCATATACAGCATATGGCGCACACATTCAAGGATCTCAGCCATATCTGCCCACGCGAGGGATTAGGATGCCCGAGGAGAATTGTTGGGCTGAGACAAGCGAGGGTGCACAAAGCTACAACAGCGGTCAGGTATGTACAATTATAATAAGCAATTACATAACTTCTATTTACACATCTTTTTGCTACACACAATTTATTATAAAAACATTTTTTCGTGGAGCAGGAAATTAATGATCCATCATGGGGAGATGAACATACCCAGCGTGGCGTACAGAAAGAAATACTCACAGAAACCCATGATACTCAATGCACGCTCCCAGGAATGATAAATGATTTTTTCGGGCAGAAAGTTATTGGTCCATCTTACATCAATTCTGAGTCACAACCATTCACCTACAATTTAGAATCATCATCTCAATATGAATTTCAGACTCCACCACCTATGCATGAGTCGCAGACACAGGAACACGAGGGACAGTACGGTCGTGGTCTTCGTGAACACAGACCCCCTGATCGATTGTCACCCTCCGGTCGTCGGGCAAGGCCAGCTGGTCGTCGTCGCATAGGGTGATTCGTCTATGTATGTGTGCGAACAATTGCATCTCTCTATGTCAGTTTCAAACTTTCAGATGTACGTACAAGACATCTATGTAGTTTCATGAAATAAAAGTTCACGATATATTTGAAGTTGCTTCCATAAAATAAGATACATAAAATAAGATTCATAAAATAACATACATAAAATAACATACATAAAATAAGATACATTAAGATGTAGAGTTCATAAAAAAAACTACATAAAGTCGTCGTCATCCTTCGACGATGCAGAGCTCTCGCCCTTTGACGAAGCGCTACTCTTGGCCTTCGATGATGATGCGCTCTTGGCCTTCGTCGATGACGCGCTCTTGGTACTCGGCATGAAGATATCGTCTTCGTCCTCACTATCGTCAATCCATAAGAAGGGATGTTTTACTCCACCTCCACCGCGTATGTGTTGGCCTTTCTTCTTCCATCTTTCATTCAACCGCAGAAGTTCTTTCCGAATCTCCTCATATGTCCTTGCAGGCCACCCCTTCCTAGCTAATGCGTGGGCAACCTCATTCAGTAGCGTGTCACTACTGATGAGTTCGTCGCATGAAACTATTCTATTATCTATCTTGAAATTGCTAGCTAAGCGCAGAAGACACTCGGACATACCACTATGAAAACTACGATCGAAAGGATAATGAAACATTTTCAGCACACTCCTTACCCACCTTGGTCTGGAGGGGGTTTTATAGGTGCAGCAGAGCGAGACGAATAACTAATGGCGGGAAAACGAGGAGGGAAAGCGAGGCGGGAAAGCGAGGGCGGGAAAGCAAGGGCGGGGAAGCGAGGCGGGAACAAACTGGTGGCAAAGCTATACGCGGGATAAAATGGCGGGAAAGCGAGGCGGGAAATAAATGGCGGGATAAAATGAACATACACGTAGCTGAAATTAAGATACTCATTGTGGAAATTAAGATACACATTACTGAAAATAAGATACAATTTGCCGAAATTAAGATACAACTTGCAGAAATTAAGATACAACTAACACAACTTAACATACAATAAAATAAATCTACTGAGTCCAACGTGGATATTTTCCTTTTCCATCACCAGCTTCTTCTGCTGCCTTGGCGGCACGAGCCCTTTCTCTCTTTCTCTCCCTCTCAGCTTCACGGGCTTGTTCCCGCTGTCTGTAAACCTCCTCCAGCCGAAGTTTCTCTTCTTGATTTTTCCTTATCATCTCATCAAGAAAATCCCTCTGCTCCATACAGTAATCTTCCCACTCTTTCTTCTGCTCTGCTTTCTCCTCTGCTTCAGCCTTCTCACGACGCTCTTCCATGTCCAAGCTAGCCCATGCACGGCGACCTCTTTCACGAATCTCGGTCACCGCCCAGTCCGGCATTTCCGTGTCAATCCAACGATAGTACATGCAGAGAGGAGGAGGAGACTAAAGGATGGATCAGATTCAAGTAAACAATAATATCAAATAACAATAATCTGGATGACTTGAGCATACCGGAGGCCTGACGTATGCAGAAATAGATTCGGGTGGATCAGATTCATAATTGGCGCACATGAAAAACTTCATGCCTAACCAATCTGAAAAATCCGTCACCTCCTTCACCTTGCACACATCTCCGCACCAACATCGAACTGCTTCCACCCCCTGAGGCAAGCTTGCACTCTGCATTTTCCTAGGCCTAATGCTCTGATCCGAACAAGGCAAACTCATACTGACTATGGAGGTGCAGGTGCTTTGAAGTCTGTCCGATGGTGAAGAGAGTTTCACTCCCTGCCTCCTTTTATAGGCTCTGCCGGATGTCTACGCGGGAAAGAAGGGCGCGAAAACGAGAAACTGCAGCGGGAAATTTTGGAGGGAAAATAACGCGGGAAAATTAGGCGGGAAACTATTGCACTGCTCGTCCGTCGTTATTGCGTGTAGTCCATATACATCCATATGTAGTCTTGTAGTACGAACTCTTAAAAGACTCTTGTAGTTACTTTTGTATAAATGATATTTTTTTTCAAACCATGACAGAGAATTGTGTGTGATCATTATAGAAGATAAAGAAGAAACAAGTACAAAGCTCTAAGCATCATAAAAAAAAGACCAACTTTACTAAGAGCATCATTATAGAACCATGAAAGAGAATTGTGTGTGATTATACGAACAAGGATTCAAAATCATTTACTTTCATGTAAATGATAGTTGCATTTTAAGTATTAAGATTACATATTATGGCGACCAACAAGAACATCATCACCAAGTGATTAGTTAGTAATGTTTTCTACTTTATTCCATGGCAGTGTCACTGCTGCGATAGCAATCAAACATTCACTCCCAAAATATTTGATCGAGAGCTAACCATACTTTCTCTATAAATAAATATAAGAAACGCTATTGTAAACAATGTCGACCTAGAGATAAAAGCCACACGAAACCACCGTAATGAACAGTGTCGACCAGGAGACAAAGAGTCCCTCTGAAATCGCCGAGGTGAACAATGCTGACCCGAAGATGAGAGCCCCGTGAAACCACGGAAAAAACCGCCCGCCTTCACCGGAGTGGATATCTTGGTTTGGTTCGAGGGATGGGGGATAACCACGGCCCAACAAAATATCCATAGTATATGCCTCCCATGCACTTAGCCATCCGTGCAACTTGCACAATATTTTTGTTCAAAAGGATTGCACGGTCCGAACCGGAGCAAGTTGGGAGGAGTAAATTTTGACTGTTTCGTCGGTGGAGAGCGGGAAAAATTCCCACTGTTTCGTCGGTGCGAGCGGGAAATAATCCTGGGAATCTGGCCGCACGGAAATCAGCGCAATCAGCAACAGTGTCGGCCGCGCGGAAACAGTGGCCTGGCCGCCTGCTCCCGAGGCGGCAGGGCCCACCCGGCTTTGTCCGTTACGGACAGGAGTGGGCGGGAACGGGTTCCGGCACTGGCCGCCTCTGCCGGTGGCGGCAGGCCCCGGCCACCAGGGGTGGTGGCGGCAGGCCCCACGGCCGCCTCGTGCGGTGGCGGCAGGTGCCACGTGCCGCATGGCGCGCCTGCCGCCACCCGGGGTGGGGGTCTTTTTTCTCGTTTCCACTCGCAGGTGGTCTCTTTTGACAATCCCACTCGACAGGGGGTCCTTTTGGACAAAAGTTCCATGAAACGGTCCAGCCGGCCATGCCGGCTCCGCCGTGCCAGTCTCTTAGCAAGGCGGCCTTCACGCCATCCAAGGACACTAGGCAGGTGCCTCTCGACCCGGCCAACTCAAGCAGTGTGTCGCCATGGGGAGTGGCCTCGGAAGCAAATAGGAAGGCAAGCTCGTCGACTTCCTCCATGAGAATCAGGACATCTTCGCATGGTCTCCCAAAGACATGCTTGGTGTGGTGAGGAAGTTCGCGAGCATAAGCTCCATGTCCGGCCCGAGGTCAAGCTGGTGAAATAACCGCTCTGCCATTTCTCAGAGGAGAAGCAGCGTGTAATTGGTGAAGAGATCGCTCAGTTCCTTGTGGCCGATTTCATTATGGAAGTGTCCCACCCGGACTGGTTGGCAAACCCAGTCCTTGTGCTGAAGAAGAACAATACTTGGCGCATGTGCATCGACTACACTAGCCTCAACAAGGCATACCCCAAGGACCCATTTGCCCTACCTAGGATCGATCAGTCTATCGATTCTACCGTCGGTTGCGATTTGATGTCCTTCCTGGGGGCATACCCTGGCTACCACCAAATCAAGCTTGACCAGACGACCGGCTGAATACCTCCTTCATCACCCCTTCTCGGGCCTACTGCTACGTCACCATGTCGTTCGGCCTGAAGAATGCCGACGCCACCTTCCAGCGCTGCATGCAGAAGTGTCTCCTGCCCGAGATCGGCAGGAACATGCACGTATACGTGGACGACGTCGATGTCAAGACCAAGAATAAATTCAGCCTCGTCGAAGATCCCCGGGATACCTTCGCCAACCTGCACGAGTACAAGACCCCGCTCAACCCGGAGAAGTGCGTGTTTGGCGTCCCAGCCAGCCATCTTCTTTGTTTCTTTGTTTCCGTCCATGGAATCAAAGCAAACCCAGAGAAGATCAAGGAACTCGAGCGCATGGACAAGCCAGCCAAGCTGTGTGATGTCCAGAAGTTTGTTGGTTGCCTTGTGATACGTCTCCATCGTATCTACTTTTCCAAACTCTTTTGCCCTTGTTTTGGACTCTAATTTGCACGATTTGAATGGAAGTAACCTGGACTGACGCTGTTTTCAGCAAAATTGCCTTGGTGTTATTTTTGTGCAGAAATCAAAGTCCTCAGAACGTCCTGAAAATTTACGGGGAACATTTTTGTAAAATATGAAAAATACCTGCACAAAGATCCACCTGAGGGGGTGGCCAGTGGGCCACAAGCCCTGCCACCGCCACCCCCTTGGTGGCGATGGGCAAGCTTGTGGGGCCCACACGGCTCTGCCGCCCCCAATCTCAGCTCTATATGGTCACTTTCGTCCCAGAAAAATAAAGAGAGCAGATTTCCTCGCGTTTGTGATATGGAAGCGCCGCCACAACCTGTTCTTCATCTGGAGGGCATATCTGGAGTCCGTTTTGGGCTCTGGAGAGGGGAAGTCGTCGCCATCGTCATCATCAACCTTCTTCCCTCTCCAAGTCCATGAAGCTCTTCGTCGTTCGTAAGTAATCTATTCGTAGGCTCGTTGGGCGGTGATGAGTAGGATGAGATCTATCATGTAATCGAGTTAGTTTTGACGGGGATTGATCCCTAGTATCCACTATGTTCTGACATTGATGTTGCTACTACTTTGCCATGCTTAATGCTTGTCACTAGGGCCCGAGTGCCATGATTTCAGATCTGAAATTATTATGTTGTCACTAATATATGTGTGTTTTAGATACGATCTTGCAAGTTGTAGTTACCTACTATGTGTTATGATCCGGCAACCCCGGAGTGACAATAACCGGAACCACTCCCGGTGATGACCATAGTTTGAGGAGTTCATGTGTTCACCAAGTGCTAATGCGTTGGTCCGGTTCTTTATTAAAAGGAGAACCTTAATATCCCGTAGTTTCCTTTTGGACCCCGCTACCACGGGAGGGATGGACAATAGATGTCATGCAAGTTCTTTTCCTTAAGCATGTATGACGACACACGGAATGCATGCCTACATCACATTGACGAACGGGAGCTAGCCACATATCTCTCCGTGTTATAGCTGTTGCATGATGAATATCATCCAAACAGATCACTGACCCATTGCCTACGAGTTTGTCCTACTACTGTTGTTACTTGTTTTGCTCTGCTGTTGTTACTTGTCTTGCTCTGCTGCTACTGTCGCTTGCTACTGTTGCTACTTTCTACTGTTGTCACTACTGATGTTCCTTGCCGCTGCTATTACTCGTTACACTGCTGCTACCTGCTACAATTTTGGTTCGTTGGTCATTGACGGGAACACACAATTTATTCAACGAGGCAACTTGGCACCATTGATACAATCGTTAGGAATAGTCTACCGTCAACAGATCATTTCTGACACCGTTGTTATCATACTACTTTGCTGTTACTACTTTGCTTGCAGATACTAATCTTTCAGGTGTGATTGAATCTGTTAAATTCAACTGCTAATACTCGAGCGTATCCTCTCACCTCCTGTCTGGCTAACCAAAAAAATTGGGTCGAATACTCTACCCTCGAAAACTGCTACGATCCCACGCGCTGGTGGGCCTTCAACAACATTCTTCTAGTTTCGATTGCCGGAGAGTGCTAGCATCATTCTTCTGGTGCCGTTGCAGGGGAAGGTCTGCTGTCACGGAATCAACATTTTTCTGGCACCGTTGCCGGGGAGGTATTGCTATATTCTATGAGTCACTTGGGATTTATATCTACTGATCACTATGAAGACTCTCAAGGATCTAAAAACCAAAGTCTTGCCCTCAACTACGAGGGGAGGTAAGGAACTGCCATCTAGCTTTGCACTTGATTCACCTTCAGTTATGAGTAAGTTTGCAACATCACCTCCTACTAGAAATCTTGATATGTCGCTTGTGCTTGATGATGCTTATGATGCTACTGCTAGAGATTCTATGCTTGATACTATGCCTGATACTGCTTTGCCTGATACTGCTAGAGATGCTATGCCTGATGATGCTATGGTCAATACTACTAGAGATGCTATGCTTGATACTGCTTTGCCTGATGATGCTAGAGATGCTATTTTGCATGATGATGCTATGCTTGATACTGCTAGAGATGCTACTTTGCGTGATATTCCACTAGGGGTATTCCTTGATGCTCATATTGCTAGAGTTACTGCCAATGCTCGTGATACTTCTCAAACTGCCGATACTATTGAGATAGAACCTTCTTTTGCTCCTGCTAGATCTAGCTCTCCTAGATATGAATTGCCTGATATACCTGAGGGTTACGTTATGGAGGGAGAGATAGTTGAGGATTTTCTTGCGTGTAAGGATGCCTATGACGCTAAGAAATTACTTCTCAAGTGCAAGGAAAAATCTATGAAAGCTAGGATGAAATACGACTCGAAGTTTGCCACTTCACCTATCTTTATCACCGATAAGGATTATGAATTCTCTTTCGATCCTGAGATAATCTCTCTAGTCGAATCTGATCCTTTTCATGGTTATGAGTCTGAGACAGTCGTAGCCCATCTTGCCAAAGTACACGATATAGCCACCCTTTTCACTAATGAGGAGAAGATCTGCCACTACTATATCCTTAAGTTGTTTCCTTTCTCTCTAAAGGATGACGCTAAAGCCTGGTTCACCTCTCTTGCTCCTGGATGTGTGAGTAGTCCCCAGGATATGGTCTATTACTTCTGTGAGAAATATTTCCCTGTCCATAAGAAGCAAGCTGCCTTCCAGGAAATATACAACTTTGCTCAACTCCAAGAAGAGAGTCTTCCACAAGCTTGGGGGAGGCTCGTCCAGCTACAGAATGCTTTGCCTGATCACCCTCTTAAGAAGAACGAGATACTTGATATCCTCTATAACGGACTTACCGATGCCTCTAGAGACCACCTAGATAGTTGTGCTGGTTGTGTTTTTAGGGAACAAACTGTAGAACAGGCTGAGACCCTACTGAATAACATCTTGATCAACGTAATGCTTGGACTATTCCCGAACCACCTCCTAAGCCAACTCCTAAGAAAAGAGGTATTCTATTATTCAGTTCCGAAGATATGCAAGAAGCCAACAAATCTATGCAAGAAAAAGGCATTAGATCCGAAGATGTCAAAAATCTACCACCTATCGAAGAGATCCATGGTCTCGATAACCCGATATAGGTAGTAGAAGTAAATTCTCTGTGTAGGTTTGATGAGAGTGATATTCCTTTTGACAAACCTGCTAGCCTATGCTTTGATGAATTTGACAACTTTGTTGCCAAACAACAGAGTTTCAATGATTATGTTAGCAGCCACTTGAAACAAAGTACTCGTATGCTTAGCCATTTAAGTGCTTGTGTAGACAGAAATGTCAATGATCTGAAGCTTCTGAGTAAACATGCCTCTATGATTACTACTCAGGTAGAACAAGTACTTAAAGCTCGGAATGACTTGCTCAATGAATTAAATAACAACTCTGTCAGAGTCATTACTAGAGGAGGCAAAATGACTCAGAAACCTTTGTATCCTAAAGGTCATCCAAAGAGAATTGATCAAGATTCTCAAGGAATCAATGTTGATACACCCAGTCATCCTAAGGAGAAGAAGAATGATGATAGGAACCTACATGCCAGTTCACCAAATACTATCACACCTGAAGAACCTAATGATATTTCTGCGTCTGATGCAGAAACACAATCTGGTGATGAACATGAACCTGGTGACAATATGGATAGTGATGTTCATAATAATGCTCAACCTAGCAATGATGAGGATGTGGAGATTGAACCTTCGGTTAATCCTGATAACCCACAACCTAAGAGATACGATAAGAATGACTTCACTGCTAGGAAGCATGGTAAAGAAAGGGAGCCATGGGTTCAGAAATCTATGCCCTTTCCTCCTAAGCCATCCAAGAAAAAGGATGATGAGGATTTTGAGCGCTTTGTTGAGATGATAAGACCCATCTTTCTGCAGATGCGGTTAACAGATATGCTCAAGATGTCTCTGTATGCCAAGTACATGAAAGATATCGTGACCATTAAACGGAAGATACCAGATCTGGAGATCTCCACCATGCTTGCCAACTACACTTTCAAGGGTGGAACTCCTAAGAAACTTGGTGATCCCGGAGTGCCCACTATACCTTGTTCCATTAAAGGAAACTACGTAAGAACTGCCTTATGTGACCTTGGAGCCGGTGTTAGTGTTATGTCTCTCTCTCTTTATCGTAGACTTGAATTGGATAAGTTGACACCCACTAAAATTTATCTGCAAATGGCCGACAAAATCAACTGCTTTCCCTATCGGCATTTGCGAGGATGTGCCTGTTGTGGTTGCTAACACCACTATCTTATCAGACTTTGTTATCTTGGATATTCCCGAGGATGATGCCATGGCTGTCATCCTCGGAAGACCCTTTTTAAACATGGCAGGGGCTGTTATAGATTGCAACAAAGGCAATGTCACTTTCCATGTCAACGGTAATGAGCACACAGTGCACTTTCGGAAGAAACGATATCAAGTACATTGCATTAATGCTATCGAAAAGACTTCATCGATTCTTACTGGGAGCTTTGAATGCCCTATTCCTCGTGTCAAGATGAAGTATGATTTGCTTGTTGGGGATATACATATCCCCATTGAGGTGACTTAGTGGCTACTCGAAAAATTCTCCGTTCTCTCTTGCGATTCGAGAAGGTTTTGTCATGAGGACTTGATCAACCCCATTGACGGATTTCTTTCGATGACCATGAAATGGATGAATCAAAGAGTCACATACCTCTGTTTTGAGCTTTCATTTTCTATTACTGAGAATAAAACTGATAGATTTAGTTTAGCTTTCATGTTTTCTGTTTTAGCGTCCCAGAGAAAAATACCTCAAAAATAAAAGTTCTCTGATGGTCCTGAAAATTTAGCATGATTTTTTATGGAATATTTGAAAATTACTAGGCCTGAGAGTTGGCCTGGGGGCCAGACCAGTGGGCCACAACCCTGCCACCGCCACCCCCCTGGTGGCGGCTAGCAAGCTTGTAGGGCCCACAGGGACCCCCTCCACTCATACCAGCTCCCAGCCTCTTCTTCCACCTCCAGAAAAAATTGTTTCACAGCTCAAACCCGTGTTCTTCCTCATTTGGCTGTGATTTTCGATCTCCTTGCTCAAAGCACCATTCTCCAAACCGTTTTGGGGAAATTACTCCTTGGTAAGTGACTCCTCCATTGGTCCAATTAGTTTTTGCTCTAGTGTTTTATCCTTCGCGTATTCTTGCTACCTTGGTGACCCTGTTCTTGAGCTAGAAATGTTGATTTTAGCTGGTCCCAAGTAGTTTTAGCGCGTGATACGGTCTCTAGTCACTAGTAGGAGTAGTTGCTACAAGGTGTGGTTGGCCTTCATTCACTTTTCTCTTGAACTTCAAAAAATTCAGCAAAAGGAAATTATGTTCAGGAGGAAGTTTCATGGTGGTTCCTCAAGTAAGAAGGGTCCCCTTCTTTCTTTTCGGGAGCCCGAACCTTTTCAACTAAGGGACGCACCGGTACAACCATGTGAATGGCCTTCCGATGAGTTCATGATCGAAACAGGTTTCAAGGATGAGTTTGATACACTTGTCCGCAATGTCGGGTTAGAAGAATTCCTCTCAGATAAATGTGAACAGTATGCTATGCTCACTGCCTCTTTCGTGCGTAGATTTAAATTTTCAATTGGCCGTGACTCGTCCATACTGTTTTATCTGTATGATAAATCCTACGCCATGGATTTGGAGGATTTCAATAGGATTTGCAAGATACCCGATGGGGGTAGTATTAATGATCCTTCTAAGTCTTCGGTCAGAGACTTTGTCTCCAGTATAACTGTTGGAGAAACCAGAGATATCATGCAAGCCACCATAGGAAGCATCTATTTCCCTGCCTTGCACTACTTTGCCCTCTTCATAGGTAGGTGCATTAACGGCAAGGGTGCACATTGTCACCTATGCGCTTCCGACCTTAGTATCCTTAAGAGCGCAATAACAGGTGACAGGAGCTTCAATATGGGAGCTATAATAGCAAGGAGGCTGAATAAAAATGCCAGTGAGGGGGATTTCTTTGGTGGAGTTTATGCTACACGCTTAGCAAATTTTCTTGGAGTATCCATCCGTTCAGAAGACCCTCCTCTCTGTACAGCCTACCTTGATCGTGTCGCTTTAACATGCTACCAGTTCCTTGAGAGACATCATGGATCCCTCCTATACCGCTTGATATTTAACCGGCAGCGTGTTTTCCATATTACCCTTCCTGCTCCTGCTTTCTTTGACTTTCAGGTAAAACGAAGATACTACATAACCATAGGAGAGGCAGAGGAGTATGAGAGGGAGGTGACGGTTGCTCGACTTCGTGAGGCAGCTATTCAGGCAGTGGCTGCAGCACTCCCGTATAATACCCATTATGATTTTGGGTTTCGCGAGGACCATCCATGGGAGTAGACTAAGCTAGGACGAAAGCCTAAGCTTGGGGGAGTACGTGTTCTTACCGACTTTACATTCATGCTTATGCTTTTGCTTTGATAGCCGGTGTTTACACTTTGCCACTGTATTATCCATGCTAGTTTATTTTTGTTTTCTTGTTTTGTGTCCTTTTGAGAAAACCCAAAAAGATTTTTCTTTCTTCTTTTGCTTGTTGGGAGCTTTCCCATGTAAATAGTTTTCATTTTCTTTGGGTCAAGGTAGAAGATGTTGGTTACAATGTTTAGTGGTTCTTGCATGCATACCTGTTTAGCTTTCAAAGAGCCATATTACTTTGTCTTCTCCTTTGTGTTTGCCTGCAGATTCAGCTTAGTCCAATGCACGAGCACTCTTATTATTGTTCACATCGTTCGATCGTGCAAGTGAAAGGAAATAATGATGACATATGATGAAGTGACTGAGACTGAAAGGCTGGTATGAACTCTATCTATTTTGTTTTTGTAAATATGACTAGCTTGTCAACCCAGATTTAGTTTTGTTGTCAGAGAACCATGTTTGCAATGACAACTTAGATATCATAGTTTCTGATGCCATGCTTATTTAGCTGAGAGTTTATAATGGTTTGTCTTGAATGCCAACATAGATTTTGAGATGACTATGATGTAGTATGATAGGATGGTATTCTCCTTTGAATGATTCAAGTGGCTTGACTTGGCGCATGTTCATGCATGTAGTTGAAACAAAATCAACATAGCCTCTATGATGTTAGTGTTCATGGTGATTTATATCCTATTCATGCTTGCATTCAATGTTAGTCAAACTCATTGCATCTTGATGACTGTTGTCGCTCTCTAGTTGGTCACTTCCCAGTCCTTTGCTAGCCTTCACTTGTACTAAGCAGAATACTGCTTGTGCATCCACTTCCATAAACCCAAAAGTTTTTCCATGAGAGTCCACCATACCTACCTATTTGCGGTATCTACCTGCCGTTCCAAGTAATTTTGCATGTGCCACTCTCTAAACCTTCAAGAAATAATCTGTTTTGCATGCCCGAACCGCTCATGTGGTGATAGGGGGCTATTGGTATCTTCCATGCTAGGAGTGTTATCCTCGACATGTGTTTATTCACTATCATTCACGAGAAAGGGGCCGGTAATTGGAATGCCCAGTTCCACGCTTAAATCGAAAACATAACTGTAGAACAAGACTCCCCCCGGATTGATGTTAGTATGGACGATACCCGAGGATTCAGCTAGCCGTGGAGTGTCATTGATTGGTGGTGGGGGAGTTAAAACTTTACTTTTCTGTTTGGGAACTGCCTAGAGCATGAGTAGCATGGAAGATATTGAGAACTCTTGGTCATTGCATTGACAATGAAAGCATGCCACCCAAAATTATTATCTCTGTTTTCAAAGCTTGAGCTCTGGCACCTCTCCAAATCAATGCTTCCCTCTGCGAAGGGCCTGTCTATTTATTTTCCTATCGAGTCATCCTCTTCTTATATAAGCACCAATTAGAGAGAACCTCTGTCATTTTTATGCTTTGGTTTTGATTGATATTGAGTATGACTATGACTGGATCTTCGTTGCTATGAATTACAATGTTTAGTCAGCCCTTGATCTTTGAAAGTGCTCTGCATTTATGTTTTGCGGTCTCAGAAAGAGCTAGCGAGATACCACCTATTCATATTGCTTCATGCTTGTTTTGATTGAAGTGTTGGTATTTGAAACTCATTATTATTTGCTCGTTAGCTGATTATGCCATTGATATTAGTTTACCGTGAGACCTTTGTGTCACTTGCTTATGTGGTTAACTTGTGATCTTGCTGAAATTCTTGTTATGAGTTAAACTTAGTTGCAACAACAAGATCAAACAGAGTTTGTCAAAGTTTTTCTTTCTCTCTCAGTTTGTCAACTGAGTTGCTTGAGGACAAGCAAGGTTTTAAGCTTGAGGGAGTTTCCAAACTATTTTGCCCTTGTTTTGGACTCTAATTTGCATGATTTGAATGGAAGTAACCTAGACTGACGCTGTTTTCAGCAGAATTGCCTTGGTGTTATTTTTGTGCAGAAATCAAAGTCCTCAGAACGTCTTGAAAATTTACGGGGAACGAGTAGGATGAGATGTATCATATAATCGAGTTAGTTTTCACGGGGATTGATCCCTAGTATCCACTATGTTCTAAGATTGATGTTGCTACTACTTTGCCATGCTTAATGCTTGTCACTAGGGCCCAAGTGCCATGATTTCAGATCTGAAATTATTATGTTGTCACCCATATATGTGTGTTTTAGGTCCGATCTTGCAAGTTGTAGTTACCTACTATGTGTTATGATCCGGCAACCCCGGAGTGACAATAACCGGAACCACTCCCGATGATGACCATAGTTTGAGGAGTTCATGTGTTCACCAAGTGCTACTGCGTTGGTCCAGTTCTTTATTAAAAGGAGAAACTTAATATCCCGTAGTTTCCTTTTGGACCCCGCTGTCACGGGAGGGATGGACAATAGATGTCATGCAAGTTCTTTTCCTTAAGCACGTATGACGACACACAGAATGCATGCCTACATCACATTGACAAACGGGAGCTAGCCACATATCTCTCGGTATTATAGTTGTTGCACGATGAATATCATCCAAACAAATCACCGACCCATTGCCTACGAGTTGGTCCTACTGCTGCTGTTACTTGTTTTGCTCTGCTGGTGTTACTTGTCTTGCTCTGCTGCTACTGTTGCTACTTGCTACTGCTGTCACTACTGATGTTCCTTGCCGCTGCTATTACTCGTTACACTGCTGCTACCTGCTACAATTTTGGTTCGCTGGTCGTTGACGGGAACAGACAATTTCCGTCAATGAGGCAACTTGACGTCATTGATACAATCGTTAGGAATAGTCTGCCGTCAACAGATCGTTTCTGACACCGTTGTTATCATACTACTTTGTTGTTACTACTTTGCTTGCAGATACTAATCTTTCAGGTGTGGTTGAATCTGATAAATTCAACTGCTAATACTCGAGAGTATCCTCTCACCTCCTGTCTGGCTAACCAACAAATTTGGGTCGAATACTCTACCCTCAAAAACTGCTATGATCCCACGCGCTCATGGGCCTTCAAGAACATTCTTCTAGTTTCGATTGCCGGAGAGTGCTAGCAGCATTCTTCTGGTGCTGTTGCAGGGGAAGGTATGCTGTTACGGAATCACCTTGCCTCTCTCATCCAGTTTGTTAGTCGGCTCGGGGAGAAGGCCTTGCCCCTGTACCATATTATGAAGAAGACGGCGCCCTTCGAGAGGAATGACCAGGCGGACGAAGCCTTCTGCAGCCTCAAGAATGTGCTCTCCACCACACTCGTCCTTGCCGCGCCGAAGGAGAGGGAGCCCATCCTCGCCTACATCATGGTCATCCCCCACGTGGTGAGCATTGTCCTGGTAATGGAGTGACCGGAGGAGGGCAAGGCGCTGCCGGTGCAGCGTCCCGTCTACTACCTTAGCGAGGTCCTCTCGAACTCCAAGGATAACTACCCCCACTACAAGAAGATGTGCTACAGCGTGTACTTTGTTGCCACGAAGTTGAAGCAGTACTTCCACGAGCACAACATCACCATGGTGAGCACGGCTCCACTTTCGGAGATCATGGGCAACCAGGATGCCACTAGCTGGATCGCCAAGTGGGCCATCGACATGGCCTACCATGACATCAGGTACGAGCCCCACACGACCATCAAGTCTCAAACGCTGGCCGACTTCCTCGTTGACTAGGTGGAGACTCAGTACCTGCCACCTCCCACCGACTGGATGCACTGGCGCATGCACTTCGATGGCTCGAAAATGCGCACCGGCCTAGGGGCCGACATCGTCCTCTACTCCCCCAAGGAGGACCAGCCCAGGTATGCGCTGCAAATCCACTTCACCACCTCCAACAACATGGCCAAGTACAAGGCACTCTTCCATGGCCTTCGTCTCACCCGAGAAATCGGCATCCGGTGCATCCTGTGCTTCGGCAACTCAGACCTCATGGTGCAGCAAATTTCGGGCGAATGGGATGCCCGGGACGCCAACATGGCGAGCTACCGCTTACTCATGCAACAACTAGTCGGCTCCTTCGATGGCTGCGAGTTCCAGCATGTCCCTCGGGCGGACAACGAGGCCACTGACACGCTTGCCAAGAATGGCTCCACCCGGCAGGTTATCCTGGCTGGGGTCTCCCTCAAATGCTACTCAAGCCGTCTCCCGAGTCAAAGTCCATTTTCGTCCCAACGGACCCCACCAGCGTGCCCTCCGACTCCGGAAGTCCCTCGACAATGCCTAGCTCTGGCTCTACCAAGGTCGACTCCTCTGTCGAACTACCTAATTCGGGGACTTCACCACCGGCCCCGAACACAACCGAGTCTGGGACTCCACCGCAGGATCCGGCCACAACCGGCTCTGATTTGGACGCAATCCTCACCATCGGAGAAGCACTATCGGCAAGCGCCAACCCGGAGGCGACCGACACAAGTCAAGTCCGAGCCGGCTTTGAGGAGGCGCCGACTCCAGTAGTGTTCCCTGTGCCATCCTGGGCTCAGGCCATCCTCGCCTTCCTCGTGTGCAGCAAAATCCCGATCGATGAGGTCGAGGAGCGACAAGTGCAATGTAGGGCTCCTACCTATGCCATCATCAACCGCAAGGTCGTGAAGCACAGTGCAACAGGCATCGTCGTGCGCTGCGTGGAGGCGGGGTATGGGTATGAAATCCTAAAATACATCCACCATGGCGAGTGCGACCACCACACCGCCTCGAGGTCAGTGGTGGCAAAGGAGTTTCGCCACAACTTCTACTAGCCAACGACATTGGATGACACCAAGTCCCTGGTGGACAATTGCGAGTGGTGCCAGCACTTCAGCAACCAAAGTCATCTGCCCATGACAGTGCTGCAGACCATCCCGTTCTCCTGGACCTTTGTCATGTGGGGGCTCGACATGGTGGGGCCCTTCATTACGGCGCGGGGCGGCATGACGCACCTTCTAGTGGCTGTCGACAAGTTCACCATGTGGATCGAAGCGAGGCCAACAAACAAGCTGAACAGCCCCAGGGCCGTCACGTTCATCAACGACATCACCGTCCACTATGGCGTTCCCCACAGCATCATCACCGACAACGGCACCAACTTTGCCAAGGGTGCCTTGGCCCGCTTCTGCTCCACCCAGGGCATCCGGCTCGACCTTGCCAGGGCCGGTCCATACATATTCGGGGCCATGGGGCGAGACGACAAAATGGGGCCCTTGTGTACAAATGAAAATTAAGATTATAATGTATTTCTATATTTTGAAAGCAATTCAGTACATATCATATATTGAAGAACTACATCATAATAGTATGGAAACAATATAGTTCTACAAAAGAGTGCTCTTATAAGTTGCACAAAGAGACTATCATCTCACTCTTCTAAATATGAAAACCTTGTCAAAACTGATAGCAACTTGAACCATTTATCTTTTTTCACTTTCTTTTCTCATAGATAAACATTTGGTAGAACACATGTCACCAAACAATTGCAGAAAAACTGTCAATATATACACAAAACAAAAGGATATGAGTACGGGCATATGGTTTGATGTCGAATTGTCGATGTAGTTTCCAAGATCTGCAAGGCTGCAACACTCATTCGCCGTCCCCCCTTCTCATCCCTAGATCGAATGAAGGTTTGAAGAACATGCCAACAAAAGAGTAGGAACTAGTAAGAGGACAATTGAAGATGTCAGATGGAGCAATTAGAGGCGGAGAGGCGGGCTGTTTAACAGGAATGAAAAAGAGTACTTGATTAAGCGAAGAAGGGAGACGTGCCATCTCTCATGTGGTGATGCCTCAAACTTCTATTGACGGGGAACGTTGAGGATGCAATAAGATATTATTGGGGAAGGGAATATCACCATCGGTCTCCATTAATGAATGCACGGGAGCACCACCTCGAATTTGGAAGTACATGGGGGGGACGGCGTTGTTCTCTAGGATTGAAGAATTTAGGGCAGTGATACGTCCATTTCGCATCATGTTTTCATGTTGATATTTATCGCTTCTTTGGCTGTTATTTCACTTCACGGTACTATTCTTAGGCCTTTTCTCTCTTATTTTGCAAGGTTTACATGAAGAGGGAGAATACTGGCAACTGGAATTCTGGTCGCGCCATGGGGGCTTGTGGGCAGCCCACTGGCCCACTGTCCCCCTCTTTTGCTATATGGAGGGTTTCGTCCAGGAAAAAATCACAGAGGAGCTTTTTCGTGGTTTCGCCGCCGCCACGAGGCGGAACTTGAGCAGAACCAATCTATAGCTCCGGCAGGACGATCCTGCTGGGGAAACTTCCCTCCCGGAGGGGGAAATCGTCGCCATCGTCATCACCAACACTCCTCTCATCAGAGGGGACTCGTCACCACCAACATCTTCATCAGCACCATCTCATCTCCAAACCCTAGTTCATCACTTGTAACCAATATCCGTCTCGCGACTCCGATTGGTACTTGTAAGGTTGCTAGTAGTGTTGATTCCTCTTTGTATTTGATGCTAGTTGGATTACTTTGTGGAAGATTTTATGTTCAGAACCTTGATGCTACTCATTACCTCTCTGGTCATGAATATGATTATGCTTTCTGAGTAGTTACTTTTGTTCCCGAAGACATGGGATAAGTCATGCTAATAGTAGTCATGTGAATTTGGTATTCATTCGGTAATTTGATATGTTGTATGTTGTTTTTCCTCTAGTGGTGTTATGTGAATGTCGACTACATAACAATTCACCATTATTTGGGCCTAGAGGAAGGCATTGGGAAGTAGTAAGTAGATGATGGGTTACTAGAGTGACACAAGCTTAAACCCTAGTTTATGCGTTACTTCGTAAGGGGCTGATTTGGATCCACTAGTTTAATGCTATGGTTAGACTTTGTCTTAATTCTTCTTTCGTAGTTGCGGATGCTTGCGAGAGGGGTTAATCATAAGTGGGATGCTTGTCCAAGTAAGGGCAGTACCCAAGCGCCGGTCCACCCACATATCAAACTATCAAAGTAACGAACACGAATCATATGAACATGATGAAATTAGCATGACAGAAATTCCCGTGTGTCCTCGGGAGCGTTTTTTCTCTTATAAGACTTTGTCCAGGCTTGTCCCTTGCTACAAAAGGGATTGGGCCACTTTGCTGCACCGTTGCTACTTTTGTTACTTATTGCTTGCTACTAATCATCTCACCACACAATCACTTGTTACCGACAATTTCAGTGCCTGCAGATTTTACCTTGCTGAAAACCACTTGTTAGATCCTTCTGCTCCTCGTTGGGTTCGAGACTCTTACTTATCGAAAGGACTACGATTGATTCCCTATACTTGTGGGTCATCAGGGAGTAGCCAAGTAGGCGAGTTTTTTTAGGAGCCGGGGAGGAGATCAGTGGAGTGCTTTAACAGCGTAGCGAATGAGCGAACGATCCTTTCCGTTCGGGAGTGCCAGCTACATAGTGGGCTTGGGCCTTTTTTCCCTCTTATTTTTTTGACCTAAAGAAGAAAATACCCTAATACGTACAATGTACTACTACCTCGGACGGCCCCCTACCTTACAGGGCCCCAAGGCGGTCGCCCCGTTGCCCCGGCCTATGGGCCGGCCCTGGACCTTGCATCGGTGTCCCACCCTCAGTCAAACGGCCAAGCGAAGCGGGCCAACGGTCTCATCCCAGCTAGCCAGCATCAAGCCCCAGCTCGTCGAGCCGCTGGTGCGCTTGGCCGGTTGCTGGATCGACGAGCTACCGGACATGCTCTAGAGCCTTCAGACCACCCCAATTGGTTGACCGTCTTCACACTGTTCTTCTAGGAATATGGTCCGAGACTGTCATCCCTACAGAGATCGAGTTCCACTCCGCTCGCGTGACACTCTAGACGGAGGTGGAAGCCAAGGAGGCATGGGAAGATGGCGTCGAACTACTCGAATAAGCACGCCTTCTCACCGTGAGCCGGACGGCCATCTACCAGCAGAAGTTGTGGCACTACCATAGGAAAAGGGTGTGGTGCCTTGTGCTCCGCGAGATCTAATGCTCAGGCGGGTCCAACGAATAGCCGGCCAGCACAAGCTGGTTTCCCAATGGGAAGGACCCTTCGTCATCAGTAGGGCGCAACACAACAACGCGTACTACCTCATAGACGCCTAGAAGCCGCAGAAGTGGAAGAGAGATGCCTCCGACAAGGAGACAGAGCGTCTATGGAACACGACACTGCTTCCCCTGTTTTATAGCTAGACCAGCATGTGTATGTATTACCCACCCCATCTTTCAGGCTTTATGAATACACCAGGTACCCCGAGCCAGATTTGGGGGCTACCTTTTCATCATCTCTCTCGAGCACATTTCTGTCTTTTCTTTTATGGCCCTTGGGTCCACCACCCCGGAGCCGGGGGCTAGCCGGTCTGTCCCGAGTAAGTCCTCCTAAACGTGGCCAAGTAGTGTGCAATGCGCCAAGACCCACTCTTCGCCCCATCTACAGGCTGGCTCCCGGCTCTCCAGCTGGAAAGAGTCGGAGATCAAAAGAGCATGCATATAAAAGGCACCCAAGGGAGGACGGCCGCCTTGGGCCCCCCGATTTCCCTTCAGCCGGCCCGTGTCGTGTTCGCCCTAAGCTCTAGTCCCCTGATCCCAAGTACTACGCCGCTTTCCCAAAAGGCCGAGGCCCCATCCCAGTCACAAATCGGATCCTGGTTGTCCGACTGGTTGGACCAAAGGCAAGGGAGGAAGGGCACTGAAAAATATAAGGGGACAAAACCGAAAGGCGAGTCAGCACGCAAACGTTGTTCGAAGCAAAGTGCATGCATATATTACAATAAAATAGAAGTCCCACGGCCACAGAGTTTTGCACAAACGAAACTTTGCACCCCTAGTGGGTGAGGAATGGCACTAACTAAGACATGAAAAATGACTAACTGGTGGAGGCACCGTCTACTACAACCGTGGCACCGGTGTCCGCCTCCTTGGCGTCGGTGTACGCGCTGGCACAGGAGCCGGTCTCCTTGCCACCCGTCTTGCCTGACCTACCGTTCGGGTCGCCAAGGGCCTTCCCATAGTTGTCCTCTGGGAGCGACGCATCGTCAGCGGCCTATTCTAGGACATACACGTCCCACCTGGCGTACGATGCAAGTTCGCTTGCCTGGGCCGCTCGTGGCTCGACAGTCATCGCCAGCTCCACCTTCGTGCCCTCCCGGCAGGCGGCCAGCAGCTCCAGGTCTAGGCCTGGATGCCAAGACATGATGAAGCTCGGCGCCATCTCTGCTCTGGCTCGCACGTTCTAAGCACTCCAGGCATTGGCTCGCGCTGGCCCGGCCTCGAACCACCTGGCTAGCCGGCTCACGGTGTTGGGTCGTGACGCATCCGGCCAGACAGCCCGGACCAGGCCCAGGCCGGTTTTCTGAAGCCGGTGCATGACGAACACCACATGATTCACGTGAGCCCGAGCGCCGATCCAACCTCCTCCACGGTCTAGCTAGCAAGCTTCCCGATCTGGATTCCCTCGGCACATTTTCCGTCTCGGTAGGCCTCCCCGACCGCATCCACCAGCTTCTGCGTTTGGGGGAAGACCCCTGGAGGGAGAAGTAATAAGGAAGTAGGAGCAGGTGGCCAAAGTTCCCAAAATTCTAAGGTAAATACAAACAAGTAACAGGAACTCGCGACCGAGGAGTTGGTCCAGCTCGCCCGCCTCCTGCAACATGCCCTGCTCCTTCACAGACCACGTGCATGCTTGCTTCTTGTACGCCTCCCTCGCCATGCGGGCCTCCTCGAGGTTCCTCTCTGGGACCGCCTCCTTGTCCGCCAGCGCCTGGCTGTGGGCTCGGCCGAGGTGGTCCAGCTCCGCCTGATGGGCCATCTTGAGCGCCCGCCTCTCTTCCATTCGGCGGGCTGCCTCCACACTCAGTCGGTCGCACTCCGTCGACAGGTAGTCGTGCTACTGGGTGGTCGTGGCCAGCATGCGCTGAAGGTTCTCCGCCTCGGGAGTCGAACCTGTGCAAGGCCGCGGTCACAACTTCTCTCCCACAAGAAAAAACAAGTAGTGGACACTTACCGTATGCCCGCTAAAGGTCCAACTCTGGGGCTGCCAACCGGCTCTCAGTTTCCCGATAGAGGGCCAAAAGCCCGTTGTAGGCGACCACCCGACAGTCGTGGAGACCCTCCAGACACCACGGTAATGAGAAGCATTTCCTAAAGACTCGACCTGACTGCCTCACAACCGGCCCAAGTTTCGGAGGCTACACCCAGTCAGCGCGCCCCCACAAGAAAGCAACAGAGAGAAAGAGAAAGGTGCCACCTAAAGACTCAACTCGACTACGTCTTAGACCGCATGAGTTTTGGGGGCTACCCCTAGTGGGTGAGCTAGCGCTTCCTCACTAGAAAGCAAAGAACCAAGAAGAGCAAAAAAGCAAAAACAAACCAGTACTCGCCACCACGGACTCCTACAGGTGAGTGAGCCAGCCCAACGCCCCGTGCGCTTCCAACTTCGCCTACGTTGTGCACTCGGCAAACTCGGAGTGGACCGTACGCACCACTACTGCCAGCATGCTACCGGCACTTCCGTTGGTGGCGTCGCTAGCCACCGCTCAAGACTCCTATGGCTGGGTTCGGAAGCCGTCTCCGGCTTCCCTTCGAGTCGGTCACCCCGGCACCATCACACGAGACATGGTGTCGGACGGCGGCACGCTGCTCGACACCCCGGCAGCAGCTCTCGTTGGTGTCAGCACGGAGACGATCGTAGGGGCCAGCAGCTGCTCTAGCACTCTGACGTCCAGAGCACCGCTCCCGCCTCCGACTGCGCCAATCCCGGCCTCGATGTTACCCCGCCCTGTGTCGGGGGCCCTCGAACGGTCGCCCTCTGGCATCAAGGGGGCCTCCACATCTGGCACGTCCTCGGACGGGGCGCATGTCTCTGTCGCGGCATGGGCGTCAGCCTTGGCTCGTCCTACCACACCCGAGGACGACATAGCTAGGGCATCCCCCCACGACGCCCAGCCACCTGCTCCTCTGGCGCGATCCCCCGCGATCGTGGACCTCCTCATTGCATCCTCCCATCGGTGACGCTGCTCCTTCGACCCCGCCCACCCGGCGACCTCCTACTCCCGCCCAGTGGCACGCTCCCGCTCCTCTATAGCGCTCTCGCCTCCCCCTAGCACATCGTCTGTGCCACCGATAGGACCCCCCCGCCTCGACCGCCACTCTTAGGGTGCAAGGGGCCTTGCTCAAGAGAAGTGGCATGATGATAAGGAAGCAATGAAAAGTAAGAACATAATCCAGAAGATCAACATGAGATGTCCTACCTGGCAGTCATGGGGATCGCACGCCGTGGCGTCGGCCCCAAGGGGGGTGACACATGCTTTCTTCCCACCTCCTCCACGGCCGCCGTCCGGCTGCGTCCTGGCCGCTCGCTTGGGTGTTAGCTTGGGAGCGGCCGATAGTTTCCCTTGCGCGCACTTGGCCGCGGTCAATAACTCGAGCGTTGGCTCGTGGCCCATCTGCCAGGTCCACCCTCTCACCTCGAGGGCATCCTCCTTCATGGCCTCCATGTCCTCTATGTTGTGGACTACTTCAACATAAGAGGCATCGTCATCCATCTAGTTCTCCCTGGCTGGCTCGGGGTCGCCAGCAACAGGGTAAAGGGAACTCACCGGCTGGCTCGGGGTCGCCGGCTCCCCATCCTCCGTCGGGGGCCTCCTCGCCCTCCGACTCCTCGCCTTTCGGCTCCTCGACCATCGACTCATCGTCCGCCAACATGTCGACCGCCGACTTAACATCCTCATGGTTCTCCGGCTCCTCGGCATCCAAGTCTTCCCTCGGAGCCACCGATAGACCGTAGTTCTGCAACCCAGCAAACAATTGTGGCCCGTCCGGTTCGCGGGTCAGTCAGAGCCGGCGGCGGAAGAAACAAGAATAAAATAAGATGGCGTGTAACGTACCTCGGGCGGCAAATGCTTACGAGTGAAAGGGGCCTTGCCCCAGTTCCACCCCACCTCCTCAATCCGGGCGGCGGAGGTAAGGTTCACCTGTCACGCGATGGTGACCCGATTCAGCTCCTTCGTGTTGATCAAGCACGGGTCCTGTTGCCCCCCCCCCCCCCCCCCCCCCCCCCATGAAGCTGATACAATGTGGGCGATGTTATAATGGCAGGATCCGGCGGGCTATCATGGTGGTGATGAGGTCGAGGCCTTGAGACCTCTCCATGCTAGTCAGCACCCGTAGCCGTCCGTCCGCTTTTTTCAGCATCTCGACGGCTTGCTCTGGGTTCTCCCCTAGTGTAGCCATATAGTCGGCGGCCGGTTGTCGAAGGGGCAGGTTGATGAAGTCCAGATCCAGATCCATGTTCTTCATATAGAAGAATGAGCGCTGCCAATTCTTCACCGACTTCTCGAGCGACAGCTTGGGAAACCAAATCCGGGTCGGAAATAGACGAGGGCTGCCCCTAGGCGGTCATCTCCTTCATCCATCTCGCCCTTGTCTTTCACCATCTGCTTCTTGAGGTAGAAGCGGCAGCACCAAAGATCGATCCGTGGCTCGATCCCCAGATATCCCTCGCATAGTGCGATAAAGGTGGAGAGCTGCAAAATGGAGTTGGCCCCAGGTGGTGGGATGCAGCCCGAATCTGGTGGGGAACCACCAGAAGAATATGATCGCAGGCAGCCCAAGCCCGCGAATGAAATGCTCATAGAAGACCACCACCTCACTGTCCTGGGCGGGGGATGCCGTCGGCCCCAGGCAGTCATGTCTCCACGATGCCGTGCGGCGGCAGGTGGCGGTGGAGGAGGAGGAAGTCGATATGGTCCTCGTCGAGAACACTCCTGCTCCCCGTCGAATGGCTCGGGACGGGCTCGGGCACGGTGGGGGCGCGGACGGAGCAGAAGAAGGTCCCTTACAGGGGCGCTGGCATCATCGGCGGCGAGCGACACTCGCAAGGCTTGGGCGTCGCCCGTTCTCTCTCTCTCTCTCTCTCTCTCTCTGGCATCGCGAGGAAGAATAAGGGTGGGGTGGCAGGAACAGAATGCCCGCTCCGCACCCCCTCCCCTCCATTTAACCCCCCACGGGGTGAGCGGGAGAGTGGATCGATTGCGCATGATCTCCACTCCCCCACTTCGCACACGCGCATTGATGTTCGGGGTGGCCGACCAACAGCCTGCTCGGCCACAGCTGATCCCGCGCGCAGGCCTAGACCACGGTAGGGTGGGCCCCAGCTCTAGGACCCGTCCCATCACCGCGTGTTCTGGCTAGGGATTGAGCATGCGGCGCCCGCCGTGTGGCGGCCCTGCTCCCCAGCCCCGAGGCACCACGATGTTCCACTCGACATCGATGTCCTGGGTCCCCGGGCCCGGCACGTGGCAGATGATCCCGGCTCCCAAGCGTCGCCTACAAGGGCTCTCACAGATAAGATGGCTAGACCCATCGATGTGAGTTGGCGGGACACTTTGGCTTCGGGGACTACTGTCGGGGAGATAACCCCGGGGTAGCATGATCTCCCTTCATGCCCATTTTCGAAAACAACGGGGCCGGCTCGGCCCCTCTAGTGCTGGCTCTAGCAGGCCGGGTCCGACTGGCTCTGTTGGCTCGAGGCTGGACCCTCGACCCTCCGGCTCTGGGTGACCCGCCAGCCAGCGGCCCCCCTCCTGCCAGTCGACGACCTATACGACAAGACGCGACCAGTCCGACGGGACGCGACGCAGAGCCAACCACTCTATGGTGCGTTATGTGCATGGATACAGTGAAGCCGACCTTACCACTGCCGACTGCGACAGGGCGAGGCGAAAATGTGGCTAAGTGGCACTCATCATCACCAACTCCCTAACACCACCCATGAATGGCTACAGGGGAGTCTGTCGTACCGCGGACCATGGGCGGGCGCGACAAAAGCCTTGTGGGGCTCCACTTAGACGGGACCCCACACACGGCGGGCCCTACCTAGGACAAGACGGCGCCAGTGGTGGGACCCTCAAGCTGGCCAGAGATGCGGCCAACTAGGCTCCACATGACCCTCAAGCCGGCGCCAGCGGTGGGACCCTCATGTCGTCATGCGCGCTTTCATCTTTAAACCACTTGTGTTGTCGAAGCTTGTCGTCTTGCACACTTTTCTATTTGGAACTTGTCGTACCATGAACTCTGAACCATTATCATGAAACTCCTCTATGTGTACTCCTCTATGTTATGAAGACATTTAAATTGTGATGAGCTATAAGTATCATGAATGCTATGCATTTTAGCTTACCGTGTTGTGCTAAACTGTTAGAGTGTTGCACCTCAAAACAGCTATTTACTGTAGATTTTTGTGAAATTCCATAGTGCGACACCTAACAAAAGGGCATCAAATTAGATAGTGTGGCGCTTGAGCCAAAGACGTCACACTAGCAAAAAGAAAAGCCAACAACGTTACCAAAGAGCATCCGGAGAGCTACAAGCCTTTTTCTTACTCGCAGAATGTTAAGTCCATGTATGACATCTAAGCATCACATGCAACAGTAGACATTGTGGGAGCTAAGACTAGTGCTCCACATTATTGAAACAGAAATGCCAACAGCCTTGCCAGAGAGCAAAAAAAGAGCTACATCTGTTTTCCGGACTCCCAGAACGCTAAGTCAGTGTGTGACGCCTGAGCGTTAGGCGCCACACTAGATAGGTGGTGCGTGAGTCTAAGACACCACACTGTTTAAAAAGAAATGCCAGAAGCCTTACCAAAAGTAAATAGAGAGCTACAAGGCATTTTTCTTACTCCCAAAGCGCTATGTCAATCTATGGCACCTTAGCGTGAGGGGCCACACTAGACAATGTGATGCCTTAGTCTAAGGCGTCACACTATTGAAAAATAAATGCTAGAATCCTGAACCGAGAGCAAAGAGAGAGCTATAGCCATTTTTCTTACTTCTAGAGCGCTAAATCAGTGTGTGACGCCTAAGTGTTAGGCGCTACACTAGACAATGTGGTGCCAGAGTCCAAGGCTCCACGCTATTGAAAAACAAATGCCAACAGCTAAACAAAGGGAAAACAAAGAGCTACATCGGTTTCCTCACTCCCACAGTGACAGTGTAGCGCCTGAGTCTAAGGCGCCACACTATCTGTGTGGCATCTATGTCTTAGGCCCCACGCAAGCTACTATGTGCAAAACCTTGTATCAGAATTTGTAATCTTCACAAACAAGTAAGTTACAGAATATATAATCTTACCAACCAGAAAACACAGCTTCAAAAATAGTAAATACGACGAGCTTAATATGACTTTAAATTCAACCAACGACCTATTTTGATGGTACTACGAGTTCAACACGAATAACAAAGACAACAAATTTAACATTGCTACTAGTTCAACAACGTAAGACACCGTCAATTACTTTTACTTCATAAGAAAACAACCACAAGTACAACAACACTATTCCTTCCTTCCTCGCATATTCTTACCTCATCCCCTCCTAGTAGGTAGCTTCTCCGTCACAACCAGTTGCGGTTCCTCCAACTCTATTTCCTCCTCAGTATCATCGTCCATACTTCTTATCCTCGTCGGCTCTCTTGTCATAAGCAAGTCCTCAGCGTCCGCCTTCTTTTCTTTGTTGTGATAGTTGTCCGGTGTGCACCGCTTGATTCCCGTCCTTGGTTTCAACATGTAAGCGGTGCTACGGAAGGCCTACAACGTCATATCGTCCTCAAAAGTAACTTGAAATCGAATTAGTAAATTGACCCAAAGTAACAAGTGGACACCAACTCGTTTTAACCGGCAACCACAACCTAAAAATAGCAAATGAGCATGCCGAACAATTGTCCCCCCATGACCGACGTGTATATAAAGGTTGGGCTTTGAAGCACCTGGAGCAAGGATCGAGGAGGATTCCACACAGCCAAAATGGGGTTATTAGCATCATATTTGCACACTCAAACTAAGTTTTTGCATCACTTCTATGCATACAATGAGTTCTAATAATATGACCATTTGCACCAAATTCTAATACCATGAGTGTAATTGACTCTTGCTGACATTATGGAATCTCATCTATTGATTTCTCATGCTTTATATATTGTGATCCAGAATGAGCACGATATCTTCTGCATATCAGGGAACAAAAATGCCATCGTCAATCAAGTGGGGTATGACACCAGGAAGCTGGCCACATATTTCTTAGCTCACTAGGCTTTGTACATTTGAATGATGAGATTCCACAAATGCCTTAGTTTCTTTTTTAAAACTTGGCTTGTATATATCAATGATGAGTTTTTTTAATTACATGACGAATATTTTTCTAAATACACAGCAAACTATATTCAAATATACAATATTTTTTTATAGATACACCATGAAAAGATACATACACATTGAACATTATTTAAGTGCATGTGTAACACACTTTTTAAAGCTCTTCAAGGAAACCAGCGAACATATTCCATATATTTGTTCTGCTTGTCTGAATGAAATTTGACAAACATTTGTAAATACCTGGAAAATATTTTTAAATTAGACAATGACTTTTAAAAATAAAATAAAATAAACGCAAAATATATATTTTTCTGCGGTGAATATTTTTTAATCCTCAATGAATATTTTTAAATACATGATGAACATTACAGAAATACAAGATCATTTTTTTTAATAACTGATGATTTTTGTTTGAAATATAGGATAGTTAGTTTATAAATACAAGATGCACATGTTTTAGATACTAGACAGATATTTTTTAATTTACCCGACAAGCATTTGAAAATATATATGTGGTGAAATTTTTTCCATTACACAATGAACTGTCATAGATAGTCGTTAAACATTCTGAAAAAGACGCTGGAAATTTAAATATATGATGAATGTTTTCTGAAGTTCTCGAACATTTTTAATATACACAAGTAACAATACTAAAAATAAACGCTAAATTTCTTTTGTTTTGTGAGGAATATTTTTAATATACGATGAATATTTTACAAATACACAAGATAATATATTTTTAATACACGATGCTCATTTTTAATATATGATAAACATTTTTCCATACACGATGACTAGTTTACGAATACATACTGAACATTTTTTAAATACATGTGAAGAAGAGCTTGTTAATTAATGGCATGAGAAGACGAGCTTCTTCACTTTTATGAACATACAGATCATCCATCCATCGATGACATGCACATGTGTTAGACCAACTCTAACAGACCCCGCATTCGTCCGGTCGCAAAACGTGTTTGCAGTTCGCGTAAAACAGATTTTGCGGACTGGCCCGGGTTGGCACAGATGCAGATCCCAAACGGACTCGTAAAAGAGCATATTTGCAGAATATGCTTTGGTGGAAGAAAGCGCGGGCTGAAATGTTCCCCCACCAACCGTTTTCGCTCATATGCGGGGCACCGCAACGGCGAGGTGGAAACCCGCGAATACGCGGGTTGGGGGCGAGATTTTGTCGTGCCCCGCAAAAATATTTGCAGGCCAGGGCGGGATGCGGGGTCTCTGATCGGATAGGTTTTCCCACCCCGACCCGCATTTTGACGGTTATTTTCGGAATCAGGACGGGATGCAGGGTCTGTTAATTGCTTTTAGAAAGAGCAGTTAGCTTACACGGCGTTGCCCCGTCGTCGTGCTGCAAACTAGGGGTGTCGACGAGCGTTTTGTAGTCTGGCTGTCGGGAACTGCGTGTTTCATAGACGATGCACGTGATCAATATGCATGAGTTTGTTTTTTCTCCACCTTTTTATTTTCATTTTTCCATGCTTAAAACACACTATATTTCAGATGAAGTACTTGGGAGTTGTTGAAGATGCTCCAATGTCCCATGTACTTCCTCCATTTTTAAATATAGGTATTTTTAGTGATTTCACTAGTTTCTAAAGGACTTATATATTTTGGAACGGATGGAATGGAATACGAGATAGATCGTTATGAAAGAGCTGGAGCTGAATTTTCAGACACGAGCAACTTGGAATCAAATTAGTAAGGTGATCCAAAAATAACCAGTGGACAACAACCCGTTTTAACCAGCAACCACAACCTGAAAATAGCAAATGAGCATGCCATGACCATAGCGAATAATTAAGCCGAACACTTGTCCCCCGTGAACCAATGTGTATATAAGGTTGGACTCTGAAGCTCCTGGCCTGCAAGAATCAAAGATCGAGGAGGATTCCACAAAGACAGAATGGCGTTCAGGAACGTTGCGATGAGAGTCCTGTTGCTCATGGTGGTGGTGAGCGCAGCGTACGCCAAAGGCAAGGAGGAGAAGAAGGAGAGCGCAGATGGTCCGGCGGCTTCCGGTCCGGCGGCTTCCGGTCCGGGCGGGGAGTACGACATCACCAAGCTCGGCGCGAAACCCGACGGCAAGACGGACAGCACCAAGGTACTACGTATACTTGAAGGAGAATGTATGAATGATGATGGGTTTGGCACGCTAATCGATCAATAATGTCATGGGTTTGTATTGCATGCATGCAGGCGGTGGAGGAGGCATGGGCTTCGGCGTGCGGCGGCACAGGCAAGCAGACGATCGTCATCCCCAAGGGTGATTTCCTGACTGGAGCTCTAAATTTCACGGGGCCATGCAAGGGCGACGGCGTCACCATCAAGCTGGAAGGCAACTTGCTTGCTTCCAACGACCTGTCCAAGTTCCCGTCTAACTGGATCGAGATCATGCGCATCAAGAACCTCGTCATCACCGGCAAAGGATCGATCGACGGTCAAGGCAAGGCCGTCTGGACCAAGAACAGTTGCCAAAAGAACTACAACTGCAAGATCTTGCCAAACGTACGTACGCGTGCATATATAACATAACATAATAATCAATTTTACTTAGTACTCCGTATCAAGGAAATGCTGTTCTTACGTACATGGTGCATGCATGCAATGCAGTCCTTGGTGCTGGACTTCTGTGATGACGCGCTCATCGAAGGCATCTCTATCATCAATTCCAAGTTCTTCCACATGAACATCTACGAGTGCAAGGGCGTGACCGTCAAGGACGTGAAGGTGAGCGCGCCCGGGGACAGCCCCAACACCGACGGCATCCACATGGGCGACTCGTCCAATGTCAACATCATCGACACCACCATCGCCGTTGGCGACGATTGCATCTCCATCGGCCCCGGCTCCAAACAAGTCAACATCAGCGGCGTGACCTGCGGCCCAGGCCACGGCATCAGTATTGGCAGCCTCGGGAGGTACAAGGACGAGAAGGACGTGACCGACGTCCACGTCAAGAACTGCGTGTTCAAGGGATCCACCAACGGCCTCCGCATCAAGTCGTACGAGGACTCCAAGTCCCCCCTCGTCGCGTCCAAGATCAGCTACGAGAACATCAAGATGGACGACTCGGGCTACCCCATCATCATCGATCAGAAGTACTGCCCCAACAAACTCTGCACCGCCAAGGGCGACTCCTCCAGGGTCACCGTCAAGGACGTTACCTTCAAAAACATCACCGGCACCTCCTCCACCCCTGAGGCCGTCAGCCTGCTCTGCTCCGACAAAAAGCCCTGCGAAGGCGTCACAATGTCCGACGTCAAGATCGAGTACTCCGGCAAGAACAACAAGACCATGGCTGTCTGCACCAACGTCAAAGTCACCGCCACGGGGGTCGACAAGGCCAACGCATGCGCCGCCTGAGCGACCCATTACCTCCACGGTTGAAGAGATCCTGCGCGGCGTGATTTCTTTTCTCGGTATTTCGGATTCACCAAGTGTACTAATGTCTCTCCGTTACTTCTTCTTCTCCAATTTTGAGATCCTGGTCGTTTCTTTGTCAAGAGAAGACTCGGAGATCATCCTTTAGTTTTCTTCCTGAGTTGATCGCTTACCTCTAGTCTAGTGAACGAAAATACATGTATGTGTCGGCTTAGAGCCATTTGATTGATCTAGTTGTGACGATTTTCTTTGTCTCGTTGATTCTTGTGCATGTATTGTCACCGGCCGGTATCAACAAAGTTCTTTTATGATCTTGAGATTTATTGCGTTTCCAGGTGTTGCCTCTATTTGGCCTTCCTTGAGAAGTCATTACTCTATTCCAAAAGTGTTCTACTCAAATTCAACAGTATCACCTCATTTCCTATCTCTCATTTACCTTTAAGATAGATTGCTACGCGTCGGTCGACGGATCTTTTTAAAAGATCCGCCGTCTTGCGAGCCGTCAGATTCAACAGGGTGCACATCTTTTTACTTTGCAACACGAACTTTGTTGCAGAAATTTTTGTAACAAAGGTTTTGTTACAGAATTTTTATGCAACAAAGGTTGTGTTGCGGATTTTTTTTTTGCAACAATGACTGAGTTGCGGTTTTTTTTGCAACATGAGCATTGTTTCGAAAAAAACAGAGGCAATCTTGCAAAAAAATATCTGCAGTTTTTCTTTGTTTTCTTTTTTTGCAACATAGGTGTTGTTGTAAAGGATAAATTTGTAGCACACATGATGTTACGAAAAAATAGGTATAAAGTACGTACATGTACAGAGGAGGCGGCAGATTCGCTCGTGTGTGATCTGCCGGCTGAAGGTAAGTATTTCCCTTAAGATATTCAGAAATAGGCATGAATTGTTTGTGTTTTCGTGTGGTTTATCACGATGTGATGTAAATAACTGGTGAAGGCGTTCTTCGCCTTTCTTCTATCAATATATGATATGCACACTCATGCATATTCGAGGAAAAAAAAGAAATAGGCATGAATTGAGTGGAGGCGGTGGCATGAAAATTGGTACTATCTCCGATCTTTTGTACAACTTTGTGTCCGTATGAGATAATTCACAGCCTAGATCAAGACATAATGAGCTTGTTTGCGATATGTTTAGATCACACTTACTTCTGTGGAACATGAATATCTATCTTCTATCTATCTATACCTATTAATAAAGCACATATTGCTTTTGTGGTACATCATTAAAATTGTTCTCGAAGTTGGCTTAAATTACCCACTATGCCACCCATAATAAAAAAAACAGTTCATATTTTTTTCCTGTCAAAGCTATCCTTCTTAAGGACTGAGACCCGAATCTATCATTACCTTCCGTTTGGTGTAGTGGCTCGAGCAGCTCTTGTGCACCCAGGAAAGCTGGGTTCGATCCCCCTTACTTACAATTTCTTCTCCCTTCTTTTTTTCTCTTTAATAGCAGCATGCACCTCCTTTGTCCTAGCACCAGTTCATGAGGCCGTTCATATTTTATTTTTTCAATTTGATTTTTCTTTATAAATTAAATAGGGAATTTTCAGAAACCCAATTTTTAGAAGTTGCGAAATTTGAAAAAAAAAATCATGAAACCATAAATTGTTCTATAATTCAAAAAATGCTTTGGGAAAATCATTAAATGTTTACGGATTCAAAAAAAAGTTCATGAGGCCGTCCATATTTTATTTTTTTCAATTTGATTTTTCTTTATAAATTAAATAGGGAATTTTCAGAAACCCAATTTTTAAAAGTTGCAAAATTTGAAAAAAAAAATCATGAAACCATAAATTGTTCTATAATTCAAAAAATGCTTTGGGAAATCATTAAATGTTTACGGATTCAAAAAAATGTGGACGATTTTTAAAAATTGTTCGCATATTATAAAATAATTCATGATGTTCAAAAATATATTTAGCAAATATAAAACATTGATAACTCGGAAAATGATCATGCATTAAAAACATATTCATGAGTTCGAAGAAAATTTCTTTGAAATTTT
Source organism: Hordeum vulgare subsp. vulgare (assembly GCF_904849725.1). Taxonomy (NCBI): domain Eukaryota; kingdom Viridiplantae; phylum Streptophyta; class Magnoliopsida; order Poales; family Poaceae; genus Hordeum; species Hordeum vulgare. The sequence goes on along the minus strand of NC_058524.1, from coordinate 553,968,345 downwards.
AAAAAAATGTTCATAGAAACTAAAAAAATCATTAATTTCAAGATTTGTTCTCTAATTTCAAAAAAGTTCATCGATTCAAAACATGTTTGCTAAATAAAAAACTGTCCATGCATTTCATACAAAAAATAAGTAAAAATAACTAAAATTTGTATTCTCCGTTGCAACGCGCGGGTCCTTGTGCTAGTTCTATCTATCTATCTATCTATCTGTTATATCTATCTATCTATCTTTAAACGAATCAACGCGGTGTGATTTCTTTTCTCGATATTTCGATTTTTGAATCCACCTAGTGTACTAATCCTCTTTGTTCTTTTCTTCTTATTTTTGCGATCCTGGTCGTTTCTATGTGAATAGAAGATACAGACCACGCCAGGAGATCGTACATTAGTTTTCCTTCTGGGTTATTCTCTCCTGCCTTCATGTAGCTAACATGAACGATTCTCGAAAAAAAAGCTAACACGAATTATTATTTTTATTATTTTAGGGTAGTTTTTGGATTTTTATTTTTTTATTTTTTTAGTGTAGTTTTTGGATTTTATTTGTCTTGTTGAATCTTGTATCGCTAAACCCCGCGGGAAACAACACATTGTTTCCACTCTGTTGGGCCATCATCATTGTGACTCCAAAAACTACCCTAATACTCAATAATTGAACTTGTTTGTGTGAAACTGAACAATGATTTGTAGGATTTTTTTTCCACGCTCATACGCAATTGAGACCATTGTTGTTCCATTGTTGTTCAACACCTCGGTGGATATGCTTGCAGTTATTAGTAAGTGAGCTCTGCAGTGTGTGGCCAGATTCATGTGGTCATACCCCATTTAATTGATGATGGCGTTTCGGTTCCTTATATGTAATAGATGCTATCATAATCATTCCGGATCAGAATACATAAAGCGTGATAAATCACTAGTTGAGAATCTATGGTTTTTTGCGACTGATGTGTTACAATTGTGTCGAATATGTCTATAGGACGACAACAAGACATGGAATATGCAATGCATAAATTTTAGGATGGCTACAATATTCATATTGTGTTGTATTGTGTTGTATTCTACTCCCTCCGTACGGATTTATTAGGCCCAAAGACAGCTTTGGCAGGACCAAGGCAATACTATAAAAACAAAAAAGTACCTAAATTACACAATATGCAAAAATAAAATAGATAACCTATAAGAAAAAACAGACAACTAAGCAACAAAAACAAAAGCAAAAACTCATGATACAAGCATTAGCACTAGCGAGAAAACATTTTTTTATAAGATAGAATGAAATATGAAAATTTCTATTATCCTTAAAAAAGAAAGAAAATGAAGGAATAAAAGTAATTACTTGAATTACAAAAATTCATTTTAATTTCTCAATAGAAAATGATATAGTGTCACACCACTACAACATGGAAACATTGTCACATGCGCAAATATAGGAGAAGACCTAACAACCAAAAAGCGACTGAGCCATAACAATTAGAGCAAAAAAAATTGGCATAAATAAGAAAGATGAGAATATAAAATAAAAAAATGATATCTAAAATATAAGAAATTAATGGCAATTGTATTACCCTAAATAAGAAAGAAAACGAAGCAAGAAAACTTTAAGTAAAGAGTGATTAAAGTTAAAACTAAACCAGATCCAAAACTAGAAAAAAAATCATAAATTGTTTTAAGGAAGAATGAATTAAGGGAAATGGTATTACCATAAAGAAGAATCAAAAACAAATTTGACAAAAATTGCACACAAATTATACAGAAATTGCAGTATCTCATAATATGCAAAATAAGTATATAGTAGTGCAAGTTTCACATATTGGGTGCTTAAAACTTGAGTACATATATGTTTGGTTATAAAGTTTTCATGTTGAATATTAATTATCATGATTAAATAGATATTCTACAAAATTTGAAGTCCTTCAAAATTAAGTAGCTCACATGATTAGCAGGATCAAACCGTTATCGCATGCAAAAACATAGAAGAAAATTTAACAATTGTAAATAGAGCAACAACAACAACAACAACAACAACAACAAAAACTAGAAGAAATGAAATAGTACAACTGAGAAAAAAATCACAACAACCACATTTTAATATTAATAAAAAAATACATATATGAAAAAAAGGTTAGCGTAGAAATAAGGCCAGCACGAATCACGGTGTAACTAAACAGATGGTCACAAATTAGAGTGAAACTAAAAAGAAATTTCAGTTGCTCGATAAATTGTAAAACCAAAGGAAAAGACTTTAAACCAAATGATGACAAAAATATGCATACACATTTCATTGAAGTAGCAGCATTCCATAATGTGCAAAAACCATGCATATGGTACTATGCCTTTTTCTCTTTGAGCCATTGTTTTACATAAACAGAAATAAAAAATATATAGAAAAATAATAAAATAAAATTATTATAAGAAAGAATAAATTAAGGGCATTGATATTACCCTGTCAGAAGAAAGAAAATGAAAAAGGAATATTTAAATATAATAACAACATACTCACACACAAATTTATAAAATTTACACTAATCCAGAATATGCAAGAATAATGTTATAGTTGTATAATTTACACATATATACTTCCATATTATACTCTATGTTGAAACAATGCAATAAGAATGCTGACGATTCACAAAAAAGCCCCTTGATTCCTGGAAACTAAATTATAGCATACACACACCCCTTCACGCACACGAGCACACACGTCACACATTAGGGGCATATTTGCTAGCGTGTATATAGGCCAACCAGACGGCACATGAAAAAAAGGGTTGTTTGTTTACCCGTCGTTCATTGTTTGGCCCGCATTGCATGGACCTCAAAGCACCTCCCAAGCAGGCCGGTCGGGAATGCTGGAATCAGCAGTTTTTTCAACACCAAGTCCGCGCGATGCACATGGGCGGTGGTGGGTGCATGCGAGGATCCACAATCAAGAATATGTGTTGCTTCCCAAAGAATCGACAATAATTACATTCACCTTATCGCACCTCTCTCTCTCTCTCTCTCTCTCCACTCTCCAACTCCCACGGGCGGCGACACCATTCGGGGGGTCAAAAATAGCAAGGCGACCACTGGCCTCCATCAGTGGCATCTGCAGCAACACCCGCATCACTTCGGAAATGGTGATAAACACTTTTTCCACTTCCCCACTTACCATTTCACATTCGATACATGTTTAGATTAGATCCACGTTCTAGGGGAATGAGGAATCGGGTAGATAGCCATGGGACTGATCATAACACCACCATGAATTCATAGTAGCGATGAATTTGAGGGTTTCGATCTGGATTGAGTGCAAGGGGAACGGGGATTGGGGGTGAATCTTACACGGTAGTACCAAATCTTAGCCCTGACATCCCTGGAGGTTGTTGGAGCGGCAGTTTCCCTTGGCCTTGTTCTTGTCCTTGTGTTGGACCATTGTCTCTTCTTCCTCGTGAGAGTTCAGATTGTTTGGCAAACTAAGGTGTCGTGGCAACAACGTCCTAACAACCATTGGCACCGCTTCTTATTCCTCCTCTGGCTTCATCATAGTCCGTTTCATCTAGTAAGTTGTGGCACGCTGGTCACAAGGACGCATGCAATCCATGTACTTGGCCCACCTTGCGCTCTGTCCGGCGTTGCCGGAGTCGGCCTGGTTCATGGCCAAGCGAAGGATGTCGGCTGACATAGCACACTTCGTTGGGTCAGGAATCAACGTCTTCAACTCCTATGTTGTCGACTTCTTCACGACAGTGTGTGCCTCCTTGTACATGTATTCCATGCTGCTGAAGTTCGAGCACACTTTCATAGTGTTCTCAAACTTGGTGCAATGATCGAGCGAGCACGCCCGGAAGAAATCACTCCATCCAATGCCCCAAGGGAAGGGGATGGGGTTGGAGTTGATGTTGAAGTTCATGGCGATGGATAGGAGAAAAAGTGAGAGACATATATGATTAACAGAGGTAGGTGATGGGTGAGTAGTGGCAGTCGGACTGGGTAAAAATAGGGGTTCTGGACGATAGGTTTTAATGGAGATCAACCTATGAACTTTGTGCCCTTCATAATTGTGGGATTTAGAAGAGGCATCTAGAGGGGGGTGAATAGACTACTCGACCAAAGAAAAACCTCACATTTTCACAAATTTAAAGGTGGGCATGTTTTAGCAATTTTATCAAGTCTAGCACACCATACACATACAGGTCTACAAGTATAGCACCAAAAAGTAATCACATGCAAGTGTAAGTAAGGAGTAGAGATATGAGTAATCAAATGCTATGAAGACACGGAGATTTTAGGCGTGGTTTCAATAGGTGGTTCTATCATACGTCCACGTTGATGGAGACTTCAACCCACTTAGGGTAACGTTTGCGCGAGTCCATGGAGGGCTCCACCCACAAGGGGTCCATGAAGAAGCAACCTTGTCTATTACACCATGGCTTACGTCCACAAAGGACTAGCCTCACTCGGTATCTTCACGAAGTAGGTGATCACCTTGCCTTTACATACTTCTTGGTTCAATTCCACACCATTTGGAGGCTCCCAAGAGACACCTAACCAATCTAGGAGACACCACTCTCCAAAAGGTAACAGATGTGGTATGGATGATTAACTCCTTGATCTAATGCTTCAAAAGATAGTCTCCAGTACACTCAATCACTCTCTCACATAATTTGGCTTGGTACAAGAGATTGATTAGGTGAAAAGCAACTTGGGGAGGCTACAAATCAGGATTCATATGGTTGGAGTGGAAGGTCTTGATCTCAACACATGAGTAGGTGGTTGTCTCTCAGAAAATGAATGACGGAATTCTTTGCTTGTTCTAACTGCTCTCTCTACAAATGAGAGGGGGTGTAGGGGTATATATAGACTTCTCGAAAAATCTAACCATTACAAAATATTGCCCAACTTGATGGAACCGTAGTAAAAACTCGGTTGAACCGACTAGTGCAAAATGCCTAACTTTTGGGTTCTGTGTGAGACCAATACAAAGCATCTCGATGAGACCAATTCAGTTGATTTAGGCAGTTCCAGTGAGTAGGTGGCACTGATATGAAAAACTCAAAAATTTTGATTTTTGTAAATGGGCAACAACTAGGTGGTCACTTCTTTTCGGATGTACCAAAGTGAATCTCAGTTGTACTGAGTTGTTAGGATTTGGCTTGGATTTTGTGTATGGAAAACTCTGTGTGGCCGATATGTGAATTGTTGGTGGCACCGCATTTGAGCTTTAGGGTTTTGGAATGAATGATTTATGGGAGAAATGTTGAGGTTCTTGGTGGCTAATCTCTAAGTAGTTTGAGCAACCACATTATCATAGATACCTCATCCCCTCTTAGTGTATTATCTTTCCTATGGACTCAAATTTGTTTTCTCACATAAACCAAAATTTAGAGTCTTGAAGCTTTTTCCAATGATGTTCCTTTACTTCTTGGGAATCCTCCTCACAATTGCTGGCCCCTATAATCTTTGGACTTCATGTAAAACAAACTAAGTAGAATTGTTAGTCCAAGAGATAATGTATGTTGTCATGAATTATCAAAACCTCCAAGGGAGCACATGTGGTTTTAGTCTCCCCCTTTTTGGTAATTGATGGCAAGATACAATCAAAGCTTTCAATTGAAATAAGCAGTGATATATAATAGCTTTGAGAGACATATGACTAACGCAAGCTCCCCATACATGTGTGCAATCCCTTAGGGAAAGGTTTCTTTTGGAATGCATGATCTTCTTTTGGAATGCATGATCATGCACACAATAGAGAAGAAATGACAAGTCATATGTACCTTGTCTATATACGTCAGATATATGAGAGTGAAGTGTATGAATGTTCAAGACTCGCTATTGCGAATAGTATGTGCAAGAAACAAGAGATCATCCTGAGCATGGGTATGATGCATATACTTGCCTTGAAATGTTGGAGCATCTTAACTGGAGAAACACACTTGAGAAAACACGGTTAGATGACACAAGAATGTTTGTTTCACACTAATGAAAAAGATTTCAAATATACCAAGATTTGAATGACATGTTGAAAATAGTATTATCTTAAGATTGACATGTCTCCAAGAATAGTTGTAGAACTTTCTCCTAGAATATGAGTTTTCATATCCCCCTGAATCTTTTAGCATGTATATATTGGGAGTAGGTAGGGTGCAACAAATCTAGAATGTAAACACAATATCAACTCCTGATCATCAGTAATATAAGTCAAATCCATGATACTTGGTCTCACCCTTTCCATTTTAAAGATATTGATATGATATGAATTGAACTCACCCCCTTATATGATATGAATTGATCTGCCCCCTTAATGATTGGCCTTGAGCTTTGATGATTCTCCCCCTAAAGCTTTGAATTTAAGCTTTGGTATTTTCTCCCCCTTTGGCATCAATTTCCAGGAAGGGTCAGAGAGTAAGGGATCCTATAGAGTAAGTTTCATGGAGAGCTTTGTCTGAAAATGTCAATAATTTGGCAAAGAACACAAGTGGCAGCAAAGTTGGAGGCTCCGAGATAAGCTTGATCAATGAAACCCATAAGGAAGTTAGGGTTCTTGGTAAAATCGGTGTTGCCGAGAAATCTCATGTAGGTTGCATCGAAGAAGCTATGAGAAGATTTTCCGCTACATGAGTGATGCCGATTCTCCAATGTCAAAGTGTCCGAGATGCAAACAAAAATTTGGCAAAGGCATTTTTCGCCAATTTTGTTAATGAAATTTCATAAAGACTTAACGGCTTTGCAAATAATATTCAACAAAATTTTCAAGTAATTTGCAATAAGATTTGCAAGGAATTTTGATCTAGGTGTGGATTGAATGGTGGCAACAAAACATGGATAAAAGACCATCCATTCATTTCCCTTATCTAGATTTTGGTCGGCGACTCGGTCACTGATACGTCCATTTTCATCATGATTATTTATTGATATTTTTGTTATCCTTTTCCATTATCCCCTATTATCATACAATTCTTATGCATTTAATCTCTGAATAAGCATGGTACATTACAAAGACAAAAATATATGGAAACTGGATTTCTAGACCGGAAAACCGAGAAAAAGGCAGAAAAATCACCAGATTCCAGATGATGTAAAACTTCACTCAGATTTTTTATGGAATATTTAAGAATTATTTGGAAAATAAATACCAGAGGGGGGCGACCTGCTGGCCACAAGCCAACATGGCAAGCCCACCCCCCTGGGCGCACCCTGATGGCTTGTGGACCCCTTGCAGGTCTCCCAACCCCCCTCTTCTCCTATATATATGGTGTGTTTTGAACAAGAAAAAAATCAAGCAACCTTTTGGTATGAAATGTCGCCGTCTCGAGGCAGAAACCTAGGAAGAGGCCCTTTTGCTCTCCGATAGAGAGATTCTACCAGGGGAATTCCCCTCCGGGAGGGGGAAATCGAAGCCATCGTCATCACCGATGCTTCCTCCTTCATGGGAGGACCAATCTTCATCAACACCATCTCATGTCCAACCCTAGTTCATATCTTGTATTCAATCTTTTTCTCAAAACCTCAAATTGGTACCTGCGGGTTACTAGTTGTGTTGATTACACCTTGTAGTTGATGCTTATTGGATTACTTGGTGGAACATTTTATGTTCAGATCCTTAATAATTTTTATTATACCTATGATCTTTAACATGTTGATGAGGTGTGAGTACTAACTATTTTGTATGAGGAAATGGGAGAAGTCTTCTTGCAAGTAATCATGTAAAGTTGGTATTCATTTGATATTTTGAGGATATGTATGCTGTTACTTCTCTTAGTGGTGTCATGTGAATGTCGACTACATGACACTTCACCATGTTATGGGCCTAATTAAGGGAAGTCATTATGGAGTAACAAGTATATGTGCATTGCGAGCGTTCCAGAAGCTTAAACCCTAGTTTATGCGGTGCTTCATGAGGGCTGATTTGGATACACATGTATAATGTTATGGTTAGATTTATCTTAATTGTTCTTTCGTAGTTGCGGAATCTTGCGAGAGAGGGTAATCTTAAGTTGGTTGTTTGTTCATTTAAGAACAACACCTTAGCACTCGTCCACACACATATCAAATTATCAAAGTAGCGAACGCGAATGAACTCAACATGATGAACATGACTAGGCAAAAATTCCCATGTGTCCTCGGGAGCACTTTCTTAATATAAGAGTACTTGCATGCCTATCCTTTGATAAAAAAGGATTGGGATACCTTGCTGCATCGTTGCTACTATTGTTAATTGTCACTTGTTACGAGTTATCTTGCTACAAAACTATCTATTACTGTTACTTACAACACTTTTAGAGAATACCTTGTTGAAAACCGCTTGTCATTTTCTTCTGCTCCTCGTTAGGTTTGACACTCTTACGTATCAAAAGTACTACGATTGATCCCCTATATTTGCGGGTCATCAATCACCTATATTAGAGTATATTGACTTAACAAGCCAAGGAAGAATGCTTGATCATACGTCATACTCATCGTTATCTCAAAAGGGGGTTACCATTTTTTGTTTAAGCATGTTAATGTTTTCATATCACTTGGAATTTCTTTATCTCATGGATTGGAGTAAAGATTCTTTAACGATATGATTACATACCTTTGAATGATGTAGATGACATGGCATGTAGGTGGACTTGTTGTGGATGCTCAATGGTTGCAGTTTGGAGCATGCCTTCTTTCTTTTGAAGTAGGTCTTCCTACATGGGTTAGTCAAGCAATGAATAATATGAATATATCCAAATAACAAGAGTGAAGATTTCATCAAATGTTTGTCAAGGATATGGTTGGTATTGTCTTCTTCGTTCATCTCAAAGGGTGATTGTTAATACTCGGTTATGACAAGATCACTTATAATTTGAGTTGATGGAAATCTTGTGGAGTATAGTTCATCCTAGTACCTACTAAAGATTAGATGCAATAAAAGGGAGCATAGTTTTCCAATATATGAAATGGTATTATGTCAATAGTATGAAGGAATACCATGCAAGCTTATGACCTAACATGTATCAGAGTGAGTCCCTAGAACAAGTTTGAAGCATATATGATATTCAACTCACTCCTCAAATGACAAAACACTTTATCATCAAGTGTCTTAGTAAAGATACCTGCCAATTGCTCTATATGAACATGTTTGATATTAATATCTCCTTTGGCAACATGATCATGAATGAAATGATGATGAACTTGAATATTCGTAGTTCGAGAATATCGCACGGGGTTGAGAGAAACCTTAATAACACTCTCATTGTCACAAAAAAATGGAACACGTTTCACATCTATTCCATAATCTGTAAGAGTTTGAGTCATCCATAGGAATAACACACAACATTATCCGGTGGCAATGTATTCCACTTTGGAAGTAGATAGAGATATTGAATTTTGTTTCTTCGATGACCTTGACACAAGAGATCTCTAGAGAAATTGACAAGTACCCAAGGAGGATTTTCTATCAACCTTATCTCTCGAATAGCCCATAACATTAAAAGAAGATCCCTTGGGAAACAAAATGTCAAAGTTTGGTGTATGTATCAAGTATCTCGAAATTACTTTCATGGCCTTAAGATGACACTCTTTGGGTGACCCTTGATGTTGGTCACACATGCACACACTTAGCATGATATCGGGATGAGAGGCATAAAGATATAACAATGAACCAAGCATTGATCGATAAACCTTTTGATTAACCGGTTTTTCCTCCTTGGTGAGGTCAACATGTCTAGTTTTTGGTATGGGAGTTTTCATACCTTTGCACTCTTGCATGTTGAACTTCTTGAAAAAGTCCACATGTATTTGGTTTGAGAGATAAGTGTACCGTCTCTCGTTTGCTTGATTTGCAAACCAAGGAAAAATTTCAGTTCACACATCATAGATATCTCATATTTCTCACACATCAACCTTTCAAATTTCTCCCTAGAATGTGGGTTAGTAGATCCAAATATAATATCATCTACATGAATTAGGAACACAAATAATTCACCATCAACTATTTTAGTGAGCATGGTTGCATCAATTTTACCAATTTCAAAATCCTTGTATAAGACAAACTTCATTAAGAAGTTTTACCAAGCTTGAGGGGCTTGATTAAGACCATAAAGAGCTTTGCAAAGTTCATAAACATGATTAGGTTTATTAGGGTTCACGAAGAGGAGGTTGTTTAACATAGACTTACTCCTCGATTTCGTAATTATCCATTTGGTAAAGAGTGATATCATGTGGATTGGCATAAGCAAGAAGTATGCGAATGGACTCAACTCTAGCAACATGGGCGTAAGTATCACCATAGTCCGCACCTTCAACTTGTGTGTAGCCTTGAGCCACAATACGAGCCTTGTCGCATACTATTTTTCCATCATCATCTTGCTTGTGGCGAAACACCCATTTTGTTCCAATAATCTTGTGCTCATCCTTGGTTTTCTCCACCAGTGTCCACACTTCATTCCTCTTGAAGTTGTGTAGCTCCTCTTGATGGCATTCGCCCCATCCTGGTCTTCAAGTGCTTCTTCCACCTTCATCAGCTCAATATTAGATATAAATGAGTAATGCTCACAAATTTTAGCTATATGAGTTTTAGAGCAAGTGATTCTCCCATTCTTATGTCACCAAGAATTTGCTCTACTCGATGATTCTTCTCCCTCTTACTCGAACTTGAGGTAGCCTTTGCTTGTTGGGAGGAGGAGCTTCCTCATCATCATCTTCTTCTTTGTTGTTGTTGACGGTGTCGTTTCCTTGTGGAGGTGATGAAGGAGGTTGAGGTGGATCATCTTGATGTACTTCTTCTTCCTCTTAATCTTGGTGTGTATCACTTATGGATGCCTTTATGTCATTGTGTGGTTTGCCTTGACACAAGGTCGGAGCTTCCACTTGTGTCGATGAAGTACTTTCGTTCACCTCCATGGGACGAATCTTGCTAGTGGACAAGTCTTGGATGGCTTCCAAAGGTTCCTTATCTCCTACATCATTAGGAAAATTTTCGACTTGCGAACCATCAGACTCATCAAAACTCACATCTACAGTATCTTCAACTTTTTGAGTGAAGTTGTTGTATACACGGTAAGTATGAGAGTTTGATCCTTAGCCAAGTAAGAAGACTTCTTGAGATTTAGGAGAAAATTTAGAACGACGATGATTATCAAGAATGTAGTACTTTGAGCCAAATATCCAAAATTCTACAACTTGGGGTTTGTTACTGGTGAGTAGCTCATATGTCGTTTTACCGAGAAGCTTGTCTAGATAGAGTCGGTTTGTTGCATGACAAGATGTTTCCAAGGCTTCTTCCCAAAAGTGTATTGGAATTATGTACTTATCGAGTATCGATCTAGCCATCTCTATGAGAGTTCGATTCTTCCTCTCAACAACTCCATTTTGTTGAGGCATGTACATAGTTGAGAACTCATGTGAGAGTCCTTCTTCGTCAAGAATGGTATCCATATTAGTGTTCTTGAGATCCGATGTGTTGTTGCTCCGAAATTTCTTGATCTTCACTTCAAATTGATTTGGGCCTTCCGAGCAAAGTCTTGATGATCTTTTGTACCTTCGACTTGTCATCAAGAAGTAATACCCACATAAATATGGAAAATTGATCAACTATTACTACACCAAAAGAATTTCCACCGAGGCTCTTGTAAGCATTGGGAACAAATAGACTTCCATATGAAACAATTTGAGTGGTCTCCTAGTAGTCATGATGTTCTTTACGGGATGAGTTCCCCCAACTTGTTTTCATGCTTGACAAGCACTACAAAGTCTATCTTTGACAAGGATAACATCTTTAACACAAAGTATATGATCACCTTTAATGAGCTTGTCTAGATTATGCATACCAACATGTCCTAACCTTCTACGTCATAGCCAACCATTAGAAGATTTTGCAATAAGACAAGTGCGAGGTTGAGATCTCTTAGTGAAGTCAACAATATATACATCACCTTTATGGAAACCGTAAATACTATGTTACGATTGTCTCTACGAAACACTTGGCAATCTAATTTTAGTCAATGGGACATTGAAACCAAAATCGGCAAGTCTAGATACGGAAGGAAGATTGTAGCTAAGAGATTCTACGAGCATGGCATTTTGAATAGAACTATCATGAGATATGTCCACCTTACCAAGACCAAGTATCTTACCTGTGGAATTGTCCCCAAAGGTAACATACCTACATGGTCCATGGCTTGGTGTGATCTGATGAAATATGTCTCTATCTCTAGTCATATGATTGGTGCATCCACTATCGAGAATCCATTCCTTTCCTCTGGACATGTAGTGTTTGAAGTTTCGAATGAGAATCAGATTCTTCATAGTCTTCTCACATTCAATGCCAAACTCCTCATCTTCATCTTAGTATCCATGTTCCACATTGTCATCATCGAATGGAATGTCCTTGTCACAAAGATCAAGATTGTCGTTAGAATTGTGACCATGATAGTGTTTTAGATTATGAATGTGAATGGCTTCAACAGTGATGTTATTGATAGTAATGGCATCTCCTTTAGCATGCATGAGGTCACTAAGCTCAAATAGGTATTTATCAAAGTTAGGATCAACGGGCTTAATTTTGTGAAAGACAATAGTTTTATGGAGCATAGCATCAAGGTTTTTCAAAGAATAGTGTGGATATCTTTCCTCAAAAAATTTCCACAAAGTGTAGGCACACTAAAAAAATTCATTTGATAAAAATATATTCTTGGTAATCCTCTAATGATAAGATTAACCGTTCTAAGATTACGAAGCATGTCAACTTCTTCCTTGTGTGGGATCAATGGGAGGCACATAGAGATTATCAACATATTTGCTCAAAAGGAATTCATCAAAGTGATCAAGAATTTCGTATTTCCATCTACTATAGTACTCCCCATTGAGAATAGGCACTCTACAACTAAGATTCACCAAACTAGGCACATCCATATTCCTCCAATGGTGATAAAAACAAAGCAATGGAGACCAAGGCTCTCATACCAATTGTGGTATCGAGCTAAGGCGTATAGAGGGGGGTGAATAGATTACTTGAACAAATAAAAGCCTAACATTTTTCCAAAATTAATGGTTGGCAAGTTTTAACAATTCTACCAAGTCTAGCACACCCTACATATGCAAGTCTACGAGTATAGCAGCGGAAAGTAATCACGTCCAAGCGTAAGTAAGGAGTAGAGGTAGGAATATGAAGCTCAATGAAGACATGGAGCTTTTGACGTGGTTCCGATAGGTGCTGCTAATGTACGTCTACGTTGATGGAGATTTCAACCCACGGAGGGTAACGGCTACGGGTGTCCACGGGGAGCTCCACCCACAAGTGGTCCATGAAGAAGCAACCTTGACTATTCCACCATGGCTTACATCCACGAAAGACTAGCTTCACTCAGGGTAGATCTTCATGAAGTAGGCGATCTCCTTGCCCTTACAAACTTCTTGGTTACTCCACATGATTTGGAGAATCCCAAGCGACGCCTAACGAATCTATGAGACATCACTCTCCAAAAGGTAATAGATGTAGTATGGATGATGGACTCCTTGCTCTAGTGCTTGAAAAAATAGTCTCCTCAACACTCAACCACTCTTTCACGGAATTTGGCTTGGTAGAAGAGAGGTGGAAAGCAACTTGACCAGGCTACAAATCAAGATTCATATGGTTGGAGTGGAAGATCTTGATATCAACACATGAGTATGTGGTTCTCTCTTAGAAAATGAATGGTGGAATTGTTTGCTTGTTCTGAGTGATCCCTCTACAAATGAGAGGGAGGTGTAGAGTTGTATATAGCCTTCTCCTAAAATCCAACCATTACAACATTATTGCCCAACTACGTGGAACCAAAGTAAAAACTTGGTTGCACCGACTAGTGCAAAATGCTCTATCTTTTGGGTTCTCGGTGAGACCGATACAAAGCATCTCCGTGAGACCGAGTGGGTTGGCCTAGGCAGTTCCAGTGATTCATTGGCACCGATATGAAAAAGTAGGAAGTTCCGATTTTTACAAATGGGCAACAACAAGTTGGTCACTACTTTTTGATGTACTAAAGCGAATCTCAGTTGTACCGAGTTGCTAGGGTTTGGCTTGGGTTTTGTTTAAGGAAAAGTTGGTGTGGCCGATATGTGAAATGTTGGTGGCACCGAATTTGATCTTTAGGGTTTTCAAGAAAATGATTTGTTCGAGAAATGTTGAGGTTTTTGTGGATGATCTCTAAGCACTTTGAGCAGCCACATCATGATAGATACATCATCCCATCTTAATAGTATTAGCTTTCCTATGGACTCAAGTGTCATTTCTCACATAAAGCAAATTTAGAGTCTTTAAGCTTTTGCCAATGATGTTCCTTTCCTTCTTGGGGATCCTCCTCACAATCCCCAACCCCTATATTCTTTGGACTTAATCTGAAACAAGCTAGGTAGAATTACTACTCCAAGAGATAATGTATGGTGTCATGAATTGTAAAAACCTCTAAGGGAGCATATGTTTCTTTCAGTAATGCAGACCGACATGGAGGACAAGGGAAAGGAGGTGGTGGCGCCCATGGAGAGGAGCAAAGATGTGGTGCAGCCCATGGACATGGGCAACGAGGTGGTGATGCACACGCCCGTTCAGGTGTCACCCTTGGAAGTGGTGCTGCACACGCCCGTTCAGGTGTCACCCTTGGATGTGGATCCGCAAACGCTCGTTCACGTGTCACTCATAGACGGCGATGTCATGTTGGACGAACCCCCCAAGTGGCAAGCGCTGCAACTACATGCAGTACCTTGAGGATGATGGGCCAAATCACTTTTGCAAGGTGATCATGGCCCCGAAGCTCGAGGCCATACCAATGCCCCAAGACTTCACAAAAAGCACTTCCCGACAGTTTCTCATGGAGGGGCACTATCTGGATGATGAACGGCAGGGTCACCCTTTATCAGGGTTGGGCCACCTTCCACGCTTTCCACCGGATCAAGATCGGGTACACGGTGACCTTCAAGTTCCCGACTCCCGGCACGCTCAATATCGTCGTCTTCAACCACGATGGAATTGAAGTGATAACCAAGTGCATGCGGCACGACGACGCCTTCACCGTGAGCGTCTAGGACATCTTTCAGTAGCTCCAACTAGTTTAGTATTAACTATGTCATACTCCTTTCCTTGAAAACTACTATATTTATGCTGGAAATATTCCCTACAGGCAATCATAAATAGTTCTTATTATATTTCTTGTTTCAAGATAACCGTTTATTATCCATGCTATAATTATATTAAATGAAAAACATAAATGCATGTGTGGATATATAGACAAAACTATGTGCCTAGTAAGCCTCTAGTTGACTAGCCAGTTGATCAAGGATGGTTAAGGTTTTTTGACCATATACAAGTGTTGTCACTTGATGACTGGATCACATCATTGGGAGAATGATGTGATGGACAAGACCCAAACTATAAACGTAGCATGTGATCGTGTCATTTTGTTGCTATTGTTTTCTACGTGTCAAGTATTCATTTCTACGTCCATGAGATCATGTAACTCACTGACACCGGAGGAATACCTTGTGTGTCTCAAATGTCGCAACGTTACTGGGTGACTATAAAGGTGCTCTACAGGTATCTCCGAAGGTGTTCGTTGAGTTAGCATGGATCAAGACTGGGATTTGTCACTCCTTGTGATGGAGAGGTATCTCGGGGCCCACTCGGTAATAAAATATCACATATAAGCCTTGCAAGCAATGTGACTAAAGTGTTAGTCACATGATCTTGTATTACGGAATGAGTAAAGAGACTTGCCGGTAACGAGATTGAAATAGGTATAGGGATACCGACAATCAAATCTCGGGCAAGTAACATACCGAAGGACAAAGGGAATGGTATACGGGGTTATATGAATGCTTTGCACGGAGGTTAAACCAATAAGATCTTTGTAGAATACGTAGGATCAAATATGGACATCTAGGTCCCTCTATTGGATATTGATCGGGGAGTGTCTCACGTCATGTCTGCATAGTTCTCGAACCCGCAGGGTTTGCACACTTAAGGTTCGGTGACGTTTTCGGTATAGTTGAGTTATAGGTGTTGGTGACCGAAGTTTTGTTCAGAGTCCCGGATGAGGTCACGGACATCATGAGGGTTTACGGAATGGTCTGGAAACAAAGATTGTTATATAGGTTTGTTTCATTTGGTTTCTGGAAAGATTTCGGGCATTACCGGCAGTGTACCGGGAGTTACGAATGGGTTCCGGGTTTTACCGGGAGGGGCCACCCACCCGGGAGAGAACCTAATAGCCCATGGTTGGCACACCAGCCCTTGGTGGGCTGGTGAGGCCAGCCCAATAGGGCTATTTCAGCCAAGGGAAAAAATCAAAGGAGAAAAAAAAGAAGGAGGTGGGAAGGAAGGAAGGGACTCCACCTTCCAAACCGAATTGGAGTAGCAGTCCCTCCTCCTCCCTTCGGCGGACGCCCTTGGGGCTCCCTTGAGCCTCAAGGCTAGCCCCTCCCCTCCTCCTATATATACTCTAGGTTTTAGGGTTTTTGAGACACAACTTTGCCACGTGCAACCCTAAACCTCTACTTCGTAGTTCTTCCTCTAGATCGGATTTCTACGGAGCTCGGGCGGAGCCGTGCAGGAATAGATCATCACCATCACTGGCGCGCCGTCACGCTGCCGGAGAACTCATCTAATTCCCCTTCTCTCTTGCTGGATCAAGAAGGCGGAGATAGTCATCGAGCTGTACGTGTGCTGAACGCGGAGGTGTCGTCCGTTCGGTGCTACATCGGGACGTATCATGGGACGACGGTGATTTGAATCACGAAGATGTTCCACTACATCAACCACGTTTCCTAACGCTTCCCGCTTAGCGATCTACAAGGGTATGTGGATCCGATCTCCCTCTCGTAGATGAACATCACCATGATAGGTTTTTGTGTGCGCAGGAAATTTTTTGTTTCCCATGCAACGTTCCCCAACAGTGGCATCAGAGCTAGGTTCATGCGTAGATGGAATCTCGAGTAGAACACAAATGTTTTTGTGGGCGTTCATGTTTGATTTGCTGCCCTCCTTAGTCTTTTCTCGATTTGGCGGTATTGCTGGATTGAAGCGGCCCTACCAACCTTACTCGTACGCTTACGAGAGACCGGTTTCATCGACTAACATGCAACTTGTTGCATAAAGATGACTGGCGGGTGTCTCTTTCTTCAACTTTAGTTGAATCGGATTTGACCGAGGCGGTCCTTGGAGAGAGGTTAAATAGCAATTTGCACATCACCATTGTGGCTTTTCGTAAGTAAGATGCTATCATACTAGATACCCATAGCAGCCACGTAAAATATGCAACAACAAATTAGAGGATGTCTAACTTGTTTTTGTAGGGTATGCTTGTGATGTGATATGGCCAAAGACATGATGTGATATATTGGATGTATGAGATGATCATGTTGTAATAGTTAATATCGACTTGCACGTCGATTCTACGGCAACTGGCAGGAGCCATAGGCTTGTCTTTAAACTAATGTTTGTGTCTACAGATGCTTTTACTATACTGCTACATTGTAGCTTTAGTAGTAATAGAATAGAAAGCACGACAACCTCGATGGGGACACGATGATGGAGATCATGGTGTGGTGCCGGTGAAGATGAAGATCATGTGGGTTCTTTGGTGATGGAGATCAAGAAGCACAAGATCATGGCCATATCATGTCACTTATGAATTGCATGTTATGTTAATCCTTTTATGCACCTTATCTTGCTTAGAATGACGGTAGAATTATAAGGTGACCCCTCACTTAAATTTCAAGATAAAATTGTGTTCTCCCCGACTATGCACCGTTGCGACAGTTCGTCGTTTTGAGACACCACGTGATGATCAGGTGTGATAGACTCAACGTGCACATACAACGGGTGCAAAACAGTTGCACACGCGGAACACTCGGGTTAAACTTGACGAGCCTAGCATGTACAGACATGGCCTCGGAACACAAGAGACCGAAAGGTCGAGCATGAATCGTATGGTTGATATGATTAACATAGAGATGTTTACCAATGAAACTACACTCAACTCACGTGATGATCGGACTTGAGTTAGTGAATTTGGATCGTGCCACACTCAAATAACTAGAGGGATGTCTATTTTAGTGAGAGTTTATTAGTAAAATGATTAGCTAAACTCTAATTGTTTTGAACATAGTCTAAGTAAACCTTGCAATATTTTATGTTGTAGATCAATGGCTCTTGAAGTAGCAACCCTGAATTTCAGTACGTTCCTAGAGAAAGCTAAGCTGAAAGATGATGGTAGCAACTTTGTAGACTGGGCTCGTAATCTAAGGCTTATCCTGCAAGCTGGTCAAAAGAATTATATCCTTGATGCAACGCTAGGAGATGAACCACCCGCTACGGCTGATCAAGATGTTTCGAACGTTTGGCAAGCGCGTAAGGAGGACTACTGAGTAGTTCAATGTGCAGTTTTTGTATGGCTTAGAAATGGGACTTCAACGACGCTTTGAACATCATGGAGCATCTGACATGTTCCAGGAGTAGAAGTTTATCTTTGAGAAGAATGCCCAGATCGAGAGGTATGAGAACTCCGATAAATTCTATGCTTGCAAAATGGAGGAGAATTCGTCTGTCAGTGAACATGTGCTCAAAATGTCTGCGTACTAAAACCGTTTAGCTGAGCTCGGGATTCAACTCCCGCAAGAGGCTATCACTGACAGAATTCTTCAATCACTGCCACCTAGCTACAAGAGCTTTGTGTTGAACTATAACATTGATAACCCACAAGTATAGGGGATCAATTGTAGCCTTTCTCGATAAGTAAGAGTGTCGAACCCAACGAGGAGCTAAAGGTAGGACAAATATTCCATCAAGTTCTATCGACGACTGATACAACTCTACGCACACTTTACGTTCACTTTTCCTATAACAAGAATGGAACTAGAAGTACTTTGTAGGAGTGATAGGATAGGCTTGCAAGAAAGTAAAGAACACGTAACTAAAAACTAGGGGCTGGCTAGATAAAGGAACAACTACGTTAGTCTAACGAGTGTGGAAAAGTGGTGGTAGGAGTTGCAGAATTGTCCCTAAGCAATTGGCTCCGTTACTAGAAAGATATCAAGTTTTATGTGGGAGAGGCCACTGCTAGCATGTCATCCCTTACTTGGAATTCTATGCACTTATGATTGGAACTATTAGCAAGCATCCGCAACTACTAACGTTCATAAAGGTAAAACTCAACCATAGCAATAAGATATATTAGTCCCCCTTCAATCCCGTATGCATCAATTTATATGCTAGGCTGAAGCTTCTGTCATCCTTGCCCTCCAATACATAGTCCTATTAACATACTACTAACCCTATGGTGTGATCCACGCGCGCGCTCAGATGATGGGCACCAAAGGACAGCAACATAACCACAAGCAAATTAAACCAATCATAGCAATTCATCAATCACCGATAGGACAATGAAAATCTACTCAGACATCATTGGATGGCAACACATCATTGGATAATAATATGAAGCATAAGGCACCATGTTCAAGTACAGGGTACAGAGGATTGCGGGAGAGTGGACCGCTGAATATAGATGGGCGAAGGTGATCGAGGTGTTAGTGAAGATGACGGAGGTGTTGGTGTAGATCGCCGTCACACGATGATGTCCTGGGCGGCGTTCCGACGCCGCCGGGAGAGAGGGGGAGAAACCCCCTTCTTCTTCTTCTTCCTCCTTGACCTCCTCCCTAGATGGGAGAAGGGTTTCCCCTCTGGTCCATGGTCTTGATGGTGGCGGAGGGGCGAGAGCCCCTCCGAGATTGGATCTCTCTCTCTCTCTCTGTGTCCTTCTGTTTCTGTGCTCCCAGATTTTTCCTTTCACCGTTTCTTAAATTCCCGGAGATCCGTAACTCCGATTGGGCTGAAATTTTAACACAATTTTCCTCCGGATATCATCTTTCTTGCGGAGAAAGAAGGGCCCCAACCGCCTTATGAATTGGTCACAAGCCTACCAGCCGCGGCCTAGGGGGCGCGCCTCCTGGGCTTGTGACCTCCTCGGGCATCGATTCACGTAGATTCTTCTTCCAAAAATCATAAATATACAAAACAAATCCCGTAGGTTTTTTATTGCGTTTGGACTTTGTTTGGTATGGATAATCTGTGAAACAAAAAACATGCAACAAACAGGAACTGGCACTGGGCACTGGATCAATATGTTAGTCCCAAAAATCATATAAAAAGTTGCCAAAAGTATATGAAAGTTGTAGAATATTGACATGAAACAATCAAAAATTATAGATACGATGGAGACGTATCAGCATCCCCAAGCTTAATTCCTGCTCGTCCTCGAGTAGGTAAATGATAAAAAAAAGATAATTTTTGATGTGGAATGCTACGTAGCATAATGTTGATCATATAATCTAATCATGGCATGAATACTAAAACACGATGGATTCGAAGCAATAGTCTATCATTTGACATAAAGACAATAATATTTCAAGCATACTAAGAAAGCAATCATGTCTTCTCAAAATATCATGGCAAAAGAAAGTTATCCCTACAAAATCATATAGTCTGGCTATGCTCCATCTTCCCCACACAACGTATTTAAATCATGCACAACCCCGGTTTTAGACAATCAATTCGTTTCATACTTTAGTGTTCTCAAACTTTTTCAACTTTCACGCAATACATGAGCGTGGGCCATGGACATAGCACTATAGGTGAATAGAATATGGTGGTTGTGGAGAAGACAAAAAGGAGGAGATAGTCTCACATCAACTAGGCGTATCAATAGGCTATGGAGATGCCCATCAATAGATATCAATGTGAGTGAGTAGGGACTGCCATGCAACAGATGCACAAGAGCTATAAGTGTATGAAAGCTCAAAAAGAAACTAGTGGGTGTGCATCCAACTCGCTTGCTCACAAAGACTTAGGGCAATTTGAGGAAGCCCATCATTGGAATATACAAGCCAAGTTCTATAATGAAAATTTCCCACTAGTATACGAAAGTGGCAACATAGGAGACTCTCTATCATGAAGATCATAGTGCTACTTTGAAGCATAAGTGTGGTAAAGGATAGTAGCATTGTCCCTTGTCTCTTTTCTCTCTTTTTTTTGGTGGGCTTCTTTGACCTCTTTTTTTATTTGGGCTTCATTGGCCTCTTCTATTACTTCCTCACATGGGACAATGCTCTAATAATGATGATCATCACACTTTTATTTACTTACAACTTGATAATTAGAACAAAATATGACTGTATATGAATGCCTCCAGCGGTGTACCGGGATGTGCAATGATCTAGCGCAGCAATGACATCAAAATATGGACAAGCCATGAAAACATCATGCTAGCTATCTTACGATCATGCAAAGCAATATGATAATGATGGTGCGTGTCATAATAAATGGAATGATGGAAGTTGCATGGCAATATATCTCGGAATGGCTATGGAAATGCCATAATAGGTAGGTATGGTGGCTGTTTTGAGGAAGGGTATATGGTGGGTGTAATGCACCGGTGAAAGTTGCGCGGTACTAGAGAGGATAGCAATGGTGGAAGGGTGAGAGTGTGTATAATCCATGGACTCAACATTAGTCATTAAGAACTCACATACTTATTGCAAAAGTCTATTAGTCATCGAAACAAGGTACTACACGCATTCTCCTAAGGGAAGGGTAGGTAGGAGTTAACCATCGCGCGATCCCTACTTCCACACAAAGGATGACAATCAATAAATAAATCATCCTCCGACTTCGTCACATAATGGTTCACCATACGTGCATGCTACGGGAATCACAAATCTTAACACAAGTATTTCTACGAATACACAATTACTCACTTAGCATGACTCTAATATGACATATTCATGTCACAAAACTATTGCAAGGAATCAAACATATCATATTCAGTGATCTACAAGTTTTATGTAGGATTTAATGACTAACCATGTGAATGACCAACTCCTGTTAACTCTCTAAATAGGTATAAGTGAAGCATGAGAGTTTGATTCTTTCTACAAAAGATATGCCCCGCTCTAACAAATATAAGTGAAGCAAAAGAGCATTCTACAAATGGCAGTTTTCTACGTGTAGGGAAACAAGCAATCCAAACTTCAAATGATATAAGTGAATGTAACATCCCAAATTTTGGAATGTTAATATAATTATTATATTGTTTGTTTGTTTGCTTGAGTGATTCAAACTTGAGTGAAATTTGAAACTTTTCAAAACTTTTGAATGAGAGGGAATAAAATGACTTTCCCCTTCTCCGGTAAATTCAAATTTATGCAATTAAAAGCAATGAGAGAAGATGACATGACTTCTTCAACTATAAAGAATTTGAATGGACTTTGCATTTGAATTCTTTCAAAAAATATCCTTTGGCTTTTCTATATTTTTCTTCCCCGAGAAAATGCCCCCGACAAAATTCTTGCACGCAAGAAAGAGCGGAGGAAAATGACCCTCCAAAATGTGAGGCATTTCTGAAATATTTTGAGCCAAAGTTTTATGGAGAAATTAATTGCCAAAAAGAAAATAAAGCCTTAGGGATTTTTCTGAAAAAACATTTTTAAAACGTATTTATTTTGGTTTTGGAAAAATGATAATCAATTAGGAAATATTTTTCTGATCGATTTGGTATATAGT
Source organism: Hordeum vulgare subsp. vulgare (assembly GCF_904849725.1). Classification (NCBI taxonomy): domain Eukaryota; kingdom Viridiplantae; phylum Streptophyta; class Magnoliopsida; order Poales; family Poaceae; genus Hordeum; species Hordeum vulgare. The sequence goes on along the minus strand of NC_058524.1, from coordinate 553,945,809 downwards.
ACTCCATATAAATTATTTCCTTTTATTCTTTTCTTGCTGTTTGAAAAGAAATACAAAAAAAACGGGAGATTTTTGGGGCGAGATCCCCATCGCTGGGAGCCAGATCCCTCGCAAACCGCCACTTACCTCCACGCACCAGCCCCTCCAGCGCACCCCTCTTCCTTTCTTTATTTTTTTTCTTTCCTTTTTTTTCCTTCTTTCTTCTTCCTTCCTTCTTTCTTCCCACGGGACTTTCCTTCCCAGCGCCACTGCCCCTTCCATGGCGAGCCCCCTACATCACGGGATCCTTCCCCGATCTCCCTCCCTCCTTTCCCCTCTCGAGCCTCTGCCCCCCTATATAAGCTGCCGCCCCACCCCCCCCCCCCCCCCCCCGTCGGCCCCTCCTCCCCACGCCGCCTCGCCCAGCCACTGCCTCGCCGGAGAAAGCTCCAGTAGGAAAGCACCTCGCCACCCCCACGCCACCACTCGCCTCCACGCCCCAACCGACGCCGCCACAAGCACCCCCTCGTCCACCGCAACTCATTTTTGCCCCTAGCCCAAGCTTTCGCCGCTCCTCGCCACTCCCTCGCCTCGCCGGAGTTCGGCCGGATAGGAACTCCCCGGGTGCTTCCCCGACCGCCCCGACTCCCCTTCGCTTCGCCGACGACGTCGTTCGACGGAGGACACCCGCCGCCACCTCCCCAACACCTCGGACACCGTCACCGACCACCGCCGCGACGCCGACGACGAGCACCTCTTCTCTGTCTCGCCTGAGAAGAAGGAGCCCCAACAACTCACGGTGAGACCCCCAACTTTCCTGTAGCCGTTAGATCAAAGATCAACGCCCGAGAATATAACCCGAGTACCCCTTCGGTCTTCTAGTTAAAACCGAATGGTTTTTCCGTCACTTATTAGTTAGCCGGTGCTTTTGCTTACATACTGGTCGTTTGCTAGATAGCCCCGCAGCACACACAATTTTCAAATTTGAATTAGATCCGATTTTGTTTAAACCTTGTTTTGCCTATTCCAGGAGTTTAAAAATAGCTTTTAATTTGATTCTTTTTGCTACTGATCACTAGTGGTCTTAGTTATCAGTGGTTAAAAGTTCAGAATTATTTGAGTAATTTAGCTATTTGTTTCTTGTGAAACAATTTCTGTTTCACCTCTCTTAGGATTGTGACTAATTTCCTTTCTTTAGTTGTTTTTAAATTATTTTTATTTTATATTTCAGAAAGATTATGTTTTGTTTCTGTTAGTTTACAGTAGGTTTGCAACAAGTTTTGATTTTTATTTTTATATGTTATCATGAAATCAATTCTGATTCTCTAATAACTTGCAATTGGTTTCTCCACTGTTTCAAATCCCGTTTGGAAATAATTTCAAATAGTTTTGTGAAAAATACTTTATTTTATCTTAGTTAAATTTATATTTTAGTTCCCTGTTATTATTTTCCGTTGGACAAAAAACTATTTAGTGTTTGATGTAGTAGAAGACTCCCTAGTCTTATTTGAAGTTTCCTTCGGATTCTTATTCACTCTCTCTTTTGTTTTGATTGCTAGAATGATTGCTAGTATGAGTGCTTATGTGAATGATATGTTTGTTATATAGATTTCATCGGAGAGTGACGAGTAGTCTATCAAGTTATTTCTCGAGAAATTCTTCTTCGTCAACATCGCCAGGCAAGTCATTTGATCATGTATCACTTATGTTTTATGCATCGTAGTTCTACCATCCTATGCCCATTTGCATGCTCACTAGGTACTTGGAAATTATGGTTACATGTTGTAGTATCATGTGGTAGGCACCCAACAACCCCGTTACTAGGCCCGGGATGACAAATTTTATATTGCTATGCTTGAGTAGACGGGATTCTGGTTGAGAATTTATCACGAGTGATGCGAGGATAGTTTAATAACCAAGACCGGTTAAGTCAAGACTTTTCAAGACCTCGTGATGCAATGCAACTCTGGGTGAAGGACGGTTGATCGGCTCCATGGAGAAACCAGTGGATGACTCGGGATGCTGGAGAGGCCATGACATCTTACGGAAAGCTTCACCCAGGCTCAAAGAGATGGACGGATATTTTCAAGACCCAAGGCTTACCTGCACAGTCACAAGTCATTATGGGCTCTGGCTTGGTTGGACAACGCGGCGACTCTGGACAGGCGGTGCTCGCAGATGTCGAAGAACGGTAGGATTGGATGGGCACCGACAGGGATTCAGAGGGACCCGTTGAAAGACCATGTTTTGATCATCCGGTCTTCAAACACCCTGAAGTGCGAGGACATACTCGGAGGCGATCAAATCTTGTGGGGAACGTGTGCAAAACTCTGCAGAGTACTCAAACCTAATCGATTAGCCGTGTCCACGGTCATGGACAACTTGAGCCAAAGGAACTGAAGTTATCTGAAATTCTCAACACAAATAATAATATTGATGTGGGGATTATTGACAACTCGGGTACGAGAATTGGTTGGCGGAACCATCTCGTTAACAACGAACAACGTAGTAACATTTTGCTTTTAAGCCTCTCTTGATGTAGGAGAAAACTTGCTTTTCGCTAAAAACTTATAGCCCCACCTGCCATATATGCATATAGTATAGATGATTACTTTTCACCCCTCTCTTATGTGACTTGCCGGCATATTCAATATGCTGACCTACACGGCTGCAACGTCTTATGTTGCAGATATTTTTCTTCGATGAGTAAGAGTACGATTCAGGGTTATGGTCTACACTCAACTTGCCGTTGGTATTTATTGGGACTCCACTCCCTTGACAGCTTCCGCTGAGATATTAAGGTATATATCAGTTTTACGCTATTTTACATGTGATTGCACTTTGATATATACATTGATGTACTGTGTGTGCCAACATACTGATCCAGTGATGGCACAGAAACACAGAGGCTTGACTCGTTTTGACTCGGGTCGCTACAGAAATGGTATGAGAGCACATGTTGACTGTAGGACGTGACCCTAGAAACTGGAATTTCTTAGGATAGGATCTCTCAAAAAATCTTATTTTCGAGAACACCTTTCACTTCTCATCTCTTCTGATTTCATCAAATGTTCCCTCTCACCTCAAATAGTTATACAATCCCCTTACCCCTTTGACCTCATGAAGAATCAACGGAGTTCTACTTCAAAGTAAAGAGGATTTCACCATGCATTTGAAGAATGGAAGCTACACCCATTGAAGTCTCTCAAGACCCGAAGAACTCTAAGACCCTGAAGTGTTCGAATAATTATATGACCATTAGTAGTCCAAACCCCTTTTATATACTCACGTTAGATACGATGATTTGTGAGCCGTCATTGGTGTGTGTTTTCCGACGGCCACAAATAAAACCTATTCTAAAAAATATTGCTTGTATTGTGTGTATCTTCCTCCCTCTCTTACCCGTCTCATCCCCAAAACCTCAACCCTACCAGATGGAGTATGAAGCTGGACTTGTAGTCTCTGGACCAATGACCCGGCTGGAGGCTGAAACATGGATTCAGAACATGGAGAACCACTTCGGGAGCAACTTGATCTCAAGGAAGTATGAAGTGGAACACGCTCTCCAGTACATTACCCAAAGTGCTGCTATCTGGTGGAAAATGCACCATGCCATACATGGATTTAGTGGAGCAAAAACTTGGGACGAATTCAAGAACAATCTGTTAAGATCCTGACTTATTCAGAAGTGCTATGATAATCCGAAGGAGAAGACTTGTGCATGCAAGATCTGTGGAGAAATAGGACACACCCAGGAAGAACACAAGGATGGATGCACTCATTGTGAAGAAAATCACCCAGCTGAGGAATGCCCAACTAGTGAGGTTACTTGTTTCCTTTGTGAAGGAACCACCCACTACCCAGCTCAGTGTCACATTTACCCCAAGGTGCAACAAGTTGTCAAGCAGCAGAAAGATGCAGTGAAGGAAACCCTCAAGAAGAAGATTCTAGAAGAACCGGTGATGAACGGAAATATTGAAGACCCTGATGGACAAGATCTGACCAGATTTTTCTCCAATGCATGCTACTCTTGTGGAGAAGAAGGACATTATTCACAGGATTGCAAGAAGAGAAGCCAAGAGTATCTGGGAAACTTCCCGACGGAAAAAGTGGAGTTTGATCCACTTGAAATAGAAGAACTGGCCAAAATAAAGGAGTCCGGAAAGAAGAAAAAGTACCCTCGGAAGAGCCAAATCTCTGTAGATATAGACCTGAGTCATGTCAGATGTTACAAGTGCATGGAATTTGGCGACCACAAGTACATGTGCTCAGGAAGGAAGCCGGAAACCCAAGGAGCAAAAGAAAACACTAAGACGCCTCTATACTTGTCAGAACTCATTTGCTTTCGTTGCAAGGAAGCAGGACATTTCGCTAGCGATTGTCCACAAAGGAAGAAAGCTAAAAAGGAGTAGTTAAGTTTTGACCGCGTCAATTAGTGTAATGTGAAGAACTCTTGTTTTTCATGAGATCATGGAGTGAAATTTTTTGTAACACAAGTCCCCGAGATTGTAATAACATCATGAATAAATGGAATTTATTGTCTCATGATTGCCTATGTTAAAAATGTATGTGTTGTTTCTCTTCGAACAAAGATGTCTGAACAATTATGAGGATATGAGAAAATATGGTCTATGCAGGCATGAGTATAATTCATTTAAGTGTGGTAGTAATCGGTAAACCCACAGGATCCACTAAGTAGGAATGTACCATGATTACCAAGGAGACACATACATTCCTCTGAGTACCTATTTACTGACACCTGCAGATGACAACTCTCTACAAGTCATTCCTCAAGGGCCCAGAAACGATCATGACCCTGACCAGTGATCATGATTACCCGAAAATCCTGAAGGACATGATGAAGCACATTCACCTTGAAGGAGATGCAGTCTACAAAGGCTACCCATTCATGGAAAATGGAGCGGAACTTTGGTATGTGGAAGTACACCTCCACCATGTGAAAGGAGTTTGTCCAAAGACTATGGAGCAATACTTTTTCATTTCACGTGTACCACGAGCAACCTTCTTTGATGTTGTTCGTGAAGCAGCCATGGAAGCCATACGTCAGATTGGAGAAATACTTGAAGCAAGACTCCGTCATACCCAGGAATACCTGAGTGAGGTACATGCGGAGATGATGGAGATGAAGCTCATGACCACCATGATGAAGCAAAAGATGGATGATTTCAAGGAGCACATTGGAAATTTCGTGTGGAACTAAAGTACCTCCAAGAGAGATGAATGAATAATGTTGGCAGAAATGCTCGACCATACCGAACAATGTGGATGGCAGCATTTGTAATAAATTACTTTTGAGTTGGAATTTTGAAGAAAGTAAGGATGTAATAAAGGATTTATTATGAAATGAATATGATTTTTGGATGAACCAATACCTTTTCATGGTAAACAGACCAATGGAGAGAAACACTGAGTATCCCACAGAGTGGGGTGTGTACCAAAAATAGGTCTGAGGATTTTTATTATATGATGGTTACCCCAAGAGTATGATGGAGGAAACACTATAGGATTTAAGGCGTAGTGATTCCAAGTATGCGTGAAACCCACAGAACCCGGGACTAACAAGGATCAAGTACTATCTTTTTGGAGAAGGAAACTTGTTTCAGCAAATGTTTTCTTAGGAGCATACCAAAACCTGAGAGTTGTGAAGAAATGATAGACGTTTGTTCAGCTTGCAGAATCATTGGATTTATCCGAACTTCGTCCGTGGACAAGAGAACTCTGCAACGCTTGTGAGGATGCCCAAGTGTTCGAATACGAGATTCACTAAGCCTTATACAAGGTAATGATTTCAGTGCGACATGGCTTGGCCACCATGACGACTTACTATTATCATTCTCTTGCTATTCGGAATGGTAAATCTGAAAGACTTACCCATAGTGAGAGACGACGTTCTTTGAAGCTTTTGTTTAAGCCTTAGAATGGTATGATGAAAGCCCAATGTACATGGCAATTGTTGTCACGCGTAGGAAATTTTACGGTGAGGATGAAGACAAGACCCCTCTCTCTACAGGATAGCCACAAATGGTAGACCACCATGAGAATCATCGATAGGTTATTTAGAATTGATCACGAGACTGTGAGTTAAAGAAGACCCAGTAACGGAAGCAGCTTATATCCACAGACGAACCCTCGATTTTGATGGAAACGTTATGAATATAACGGGAGAGCATCACCAAAGGATTTAATATGAAGACTGTGCGAAGTTAGTTGCCAAAACCCGAGAGGATCGTTAAAACATTTTGAGGGACCAGTAATCTTCATTTTAAGTGTGGTAGCATCCCACTTTGCCGGAAGTTGGATTTGTTAGAAGACCCCCAAACCCTAACCTTTCTTTCTAGCCTCTTCGAATCTCGAGGACGAGATTCATTTTCAGTGTGGTAGGTTTGTAACATCCCAAATTTTGGAATGTTAATATAATTATTATATTGTTTGTTTGTTTGCTTGAGTGATTGAAACTTGAGTGAAATTTGAAACTTTTCAAAACTTTTGAATGAGAGGGAATAAAATGACTTTCCCCTTCTCCGGTAAATTCAAATTTATGCAATTAAAAGCAATGAGAGAAGATGACATGACTTCTTCAACTATAAATAATTTGAATGGAGTTTGCATTTGAATTCTTTCAAAAAAATTCCTTTTGCTTCTCTATATTTATCTTTCCCGAGAAAATGCCCCCGACAAAATTCTTGCACGCAAGAAAGAGCGGAGGAAAATGACCCTCCAAAATGTGAGGAATTTCTTAAATATTTTGAGCCCAAGTTTTATGGAGAAATTAATTGCCAAAAAGAAAATAAAGCCTTAGGGATTTTTCGGAAAAAACATTTTTAAAACGTTTTTATTTTGGTTTTGGAAAAATGGTAATCAATTAGGAAATATTTTTCTGATCGATTTGGTATATAATACTCCATATAAATTATTTCCTTTTATTCTTTTCTTGCTATTTTAAAAGAAATACAAAAAAAGGGAGATTTTTGGGGCCAGATCCTCATCGCTCGGAGCGAGATCCCTCGCAAACCGCCACTTATCTCCACGAACCAGCCCCTCGAGCGCACCCCTCTTCCTTTCTTTATTTTTTTTCTTTCTTTTCTTTCCTTTTTTTCCTTCTTTCTTCTTCCTTCCTTCTTTCTGCCCACGGGACTTTCCTTCCCAGCGCCACTACCCCTTTCATGGCGAGCCCCCTGCATCACGGGATGCTTCCCCGATCTCCATCCCTCCTTTCCCCTCTCGAGCCCCTCCCCCCCCCCCCTATATAAGTTGTCGCCCCAGCCCCCCCCCCCCTCGGCCCCTCCTCCCCATGCCGCCTCGCCCACCACTGCCTCGCCGGAGAAAGCTCCAGTAGGAAAACACCTCGCCACCCCCGCGCCACCACTCGCCTCCCCGCCCCAACCGACGCTGCCACAAGCACCCCCTCGTCCACCGCAACTCATTTTTGCCCCTAGCCGAAGCTTTCGCCGCTCCTTGCCACTCCCCTCGCCTCGCCGGAGTTCGGTCGGATAGGAACTCCACGGGCGCTTCCCCGACCGCCTCGACTCCCCTTCGCTTCGCCGACGACGCCGTTCGACGGAGGACACCCGCCGCCACCCCCCCCAACACCTCGGACGCCGTCACCGACCACCGCCGCGACGCCGATGACGAGCACCTCTTCTCTGTCTCGCCTGAGAAGAAGGAGCCCCAGCAACTCACGGTGAGACCCCCAACTTTCCTGTAGCCGTTAGATCAAAGATCAACGCCCGAGAATATAACCCCCGTACCCCTTCGGTCTTCTAGTTAAAACCGAACGGTTTTTTCGTCACTTATTAGTTAGTCGGTGCTTTTGCTTACATACCGGTCTTTTGCTAGATAGCCCCGCAGCACACACCATCTAGGCCAATCAGAAGCTGCCACCTAACCCCCTGTCCACTAGTAGTTTTTCTTCTTTTTCTGTTTTAGATTAGAAAACAGAGAAAGTTCCAATCTTGTTTTAATCATAGCTTTTGATCCCGAATTCCAATGGAAATGAAACTTGTTCCAGTAGATCACAATTTTTTTGTAGTTTTTAAAAACATATAATCTGTCTATGTTTGAAATTTTAAAATTTGAATTAGATCGATTTAGTTTAAACCTTGTTTTGCCTATTCCGGGAGTTTAAAAATAGATTTTAATTTGATTCTTTTGCTACTGATCACTAGTGATCTTAATTATCAATGGTAAAAAGTTCAGAATTTTTTGAGTAAATTAGCTCATTGTTTCGTGTGAAACAATTTCTGTTTCACCTCTTTTAGGATTGTGACTAATTTCCTTTCTTTAGTTGTTTTTAAATTATTTTTCTTTTATATTTCAGAAAGATTATGTTTTGTTTCTGTTAGTTAACAGTAGATTTGCAACAAGTTTTGATTTTTATTTTTATATGTTATCATGAAATCAATTCTAGTTCTCTAATAACTTGCAATTGGTTTCTCCACTGTTTCAAATCCCGTTTGGAAATAATTTCAAAAAGTTTTGTGAAAAATACTTTATTTAATCTTAGTTAAATTTATATCTTAGTTCCTTGTTATTATTTTCTGTTGGACAAAAAACTATTTAGTGTTTGATGTAGTAGAAGACTCCCTAGTCTTATTTGAAGTTTCCTTCGGATTCTTATTCACTCTCTCTTTTGTTTTGATTGCTAGAATGATTGCTAGTATGAGTGCTTATGTGAATGATATGTTTGCTATATAGATTTCATCGGAGAGTGACGAGTAGTCTATCAAGTTATTTCTCGAGAAATTCTTCTTCGTCAACATCGCCAGGCAAGTCATTTGATCATGTATCACCTATGTTTTATGCATCGTAATTCTACCATCCTATGCCCATTTGCATGCTCACTAGGTACTTGGAAATTATGGTTACATATTGTAGTATCATGTGGTAGGCACCCAACAACCCCGTTACTAGGCCGGGACGACAAATTTTATATTGCTATGCTTGAGTAGACGGGATTCTGGTTGAGAGTTTATCACGAGTGATGCGAGGATACTTTAATAACCAAGACCGGTTAAGTCAAGACTTTTCAAGACCTCGTGATGCAATGCAACTCTGGGTGAAGTACGGTTGATCGGCTCCCTGGAGAAAGCAGTGGATGACCCGGGATGCTGGAGACGGCCATGACATCTTGCGGAAAGCTTCACCCAAGCTCAAAGAGACTGACAGATATTTTCAAGACCCAAGGCTTACCTGCACAGCCACAAGTCATTATGGGCTCTGGCTTGGTTGGACAATGCGCCGACTGGACAGGCGGTGCTAGCAGATGTAAAAGAACGGTAGGATTGGATGGGCACCAACAGGGATTCAGAGGGACCCGTTGAAAGACCATGTTTTGATCATCCGGTCTTCAAACACCCTGAAGTGCGAGGACATACTCGGAGGCAATCAAATCTTGTGGGGAACGTGTGCAAAACTCTACAGAGTACTCAAACCTAATCGATTAGCCGTGTCCATGGTCATGGACAACTTGAGCCAAAGGAACGGAAGTTATCTGAAATTCTCAACACAAATAATAATATTGATGTGGGGATTATTGACAACTCGGGTACGAGAATTGGTTGGCGGAACCATCTCGTTAACAACAAACAACGTAGTAACATTTTGCTTTTAAGCCTCTCTTGATGTAGGAGAAAACTTGCTTTTCACTAAAAACTTATAGCCCCACCTACCGTATATGCATATAGTATAGATGATTACTTTTCACCCCTCTCTTATGTGACTTGCCGGCATATTCAATATGCTGACCTACACGGCGGCAACGTCTTATGTTGAAGATATTTTTCTTCGACGAGTAAGAGTACGATTCAAGGTTACGGTGTACACTCAACTTGCCATTGGTGTTTATTGGGACTCCACTCCCTTGACTGCTTCCGCTGAGATATTTAAGGTATATGTCAGTTTTACGCTATTTTACATGTGATTGCACTTTGATATATACATTGATGTACTGTGTGTGCCAGCATACTGATCCAGGGATGGCACGGAAACACAAAGGCTTGACTCATTTTGAGTCGGGTCGCTACAGTGAAGCACATGAAGAATTCTATAAAGCCACCAAGGACTATCTCATACCAACATGGTGCATAAAATAAAAAGGAAAAAATAAACACAAAAGACGCTCCAAGCATTTGCACATATCATGTGACGAATAAAAATGTAGCTCCGAGTAAAATTACTGATAGATTGTAGACGAAAGAGGGGATGCCTTCCGGGGCATACCCAAGCTTAGACGCTTGAGTCTTCATTGAATATTACCTTGGGGTGCCTTGGGCATCCCCAAGCTTAGGCTCTTGCCTCTCCTTATTCCTTCATCCATCGTAGTCTCACCCAAAACTTGAAAACTTCAATCACACAAAACTCAACAAAACCTTCGTGAGATCCGTTAGTATAATAAAGTAAATCACCACTTTAGGTAGTGTTGTAAAATCATTCCAAATTCATATTAGCATTATATCTACTGTAATACAACTTCACCATGGTTCATACCCCCCGATACTACCCATAGATTCATCAAAATAAGAGAACAATGCAAAGAAAACAGAATCTGTCAAAAACAGAACAGTCTGTAGTAATCTGAACATCTACCATACTTATGATACTCCAAAAATTCTTAACAATTATTACAATTAGGGTAATTTGCATATCAATCAGTATAAAAAAGAATCAACTCAATATCTCTTTCTAGATAGGAATTAAATATAATTTCGTGAGCACAACGTTTCTGTCTTTTTCAGCATGATCAAACAACTATCACCCAAACTAATCATAAAGGCTTTACTTGGCACATTATTTTTATAATACAATGGAATTGTACAAGGGGATAATTATTTTTGTGAGAAACTTCCATGAAAAATTCTACATTGTTTACATGAAGATGAACACAAGTGTTCAAGGTCGACCCTCACTTCCGCAATGCATCACCTTTCAATCGCTTCTATTTTTTGAAAAAGTTTTAAGTTCCCCTCTATATATTTTGTTTTCAAACTAAATAAAAGCACTAAACATAAATAAATGACTCTCTAAAACTTCTGGGTTGTCTCCCAGGCAGCGCTTTCTTTAAAGCCATTAAGCTAGGCATAAAGTGCTCAAGTAATGGATCCACCCGGATCCCAAGGTATATCAAAGCGAATTTTAATTAACAATGATTTGTAGTTTAGTAGTGAGCAGAAGGTAACATATATCATGCAATGACAAACTCTAAATCTCTTCCTATGCATTGGAATGTCATAAAAGAACAATTCATGCACATCAAGTAAAGGCCAATACATACCATAAGCAGTTTCTTGCAATTTTATCGTGTTGGAAACATAGAGAGGTGGAGATGTAGTTCCTCTCTCATAATAATTGCAAGTAGGAGCAGGACGCACATGCATATTATATTCATCAAAATCATCATGTGTAATAGTAGAAGGCAACTCATCTATGTAATCCCTAATAAGAGCAAACTTCTCCGATATAGTGTAGTTGGGAGAGTTCAAAAATATAATAGGACTATCATAAGTGGGTGCGATAGCAACAATTTCATGTTTAACATAAGGAACTATAGCAAGTTCATCTTCATAAGCATCATTCATATTGGCATCATGGACACAAGCATAGCAAGCATCAAGTTCGTCAAAAAGGGATATTTCAAACGAATCCAAGGGATCATAGCAATCAACATAGCATTCATCCTTCGGTAAGAACGAAGGGAAATTAAACAATGTATGAGTTGAAGAGTTACTCTCATTAGAAGGTGGGAACGGGTAGCTAGTCCGCCCTTCCTCCTTTTGTTCTTCGCTCTCCTCGTCATCTTTTTCATCTAATGAGCTCACAGTTTCAACATTTTCTTCTTCCATAGTTTCCTACCAAAATATTAGTCTCTTCTTGGGCAGCGTAGAATTTCTCCATAAATCGATAAATATGGGAATTATATTCATAATTAGTATAACAATAACGAAGCATAACCAAATTTTCAGATCGGTAAGCATCATCATCATTATCATCACACCTTTTAAATAGTGCTTCAATTTCATAAGCACCCGTAAAAGCAACAAACTCTTCTATTTGATCCACATCATAGTAATCATATATACCATTAGCATAAGAAGCCAAGGTTTCATTAGCATTAAATTTACAAGAAAAGGGAAGGTGTTGATCCTTCATCCTAGAGCAACAAGTAACATCATATCTCGAGCATAGCTCCCAAGCATACCATTTCAACATATGAATTTGATCCCATAATAGTTTCCCTTTTTGAGTCAAGCGATAATCCCTAAAGTATTCACGTTGATCCAACGTGTATCCCATTATATAATTTAATGGGGTTTTCTCGGGATTATTAAAGAAGTGCATAATATTTTCCACATAACGAGCATCGAGGGTTTTAGGAGGTTCCCCATCTCCATGAGTAGCAACTACACCTAATTTGTTTGGTATTTCATGTTCCATATCCATAACTAAAGATAGAGAACAACTTAGAACAGCAAATAAATCTACTTAGTGATAAAGCAAACAAGCACACACGAGAATATTCACTCCACGCTATTGCTCCCCGGCAACGGCGCCAGAAAAAGATCTTGATAACCCACAAGTATAGGGGATCAATTGTATCCTTTCTCGATAAGTAAGAGTGTCGAACCCAACGAGGAGCTAAAGGGAGGAAAAATATACCCTCAAGTTCTATCGACCACCGATACAACTCTATGCACACTTTACGTTCGCTTTACCTAGAACAAGAATGAAACTAGAAGTACTTTGTAGGAGTGATAGGATAGGCTTGCAAGAAAGTAAAGAACACGTAACTAAAAACTAGGGGCTGGCTCGATAAAGGAACAATTACGTTAGTCTAACGAGTGGTGGTAGGAGTTGCGGAATTGTCCCTAAGCAATTGGCTCCGTTACTAGACCGATAGCAAGTTTTATGTGGCAGAGGCCACTGCTAGCATGTCATCCCTTACTTGGAATTCTATGCACTTAAGGTTGGAACTATTAGCAAGCCTCCGCAACTACTAACGTTCATTAAGGTAAAACCCAACCATAGCAATAAGATATATTGGTCCCCCTTGAATCCTGTATGCATCAATTTCTATGCTAGGCTGAAGCTTTTGTCACCCTTGATCTCCAATACATAGTCCTATTAACATACTACTAACCCTATGGTGTGATCCACGCGCGTGCTCATATGATGGGCACCAAAGGACAGCAACATAACCACAAGCAAATTAAACCAATCGTGCAATTCATCAATCACCGATAGGACAACGAAAATCTACTCAGACATCATAGGATGGCAACACATCATTGGATAATAATATGAAGCATAAGGCACCATGTTCAAGTAGAGGGTACAGTGGGTTGTCGGAGAGTGGACCGTTGAATATAGATAGGGGAAGGTGATGGAGGTGTTGGTGAAGATGACGGAGGTGTTGGTGTAGATCGCTGTCACACGATGATGTCCCTGGCGGCGTTCCGGTGCCGCCTGGAGAGAGGGGAGAGAGCCCCCCTTCTTCTTCTTCTTCTTCCTTGACCTCCTCCCCAGATGGGAGAAGGGTTTCCCCTCTGTTCCATGGTCTCCATGGCGGCGGAGGGGCGAGAGCCCCTCCGAGATTGGATCTCTCTCTTTGTGTCCTTCTGTTTCTGCGCTCCCAGATTTTGCCTTTCACCGTTACTTAAATTACCGGAGATCCGTAACTCCGATTGGGCTGAAATTTTAACACGATTTTCTTCCAGATATTATCATCCTTGCGGCGGAAGAAGGGCCCCAACCGCCTTAGGGTTGGTCACAAGGCTACCAACTGCGACCTAGGGGGGCGCGCCTCCTGGGCTTGTGACCTCCTCGGGCATCGTTTCGCGTATATTCTTCTTCCCAAAAATCATAAATATTCAAAACAAAATCCCCGTAGGTTTTTTTATTGCATTTGGACTTTGTTTGGTATGGATAATCTGCGAAACAAAAAAATGCAACAAACAGGAACTGACACTGGGCACTGGATCAATATGTTAGTCCCAAAAATAGTATAAAAAGTTGCCAAAAGTATATGAAAGTTGTAGAATATTGGCATGAAACAATCAAAAATTATAGATACGACGGAGACGTATCAAACATGCAAGGGATGAATAAGTTACCCGGCGAGTTATTTGCGATGCTGAAAGTCGCGGAGTCATAAATCCGGAAAGAACATCAAGTGTTGATGGTCAATAAGACCACTGGTTTCAAGAGAAACGGCAAAGGAAAGAAGGGTAACTCCAAGAGGAGCAGCAAAACTGTTGCCCCTCAGACGAAGAAACCCAAGGTTGGACCTAAGCCGGAAACTGAGTGCTATTATTGCAAGGGGATGGGTCACTGGAAGCGCAACTACCCCAAGTATTTGGTTGATAAGAAGGCGGCCAATGCCAAACCAGGTATATGTGATATACATGTTATTGATGTGTACCTAACCAACTCATGTAGTAGTGCCTGGGTATTTGATACCGAATCTGTTGCTCACATTTGCATCTCAAAGCAGGAACTGCGGAATAAACGAAGGCTGGCGAAGGATGAAGTGACGATGCGCGTGGGAAATGGTTCCAAGGTTGATGCAATCGTCGTCGGCACGGTCTCACTTCAGTTACCATCGGGATTAGTTATGAACTTAAATAATTGTTATTTAGTGCCTGCGTTAAGCATGAACATTATATCTGGATCTTGTTTATTGCGAGACGGTTACTCATTTAAGTCAGAGAATAATGGTTGTTCTATTTTTATGAGTAATATCTTTTATGGTCATGCACCCAATGTGAGGGGTTTGTTCATATTGAATCTTGATTGTGATGACACACATATCCATATCATTGAGACCAAAAAAATGTAGAGTTAACAATGATAGCGCCACCTTTTTGTGGCACTACCGCTTAGGTAATATTGGTGTAAAGAGCATGAAGAAACTCCATGCTGATGGGCTTTTGGAGTCACTTGAATTTGAATCACTTGACACGTGCGAACCATGCCTCATGGCCAAGATGACTAAGACTCCATTCTCTGGAACAATGGAGCATGCAATTGAGTTGTTGGAAATCATACATACTGATGTGTGCGGGCCAATGAGTGTGGAAGCACGCAGCGGATAACGTTATTTTCTCACCTTCACTCATGATTTGAGTAGGTATGGATGTATCTACTTGATGAAGCACAAGTCTGAAACGTTTGAAAAGTTCAAACAATTTCAGAGTGAAGTTGAAAATCATCGTAACAAGAAGATCAAGATCCTACGATCTGATCGAGGGGGCGAATATCTGAGTTTCAAGTTTGGTGCTCACTTAAGACAATGTGGAATCGTTTCACAGTTGACACTGCCTGGAACACCACAACGTAATGGTGTGTCCGAATGTCATAATCGTACTTTGTTAGATATGGTGCGATCTATGATGTCTCTTACTGATTTGGCATTATCGTTTTGAGGTTATGCATTAGAGACAGTTGCATTCACTTTAAATAGGGCACCATCAAAATCCGTTGAGACGACACCATATGAGCTAATGAAATAGTTCAAGGTCACACATACCCTCAAAGGTAAGCAAGGGACAAGGTAATTAATGCATCTTTGGACATCATCCCATATGTACTTCACTCCATGTCCATAGATATTCTTGTATATGTTCCTTATGGTTGGGACTAACCCATGTAGGTGAGAAGAGTAAGGGTTCACCGCTAGGATTCACCGCCATCGATGGATACTTAGCCATCATCACTGCCGTAGTCGAACCTCCACCAAGCTAGGGTACGGATCCGTCTTCTCTTCGCTCCATTGATCTATCTCATGCGCATTAGAAACATTTATCCATAATCCACCATGTGCAAACCCTCCTCTCCACCAGAAGATCCCGTAGCATAGAGAACGATGAAATTTTGGATCTGATCCCCCGTAGCATGCATCTCAGTGATACCAAGTTGGTGAAATCGGTTCCGCCAATTTTTGTTTTAGGGTTCCTGAGAAGCATCTCGGTGAGACCGAGTAGTTATTTTAGGTGACACCGAAAATACTGCCAAGTCTATGTTATACGAGTGATTAATCTCAATGACTCCCAAATGACCAATCTGGTGCTACCAATTTATATTTTCCACAAGATCATAACCTAAGTTTCTGAATTCAAATTTGGAAAAACCCTTATGTGTTTTGTGATGCTCAACCCTGCTGCTCTTCTATATCTATTTCACAGAGTTGCTTGTCTGTCGGTCTGTTGGTTGCTAGTCTGCTTTGACTGCCAGGATGCCTGATTCTGAGGATAGCCAAAATAACTTTAGGGAGAACAGCATTGAGGTGGACTCAGGCACAAGTCCCAAGAGGACAGATTCGGACCCTGGTTCCCCAAACTCCGAGGGCTTGCCCAAGGCAGCTACCAGGTCAAGAAGAAAGCTTAATTCTAATGAAGAAGATTCAGACTTTGTGGCAGAGGAAAATTTTGTTCCTCAGAAACAGAAGGAAAAAAGCTCCTGCCAAGAAGACTGTCGCGAAAGAGTATGCAAAGCCTGCTAATGTTAGAGCCCCAAAGTCTGCAAGACAAGGGATGGCTCTTACTCTTGAGAAACCCTCTTCCAGGCCATCAACACAGCCATGTCAGAAGAAGAGAGAGAGAAAGAGGATTGTCCATGTCATTGGGAGACAAACCTCTATGTATGAGGACCCATATGTTGCTGGTGAAGAAGAAGAGATCCCAGCTGATGCTCCACCTCAGAATAAGAAGAAGCTCATGGCTGATGCCATGCCCAGGACATCTCCTCCTAAGCCTGCTACTAAGGCTAAGAAGGTAGTAGCTCCCAAGGGACTACAAAGGACATTACTGCAGCTACCAAGGAGAAAGGGCCTGCTTCCAGTGCCTTTGCTGCACAGGAAGAAGAGGATGCACCCATTCTCATGAAGCTTAGACCTCATTTGCCACTTCATAATGCTACTCACCAAGTAGTTGAGGACATGAAGAAAAGGAAAGATGCAGGGCTGAGGAAGGGAGATCTATTGACCCTTATGCTATAAGGAGAAGGACTATTGTTGATCCTAGATTCCACACTAAGGAACAACACGATTTTTATGAGACCGTTCTGTTTGACAAGAGTCCAACTGTTAGTGACATGAGATATGTTGACCGGGCTTACATCAAAGCCAATGAAGATTTCTTTACCCATGTGCAAGAAAATTTCAAGTCTATGGACATTGAAGAGTTTGTTGGGAGAGAGATGACTCCATGGAATGCTGAACTTATCATGCAATTCTATTCTATTGTTCATTTCTATGGTGATGGCTCAGTTGTCTTGATGACCCATGGTCACAAGTATCCATCCACAATTGATGAGTGGGTCACTATCATTGGTGCCCCAAAGCAGAATGAAGATGATCTCGATGTTTATTCTGAGATCAAGATGAGTCACAAGTCAATGTCCAACATGTACAAGCTAATTCCTCATAAGTTCTTGGCAACACACAAGTTTGGTTCTGTCTATTTCTTGCAAGCAGGAATACCTACTACCAACACTATCTTGAGATACACCTTCATGCCTAAGTCAAGTTATGACAAAATGATTAGAGGTCATTCCATCAAAATACTGCACCATCTAGACTCTAACACTCGCTTTAAGGTGATGGATTTGATAGTAGAGACTAACAGGAGGACTACTGCAGATCAAAAGAGATCTTGTGGATATGCCCCATCCATTCAGATGCTTATCAATGCCAAGCTAGGCAAGCATGCATGTCTACTTGATTGTCCCCATTTGCCCCTTCACCATGAATTTGAACATAATGATGTTGTGATGGATGGCAATGATCCCAGCTCAGCTCCATCTAGAGAGGCATGAGAGGCAGCAGAAGCAGAGGCTGCTAGGAATGTGCCACTACCAGCTCCACAGCTCAGAACTCAAGCTGAGCAAATGGAATTTCTAGTAAGCACTGTCGAGGGAATGGAGAAGAACATATCGGAGATTCTGCTAAACCAGAAGAGCTTAAAGAGAACCGTGGAAAGTAAATCCCATGATTTGGACGTCAAAGTGACAGAGATGGGTGCGAGTGTAGAACAGCTCAAGCATGAAGTTGATGGTGTGCATTCACCAAGTACTTATAGTGATGATGAAGAGTCGCCTCCTCCCACTACCACTCAGTTCAGCACCAAGCCCAGGTCAGCAGCTCTGCTAGTTCCGGAAGAAAGACCGTCTTCATCAACTCATGCATCCACTCCTTCAGTTCCAGCTCTAGCTCAAGCACCTCCAGTTTCAACGCCTCCAGTTCCAGAACATTCAACATAAGCCTTCGCAGACGCTCTCCTATCTACACCATCATCAACTACCGGAGGAGATAGAGCCCAGAGAGACGATTATCTCTATACTCTTGAACTTTTTGGTAACTTGTTGCCAAAGGGGGTAAAGTATAGATCATAGGGCTGTGAGAGAGAGAGCTTTTGTCTTTATTTGCTCTCATTTCGGTTTTACAAAACTTTTGTCTCGCTGGATGACTGTATCCAGTTACCTGTGTTTGATCATACACTTTGCTTGGTTGATGCTACTATGTTATTATCTTTGAGCTATTCATATGATGATCATTCACTTATCTTTTTGGTGTCATGTGCATTACTATTCATTCATATCATGTATGCGCGCCACCAAGCTGTATGTGACATGGAAGAGTGACCCATGATCCTCATTGATTGTGAATTTCCATTCAAATGCAAATTATAAATAATGCACAAATTTAGGGGGAGCTCTTGCTTTTCACTTACTTCTCAAAGCGTTGATGCTAATCATTGATTATATCTTTTGTCGAAGCTTTGATCTATATATTGTTATCAATTACCAAAAAGGGGGAGATTGAAAGCACAATTGCTCCCTAAGTTGGTTTTGATAATTGATTACAACATATGCATCATTGAACTAATGATCTTATCCAAGTATATTTGAGAAAAGTTCAAAAGGTACATTGGCTAAAGGATTATGTGGTGATACCCCTTGATGCAAGAAAGGAGTAAGATTGGCTCAACCTTCAAGCTAGAAGACTCTACATTTTGTATTTGTGAGAAATCACTTTTGAGTCCATAGGAAAGTCAATACTATTAAAAGGGGTGAGGTATTAAAATGAATCGGTTGCTCAAGTGCTCAAAGATAGCCACCAAAAATACTCAGTCATTTTCCCACATAACACTTGTGTCCAAAGCCAAATATCCAAGATCGATGCCAGCAAGTTTCCAGATTCGGCCCTACCAATTTTCAACCCAAACAAAGCCCTAGCCAAACCTACCATTTTGGTACAATCGATTCTGCATCGGTGCTACCGAGTTTAGGTGACCAACTTTCTGTTGCCTCGGTACACAAAATCAGAATTTCCAAGTTTGGGTATTGGTGTCACCGAGTTGGGTCATCTGACCATTAGCCACCTTTTTGGTTCTACCGAGTTGTGTATATAGGTTTTACTAAGATTCAAAAGTTGCTGCCTTTTGTGCAAGTCGGTACCACCGAGTTTATGACTTTGGTGTCATCGAGTTTTTCACTTTAGGTGTAATGGTTGGATTTTGGGTGTTGCCTATATATACCCCTCCACCAACTTCTCATTCATAGAGGAAGCACTAAGAACACACACACACACTTCATTGCCTTATCCATTTTTTTGAGAAAGAGACACCTACTCATGTGTTGAGATCAAGATATTCCAGTCCATCCATTTGAAACTTGATCTCTTGCCTCCCCAAGTTGCATTCCACCAAATCAATCTCTCCTACCCATGCAAAATCTGTGAGAGAGTGATTGGGTGTTGAGGATAATATCTTTAGAAGCACGAGAGCAAAGAGTTCATCGTTCTATCGCATCTATTACCTTTTGGAGGGTGGTGCCTGCTAGATTAGTTAGGTGTCGCTTGATAGCCTCCTACTTCGTGCTGTGGAGTTGAACCAAGATGTTTGTAAGGGAAAGGAGATCGCCTACTTCATGAAGACCTACCATGAGTGAGGCTAGTCCTTCGTGGATGGAAGTCATGGTGGAACAGACAAGGCCGCTTCTTCGTGGACCCCTTGTGGGAGGAGCCCTCTGTGGACTTTCGTAGTCGTTACCCTTCGTGGGTTGAAGTCTCCACTAACATGGACATATGATAGCGCCACCTATCGGAACCATTTCAAAAATCTCTGTGTCGACCTCTTGCGTTTGATCTCCCTATCTTACTCCCTTTACTTTACACTTGCATGTTTTACATTCTGCTGCTCTACTCTTAGATATGCATGTGTAGGGTGTACTTGACTTGCCATAATTGCTAAAACTGGTCCAACACTAAAATTGGGAAATGGCTAAGTTTTTATTGGTCAAGTAGTTTAATCACCCCCCTCTAGACATACTTTCGGTCCTACACTACTTGATTCATAGGAACATCATACTGTTAAAGGGGGTCGAGGTAATACTAAGGAAAAGTTTCCAAGTGATGCTCATCTCAAAGCCTACACATACCCAATCCTTCGAGTGAATCCTTTGGATATCTTTTATAGTTTAATCAATTTCCTTAGTGATAGAGACGAAGATCTTATGGTCTGTGAGGAAATTTCTCTAACTGAGAAGTTGCGATTTCGCCAGTGCGAATTGCCTACAAGTGAGTAACATGAGAGGCATGAGGACTTTCACAGCTTGACAGTTTCAACCATTGTTGTGTCACGCGCCAGGTGTCCCCAAACCTTCTTCACATAACGGTCGTATCATTGGGGCATTTATGTCAAATCAAGTCGGGATTGCTCCTAGGCTATAAATAGCCACCCCCATACCCACTAGCTGGCTGGCTGCTATGAGAGAGAAACTGACACTTGTCATTTGAGAGCAACCCATCCAGTGAGTACTTTGAGAGAAATTCATCAGTGAGGAACAACCCAAACACCCAATCCAAAACCCAAAAAAGCCAAAGTGATTGAGCATCGCTGAAGAGATTGTTCCTGTGTGGAACCGACGCTTGTTACCTTCGAGGACTGTACATCCTCCACACGGTTAGGCGTCATGATCTAGTGCATCCAACGGTAAATTGTGGATTGTCGTGTGACCAAGTTTCTGAGGGTTTTTAAGTCTACCCTGAAGACTTACCACGAGTGTTGGGCAACGATGGCATGTCCTTAGCTCAAGGAGAATACCGTAAGGACTAAGTGTCCTAGGACTGTGTGTCCTTTGGATTAAATGATAAGCTGCTCCAAACCAGATGTACGACTGTCACAACAGTTCGAATTGGGTCATCAAATCACTGTCTTCACCGAGTACCTGGTTCTATTTCCCCAACCCTTGTATTTCCTCATTTATGTGTTTATGAAATTGATCGTTATTGTTTGAAGAATATGACTGAAGACTTTCTCAATTTCCTCATATAATTTTCTTCACCCCACTTATTCTTCACCTGCTTATCCTGGTCACGCTACTCACGCTTAGGGTTCGTTTCATTTCATCACGATGACCATGCTTTTGCCATGTTACGCTTATGCCTGAGTACTTATTCCGCTGCAAGTAGTTCGTTACTTAGCAATTTCCTCACGGGAAAATTCCTTAGTGATGAATTCATAAAAATCGCCTATTCACCCCCCTCTAGTTGATATAAAGCACTTTTAGTTTCACACAAGATACCACTAGTCCAATAGTCCTCCCAGAATAACACCGAGAGCCATCTCCAATGAAGATATCTTGGTGACCCACCTAAGCACATCACTAGGTGTTATGATATCGCACTAGCAAAATGAACCAACGAAGTGTGAAGTGTGGGGAACCCTATCTGTATAATAACATCCCTGATCATGGTTACCCATGGGGTGTTGTGGTTAAAGAACTTGTATTGTTGTTTAAGAAGATGGACGATGTTCCGAGTTTTTTCGTTGATCACAGTGAGACCATCCTTGTTCTTCGGGCGGCATACCAAGTCGCAAGCAGCGAGAGAATTACATTTGACCACATAATCAATGTTCTTAGTGTTGGAATTATGCCCTAGAGGCAATAATAAATATAGTTATTATTATAATTCCTGTATCAAGATAATCGTTTATTATCCATGCTATAATTGTATTGAATGAAGACTTATATACATGTGTGGATACATAGACAAAACACTGTCCCTAGCAAGCCTCTAGTTGGCTAGCCAGTTGATCAAAGATAGTCAGGGTCTTCTTATTATATACAAGGTGTTGTTGTTTGATAACTGGATCACGTCATTAGGAGAATCACGTGATGGACTAGACCCAAACTAATAGATGTAGCATGTTGATCGTGTCATTTTGTTGCTACTGTTTTCTGCGTGTCAAGTATTTGTTCCTATGACCATGAGATCATATAACTCACTGACACCGGAGGAGTGATTTGTGTGTATCAAACGTCGCAACATAACTGGTGACTATAAAGATGCTCTACAGGTATCTCCGAAGGTGTTCGTTGAGTTAGTATGGATCAAGACTGGGATTTGTCACTCCGTGTGACGGAGAGGTATCTCGGGGCCCACTCGGTAATACAACATCACACACAAGCCTTGCAAGCAATCTGACTTAGTGTAAGTTGCGGGATCTTGTATTACGGAACGAGTAAAGAGACTTGCCGGTAAACGAGATTGAAATAGGTATGCGGATACTGATGATCAAATCTCGGGCAAGTAACATACCGAAGGACAAAGGGAATGACATACGGGATGATATGAATCCTTGGCACTGAGGTTCAAACGGTAAGATCTTCGTAGAATATGTGGGATCCAATATGGGCATCCAGGTCTCGCTATTGAATATTGACCGAGGAGTCACTCGGGTCATGTCTGCATAGTTCTCGAACCCGCAGGGTCTGCACACTTAAGGTTCGACGTTGTTTTATGCGCATTTGAGTTATATGGTTGGTTACCGAATGTTATTCGGAGTCCCGGATGAGATCAGGACGTCACGAGGGTTTCCGAAATGGTCCGGAAACGAAGATTGATATATAGGATGACCTCATTTGATTGCCGGAAGGTTTTCGGAGTTACCGGGAATGTGCCGGGAATGACGAATGGGTTCCGGGTGTTCACCGGGGGGGGGGGGGAACCCACCCCGGGGAAGCCCATAGGCCTTGGGGGTGGCGCACCAGCCCTTGGTGGGCTGGTGGGACAGCCCAAGAAGGCCCTATGCGCCAAAGGATAAGAAATCAAAGAGAAAGAAAAAAAAGGGGACGTGGGAAAGGAGAGAAGGACTCCACCTTCCAATCCAAGTTGGATTCGGTTTGGAAGGGGAGGACTTCCCCCCTTGGCTCGGCCGACCCCCTTGGGGCTCCTTGAGCCTCAAGGCAAGGCCCCTCCCCTCCCAACCTATATATACAGAGGTATTAGGGCTGATTTGAGACAATTTTTGCCACGTTAGCCCGACCACATACCTCCACGGTTTTTCCTCTAGATCACGTTTCTGCGGAGCTCGGGCGGAGCCCTGCCGAGATCAGATCACCACCAACCTCCGGAGCGCCGTCACGCTGCCGGAGAAGTCATCTACCTCTCCGTCTCTCTTGCTGGATCCAGAAGGCCGAGATCATCGTCGAGCTGTACGTGTGCTGAACGCGGAGGTGCCGTCCGTTCGGCACTAGATCGTGGGACGGATCGCGGGACGGTTCGCGGGGCGGATCGAGGGACGTGAGGACGTTCCACTACATCAACCGCGTTCACTAACGCTTCTGTTGTGCGATCTACAAGGGTACGTTGATCGGAAATCCCCTCTCGTAGATGGACATCACCATGATAGGTCTTCGTGCGCGCAGGAAAATTTTTGTTTCCCATGCAACGTTCCCCAACAGTGGCATCATGAGCTAGGTTCATGCGTAGATGTCTTCTCGAGTAGAACACAAAAGTTTTTGTGGGCGGTGATGTGCGTTTTGCTGCCCTCCTTAGTCTTTTCTTGATTCCGCGGTATTGTTGGATTGAAGCGGCTTGGACCGACATTACTCGTACGCTTACGAGAGACTGGTTTCATCGCTACGAGTAACCCCGTTGCTCAAAGATGACTCGCAAGTGTCGGTTTCTCCAACTTTAGTTGAATCGGATTTGACCGAGGAGGTCCTTGTATAAGGTTAAATAGCAATTCATATATCTCCGTTGTGCTGTTTGCGTAAGTAAGATGCGATCCTACTAGATACCCATGGTCACCACGTAAAACATGCAACAACAAAATTAGAGGACGTCTAACTTGTTTTTGCAGGGTATGCTTGTGATGTGATATGGCCAACGATGTGATGTGATATATTGGATGTATGAGATGATCATGTTGTAATAGATAATATCGACTTGCACGTCGATGGTACGGCAACCGGCAGGAGCCATAGGGTTGTCTTTAAACTAACGTTTGTGCTTGCAGATGCGTTTACTATTTTGCTAGGATGTAGCTTTAGTAGTAATAGCATGAGTAGCACGACAACCCCGATGGCGACACGTTGATGGAGATCATGGTGTGGCGCCGGTGACAAGAAGATCGTGCCGGTGCTTTGGTGATGGAGATCAAGGAGCACGTGATGATGGCCATATCATGTCACTTATGAATTGCATGTGATGTTAATCCTTTTATGCACCTTATTTTGCTTAGAACGACGGTAGCATTATGAGGTGATCTCTCACTAAAATTTCAAGACGAAATTGTGTTCCCCCCGACTGTGCATCGTTGCTACAGTTCGTCGTTTCGAGACACCACGTGATGATCGGGTGTGATAGACTCAACGTTCACATACAACGGGTGCAAAACAGTTGCACAGCGGAACACTCGGGTTAAGCTTGACGAGCCTACCATGTGCAGACATGGCCTCGGAACACATGAGACCGAAAGGTCGATCATGAATCATATAGATGATATGATTAGCATAGGGATGCTTACCACTGAAACTATACTCAACTCACGTGATGATCGGACTTGAGCTAGTGTAAGTGGGTCATGAACCACTCAAATGACTAGAGAGATGTACCTTTTGAGTGGGAGTTTAGGAACTTATTTGATTAAGTTAAACTCTAATTATCTTGAACATAGTCTAAGTCCACTTTGAATATATTTGTGTTGTAGATCATGGCTCACGCGACAGTCACCCTGAATTTTAATACGTTCCTAGAGAAAGCTAAGTTGAAAGATGATGGAAGCAACTTTGTAGACTGGGCTTGTAATCTTAAGTTAATCCTACAAGCTGGGAAAAAGAATTATGTCCTTAATGCTGCGCTAGGAGATGAACCACCCGCTACGGCTGACCAAGATGTTAAGAACGCTTGGTTAACACGTAAGGAGGACTACTAAGTAGTTCAATGTGCAGTCTTGTATGGCTTAGAACCGGGACTTCAACGTCGCTTTGAGCGTCATGGAGCATATGAGATGTTCCAGGAGTTGAAGTTCATCTTTTAGAAGAACGCCCAGATCGAAAGGTATGAGACCTCCGATAAATTCTATGCTTGCAAGATGGAGGAGAATTCATCTGTCAGTGAACATGTGCTCAAAATGTCTGGGTACTCAAACCGTCTAGCTGAGCTGGGGATTGAACTCCCGCAAGAGGCTATCACTGACAGAATCCTTCAATCACTGCCGCCAAGCTATAAGGGCTTTGTGTTGAACTACAACGTGCAAGGGATGAACAAGTCACCCGGCGAGTTGTTTGCGATGCTGAAAGTCGCAGAGTCTGAACTCCGTAAAGAGCATCAAGTGTTGATGGTGAATAAGACCACTAGTTTCAAGAGAAACGGCAAAGGCAAGAAGGGTAATTCAAAGAAGAGCGGCAAGCCTGTTGCAAATCCGATGAAGAAACCCAAAGCTGGACCTAAGCCTGAAACAGAGTGCTACTATTGCAAGGGTATGGGTCACTGGAAGCGCAACTGCCCCAAGTATCTCGCTGATAAGAAGGCGGCCAAAGAAAAATCAGGTATATTTGATATACATGTTATTGATGTGTACTTAACCGTCTCTCGTAGTAGTGCCTGGGTATTCGATACCGGTTCTGTTGCCCATATTTGCAACTCGAAACAGGAACTGCGGAACAGGCGAAGGCTGGTGAAAGATGAAGTGACGATGCGCGTAGGAAATGGTTCCAAGGTTGATGCAATCGCCTTCGGCACAGTTTCACTTCAGTTACCATCAGGATTAGTTATGAACTTGAATAATTGTTATTTAGTGCCTGCGTTGAGCATGAACATTATATCTGGATCTTGTTTATTGCGAGATGGTTACTCTTTTAAGTCAGAGAATAATGGTTGTTCTATTTCTATGAGTAACATCTTTTATGGTCATGCACCCAATGTGAGAGGATTGTTCATATTGAATCTTGATAGTGATACACATATACATAACACTGAGACTAAAAGAGTTAGAGTTAACAATGATAGCACCATATTTTTGTGGCACTGCCGCTTAGGCCATATTGGTGTAAAGCGCATGAAGAAACTCCATGCCGATGGACTTTTGGAGTCACTTGACTTTGATTCACTTGACACGTGCGAACCATGCCTCATGGGCAAGATGACTAAAACTCCGTTCTCCAGAACAATGGAGCGTGCCAGTGACTTGTTGGAAATCATACATACCGATGTGTGCGGTCCGATGAGCGTAGAGGCACGCGGCGGATATCGTTATTTTCTCACCTTCACTGACGATTTGAGTAGATATGGCTACATCTACTTAATGAAGCACAAGTATGAAACATTTGAAAAGTTCAAGCAATTTCAGAGTGAAGTTGAAAATCATCGTAACAAGAAGACCAAGTTGTTGGGGAACGTCGCATGGGAAACAAAAATTTTCCTACGCGCACGAAGACCTATCATGGTGATGTCCATCTACGAGAGGGGATGAGTGATCTACATACCCTTGTAGATCGTACAGCAGAAGCGTTAGAGAACGTGGTTGATGTAGTGGAACGTCCTCACGTCCCTCGATCCGCCCCGCGAACAATCCCGCGATCAGTCCCACGATCAAGTACCGAACGGACGGCACCTCCGCGTTCAGCACACGTACAGCTCGACGATGATCTCGGCCTTCTTGATCCAGCAAGAGAGACGGAGAGGTAGAAGAGTTCTCCGGCAGCGTGACGGCGCTCCGGAGGTTGGTGATGACCTTGTCTCAGCAGGGCTCCGCCCGAGCTCCGCAGAAACGCGATCTAGAGGAAAAACCGTGGAGGTATGTGGTCGGGCTGCCGTGGAAAAGTCGTCTCAAATCAGCCCTAAAACCTCCGTATATAGAGATGGGAGGGAGGGGGCCTTGCCTTGGGGTCCAAGGACCCTCAAGGGGGTCGGCCGAGCCAAGGGGGAGGACTCTCCCCCCCCCCAAACCGAGTTGGACTAGGTTTGGTGGGAGGGAGTCCTCCTCCCTTCCCACCTCCCTTTTTTTTCTTTTCCTCTTGATTTTTCTTCTCTTGGCGCATAGACCACTTGTGGGCTGTCCAACCAGCCCACTAAGGGCTGGTGTGTCTCCCCCAAGGCCTATGGGCTTCCCCGGGGTGGGTTGCCCCCCCCCCCGGTGAACTCCCGGAACCCATTCGTCATTCCCGGTACATTCCCGGTAACTCCGAAAACCTTCCGGTAATCAAATGAGGTCATCCTATATATCAACCTTCGTTTCCGGACCATTCCGGAAACCCTCGTGACGTCCGTGATCTCATCCGGGACTCCGAACAACATTCGGTAACCAACCATATAACTCAAATACGCATAAAACAACGTCGAACCTTAAGTGTGCAGACCCTGCGGGTTCGAGAACTATGTAGACATGACCCGAGAGACTCCTCGGTCAATATCCAATAGCGGGACCTGGATGCCCATATCGTATCCTACATATTCTACGAAGATCTTATCGTTTGAACCTCAGTGCCAAGGATTCGTATAATCCCGTATGTCATTCCCTTTGTCCTGCGGTATGTTACTTGCTCGAGATTCGATCGTCAGTATCCGCATACCTATTTCAATCTCGTTTACCGGCAAGTCTCTTTAATCATTCCGTAATACAAGATCCCGCAACTTACACTAAGTCACATTGCTTGCAAGGCTTGTGTGTGATGTTGTATTACCAAGTGGGCCCCGAGATACCTCTCCGTCACACGGAGTGACAAATCCCAGTCTTGATCCATACTAACTCAACTAACACCTTCGGAGATACCTGTAGAGCACCTTTATAGTCACCCAGTTACGTTGCCACGTTTGATACACACAAAGCATTCCTCCGGTGTCAGTGAGTTATATGATCTCATGGTCATAGGAATAAATACTTGACACGCAGAAAACAGTAGCAACAAAATGACACGATCAACATGCTACGTCTATTAATTTGGGTCTAGTCCATCACATGATTCTCCTAATGATGTGATCCCGTTATCAAGTGACAACACTTGCCTATGGCCAGGAAACCTTGACCATCTTTGATCAACGAGCTAGTCAACTAGAGGCTTACTAGGGACAGTGTTTTGTCTATGTATCCACACAAGTATTGTGTTTCCAATCAATACAATTATAGCATGGATAATAAACAATTATCATGAACTAAGAAATATAATAATAACTAATTTATTATTGCCTCTAGGGCATATTTCCAACAGTCTCCCACTTGCACTAGAGTCAATAATCTAGTTCACATCACCATGTGATTCCAACGAATCCAACACCCATATAGTTCTGGGGTCTGATCACGTCTTGCTCGTGAGAGAGGTTTCAGTCAACGGTTCTGAAACTTTCAGATCCGTGTGTTCTTTACAAATCTTTATGTCATCTTATAGATGCTGCTACTACGTGCTATTCAGAAATGCTCCAAATATCTACTCAACTATACGAATCCGTTTCACTACTCATAGTTATTCGGATTAGTGTCAAAGCTTGCATCAACGTAACCCTTTACGACGAACTCTTTAACCACCTCCATAATCGAGAAAAATTCCTTAGTCCATTAGTTACTAAGGATAAATTTTGACCGGTGCTAGTGACTCAATCATGGATCACACTCTGTACCCTCAACAGACTTTGAGTCAAGGCACACATCAGGTGCGGTACACAGCATGGCATACTTTAGATTCTATGGCTAAGGCATAGAAGACGACCTTCGTCTATTCTCTTTATTCTGCCGTGGTCAGGTTTTGAGTCTTACTCAAATTCACACCTTACAACACAACCAAGAACTCCTTCTTTGCTGATCTATTTTGAACTCATTCAAAAACTTGTCAAGGCATGCATCTTATTGAAACTTTCATTAAGCGCTTTTGATCCATCTCCATAGATCTTTGATGCTCAACGTTCGAGTAGCGCAATCCAGGTATTCCTTTGAAAACTCCTTTCAAAAAACCTTGTATGCTTTACAGAAATTCTACATTACTTCTGATCCAAAATATGTCAACCACATATACTTATCAGAAATTCTATAGTGCTCCCACTCACTTCTTTGGAAATACAAGTTTCTCATAAACCTTGTACACACCCAAAATCTTTGATCATCTCATCAAAGTGCTTATTCCAACTCCGAGATGCTTGCACCAGTCCATTGAAGGATCGCTGGAGTTTGCATACTTGTTAGTATCCTTAGGATCGACAAAACCTCATGGTTGTATCTCATACAATGTTTACTCAAGGAAACCATCGAGGAAACAATGTTTTGACATCCTACGTGCAATATTTCATAAATAATGCATCAACAACTAACATAATTCTAACAGACCTTTAGCATCGCTACGAGTGAGAAAGTCTCATCATAGTCAACTGTTTGATCTTGTCGAAAACATCTTTGCGACAAGTCGAGCTTTTCTTAATAGTGACTTATCACCATCATCGTCTGTTTTCTTTTAAAGATCCATTTTACTCAATAGTCCCATGACCATCAA
Organism: Hordeum vulgare subsp. vulgare; assembly: GCF_904849725.1. Lineage (NCBI taxonomy): Eukaryota > Viridiplantae > Streptophyta > Magnoliopsida > Poales > Poaceae > Hordeum > Hordeum vulgare. Next base: position 553,916,055 of record NC_058524.1, on the reverse strand, counting down.
GTAGTTCTACCAAAGTCTACACTTTGTTTTCACACATGGATCCTCTCTCGGATTTCATGGCTTCCAGCCATTTGTCGGAATCTGGGCCCACTTGCTTTCTCCATAACTCGTAGGTTCACTGTTGCTCAACAACATGACCTCTAAGACAGGGTTACCGTACTACTCTGTAGCAGTACGCGACCTTGTCGACCTACGAGGTTTGTAGTAACTTGATTCGAAGCTCAATGATCACCATCATCAGCTTCCACTTCAATTGGTGTAGGCGCCACAGGAACAACTTCCTACGCCCTGCTACACACTGGTTGAAGTGATGGTTCAATAACCTCATCAAGTTCCACTACCCTCCCACTCAATTCTTTCGAGAGAAACCTTTTTTCGAGAAAGGATCCGTTTCTAGAAACAAACACTTTGCTTTCGGATCTGAGATAGGAGATGTACCCAACTGTTTTGGATATCCTATGAAGATGCATTTATCTGCTTTGGGTTCGAGCTTATCAGACTGAAACTTTTTCACATAAGTGTCGAAGCCCCAAACTTTCAAGAAACGACAGTTTAGATTTCTCTAAACCTCAGTCTATACTGTGTCATCTCAACGGGAATACGCGGTGCCCTATTTAAAGTGAATGCGGTTGTCTCTAATGCATAACCCATAAACGATAGTGGTAATTCGATAAGAGACATCACAGCATGCACCATACTAAATAGTGCGTGGCTATGACGTTCAGACAAATCATCACACTATGATGTTCCAGGTGGCATGAACTGTGAAACAATTTCCACATTGTCTTAACTGTGTACCAAAAACTCGTAACTCAGATATTCATTTCTATGATCATATCGTAGACAGTTCATCCTCTTGTTATGACGAACTTCACTCTGAAACGGAATTGAACTTTTCAATATTTCAGACTTGTGATTCATTAAGTAAATACTCCTGTATCTACTCAAGTCGTCAGTGAAGTAAGAACATAATGATATCCACTGCGTGCCTCAGCACTCATTGGACTACATACATCATAATGTATCACCTCCAACAAGTTACTATCTTGTTTCATCTCAATGAAAACAAGGCCTTGCTCATGTGGTATGATTTGCATGTCACTAGTGATTCGAAATCAGGTGAGTAAAGATCCATCAGCATGGAGCCTCTTCATGCAATTTATACTAACATGACTCAAGCGGCAGTGCCACAAGTAAGTGGTACTATCATCATTAACTCGTATCTTTTGGCACCAATGTGTAAAACTACAATCGAGATTCAATAAACCATTGAAGGTGATTATTCAAGCAAATAGAGTAACCATTATTCTCTTTGAATGAATAATCGTATTGCAATAAACACGATCCAATCATGTTCATGCTTAACGCAAGCACCAAATAACAATTATTTAGGTTCAACACTAATCCCGATGGTAGAGGGAGCGTGCGACGTTTGATCATATCAACCTTGGAAATACTTCCAACACGTATCGTCACCTCGCCTTTAGCTAGTCTCCCTTTATGCCGTAGCTTTCATTTCGTGTTACTAATCACTTAGCAACCGAACCGGTATCCAATACCCTTATGCTACTAGGAGTACTAGTAAAGTACACATCAACATCATGTATATCAAATATACTTCTTTCGACTTTTGCCAGCCCACTTATCTACCAAGTATCTAGAGCTGCTCCGCCTTAGTGACTGTTCCCCTCATTACAGAAGCACTTAGTCTCGGGTTTGGGTTTAATCTTGGGTCTCTTCATTAGCGCAGCAACTGTTTTGCCGTTTCACGAAGTATCCCTTCTAGCCCTTGCCTTTCTTGAAACTTAGTGGTTTTACCAACCATCAACTATTGATGCTCCTTCTTGATTTCTACTTTCGCAGTGTCAAACATCGCGAATCGCTCAAGGATCATTGTATCTATCCTTGATATGTTATAGTTCATCACGAAGCTCTCACATCTTGGTGGCAGTGACTTTGGAGAACCATCATTATCTCATCTGGAAGATTAACTCCCACTTGATTCAAGTGATTGTCGTAATCAGACAATCTGAGCACACGCTCAACGATTGAGCCTTTCTCCTTTACTTTGTGGACAAAGAATCTTGTCGGAGGTCTTGTACCTCTTAATAAGGGCACAAGCATGAAATCACAATTTCATCTCTTTAGAACATCACTTATGTTCCGGGACGTTTCAAAACGTTTTTGGCGCCTTGCTTCTAAGCCATTAAGTTTTTTGCACTGAACTATCGTGTAGTCATCAAAAACGTATATGTCGGATGTTCACAGCATCCACAGCTGACGCTCGAGGTGCAGCACACCGAGTGGTGCATTAAGGACATAAGCCTTCTGCGCAGCAACGAGGACAATCCTCGGTTTTACAGACTTAGTCTGCAAAGTTTGCTACTATCAATTTTCAACTAAATTTTCTCTAGGAACATATAAAAACAGTAGAGCTATAGCGCAAGCTACATCGTAATTTGCAAAGACCATTAGACTATGTTCATGATAATTAGTTCAATTAATCATATTACTTAAGAACTCCCACTCAAAAAGTACATCTCTCTAGTCATTTGAGTGGTACATGATCCAAATCCACTATCTCAAGTCCGATCATCACGTGAGTCGAGAATAGTTTCAGTGGTAAGCATCTCTATGCTAATCATATCAACTATATGATTCATGCTCGACCTTTCGGTCTCATGTGTTCCGAGGCCATGTCTGCACATGCTAGGCTCGTCAAGCTTAACCCGAGTGTTCCGCGTGCGCAACTGTTTTGCACCCGTTGTATGTGAACGTTGAGTCTATCACACCCGATCATCACGTGGTGTCTCGAAACGACGAACTGTAGCAACGGTGCACAGTCGGGGAGAACACAATTTCGTCTTGAAATTTTAGTGAGAGATCACCTCATAATGCTACCGTCGTTCTAAGCAAAATAAGGTGCATAAAAGGATTAACATCACATGCAATTCATAAGTGACATGATATGGCCATCATCACGTGCTTCTTGATCTCCATCACCAAAGCACCGGCACGATCTTCTTGTCACCGGCGCCACACCATGATCATCCATCAACGTGTTGCCATCGGGGTTGTCGTGCTACTTATGCTATTACTACTAAAGCTACATCCTAGCAAAATAGTAAACGCATCTGCAAGCACAAACGTTAGTATAAAGACAACCCTATGGCTCCTGCCGGTTGCCGTACCATCGACGTGCAAGTCGATATTTCTATTACAACATGATCATCTCATACATCCAATATATCACATCACATCGTTGGCCATATCACATCACAATCATACCCTGCAAAAACAAGTTAGACGTCCTCTAATTTTGTTGTTGCATGTTTTACGTGGTGACCAAGGGTATCTAGTAGGATCGCATCTTACTTACGCAAACACCACAACGGAGATATATGAGTTGCTATTTAACCTCATCCAAGGACCTCCTCGGTCAAATCCGATTCAACTAAATTTGGAGAAACCGTCACTTGCCAGTCATCTTTGAGCAAAGGGGGTTACTCGTAACGATGAAACCAGTCTCTCGTAAGCGTACGAGTAATGTCGGTCCAAGCCGCTTCAATCCAACAATACCGCGGAATCAAGAAAAGACTAAGGAGGGCAGAAAAACGCACATTAACGCCCAAAAAAACTTTTGTGTTCTACTCGAGAAGACATCTACGCATGAACCTAGCTCTGATACCACTGTTGGGGAACGTCGCATGGGAAACAAAAATTTTCCTACGCGCACGAAGACCTATCATGGTGATGTCCATCTACGAGAGGGGATGAGTGATCTACATACCCTTGTAGATCGTACAGCAGAAGCGTTAGAGAACGCGGTTGATGTAGTGGAACGTCCTCACGTCCCTTGATCTGCCCCGCGAACAATCCCGCGATCAGTCCCACGATCTAGTACCGAACGGACGGCACCTCCGCGTTCAGCACACGTACAGCTCGACGATGATCTCGGCCTTCTTGCTCCAGCAAGAGAGACGGAGAGGTAGAAGAGTTCTCCGGCAGCGTAACGGCGCTCCGGAGGTTGGTGATGACCTTGTCTCAGCAGGGCTCCGCCCGAGCTCCGCAGAAACGCGATCTAGAGGAAAAACCGTGGAGGTATCTGGTCGGGCTGCCGTGGAAAAGTCGTCTCAAATCAGCCCTAAAACCTCCGTATATATAGGTGGGAGGGAGGGGGCCTTGCCTTGGGGTCCAAGGACCCTCAAGGGGGTCGGCCGAGCCAAGGGGGAGCACTCCCCCCCCCCAAACCGAGTTGGACTAGGTTTGGTGGGAGGGAGTCCTCCTCCCTTCCCACCTCCTCCCTTTTTTTTTCTTTTCCTCTTGATTTTACTTCTCTTGGCGCATAGACCACTTGTGGGCTGTCCCACCAGCCCACTAAGGGCTGGTGTGTCTCCCCCAAGGCCTATGGGCTTCCCCGGGGTGGGTTTGCCCCCCCCCCCCCCCGGTGAACTCCCGGAACCCATTCGTCATTCCCGGTAACTCCGGAAACCTTCCGGTAATCAAATGAGGTCATCCTATATATCAATCTTCGTTTCCGGACCATTCCGGAAACCCTCGTGACGTCCGTGATCTCATCCGGGACTCCGAACAACATTCGGTAACCAACCATATAACTCAAATACGCATAAAACAACGTCGAACCTTAAGTGTGCAGACCCTGCGGGTTCGAGAACTATGTAGACATGACCCGAGAGACTCCTCGGTAAATATCCAATAGCGGGACCTGGATGCCCATATTGGATCCTACATATTCTACGAAGATCTTATCGTTTGAACCTCAGTGCCAAGGATTCGTATAATCCCGTATGTCATTCCCTTTGTCCTGCGGTATGTTACTTGCCCGAGATTCGATCGTCAGTATCCGCATACCTATTTCAATCTCGTTTACCGGCAAGTCCCTTTACTCATTCCGTAATACAAGATCCCGCAACTTACACTAAGTCACATTGCTTGCAAGGCTTGTGTGTGATGTTGTATTACCAAGTGGGCCCCGAGATACCTCTCCGTCACACGGAGTGACAAATCCCAGTCTTGATCCATACTAACTCAACTAACACCTTCGGAGATACCTGTAGAGCACCTTTATAGTCACCCAGTTACGTTGCCACGTTTGATACACACAAAGCATTCCTCCGGTGTCAGTGAGTTATATGATCTCATGGTCATAGGAATAAATACTTGACACGCAGAAAACAGTAGCAACAAAATGACACGATCAACATGCTACGTCTATTAATTTGGGTCTAGTCCATCACATGATTCTCCTAATGATGTGATCCCGTTATCAAGTGACAACACTTGCCTATGGCCAGGAAACCTTGACCATCTTTGATCAACGAGCTAGTCAACTAGAGGCTTACTAGGGACAGTGTTTTGTCTATGTATCCACACAAGTATTGTGTTTCCAATCAATACAATTATAGCATGGATAATAAACGATTATCATGAACTAAGAAATATAATAATAACTAATTTATTATTGCCTCTAGGGCATATTTCCAACACAAGTTCCTACGGTCTGATCGTGGGGGTGAATATCTGAGTTTCGAGTTTGGTGCTCACTTAAGACAATGTGGAATTGTTTCACAGTTGACACCGCCTGGAACACCACAGCGTAATGGTGTGTCCGAACGTCGTAATCGTACTTTATTAGAGATGGTGCGATCTTTGATGTCTCTTACCGATTTGCCGTTAGCGTTTTGGGGTTATGCATTAGACACGGCTGCATTCACTTTAAATAGGGCACCATCAAAATTCGTTGAGACGACACCATACGAACTGTGGTATGGCAAAAGGCCAAAGTTGTCGTTTCTTAAAGTTTGGGGATGTGATGCTTATGTCAAAAAGCTTCAGCCTGAAAAGCTGGAACCCAAAGCGGAAAAGTGCATCTTCATAGGTTACCCAAAAGAGACAGTTGGGTACACCTTCTATCTCAAATCCGAGGGCAAAGTGTTTGTTGCTAAAAACGGAGCTTTTCTCGAGAAGGAGTTTCTCTCGAGAGAATTGAGTGGGAGGAAGATAGAACTTGATGAGGTTGTCGGACCTCTCATCCCTCTAGATGGTGGCGCAGGGCAAGGGGAAACCTCTGTCGTTGCGACGCCGGTTGAGGAGGAAGTTAATGATGATGATCATGAAACTCCGGTTCAAGTTCCTGTCGAACCACGCAGGTCGACGAGACCACGTGCTGCTCGAGAGTGGTACGGTAATCCCGTTTTGTCAATCATGTTGTTAGACAACAATGAACCTGCAAATTATGAAGAAGCAATGGTGGGCCCAGATTCCAACAAATGGCTGGAGGCCATGAAGTCCGAGATAGGATCCATGTATGAAAACAAAGTGTGGACTTTGGAAGTACTACCTGAGGGCCGCAAGGCTATTCAGAACAAATGGATCTTTAAGAAGAAGATGGACGCTGACGGCAATGTGACCGTTTATAAAGCTCGACTTGTGGCAAAGGGTTTTTCACAAGTTCAAGGAGTTGACTACGATGAGACATTCTCACCCGTAGCGATGCTTAAGTCCGTCAGAATCATGTTAGCAATAGCTGCATTTTACGATTATGAAATCTGGCAGATGGATGTCAAAATGGCGTTCCTTAACGGTTTCCTTAAGGAAGAGTTGTATATGATGCAACCCGAAGGTTTTGTCGATCCTAAGAATGCTAACAAGGTGTGCAAGCTCCAGCGATCCATTTATGGACTGGTGCAAGCATCTCGGAGTTGGAACAAACGCTTTGATGAGGTGGTCAAAGCATTTGGGTTTATACAAGTGGTTGGAGAATCTTTTATTTACAAGAAAGTGAGTGGGAGCTCTGTGGTGTTTCTAATATTATATGTGGATGACATATTGTTGATTAGAAACAACGTAGAGTTTTTGGAGAGCATAAAGGATTACTTGAATAAAAGTTTCTCTATGAAGGACCTAGGAGAAGCTGCTTACATTCTAGGCATTAAGATCTACAGGGATAGATCGAAACGCCTGATAGGACTTTCACAAAGCACATACCTTGATAAAGTTTTGAAGAGGTTCAACATGGAACAGTCCAAGAAAGGGTTCTTGCCGGTTTTACAAGGTACGAGATTGAGTAAGACTCAGTGCCCATCAATTGATAAAGATAGAGAGCATATGAGCACCGTCCCCTATGCTTCGGCCATAGGATCTATCATGTATGCAATATTGTGCACTAGACCGGACGTTAGCCTGGCCATAAGTATGGCAGGCAGGTTCCAGAGTAATCCAGGAGTGGATCACTGGACGGCGGTCAAGAATATCCTGAAGTACCTGAAAAGGACCAAGGAGATGTTTCTCGTGTATGGAGGTGACGAAGAGCTTGCCGTAAAGGGTTACGTCGATGCAAGCTTTGACACAGATCCGGACGACTCTAAGTCGGAGACCGGATACGTATTTATTCTTAATGGGGGTGCGGTAAGCTGGTGCAGTTCCAAGCAAAGCGTCGTAGCAGATTCTACATGTGAAGCGGAGTACATGGCTGCCTCGGAGGCGGCTAAGGAGGGTGTCTGGATGAAGCAGTTCATGACGGATCTTGGAGTGGTGCGAAGCGCACTGAATCCAATAACCATGTTCTGTGACAACACGGGTGCCATTGCCTTAGCAGAGGAACCACAGTTTCACAAGAAGACGAGACACATCAAGCGACGCTTCAACCTCATCCGCGACTACGTCGAAGGGGAGGACGTAAATATATGCAAAGTGCACAGGGATCTGAATGTAGCAGACCCGCTGACTAAACCTCTTCCACGGGCAAAGCATGATCAACACCAGAACTGTATGGGTGTTAGATTTATTACAATGTAATTCGCATGATGATGTGAGGGCTAGATTATTGACTCTAGTGCAAGTGGGAGACTGTTGGAATTATGCCCTAGAGGCAATAATAAATATAGTTATTATTATAATTCCTGTATCAAGATAACCGTTTATTATCCATGCTATAGTTGTATTGAATGAAGACTTATATACATGTGTGGATACATAGACAAAACACTGTCCCTAGCAAGCCTCTAGTTGGCTAGCCAGTTGATCAAAGATAGTCAGGGTCTTCTGATTATATACAAGGTGTTGTTGTTTGATAACTGGATCACGTCATTAGGAGAATCACGTGATGGACTAGACCCAAACTAATAGATGTAGCATGTTGATCGTGTCATTTTGTTGCTACTGTTTTCTGCGTGTCAAGTATTTGTTCCTATGACCATGAGATCATATAACTCACTGACACCGGAGGAGTGCTTTGTGTGTATCAAACGTCGCAACGTAACTGGGTGACTATAAAGATGCTCTACAGGTATCTCCGAAGGTGTTCGTTGAGTTAGTATGGATCAAGACTGGATTTGTCACTCCGTGTGACGGAGAGGTATCTCGGGGCCCACTCGGTAATACAACATCACACACAAGCCTTGCAAGCAATGTGACTTAGTGTAAGTTGCGGGATCTTGTATTACGAAACGAGTAAAGAGACTTGCCGGTAAACGAGATTGAAATAGGTATGCGGATACTGACGATCAAATCTCGGGCAAGTAACATACCGAAGGACAAAGGGAATGACATACGGGATTATATGAATCCTTGGCACTGAGGTTCAAACGATAAGATCTTCGTAGAATATGTGGGATCCAATATGGGCATCCAGGTCCCGCTATTGGATATTGACGGAGGAGTCACTCGGGTCATGTCTGCATAGTTCTCGAACCCGCAGGGTCTGCACACTTAAGGTTCGACGTTGTTTTATGCGTATTTGAGTTGTATGGTTGGTTACCGAATGTTGTTCGAAGTCCGGGATGAGATCACGGACATCACGAGGGTTTCCGGAATGGTCCGGAAACGAAGATTGATATATAGGATGACCTCATTTGATTGCCGGAAGGTTTTCGGAGTTACCGGGAATGTGCCGGGAATGACGAATGGGTTCCGGGTGTTCACCGGGGGGGCAACCCACCCCGGGGAAGCCCGTAGGCCGTGGGGGTGGCGCACCAGCCCTTGGTGGGCTGGTGGGACAGCTCAAGAAGGCCCTATGCGCCAAAGGGTAAGAAATCAAAGAGAAAAAAAGGGGAGGTGGGAAAGGAGAGAAGGACTCCACCTTCCAATCGAAGTTGGATTCGGTTTGGAAGGGGAGGACTTCCCCCCTTGGCTCGGCCGGCCCCCTTGGGGCTCCTTGAGCCTCAAGGCAAGGCCCCTCCCCTCCCACCTATATATACAGAGATATTAGGGCTGATTTGGGACAATTTTTGCCACGGCAGCCCGACCACATACCTCCACGGTTTTTCCTCTAGATCGCGTTTCTGCGGAGCTCGGGCGGAGCCCTGCCGAGATCAGATCACCACCAACCTCCGGAGCGCCGTCACGCTGTCGGAGAACTCATCTACCTCTCCGTCTCTCTTGCTGGATCAAGAAGGCCGAGATCATCGTCGAGCTGTACGTGTGCTGAACGCGGAGGTGCCGTCCGTTCGGCACTAGATCGTGGGACGGATCGCGGGACGGTTCGCGGGGCGGATCGAGGGACGTGAGGACGTTCCACTACATCAACCGCGTTCACTAACGCTTCTGCTGTGCGATCTACAAGGGTACGTAGATCGGAAATCCCCTCTCGTAGATGGCATCACCATGATAGGTCTTCGTGCGCGTAGGAAATTTTTTGTTTCCCATGCAACGTTCCCCAACACTTAGCCTAAAGATAGTATCTCCTTAACTTGTGCATGTGCTCGATGATTTTAGGATGCATCTTAATAGAAGACATGGCCTAAATAGATATGATGTCAGAGTTAACAAGTTTTAGCTTGCCCCTGAAGACATGAGAGAGAGGGAGAGAGAGAGAGAGGGCAGTGGAAAGTATTTCGTTTAATGCCATGGAGCGGAGGCATGAGATCCAACATCCTCGCCCGGGGGTGCCAATAGGCAAACCAAGGTACGTCAAAAGGCATGACCCCAAACTGAGCACCCGAATAAAACAGTCAGCGATTAGGCAAGATCACCATCAAGATTAAAGGGTTTTAAGATGAACTTGTGAAAGTTAACACACACCCCAATATAGGTAGTGCAGTCAATCAAAATAGACTTCATTGTGGAAGCTTGTGACTGATAGGCGGGCATGACTAACATCGTTTTATCTGGATATTGTATAACCCTCTAGAAGGTTATGTCGAGTTTTAGAACCATCTAGAAGGTTCCTATTCTAGTTTTTTTGTTTTCCTTTTTCTATTTTCTTTTACTCGTTTGCTAGCGTCCTTTTTCGTCTTTTCAATTTGAAAAATGTTAGCAATTTTTTATAAAAAATGGAATTTTAAAAAATGTTCTAAACACCAAAAAATAGTAGTAATTTAAAAAAAAATGAAACTTATCCTAACTAATTTGAAATTTCAAAAAAATGATTCTAGAAAATGTTTATTTTTTTACAAAGATGAGGTTTGCAAAAAACGTTGCATTGTAGAGAGTGTTAAATAATTGCAAGCCTTTCTTTGTTTTCTCAAATTTTGGGATTTCAAAAGTTGTTTTCACTTTATAATGTGGTAACATTTTTAGGTAAATGAATGACACCAGAAAAATACTAGGAGAAAAGCTTTAGCCACATTACCGGTTCGCTACAGGCTCACTATGTGTGCTTGTCTAGTCGGGGCGTGTCGTCTGCTTCAGACCACGAGGACTTCTATCTGTCACCTATAGAGGACTTCCAATTTATATATTTTTTCACAAGTTCAAAATGTTCACAAATATATTTATTGATTGTGGATTTGGAAAATGAAAAAACTCATGCATCCAAAAAGTAATCATGATTTAGATTTTATGTTACATATTAAAAAAATGTTCACAATTCTGAAAACAATTCATGGATTTGAAAGTGTTTGTTACTTAGAAAAATGTTCATAAAATCATATTGAGATATGAAATTAGAAAAATGTTCATAAATTTGGAAAAAATAATGAACCTAATAGTTTTTAATGAGATTGACCATTTTCATGAATATAAAACATTCATTAATTTTGAAAATATCACAAAAGTCATAAAGAGTTCTCAAATTCGAAAAAAGTTCATGAATCCAAAAATGGTGCACTCATTCAAAAATAGTTTGCAAACTCAAAAAAATTCTATAATTTGATAAAGCATTCACAAAATTGATAAAATGTTCGCGAGTTTAAAAAGAATGTTCATTAATTTTGAAAAAGTTCAATTTTTTTTTAAATTTTCAGTGATGAGAAGTAACGTAAGAATAAGAAAAAATAAGTAAAAAACAGTAGAAAAAAACAGAAGAAAAATTAGGAAAACTGATATGAAAACGGTATGAAAAAAAGGAAAAAAAAACCCCGAATAAAGATTCCGAAAACGCTGTCGACCGACACCCTTTCGCGGGCGGTAATGGGCCGGCTTATATCAGTGGATCCCAGACATTAACGGAACATGGCAGCTTTGCAGTGATCGAGCAGTGAGTCTGTGAGTGGCATGCGGCAGGATACATGCATCGATGGGATCCATGCACGTAAATGATGTGCGTACTACTACAAGCACATGCACATGCACATGCATGCATGCTCCTAGGAATTAATCCGGCACTATTCTCCGTCCATCATGGCGATCAGAGGGCCATGGCCGGATCGCTCGGCAGCTCGCACGCTGGCTAGACACCACCTCTCGCGGCGTTCATGCCGTCGACCCAGCTGAGACGACGTAATCAATCAACCACACGCCCTGTTCACCCACAGTCGTGGCGGATGGATGCATGCGCGCGCGCAGCCCAGCCGGCGACCCCGCACCGCACCGCAGCGCATGCATGCAGCAGCTAGCGATGGGTTCAGAGAACAATGTCCTGCGAGCCACCGAGGACGGCCGGGCAACGTACGTACAGTGCCGGCCTGGCGAGATCCGGGGCAGGCGGCCGGAGCGCATCATTCTGTCGCGCCGTCCGTCGAGTAATTGATCTGTGTGCAGCAGGCGCTCCGCGACGAGCCGACGACACGCGCGCGCGGCGGCTGCCTCCCCCCCTGTGCGCTCACAGTGACCTCCCTGGACGTATCCATGGCGGTCTTCGCCGCGCTGGTCCAAGCGAATGGGTGATGGAGCTAACCCTGCGCGTGACGGCGACCGGAGAAAGAGAGGTGGGGAGGACGCTAGCTAGCAGCTAGCTAGAGGTGTAGGTAACTCGATAGGTCCGGTTGGAAAAGGTAACTCGATAGGCAAGCCGTTTCTGGGATCATGAGACATGCGGAGAAAATATAATATTCGAGGCTCGAATCGAGAAGCGACAGTGCCGACGATGGCACTTTCCAGGGTTTTAATTATTGGCCATGCGTATATCTATGGGCCATGGCCCATGGGAGATCGATTGATGATCCACTTCTGGGGACATGCATGTGACTGAGGACACCACCACAGCACGGACATATACATTCATCTTGGCACGCAGTGGCTCAGAAGAAGACGGTGATTGATTCATTCCCTGCCAATTTGCAGCCCACTGAACACTGTGACTTCAGACAGATTGGATTTTATGGATGCCCAAACTACTGAAACCACACCACCAATTCCACAGAGAACACTGTCTGATGCCGGAGAAAATGACAGCAAAAGGCCCATAGGAAGCACTGGATTATCTTGAGGGAATTGATATCGAAACAATGTGGATAATTTAGTTAGTTTGTGGTTTTTGCGTGCAAAGTGTGTGGACACCAGAGAGGGGTTACTGATTAATTACTGCAGCAGATGGAAGAACAGTATGGGTGTCCAATTGTTCATGGGCCACTGCAACAGTGGAGTTGGTCGTAAGATTCTTTTTGTATGGGACTCGGAGGACCACTTGCCCGTAGTTGTCCAACGCCAACTTCAAGGCATCAAGATCGACCTCTGTACCGCACCATACATCTCTCTGTGTCCATCTCTCCCCGTTCCCGTATGCTTCGGATCTCCCTGTCAATTCACTGCATTTGCCCTGTTTGGATACTCTAGTTTAGCTAGTGGTTAGAGTTAGTTTCTAGCTCGTGACTAACCTTAAACTAACTCTAGCCAAATAGGTGTTTGGATAGAAGGGTTAGATTGACAATAGATGCACTTTATAAAAAGAGAAAAGTGATTTTTTAATAGGCCCCATGAGAACTAGCTCCAATTAGCATCTCTTGGTGGGAGAGAGAGAGAAAAATATTTTTTAACGAACCCCATGAGAATTGTTGAAATTAGTAGTGGGCTTTAGGCCCATTAGAGAATTTTAGAAAAAAATTCAAGGGCCCATGTAGGTGGTGGCATGACAAGGTGGTGGGAAGTTTAGTCCCACCCCGCTAGTGGAGGAGAAGTTGGACCCCTTTATAAGGGTCTCTCTTCCACATGCTATTGGAGAGTGAGAAGAGAATGTGCCCTCACGCACTCCTCCGCCGCTCGCCACGCCACGCCTCGTCACGACGCGTCGCGCCGTCGTTTGCGAATCTAAATTCTGTATTGGAACAGGCTCATGAGATAATATGCATAGCTAAAGAACTTGAGGTTCTTAAGTGCAGCTGAAGAACGTGCAACATGTCCCCGCCATCAAGAAGAATCTTGTTAGTGGCTCCCTTCTGTGTAGAGAAGGGTTTAAGTTGGTATTCGAGTCTAATAAAGTAGTTGTTATGAAATATGGACTTTTTGTTGGAAAAGGTTATGAATGCGGAGGTCTGTTCCGCCTTTCTCTTGCATATTTTTGTAATAAAGTCGTGAACAATATTCATTCGAGTGTTAATGAATCTGAAGTTTGGCATTCACGTCTTTGTCACATAAGTTTCGGTGTTATGTCGCGGTAGCAAAACTGAATTTAATCCCGACTTTCACTTTAGCCAAAGGTTCTAAGTGCCATTCGTGTGTGCAAGCAAAGCAACCTCGCAAGCCTCACAAGGCTGCAGAGGAGAGACACTTGGCACCATTAGAACTCATACATTATGATCTTTGTGAGATGAATGGTGTGTTGACTAAAGGTGGAAAGAAATACTTCATGACATTGATAGATGATTCCACTAGATTTTGCTATTTGTATCTGTTAAATACTAAAGATGAGGCTCTACACTACTTTAAAATCTATAAGGCAGAAGTTGAGAATCAACTTGAAAAGAAAATTAAATGAGTTTGGTCTGATCATGGTGGAGAGTACTTCTCAAACGAGTTTGATTCATTTTGTGCGGAACACGGCATTATTCATGAGAGCATGCCTCCCTATTCACCCCAGTCAAACGGGGTTGCCAAGTGGAAGAATCGTACTCTAACTGATTTGGTTAACGCCATGTTAGATACATCGGGTTTATCCAAGGCATGGTGGGGGGAGGCTATATTGACCGCGTGTCATGTCCTGAATAAAGTTCCTACAAAAGATCATGAGGTCACTCCCTACGAGGAGTGGTCGAAGAGAAGGACGACGCTCTCGTACTTACGTACTTGGGTCTTCTTGGCGAAAGTCAATGTACCGATCCCCAAGAAGCGTAAGCTTGGACCAAAGACTGTGGACTGCGTTAATTTGGGATACGCTAAGAATAGCGTAGGCTATAGATTTCTAGTAGTGAAATCTGAGGTACCTGACGTGAAGGTCGGTAAAATAATGGAGTCGAGGGATGCTACATTCTTTGAGGATATGTTTCCCATGAGAGATATGTAAAGAACTTCTAGACGGGAATCTGAGATAACTCCCGAGCCTGCCATTCCTAAGGAATACTATGAAAAAACACATGATGAAAATCCCGAGGAGGATGACGAGGAAGCCCGTGGTAGGGGCAAGAGACAAAGGACTGCAAAGACCTTTGGTGATGATTTCTTCGTATACCTCGTGGATCATAATCCCACTTCTATTTCAGAAGCGTATGCTTCTCCAGATGCTGATTACTGGAAAGTTGCGGTCCGTAGCGAGATGGATTCCATCATGGCTAACGGGACATGGGAAATCACTGATCGTCCCTATGGTTGTAAACCATTGGGATGCAAGTGGGTCTTCAAAAAGAAGCTTAGGCCCGATGGTACGATTGAAAAGTACAAGGCTAGGCTTGTGGCCAAGGGCTATGCCCAGAAAGAAGAATAAGATTTCTTTGATACTTACTCACCTGTGGCTAGACTGACCACCATTCGAGTACTACTCTCATTGGCGGCCTCTCATGGTCTTCTCGTTCATCAAATGGACGTTAAGACGGCTTTCCTGAACGGAGAGCTAAATGAGGAAATCTATATGCAACAACTAGATGGCTTTGTGATAGAAGGTCAGGGAGGAAAGGTGTGTAAGTTGCTGAAATCTTTATATGGTCTGAGACAAGCACCTAAGCAATGGCATGAGAAGTTTAATACAACTCTCACATCTGTTGGCTTCGTTGTTAATGAAGCTGACAAATGTGTATACTATCGCCATGGTGGGGGCGAAGGAGTTATATTGTGCTTGTATGTTGATGACATACAGATATTTGGAACCAACCTCAAAGTGATTGAGGAGGTTAAGTCTTTTCTGTCTCAAAACATTGAGATGAAGGACCTTGGGGTGGCTGATGTTATCTTGAACATCAAGCTTTTGAGAGATGATGAGGGTGGGATTACACTTCTGCAATCCCACTATGTTGAGAAGATTTTGAGTCGCTTTGGATATTCAGACTGCAAAATTTCTCAAACACCATATGATCCTAGTGTGCTTATTTGAAAGTTTAAAGGCACACTATAGATCAATTGAGATTCTCTCAAATTATCGGTTCGCTTATGTACCTAGCTAGCGCAACGAGGCCTAACATCGCGTTTGTTGTGAGCAAACTTAGCCGGTTTGTTGCAAATCCGGGCGATGTTCATTGGCGTGCTGTTGAAAGAACTATGCGCTACTTGAAAGGTACTGTCAACCACAGGCTTCAGTATACGGGATACCCATCGGTACTTGAAGGGTATAGTGATGCGAATTGGATCACTGATGCTGATGAGATGAAGGCCACTACTGGGTATATGTTTACTCTTGGGGGTGGTGCTGTTTCCTGGAAGTCTTGCAAGAAAACGATCTTAACGAGATCGACAATGGAAGCAGAATTAACAGCATTAGACACATCTGGTGTCGAAGCAGAATTTCTTCAAGATTTTTTTATGGACTTACCTATGGTTGAGAAGCCGGTTCCGGCTATCCTTATGAACTGCGATAATCAAACAGTTATTGTTAAAGTGAAGAGTTCAAAGGACAATATGAAGTCCAACAAACATATAAGAATGAGATTGAAGTCTGTCAGACGTTTGAGAAACTCCAGAGTGATAGCGTTGGATTACATCCAAACGGCTAAGAATCTGGCAGATCCCTTTACTAAAGGGCTATCACGTGTTGTGATAGATAGTGCATCGAGGGAGATGGGTATGAGACCCACATGAGTTCCATGGTAGTAACCCAACCTATATGATCGGAGATCCTGTGAAGTAGGACCTGGGAAAACAAGCCAGTGGTGAACTAAGGAGAGTAACTTTACTAACCCACTCCGTTGGAGATGAAATACTCTCAGATACTGATAGGAATACTACTGTCTTAATGTGTTTTAAAGCTTATGCGTAAGCAAGATGTTGTCCTACAGAGTGATCTTTGGAGGAACACACCTATATGAGCTTGACCGCTGGTCACAGTCTATGAGATTTGGGTGATCTCTAGTAACCTCATGAATAGGCCAGGAGTGTGACTAATATGCTCCACCAGAGGGGTCACCTTCGGCAGTCTAGTACTAGTAAGACTTGTGGTGAAGTTCCTTTACGACAAACTGACAATTCAAGGCATAGTCCATTGTTCAGTTGTAAAGGAGTGTAGCTACTTGCTCTAGGTGAAGCACAACCTTAACATGTCTTCACTGAAATGTTGGTATATTAAAACAGTGATTGGAACGAGGGAACACGATGTGCCCTTGAGATCTGGTGGGGGATTGTTGAAATTAGTAGTGGGCTTTAGGCCCATTAGAGAATTTCAGAAAAATCTCCCAAGGGTCCATGTAGGTGGTGGCATGACAAGGTGGTGGGAAGTTTAGTCCCACCCTGCTAGTGGAGGAGAAGTTGGACCCCTTTATAAGGGTCTCTCTTCCACATGCTATTGGAGAGTGAGAAGAGAAGGTGCCCTCGCGCACTCCTCCTCCGCCGCCCGCCTCGCCACGCCACGCCTGGCCGCGGGTTGCGGGAATGAGCCGAGCCAAGCTCATACCTACGCGCTTATTTTTGTCGGTCACGAACGGAGAATACGTAACGGACACGGCACGATCCGAGACGTCGGATCGTGGGCTGTTACCGACTCGGACGTGGGTTCGGCCCACGTCTCTTCGCTCAGCCGCCTTTATAAGCAGGCTAACGCCTACCCTAGCCGTCACGAGAATCAGATCACATCTGCCTCACGCGTTCGTTCCTTGACTGCTGCTGCCGCCGGCGACTCCGTCCCGTTTACTGCGTACACGGTCGACGGGAGAGCAGGCCTCTGAAACCTCGCCTCTCCGGTTCCTGTACAGGAGAGGGGCGATTAGGTTTTTGGGGAGCGATCACACGACTGCTCGCCTCCGTCCGTCTGCTTCGTCTACATCCGCGTCATCCTCGTCATCGCCATGTCTTCACCATCCGAGGCCGATCGTCTCGCCCTTGAAGCTGAGAAGAAGAGGGCAGAGGATGATGCTGCTGCTGCTGCTACGGCCGCGTCCAATGCCAACGCTGCTGCTACGGCCAACTGGCCTATTGGAGGGTATGACTTGTTTATCCTCATGTTCGTATTTATCCTAGCAGTACTACTTGCATGCATAGATGTATCGATTATATGCGTACTATGTGCCAGGTTAGTTCATGATCAGTATATTATTAGTCTAGTCAATGCCATGTTAGTCATTATCTCGTGGATTAATATGCTCGGAAAGTTGCCTATTTACTCAACAAGAACTAGCTCCAATTAGCACCTCTTGGGTGGGATAGTTTTTTTTTTGGGTGGGTTAGATGCAACTAGCTCCAATCTAACCCTTATGTTTGGATACTTTAGGGCTAGTTGAACCCAAACTAGCTCAAACTAACTCTAGCCCATGGATCCAAACAGGGTCATTGCCTAGCTTGCTTGATAGGCCTAAAATGATTAAATGTGCCGGTGCACCTCCAAACTACTGATGTATACGCCCTTGCATCGATGAACGGGGATCGAGCAACGAGATAAAGAAGAACCAAAATTGATTTGTTATTAGGTTGATCTTCATGACAACTTCGTGGTCATGATATGGAAAAGTTGCCTGAACTATGCATTGTCATAAAACAATTTTATCCGTGGTCTGGTTATGGTTGTGTGCATCTTCGAATGCCAAGGCCGTGCATAGCTTGCATTTTTCTATCTAAGTAAGAGAATGACATCATCTTAGCCACATATACCCGGGTTGCAAGTGTTATACGGTATGATTGTGCTTTAAAGTGTCTATTTCCGGACTCTCCTTGTAATTACGGATATGCACATTTTGGTTTGGCAGTCATTGTCGGATCAGAAATTAGGGTTGTGTATGAGTGGCGCTTGGGTTGCTTGCTTCATCTCCACTAAACTACTGTAGAATATAAGGGATTAATTTATATCACGGTACATATATGTGCATGCATGTAAACCTGGGAATGGTTTTTAGAAAACCGGGTGTAAAGGTTCGGTTATTACTTTGGGTTTGATTGGTTTAGATTTTATTGGGCTGAGCTTTTATTAGTTTGGTTTTGGTTTGGGTATGTGAAGAAACCAGTTTAGGTATAGTTGGTTATGGGTTTACACAGTTTGATTATAAACGGTTATAAGCTATGGGTCCAAACCAGTTTCTAGGCATTGATTATGTGCAATAAACAACGATGACCGAGAATGAATATCTTTGATGCGCATGCATGTTGTAATGCAATGTGTAATTATGTATTATGGGGAAATACACATGAAAATAGGTAGTGTTTGCTTGTGCTTTGGCTAAGTAATTTTGTTTTCATACACTTGTTAGTGAGCTATTCAGACCTGGGCATTTCTTTTGCCTTTTGCTGTGTGTTGAGTGTATCTCAGATAACTTTGTTCTTAAACTGTTGTAGATGCACTTATGCCTTTTCTATCTCATTTTGTTGTTAACTTGTCAATTTATGCAATTATATGTACACTAAAGCAAAACCATAGTTATGTATTGGTTTTAAACCCACGGTTATGTATTGGGTTTGAGTTGGTTTGTGTGGAAAAAATAATGGGTTTAGTTTTGGTTGGGCTGAAAATGACATCAAACGGGTACAGTTTAAGTATGGTTTTCAGAAATAAATGTATGGGTATGGTTCAAGTATGGTTCAAGTATGAAATCATTCTCAGATTTAATGCATGTGATCGATCATATATGTAATCATGTAACATATGTGATGCAGGAGTGTCATAATATGTGGTGTGGTTGTTCGTTGTAGCGATATCAACAGGCAGCTGTGCTTATAGAGGCAATGGTGCTGAATTATGATGATCATGACACGTACGATAGATGGGTGAAGCCATTCCCAGCTATGGCATATATGGGGTTATGGTTTACTATCGAACTAATAGCTGAAATGTATTGGTCTTTTCGATCTCTGAATTCGGCTCTATCAATGGTCTTTTTGTTGTGCGTGTGTAAAATTTGCCTCATTTTTGTTGTGCGCGTGTGAAAAATTCCTCATTTTTTACACCTCACACATATCACCTGGGCTCATACAATGATGTCTTCATGAATAAAAAGTGGAAAGTGAAGATACTAATCCAGAAAGTTAAAATGCAGAATATTCATGCATGGATCTTTCTATTATGTTATGCTATGTGACAAATATTGAACATCGAAAGTGGTTACTAGGTGACGGTCAACTAGCTAGTAACTGGGTTTCCCCAATGAACAACCGTAGTGATATATTTGAAAAGAGAAAAGCAACAAAGGTAGCACTGCACGCTTGATGATACTTGAACTATGATGATGGCGTAATGCAGACAAAGGTTATTGCAGAACATATTGCTGCTGCACCAGCTCAAGTGTCGTACAAATCCAACGTTGTATTCCTCAAGGAAAGGAAGCTTCCATTAATTATGTATATAATTTTTTATTTTAAAGAAAATCATTAATTATATTTATCTAGCATGCCTTGGAGGACTCGGTGAGTGAATATGGTATACGAGGATCCGAGACAGTATTGTGATAATTTTTTTGAAGAACCCTAATTCCAGGGATCGTCAGATATTAGGATGCATGCAGTGAACAATTCGTTTGATCGGGAATCAACCTTCGAGGTACAGGATTTTTTTATAGATTTTTTTAGGAAAATTTTGTTAGCTAGAACAAACAGGCAACCACCACCACCACGAACCCACTGCATACATGGCCTTTTAGCCCAATCACAATTCCCTTGTGCAGAATAATAAATAAAACATGGTGTACAAAATCCCTATCAACAAAACAGTGGATATTTTGAGATACATAAAAAACAATATACAAAAAATACATTTGTCATGGTGTATAAAAATAAATCGCCATGGTACGATATAGAAAAGACATACAACCGAAATTTGCCATGGTATTACACGATAAAACATGGTATATGGTAACATGGAAAAGTTGAACATCAAATTTATATGCATAGCCTGGTGCAAAAAAAAGTTGTCATCCCCTAGTCAATAAAACTAGAACATATTTTTGGAAAAAATATCAAGTGTACTATGCCTAACCCCTCAAAGCTGCCATGATTGGTCCTTCTACATAAACGTCAACGACACCATGACCACATTCACAATATGTATACATATAAATAGTAACAAGACAATAAAAAATTCCATCATATAATTAATAAAATTGCCATGCTACCTAAATTGAAACTACCATAGTCTAATTAAATTGTCATGATCTATATATAAAAATTTCTATGGTAGAAACAATGAAATTACCATGGTCTAAATAATAAGTTGCCATGGTACCTATAATTAAATTGCACATCAGGAAATTCGAAAAAATGTTCGTAAAAAACAATTCAACTTTTGATAGGTTTAATGGGGGCAAACGCAGAATTTACCAATTTTATTTTTGAAAAAAGGACGTCATAGTCAGGGAACTTATTCTTCAAAAAAGGATGGCGCATTGAGGAATTTGCCATGGACACATGAGACAAGTGTAATTCACAACATTTGTCATGTGACCATCACAAATTCCAATAAATTTACCATGTTTTGGAGAAAACATAATCAAGTTTTTTGCCATGATATAATTAACAAATAATAATCATCTATAGAATAAAATTTAGGTATTCGCCATGAATATATAAATATTGTAATGTAACAATCTAAAAATTTAAGAGAAATGGTGTGTGGACATTATGATTTTTTTAAATGTCATGTTTGAAATAAAAATGTTATAAATTTTCCATACCACAAGTTGAAAATTCACGTTTTATTTTAGATGCAAGAAAACATGAATTGTTTTTATATACACAAGTGAATAAAAAAAAGAAGAATATAAAAAAAATATATATATATATATATATAATAAACACAAAAATTTCCCATGATATTTTTGTTGTGATATAAGAAAAATATGTGTCAACAAAATTTTCCATCATATTTTTGAATTTTTAGCATGTTGATTTCAACAAAAATGTGGTGGAAAAATACAACACCACGGGCATTAAAAAGACAAGGGACATTGACTTTTTTGCCCCTAAATTGAACCCACTACTCGAATTTATCCCTAACTTTTTCATGTGCTCAAATTTACCCTAAAATACAGTTTATGCCACTAGAATGACTTTCCATCTGGTCAAAGTTTTTTGACGAAAACTATGAAAAATCATATGAACTCAGAAGAATGCAAAATAAAAAATGTTCATAAAAACATCACCTATATGTGCATGACATTTACATTCATGACAAAAGGACTCTTTAAATATTTTTAGGGTTTATACATTAAAAAATATTTAGGGTGAATACAAATAAATGCACATGTAGGTGATGAACGTAAATCTCATGCACGTATAGGTGTATTTTGATGAACATTTTGATATATTATTTGCATTCTTCTGAGTTCATATGAATTTGTTCTAAATTTTCAAAATTTCGATTTAACAACTTTGATCAAATGGAAGGGCATTCCGGCGAATTAAATTGATTTCTGGATGGCAAATTTGAGCACATCAAAAAGTTACGGGTAAATATAAGTTTGGGCTCAAATTAGAGGCATCAATGTAAATGTCCCGTAAAACAATTTTCATTGTGTATTAAGAACACAAAAGTGTCATCGTAATTAGAATACAATTACCATGATATAGTCTCATGAAAACAATTTTGGGAATGGCAATTTGCTATGTTCACTGAAAATGCCATGGCAACTTAAGAACATCCCATGAAATTAGCCATGCAATTATAAAGAGTCATTTCTCCTTACAAGAATATCTCATGCCATTGCTAGATTTACGATAATTTTTTCCATCATCTAGAGCAAATAGTTCTTAAGTTGGCATGTGTATCTAGTGAAAAATGCCATGTTGAGTGCTTTAAAATCTTAAATTCACTAGCAGTAACTCAGATATAAGCTTGTTATACCAAAATCCACCAAGAAAAAATGGAACAAAAATAAACTCTAATAAAAGGCCTCACAAGATCATACTCAAGTATAAGTTTCGATGACCATGACATATCATTGCAGTGATGACGTCAAGCCCGTCCTACTTCCTGCACATCACGTCGAGCTAGACCTCCCGCGCCCTCATCGAGCCCGGCCTCCTCGCAAGTTATCTTCAAGACTGGTCACAATCGGTGGTGTCCAGTTACATGCTCCTCGAAAGAAGCCGGTGGAAATGACGACAATGGCACATGTGGACATCGACAGGGATGAAGACGGACGCCGTCGTGTCCGCTTTTGCAATGTCACACCATTGTGGCCTTTGGTTCGTGATGCTCGTGGTGGCAGTGTGGATGGGGGAATACGTCAAGGAGAGGTCGGCGAGCCTAGCTCTAGAACACCACCACCACGCCCTATCCATTAGGACCGCCTCTGCCTGCACCGCACACGTGGAGAAACGTCGGAATGGATGGTTGCCACTGCATCACCTCGCTAGGAGAGACTCGTCGGCGGGAGAACAACACTAGGTGGGGCTGAGATATAGGGGAGAGATAGTGGGAGAGGGTAGAGTTAGTTGAGGTCTTTCACTGGATTCGAAGCCTACGTGAACGACTGCATGAAGCCGATGTGGAGTGAGCTTGCGCCAAAATTTTCATAGGAGATTGAATGACAAGTAAGGTGTTCATTGGGAAGGAAGAAAGTGTGAAATGTTCGACAAGTAGTGTTTCCCATTTGAAACGGTCACCAAGAGGAAGAGGGTCCCCAGTGAAATTTCATTTTCAAACTAAGAAAAGTATCAACTAAAGGGCTTTTTATTGACATAGGGAGTAATCCTATCACAGAATTCCAACCCCGTTTTGGTTCAAATCATTAAAGGGCTTTTTATTGACATGGGTCTATTCACATCCATCGTTTACACCTCCGCTTTTACTTTGCTTTGTTACTTTGTTGCTTTCAGTTCTCACTTGGCAAATAATCTATAAGGGATTGACAACCCTTTCATAGCGTTGGGTGCAAGCTTTTGTGTTTGTGCAGGATCTTGAGATACTCTTCCGCCGGATTGATACTTGGGTCTCAAACTGAGGGAAATACTTACCACCGCTACCCTACATCACCCTTTCCGCTTCGAGGGAACACCAACGCAAGGCTCCAAGGCCACGGGGAAAATCCTTTGCATACTTGCCTAGGAAGTCCCTTAAGGCGTAGCCGCAGCTGAAGGATTCCTGGTGCCGTTGCTGAGGAGTATCAAGCAACACTCTTATTTCTGGCACCGTTGGAAGGTCTTTTGTTGCAGTAGCAACGATCAGAATTCAATACAAAGTCAAGGTAAAGACCGTTACCACTGATTGTTGAAATCCCTTTCTCAAAAATACCCCGAACTGCACTATTGTTTGAAGACTGTCCAAACATGAATTTTGGCAAACCTTGCAGGTTATACCCCTCATGGTACCTAATAATGATCCCAAGCATTTGTCAAATGTAGCTTCACATTTTCATTTAACAAAAATACTACATTCATATTTTCATTTCAAAAACAGAGCACATTTCCACAAAACATCTCATCCCTCAAAATGGAAGCTTCACATATTCATTTCAAAACTCATCATGCATATGCAAAATTTAACATTTGTTTCTCTATCTAAAAAAACAGAGCACATCTAAAGTTATGGCCGGAGCAGTCGCAATACGGGCGAGCATGGCCGGAGTAGTGGAAGCACGTGGGCTTGGGAAAGGTGAGAGCTCACTAGGGGCACGGGGATGGAGCTGTGGAGGTCGACGACGATGAGGAGGCGGCTCGGGGACATGCGGCGACGGGGAGGAGGGCGTGCGAGGAGGTCTGGTGTCGGTGAGGGTCAACGGGCTTCGGGATGGCAGGGCGTCGGCAAGGGGCGACGGCGCGGTCGGGCAACCTGGCCGCGTTGAGGTGGTTGTCCGTGCCGTCACGCAAGAGGAGGAGAAGAAATTGGCGATGGGGGATTTGGAAACTTTGCAAAGTCTCTCTAATAATGGCCCCTCTTTAGTCCCGGTTGAGGCCACCAACCGGGACTAAAGACCTCTGCTTTCCGCCCTTTGGGCTGCTGAAAATAACCTTTAGTCCCGGTTGCAGCCACCAACCGGGACTAACGGCCATTTTCTGCAGCCCAAAGGGCGGGAAGCAGAGGCCTTTAGTCCTGGTTGGTGGCCTGAACCGGGACTATAAGTGGGCCTTTAGTCCTGGTTGGTGGCGTCAACCGGGACTAAAAGTGGGCCTTTAGTCCCGGTTTACGCCACCAAGCGGGACTAAAGTCCTGCGACAGGAACGGCGTCGGGCGGGTAGATGTTTAGTCCCACCTCGTTAGCTGAGAGGCGACGAGAGTGGTTTATAAGCGCGGATGTGCCAACCCTCTCGAGCTTCTCTTTAATGCAGGCCTACCGGCCTAAGCGCACTCTATCTTCC
The DNA here is from genome assembly GCF_904849725.1 of Hordeum vulgare subsp. vulgare. Taxonomy (NCBI): domain Eukaryota; kingdom Viridiplantae; phylum Streptophyta; class Magnoliopsida; order Poales; family Poaceae; genus Hordeum; species Hordeum vulgare. The sequence goes on along the minus strand of NC_058524.1, from coordinate 553,891,089 downwards.
TATGGGCCTACTAGGTCTTCCGCGGCCTGCATCCTGGCCCAACTAGCGTGTAGGGTTTTTAGTCGTATGTGTTGGAATTATGCCCTAGAGGCAATAATAAATATAGTTATTATTATAATTCCTGTATCAAGATAATAGTTTATTATCCATGCTATAATTGTATTGAATGAAGACTCATTTACATGTGTGGATACATAGACAAAACACCGTCCCTAGCATGCCTCTAGTTGGCTAGCCAGTTGATCGATGATAGTCAGTGTCTTCTGATTATGAACAAGGTGTTGTTGCTTGATAACTGGATCACGTCATTGGGAGAATCACGTGATGGACTAGACCCAAACTAATAGACGTAGCATGTTGATCGTGTCATTTTGTTGCTACTGTTTTCTGCGTGTCAAGTATTTATTCCTATGACCATGAGATCATATAACTCACTGACACCGGAGGAATGCTTTGTGTGTATCAAACGTCGCAACATAACTGGGTGACTATAAAGATGCTCTACAGGTATCTCCGAAGGTGTTAGTTGAGTTAGTATGGATCAAGACTGGGATTTGTCACTCCGTGTGACGGAGAGGTATCTCGGGGCCCACTCGGTAATACAACATCACACACAAGCCTTGCAAGCAATGTAACTTAGTGTAAGTTGCGGGATCTTGTATTACGGAACGAGTAAAGAGACTTGCCGGTAAACGAGATTGAAATAGGTATGCGGATACTGACGATCGAATCTCGGGCAAGTAACATACCGAAGGACAAAGGGAATGACATACGGGATTATACGAATCCTTGGCACTGAGGTTCAAACGATAAGATCTTCGTAGAATATGTAGGATCCAATATGGGCATCCAGGTCCCGCTATTGGATATTGACCGAGGAGTCTCTCGGGTCATGTCTACATAGTTCTCGAACCCGCAGGGTCTGCACACTTAAGGTTCGACGTTGTTTTATGCGTATTTGAGTTATATGGTTGGTTACCGAATGTTGTTCGGAGTCCCGGATGAGATCACGGACATCACGAGGGTTTCCGGAATGGTCCGGAAACGAAGATTGATATATAGGATGACCTCATTTGATTACCGGAAGGTTTTCGGAGTTACCGGGAATGTACCGGGAATGACGAATGGGTTCCGGGAGTTCACCGGGGGGGGCAACCCACCCCGGGGAAGCCCATAGGCCTTGGGGGAGACACACCAGCCCTTAGTGGGCTGGTGGGACAGCCCACAAGTGCCCTATGCGCCAAGGAGAAAAAATTCAAGAGAGAAAGAAAAAAAAGGAGGAGGTGGGAAGGGAGGGGGACTCCCTCCCACCAAACCTAGTCCAACTCGGTTGGGGGGGGGGGGAGAGTCCTCCCCCTTGGACTCGGCCGACCCCCTTGGGGCTCCTTGAGCCCCAAGGCAAGGCCCCCTCCCTCCCACCTATATATACGGAGGTTTTAGGGCTGATTTGACACGACTTTTCCACGGCAGCCCGACCACATACCTCCACGGTTTTTCCTCTAGATCGCGTTTCTGCGGAGCTCGGGTGGAGCCCTGCTGAGACAAGGTCATCACCAACCTCCGGAGCGCCGTCACGCTGCCGGAGAACTCTTCTACCTCTCCGTCTCTCTTGCTGGATCAAGAAGGCCGAGATCATCGTCGAGCTGTACGTGTGCTGAACGCGGAGGTGCCGTCCGTTCGGTACTAGATCGTGGGACTGATCGCGGGATTGTTCGCGGGGCGGATCGAGGGACGTGAGGACGTTCCACTACATCAACCGCGTTCTCTAACACTTCTGTTGTACGGTCTACAAGGGTACGTAGATCACTCATCCCCTCTCGTAGATGGACATCACCATGATAGGTCTTCGTGCGCGTAGGAAAATTTTTGTTTCCCATGCGACGTTCCCCAACAGTGGCATCATGAGCTAGGTTCATGCGTAGATGTCTTCTCGAGTAGAACACAAAAGTTTTTTGTGGGCGGTGATGTGCGTTTTGCTGCCCTCCTTAGTCTTTTCTTGATTCCGCGGTATTGTTGGATTGAAGCGGCTTGGACCGACATTACTCGTACGCTTACGAGAGACTGGTTTCATCGTTACGAGTAACCCCCTTTGCTCAAAGATGAGTGGCAAGTGACGGTTTCTCCAACTTTAGTTGAATCGGATTTGACCGAGGAGGTCCTTGGATGAGGTTAAATAGCAACTCATATATCTCCGTTGTGGTGTTTGCGTAAGTAAGATGCGATCCTACTAGATGCCCTTGGTCACCACGTAAAACATGCAACAACAAAATTAGAGGACGTCTAACTTGTTTTTGCAGGGTATGCTTGTGATGTGATATGGCCAACGATGTGATGTGATATATTGGATGTATGAGATGATCATGTTGTAATAGAAATATCGACTTGCACGTCGATGGTACGGCAACCGGCAGGAGCCATAGGGTTGTCTTTATAGTAACGTTTGTGCTTGCAGATGCGTTTACTATTTTGCTAGGATGTAGCTTTGGTAGTAATAGCATGAGTAGCACGACAACCCCGATGGCAACACGTTGATGGATGATCATGGTGTGGCGCCGGTGACAAGAAGATCGTGCCAGTGCTTTGGTGATGGAGATCAAGAAGCACGTGATGATGGCCATATCATGTCACTTATGAATTGCATGTGATGTTAATCCTTTTTATGCACCTTATTTTGCTTAGAACGACGATAGCATTATGAGGTGATCTCTCACTAAAATTTCAAGACGAAATTGTGTTCTCCCCGACTGTGCACCATTGCTACAGTTCATCGTTTCGAGACACCACGTGATGATCGGGTGTGATAGACTCAACGTTCACATACAACGGTTGCAAAACAGTTGCGCACGCGGAACACTCGGGTTAAGCTTGACGAGCCTAGCATGTGCAGACATGGCCTCGGAACACATGAGACCGAAAGGTCGATCATGAATCATATAGATGATATGATTAGCATAGGGATGCTTACCACTGAAACTATACTCAACTCACGTGATGATCGGACTTGGGATAGTGCAAGTGGATCATGAACCACTCAAATGACTAGAGAGATGTACTTTTTGAGTGGGAGTTTAGCATATAATTTGACTAAGTTAAACTCTAATTATCTTGAACATAGTCTAAGTCCACTTTGAATATATTTGTGTTGTAGATCATGGCTCACGCGACAGTCATCCTGAATTTTAATACGTTCCTAGAGAAAGCTAAGTTGAAAGATGATGGAAGCAACTTTGTAGACTGGGCTCGTAATCTTAAGCTAATCTTACAAGCTGGGAAGAAGGATTATGTCCTTAATGCTGCGCTAGGAGATGAACCACCTGCTACGGCTGATCAGGATGTTAAGAACGCTTGGTTAGCACGTAAGGAGGACTACTCAATAGTTCAATGTGCAGTCTTGTATGGCTTAGAACCGGGACTTCAACGTCGCTTTGAGCGTCATGGAGCATTTGAGATGTTCTAGGAGTTGGAGTTTATCTTTCAGAAGAACGCCCGGATCGAGAGGTATGAGACCTCCGATAAATTCTATGCTTGCAAGATGGAGGAAAACTCGTCTGTCAGTGAACATGTGCTGAAAATGTCTGGGTACTCAAACCGTCTAGCTGAGCTCGGGATTGAACTCCCGCAAGAAGCTATCACTGACAGAATCCTTCAATCACTGCCGCCAAGCTACAAAGGCTTTGTGTTGAACTACAACATGCAAGGGATGAACAAGTCTCCCAGCGAGTTGTTTGCGATGTTGAAAGTCGCAGAGTCTGAACTCCGTAAAGAGCATCAAGTGTTGATGGTGAATAAGACCGTAAGTTTCAAGAGAAACGGCAAAGGCAAGAAGGGCAATTCGAAGAAGAGCGGCAAGCCTGTTGCCAATCCGCCGAAGAAACCCAAAGCTGGACCTAAGCCTGAAACGGAGTGTTTCTATTGCAAGGGTATGGGTCACTGGAAGCGCAATTGCCCCAAGTATCTGGCAGATAAGAAGGCGGGCAAAGAAAAATCAGGTATATTTGATATACATGTTATTGATGTGTACTTAACCGGCTCTCGTAGTAGTGCCTGGGTATTCGATACCGGTTCTGTTGCTCATATTTGCAACTCGAAGCAGGAACTGCGGAATAGACGAAGGCTGGCGAAAGATGAAGTGACGATGCGCGTAGGAAATGGTTCCAAGGTTGATGCAATCGCCGTCGGCACAGTGTCACTTCAGCTACCATCGGGATTAGTGATGAACTTAAATCATTGTTATTTAGTGCCTGCGTTGAGCATGAACATTATATCTGGATCTTGTTTATTGCGAGACGGTTACTCTTTTAAGTCAGAGAATAATGGTTGTTCTATTTCTATGAGTAACATCTTTTATGGTCATGCACCGAATGTGAGAGGATTGTTCATATTGAATCTTGATAGCGATACGCATATACATAACATTGAGACCAAAAGAGTTAGAGTAAACAATGATAGCGCCATATTTCTGTGGCACTGCCACTTAGGTCATATTGGTGTAAAGCGCATGAAGAAACTCCATGCTGATGGACTTTTGGAGTCACTTGACTTTGATTCACTTGACACGTGCGAACCATGCCTCATGGGCAAGATGACTAAAACTCCGTTCTCCGGAACAATGGAGCGTGCAAGTGACTTATTGGAAATCATACATACCGATGTGTGTGGTCCGATGAGCGTGGAGGCACACGGCGGATATCGTTATTTTCTCACCTTCACTGACGATTTGAGTAGGTATGGCTATGTCTACTTGATGAAGCATAAGTCTGAAACATTTGAAAAGTTCAAGCAATTTCAGAGTGAAGTGGAAAATCATCGTAATAAGAAGATCAAGTTCCTACGGTCTGATCGTGGGGGTGAATATCTAAGTTTCGAGTTTGATGATCACTTAAGAAAATGTGGAATTGTTTCACAGTTGACACCGCCTGGAACACCACAGCGTAATGGTGTGTCCGAACGTCGTAATCGTACTTTGTTAGAGATGGTGCGATCTATGATGTCTCTTACTGATTTGCCATTATCATTTTGGGGTCATGCATTAGAAACAGCTGCATTCACTTTAAATAGGGCACCATCAAAATCCGTTGAGACGACACCATACGAACTGTGGTATGGCAAAAGGCCAAAGTTTTCGTTTCTTAAAGTTTGGGGATGTGATGCTTATGTCAAAAAGCTTCAGCCTGAAAAGCTGGAACCCAAAGCGGAAAAGTGGGTCTTCGTAGGTTACCCAAAAGAGACAGTTGGGTACACCTTCTATCTCAAATCCGAGGGCAAAGTATTTGTTGCTAAGACGGAGCTTTTCTCGAGAAGGAGTTTCTCTCGAGAGAATTGAGTGGGAGGAAGATAGAACTTGACGAGGTTATCGAACCTATCATCCCTCTGGATGGTGGCGCAGGGCAAGGGGAAACCTCTGTCATTGCGACGCCGGTTGAGGAGGAAGTTAATGATGATGATCATGAAACTCCAGTTCAAGTTTCTGTTGAACCACGCAGGTCGACGAGATCACGTGCTGCTCCAGAGTGGTACGGTAATCCCGTCTTATCAATCATGTTGTTAGACAACAATGAACCTGCAAGTTATGAAGAAGCAATGGTGGGCCCAGATTCCAACAAATGGCTAGAAGCCATGAAATCCGAGATAGGATCCATATATGAGAACAAAGTATGGACTTTGGAGATACTACCTGAGGGCCGCAAGGCTATTCAGAACAAATGGATCTTTAAGAAAAAGACGGACGCTGACGGCAATGTGACCGTTTATAAAGCTCGACTTGTGGCAAAGGGTTTTTCACAAGTTCCAGGAGTTGACTACGATGAGACTTTCTCACCCGTAGCGATGCTTCAGTCCGTCAGAATCATGTTAGCAATAGCTGCATTTTTCGATTATGAAATCTGGCAGATGGATGTCAAAACGGCGTTCCTTAACGGTTTCCTTAAGGAAGAGTTGTATATGATGCAACCCGAAGGTTTTGTCGATCCTAAGAATGCTAACAAGGTATGCAAGCTCCAGCGATCCATTTATGGACTGGTGCAAGCATCTCGGAGTTGGAACAAATGCTTTGATGAGGTGATCAAAGCATTTGGGTTTATACAAGTGGTTGGAGAATCTTGTATTTACAAGAAAGTGAGTGGGAGCTCTCTGGCGTTCTAATATTATATGTGGATGACATATTACTGATTGGAAACAACGTAGAGTTTTTGGAGAGCATAAAAGGTTACTTGAATAAAAGTTTCTCTATGAAGGACCTAGGAGAAGCTGCTTACATTCTAGGCATTAAGATCTATAGGGATAGATCAAAACGCCTGATAGGACTTTCACAAAGCACATACCTTGATAAAGTTTTGAAAAGGTTCAAAATGGAACAGTCCAAGAAAGGGTTCTTGCCAGTTTTACAAGGTACAAGATTGAGTAAGACTCAGTGCCTAGCAACTGATGAAGATAGAGAGCATATGCGCTTCGTCCCCTATGCTTCAGCCATAGGTTCTATCATGTATGCGATGTTGTGCACTAGACCGGATGGTAGCCTGGCCATAAGTATGGCAGGCACGTTCTAGAGTAATCCAGGAGTGGGTCACTGGACAGCGGTAAAGAATATCCTGAAGTACCTGAAAAGGACTAAGGAGATGTTTCTCGTGTATGGAGGTGACGAAGAGCTCGCCGTAAAAGGTTACGTCGATGCAAGATTTGACACAGATCCGGACGACTCTAAGTCGCAAACCGGATACGTATTTATTCTTAATGGGGGTGCAGTAAGCTGGTGCAGTTCCAAGCAAAGCGTCGTAGCAGATTCTACATGTGAAGCGGAGTACATGGCTGCCTCGGAGGCGGCTAAGGAGGGTGTCTGGATGAAGCAGTTCATGACGGATCTTGGAGTGGTGCCAAGCGCACTGAATCCAATAACCTTGTTCTGTGACAACACTGGTGCCATTGCCTTAGCAAAGGAACCACGGTTTCACAAGAAGACCAGACACATCAAACAACGCTTCAACCTCATCCGCGACTACGTCGAGGAAGAGGACGTAAATATATGCAAAGTGCACACGGATCTCAATGTAGCAGACCCGCTGACTAAACCTCTTCCACGGCCAAAACATGACCGACACCAGAACTGTATGGTGTTAGATTTATTACAATGTAATTCGCATGGTGATGTGAGGGCTAGATTATTGACTCTAGTGCAAGTGAGATACTGTTGGAATTATGCCCTAGAGGCAATAATAAATATAGTTATTATTATAATTCCTGTATCAAGATAATAGTTTATTATCCATGCTATAATTGTATTGAATGAAGACTCATTTACATGTGTGGATACATAGACAAAACACCGTCCCTAGCATGCCTCTAGTTGGCTAGCCAGTTGATCGATGATAGTCAGTGTCTTCTGATTATGAACAAGGTGTTGTTGCTTGATAACTGGATCACGTCATTGGGAGAATCACGTGATGGACTAGACCCAAACTAATAGACGTAGCATGTTGATCGTGTCATTTTGTTGCTACTGTTTTCTGCGTGTCAAGTATTTATTCCTATGACCATGAGATCATATAACTCACTGACACCGGAGGAATGCTTTGTGTGTATCAAACGTCGCAACGTAACTGGGTGACTATAAAGGTGCTCTACAGGTATCTCCGAAGGTGTTAGTTGAGTTAGTATGGATCAAGACTGGGATTTGTCACTCCGTGTGACGGAGAGGTATCTCGAGGCCCACTCGGTAATACAACATCACACACAAGCCTTGCAAGCAATGTAACTTAGTGTAAGTTGCGGGATCTTGTATTACGGAACGAGTAAAGAGACTTGCCGGTAAACGAGATTGAAATAGGTATGCGGATACTGACGATCGAATCTCGGGCAAGTAACATACCGAAGGACAAAGGGAATGACATACGGGATTATACGAATCCTTGGCACTGAGGTTCAAACGATAAGATCTTCGTAGAATATGTAGGATCCAATATGGGCATCCAGGTCCCGCTATTGGATATTGACCGAGGAGTCTCTCGGGTCATGTCTACATAGTTCTCGAACCCGCAGGGTCTGCACACTTAAGGTTCGATGTTGTTTTATGCGTATTTGAGTTATATGGTTGGTTACTGAATGTTGTTCGGAGTCCCGGATGAGATCACGGACGTCACGAGGGTTTCCGTAATGGTCCGGAAAGGAAGATTGATATATAGGATGACCTCATTTGATTACCGGAAGGTTTTCGGAGTTACCGGGAATGTACCGGGAATGACGAATGGGTTCCGGGAGTTCACCGGGGGGGCAACCCACCCCGGGGAAGCCCATAGGCCTTGGGGGAGACACACCAGCCCTTAGTGGGCTGGTGGGACAGCCCACAAGTGCCCTATGCGCCAAGGAGAAGAAAATCAAGAGAGAAAAAAAAAAGGAGGAGGTGGGAAGGGAGGGGGACTCCCTCCCACCAAACCTAGTCCAACTCGGTTTGGGGGGGGGGAGAGTCCTCCCCCTTGGACTCGGCCGACCCCCTTGGGGCTCCTTGAGCCCCAAGGCAAGGCCCCCTCCCTCCCACCTATATATACAGAGGTTTTAGGGCTGATTTGAGACGACTTTTCCACGGCAGCCCGACCACATACCTCCACGGTTTTTCCTCTAGATCGCGTTTTTGCGGAGCTCGGGCGGAGCCCTGCTGAGACAAGGTCATCACCAACCTTCGGAGCGTCGTCACGCTGCCGGAGAACTCTTCTACCTCTCCGTCTCTCTTGCTGGATCAAGAAGGCCGAGATCATCGTCGAGCTGTACGTGTGCTGAACGCGGAGGTGCCGTCCGTTCGGTACTAGATCGTGGGACTGATCGCGGGATTGTTTGCGGGGAGGATCGAGGGACGTGAGGACGTTCCACTACATCAACCGCGTTCTCTAACGCTTCTGCTGTACGGTCTACAAGGGTACGTAGATCACTCATCCCCTCTCATAGATGGACATCACCATGATAGGTCTTCGTGTGCGTAGGAAAATTTTTGTTTCCCATGCGACGTTCCCCAACAGTATGTAGGCTGCGGTGGCCCAGTAGGGGGTATTTTTCTACATTAATACTTTTTAGTTCATTCTTTTTAACAATTAAATACTTTGATAATTTTAGTTGATACTTTTTTGGTTCTTTTTAGTTCATTCTTTTAACAAATAAATAGTTTGATAAGTTTAGTTAATATTTTACAACCCTTTTGACTTCATTTGTATTTTTCTTGCATTTACTCATTTTTTGAGCTAAATGAACCTAAAATTGAAAAGCACTTCAAATGAATTCTCAAAAGATTAAAAGTTGGCATGGTATCATCATTTCACTCAAATAGCATGTGTTACAAAGTTGAGAAGTTTACGGCAAAAACTAGATGCACTTCGTGTACAAAATCGACAATCTCTTTCGAAGTATCAAGGTTTCGTACGAAAACTCATGTGTTACGAAGGGATTTATTTTTTTTAACTTATTTCAACTCCAGACTTTTTGTGCATTCAACATGTACCATTGAAAGCATCATCAATTTTCAACCCTTTTTGACTTCATTTGGTATTTTTCTTACATTTACTCATTTTTTTGAGCTAAATGACCCTAAAATTGAAAAGCACTACAAATAAACACTGAAAAAGTTGAAAGTTGGCATGGTATCATCATTTCAGCCACATAGCATGTTTTAAAAAGTTGAGAGGGTTACGACAAAAACTGAATGCACTTCGTGTACAAAATCAACAATCTCTTTCGAAGTATCACGGTTTCACATGAAAACTCATGTGTTATCAAGGGATTTCATTTTTTTCAACTTCTATCAACTCCAGACTTTTTGTGCGTTCAACATGCACCATTCAAATCCGCATCATCAATTTTCAACCCTTTTCGACTTCATTTGGTTATTTTCTTGCATTTACTCATTTTTTGAGATAAATGATCCTAAAATTGAAAAGCACTACAAATGAACTCTGAAAAGGTTGAAAGTTGGCATGATATCATCATTTAGTTGATTCTTTTTAGTTCATTATTTTGAGTTAATATTTTAGTTTATTCTTTGTAACAAATAAATACATTAATATTTTTTGTTAATATTATATTTAACTGCAGTGATATTGTAGATCAAAGAAGTCATCGGAATTTGTGGAGAGAAAGTATTTACTTTTTCTTCGCGTGTGTTGCTTATTACGTCGTAGATCACAATACATACATCACAATGCTTGAGAAAGGTTGCTCACATCATACTAAATATTCTTACACACAAACCATACTTCAACACGGACATAATAGAAATAATAGTTCAGATATCCATTACAGAAAGTACTTCAATCCTACTCTTCCGGATTGCAAACCTACTCGTCCAAATCAGGAGAGACCCCCCAAGCACTACATTATAGAGATAAAAGTGTTCGTCCTTGCAAACACTACTCGTCTTCTGTATCAGAATACCCCGAAGTAGGAGATACTAGCGGTACGAGGCGACGTTGCCGATAATTGCAGATCCGAATCATGTAGTACAACTCGTATGCAACATACCCATCTATTGTTGCATACTCAAAGTTGATAGGGTCAAGTGGAGTCTTCTCCCAAAGTCTGTGCCCTGACTTAGGGAATTTTATCTTCATATCAGCATACTCCTCGTCGATCAGGGCGGCTGCCATATGAGCCATTGAAGTCTTGTCATGCTCAAGCATGAACCTGCCCTGAAGATCAATGTGGAATTCAGCTGGTATCTCAATACCACAAGTGCGCCTCATCTTGATCTTGTCATTCATTATATCAACGCTAGCAAAATATATGTCGTTGTGAAGGAACTCCATGAGTTTTGGACAGTGCTTGTCAATACGGCAACAACAAAATGAAACAAATGTGTTAAATACTATATTTTACAACAAGTATAATAGAATCATAACAAGTATAATTCGGCAAAGTATAATAAGAAGCATAACAAGTATAATAAGAATCATAACAAGTTTCCTATTTCCTATGCATTTCATATCCTATGAATAAAAAAAGCCCCTAAACTATGTCATGTTCGCACGATGGCAAATATGTACAAGGAAAATTCTTATGCAATTTTCCTATCCTATTCCTATCCCCCTAATTCATACTGATATGCAATTTTCCTAATCCTTCTATTCCTATGCAATTTTCAATTCCTATGCAACTTCCCAGACGCGGGAATCGAACGGTTTGGACCTTTAGTCCCGGTTTGAGCCACAAGCCGGGACTAAAAGGGCTCGCGACAGGCGAACGGTTGCCACAACCCCTTTAGTCCTGGTGCGTGGCTCAAACCGGGACTAAAGGTCCCATCTGAACCGGGACTGACGGCTGTCGATGTCCGGCCGACGCCCTGCCCTCACGAATCGGGACTGATTCTCACATTGATCCCGGTTCGTTACAGAACCGGGATTAAAGCCCTTTCATCGGCTGAACCAAAGCCCCGTTTTCTACTAACGACCAATCAATGATCATCTTTCATAGTGTTGAGATATGACACACTGTATACATGTAATATACTATCAAGTACTTCCTGAGTTGCTAAATATAAATCTTTTTAGACATTTCAACACGGGACTATAGGAAGTAAAATGGATGAATTAATCTACACATACACGTACTGGCTTAATAGTGAAATCTTTAGAAAGATTTATATTTAGAAACGGAGTAAGTAAAATCTTTTCGGACTCGGGGATCCTGTGCATCTCTCCACCGCCGATATGCACTATACATTGTGGTTTCGTACGAGCAAAGACAAATAGAGCATCCCTTTTGCATCCGAGCAAAAACTAGAAGCACGACTTGCATATACCCCATCGTCGTACTGACGCATCGACAGATACACGTACTGGCTTAACTCTGGATTCCAAGCACCCACCTATCATCTTCTCATATGAGAGAGAGAGAGAGACGCACGGAAGGCATGCATGAACACGCACACACGAACGACATGAGGTAGGGGGCAAACAGAATAGTCCCGATCCCCCATGAATGCGATAGCTTGGGGGAGGTGGCGGAACAGGATCGAGAGGAGCATATGTAATTATACGTCCCACAGTACACTGTTGCGGCCGCATTTAAGCCCACTACTGTTCAACATCTGCCTCCGTTCCATTACACCTTTCAGTACCTGTCGATCGGTTGGGCGCTAGCTACGGATATCCTGCATGCCTGCCATTGCTGTCGCTCGCAAGCAAAGCTCTCGTCTAGTAGTACGTGGTGGTAATACCCTGCCATCACAGTGCATACAGCCACAGTTATACCCTGCTGCCGATCTGCCAATCTCTCTCTGCAAAACGGAGGTCATGTAGAACTCTGCGTCAGCAAGTGCACACAACCCACTCGATTTACACATGCAACTAAAATTAAGATGCACCCATACATGCACACTCTAATGCAACTCCCAACTAATTACTAGCATGGGCAGATCCGGGGGCATGTGAGAGATAGCCCTAACATATGTGCAATATTTTGATGCTAGTAATATGCCTCACGAAAATGACCAGTGTAGGACTGGCAACATGGAGGACGTTTTAAAAATACCATTTTCCACAGCCCATTTTCTTTTGAGAACATAAGTGCAGACAGAAATGCCTATATAACACGTTCCAGAAAAAAATCATAACAATATAACTTTGTATGTGGAGTAGACAAAAAAAGACAAATACATACATGAAAATGGGCCAATTGTATTCTGTTGTTGGGCCTGGATTTTGTGTGTGTGTGTGTGTGTGTGTGTGTGTGTAACATGCAAATCTTAATATTTTTGATAGAAAATTTACAGACCCATCACAAATATGCATAGGGTTTTAAAATATCTTTTTTGATTGTTTCTTAAACTTGGAAATATCATTTTTGAGAGTGGATTTTTAGCTCCCGGGTGCCTAGGCACCTTCTATGAACAGTAATATCAAAAAAATAAAAAATAAAATCTAAAAAATCTAAAACTTTGCAGAATCAAAGATGATCAAACTTTGTAGGTGTTTGCAAATTTTCATGCCAAAAAAATATTTGTGGAGCTCTACACACGAAAACGATTACAGTACTTTAAGTTTTGAGCACTTTTAGCATCAAAATCTGAAACTTGTTTGTGCATCTTTCTCTACATGATATTTTGGCAAGAAAATTTGCAAGAACGTACAAAGTTTGATCATTTTTTATGCTGCAAAGTTTTAGATTTTTTAGATTTTTTTCTATTTTTTATTTTACTGTTCATAGAGGGTGCCTAGGCACCCGTGTGCTATCACACTTTTCTCTATCATTTTTTTACTTTAGAAAAATATGTAACCTGCTCCATGTAGCCTGTCCTACAAAACTTCACACTGTTCTGCACCAGCCCTAATATATACCTGTTCAGGTGTATCTTGATGCCACTCACGAAGTACATATGAGGATTTTGAGGAGAAAATTGAGAAGTCAGTTGGAATTCCACTTATCACGCTTATTTTCGTAATGTGGATTTGGTGCGATCTTTTTCTTCAAATTAAAATAAGTGTACTTCTCGCATTAGAATACATCTCTTGTGAGCTAGCGAATGAGAATGATGTAATTAACAGTTTTTATATCCAACCTTATTAGATTGAACTTGTTATTTTTTGTGGGATAAATTGGACTTGATTATACTAGTGTGTGTGAGGATTGTTAAAAGATGTCGTTTTATCATCATGTGTAACGTTAGCAAAGACCAATTTGATGGGTGACAAACTATTAAATAGTGTGCTTGTTCATATTTATTAAGCAGAATATCTTCACGAAAGAAAGTCATAATAGTGTCATATCTTTGATAATTTATTATGCTACAAACTGGTACCAAACTATTTATAGTACAATTTGACTAATATTAAGCTTATGCAATATATTTGCGTTGTTCAAACATCACAGCTAGATAGTGTAGGTGAATCGTGGCACTCACCCAGCCATAAGCTATCTAAGAGGGTGTTTGGATACGTTTTAGTCCCATGACTAAAAGTAGTGAAACTAAAACTTGCTAGCCAAACCCATGCTTGGATCCAAATACTAAAAAGACTAAAATCAAGTTAATAAGCATTTATTATCCTCCAAACCCTCCAATCCAAAACTCGCATGTGTTAAAGGAGAGGAGTTAAATGAGGAGAGAGATGACTAATCCATATTTTAGTAGGGGTACCCCTGACTAAAAGATTTTAGCCTCAAGACTAGTTTTAGCCTCTCTTTAGTCAGGGGTGTTTGGAACTTTAGCCTCTTAAAGAGACTATTTTTAATTAGACTAGTTTTAGTCACTTGGATCTAAGCACCCTCTAAGATAATTAAAAGTCTTTGGCCTTCAAGAATCAAGATCGACCAAACCGTATATGCATGGCCGAGTTATTTGGGGGGGGGGGGTGATGTACATGCTCCCCACGTATGACGCCTTAACGGTTCATGTTTTTTATTTTCCATGGTAGGATACATCCTTTGCATCTTGCATTTTTCATTTTTTTCTAGAAATACTCATAAATTTATTTATACTTGCAATCATTACATGTATAATCCTTTGGATTAACAATTCAAGAAACTACAAATGAACTCCTACAACATTTTTTTCGAAAGGAGGATAACCCCTGGCCTCTGCATCAGGACGATTCAAGCAACTATTTTATTAATTATTCATCAAGACCTTACAAGATAATACTCCATATGTTTTTAAATATAAGTCTTTTAAGATATTTCACTAGGGGTCTACATATGTAGTAAAATGAGTGAATCTACACTCTATAGTATGTTTATATGCATCCGTATGTAGTCCATTAGTGGAACCTCTAGAAAGACTTATATTTAGGAACGAAGGGAGTACATCAGTAAGCCTGAAACGACAACATCTATTGTTATTCATATCGACTTGATAAAGCGGTGCAGATTGTGTGAGTCGCATACCCACACCTCACACCAAAGCCCAACATCTAAAGCCGGAGGCCCCAACCAAGCTGCATTGTCGGGTCTGGGGAACACACCGATCTGACGCACTCACAATGGTCACCGCACACGAAAACTTGAGAGGCCGCCGCCGCCACCGTCTTCCATTGTTCCATCTTCAGAGAAGGTACTGACGCATCGACCCTGTCATGCCCAACTAATGTCGACGTCACCACGACGCTAGACATTGCGACCATCCTTCGCTTTTCATCAACACACGTCCACCGTCAAAACCCCGCAGCTCCAGGCCGTAGAGACCCGCCATTGTCGAGGTTCCAGATACCATGTCTCTCATCCTTCACGAACACCACCTGCTGCCGCTGGTCCCATCCCCTCCATCTGCAGTTCCTCTAACCGAGCACCCGAACACCCCTAGCGGCACCCAAGAAGGGCACGACACACATAGTGTAACCGCCGCTAAATCTGAGAAGAATTTGAGTCTTCACTCGGGCATGGGTCGAAATGTAGGGGAGAGAACTCAGAAGTGCCTTCAATAAGGAGAACTGCGACCTTGATCGTCGCCGCCGTCGGGATGAGCAAGCCATCCAGAGTCTCCTCCGGTCCGAATCCACCTATACCAGTGTCGCCAACGCATTGAGGTCGACCGCAGAGACCGTAAGCCACCAAGTGCGGCGAAGAGAGCTGAGCAAGGAGGAGATCCACCATAGCGTTGTTGCGCCCCGTATAGCATCGCGCCCCAACCCGATAAGTTCAAGCCGCGTAGAACTCTCAACACGAGAGGGAGTAGGCTCCCTGCCGCCGCCCATGCCAGGCAGGCTTTGCCCATCGAGACGCCTCGACGGCGGCAAGGGGAGAGGAGGATGAGGAAGGACGGTGGACGACGGTGTCTAGTGGCTCCTCCATCGCCTGCGAGAGCGCTAGAGGACTAAAATGCTTCAGCTACATCTTCGTGTTATTAATCTTTGCAAGATGAAATGCTTTCAAGATTCCGATAGGAAACTGCAATTAGACTAGTGTAGTCGTATTGTTGCTTGTTTACCAACACAAACATGATTACCAATAAAGATTTTTGAAAATCCATTGAGTTGCCGATCTAAAAAGATAGGAAGCCATGAGCGATGAACGTGCTTGGGCCATAAATGATCCTTGGGAGTTTAATGCTGTCAAATCACCAAATCTTCACCGTAATGTCGAGAAAAGATTCCTACTTTATAAAGAGCTAACTCAAGACAAGCAACAAGACACACCGATATAAACTCTTTAGATCCGAACAATCGAATCAACAAGGACACAACCTGCCTTCATGGTGCCACCAAAAAGGCTAGACTAGTTTAACTCACAAAAAAAAAATCACAACCACCACTAGACATTGATGATGAAATAATATTTTTCTCACGAACCGAGTCCCCCTCACCTCTGAGTGCTAAGATTACAACAAAAGGTGAGGGGACTAAAGATATCTCTCGTCGTCACTGTTCTTTCTGAAACCATATCATATTTTTTTTACATAATACAGACGCAAACGCTCATATAAACGCGCATACACTCACTCATATAAATGTATATATGCACATCCTACCTCTATAATCACCTCCTTCTTAAACCCTAGCCAACTCTTCATCTCTGTCCCGCCCACCAGGAGCAGCTCAGGATTAGTGTATGCATGGACAAACGGACGGACGTATGGGCCCACCATGCATAAACAGCTGGGCCTTGGATAGCTAGGCTCGGATCTATGGGGGCCCATCCTAACTATGGTGGGCTTGCTTGCTTACGGAGTGTAGCAGCTGGATGTCTTTGGACGGTAGCCTGTGACTGGAGGCAGGTCCTTCCTTTTCCGCTGTTCATTTGAATCGGAGGAATTGATTGTGTGTAGCTGCTGTCCCTTCGCAGATTCGATTTTCATAGCCTTCTGGTCTGATCCTAGAGCTCTATGCAGTAGTACTCCACTTCGTCTCCGTCAACTTACATGAGCAAATGAAAGGGACCCTATAGAAGATTAAACACTTGCTGAATGCTGATGGTAACTTCGGTTTGACCATGAATGAATCACTATTCAAGACGCAGTCCTTCCCTTCACCAGGATCTTCTGAAAACGACCGACGGTCCATTCTTCGCAGAAGCAAAGAGAACCATAGCTCCTAGTATAGCATAGTGCACTCAAGTTCACTTGTTTTGAATCAAGGTCAATGATAGCCGGTAAGCCAACTAACAAAACACCTTGATGGTTGAGCTGGTACGTCGTCCGGCTGTTTCAAAGCAGAAGAACCCGCCCTGCCAAAGGACCCTTTCTGTGCTGATGCTCTCCCTGAACGAAGTTCTCTTCATACATATGTATATAAAGTACTCCCTCCGTTTCTAAATATAAGTCTTTTAAGCGATTTTACTAAGGGTCTATATACGAAGCAAAATGATTGCATTTATATACTCTAAAGTATGTCTATATACATCCGTATGTAGTTCATTAGTGAAATCTCTGTAAAAACTTATATTAGGAACGGAGGGAGTATATACTATAGTCTATATACAACAAAACCAATAGGAATGGTGGTATATGCGTAGGAGTAGGTTTCTTTGTTCGTACGTGCGCTCAACTAGGTCTTCGTTGATGCATGTTAAAAAATTAATCAAATTTGACTGCATAATGAATTTTAAAATACCGGCTGGCGAAAGAAGCTAGCTAATAGATGGTGGTCCGACGAACGAGCTCTAGGTATATTTTGGGAGTTCAAACTGTAACCTGACAGTGCATCTGTATTTTAGCGAGGACTATTTACGAGCATTTCAACTTTCGTCATCATTCATACATCTTTCGCACAGATTTGTTCAACTCCTATGTATGATTAGACATATATATGGATAGCTAGGTCCTGGAAGTTGGACGGAGGCGTAGTGCTACATATAATGCACATGTAAATTGATTTTTTCCGTAGTCAACAGTTTCGCTAGCGACAAGGTCGATGTATTATTAGTAATCCTTTCCAACTTATTATGATGTCCCATTTTCTGTTTGTAAACTTATTAGTAGTCGTCATGTGACTTCAAAAAATTAAGGCAGTCAGCTTATTAAGTTAACGGGAAACATAATGGAAGGGTTGTTCTGTCGAATTCTCCGGTACGGTACACACAACCGATGAGGGCCTAGGTGTTTTTTTTGTTCCAAAGGAGGATAAGCAACTAGCTTCAGCATCATGGTGATGAACACAGCGAACTCGAGCCTAACTGTATTTTTTAAACAATACTCCCATCGTCCTGAAATACTTGTCATGAGAATGGATATAACTACGTATATTTTAGTTCTAGATATAAAAAAATTATTCATTTGCGTGGTAAATAATCCCGGACCGAGAGATTATAATATACCTACAGCTAGAAGTAATAAAATGTGAAACAAAATTAAGAATCCTATAAAAAGTGCCCACTTTCCCTACGCAATGCCTAGCATGCAGTAGCCATCAGGGTGCATCGTCCCGCTTGATGAAGAGGAGGGAGAGATCAATATTAATGAATAAATGAATAAAATCTGCCGTCCTCGAAAGGAAAAGTACTACAACTGTTATCATGATGTAGTCACATGGATAACGAGATGAGGTAGATTTTGTCAACTGTTGACAAGCTTTGACTCAGACTAACAAAGGGAATCCTATATATTTTCTGAATCGGATTAACTAATCTGTGGTTAATTAACTTATAATCCAGTGTCACGGGCAATAGGTATTGACTGAGAATCTCTTAGTCCTCGACACACGCGGGCCTACATGTTGGTGCACCGACGATGCATACTCATGACACGGTGGACTTTGATGTCCCCTTTTGCATGACTAGTTTGCCACTATGTTCAGAGCTTTTGTTGCCTAGTTCACGATGGCGTGGCTAAATTTCGAATCAGCCTCTAGCTTCCCTAGATCGTGTGTAATCATCGGTCATGCATGCACGCATATATTTTTTTCTTTTTTGAATGTCGGGAGAACTGCCAAATTCATTGATTAGAAGAAGGTATTACAAGAACGGACTGCTCAGTTTATTGTGAAAAATCGGGTAAAAATAATAACAACGTCTAACTAGAGTAGACCTAGAGCACCACAAGACATACAAGGCGCCGGAAGACGAAACCCCACAACACATCCGGTCGGGCACTCGAGCGTCTTCGCTGCTACGAGAGTGCACACTCACAACCGCCGTATTATACTGGGCAGCCGCGAGCATATCCGCACACCTCGAGAACATCGGAGAGGAACGATAGGTCCGAAAGAGCAAAAACCTATGCCCCACCAATCTCCCCAGCCAAGCCGACATAGCTCGTCCGACGCAATTGCATGTGAAGGATGCTCCCGTTGCTCTCCTCGTCGACCAAAGCAGCCTGCTCCAAACGAAAGCACCACCAAAGACTCCACACACTTCCAAACGTTGCCTCCTCTAAAAACCACCGCATCACCAACAACCAAGTGCTCCATCGCCAGATTTTGCTCCAAAGCAATGCTTCCAACGAAGTAATGACACCACGGGTGCCACCATTGCATACGGTTTTCACCGGGAGACAAGAACATGGGGCCAGAAGAGTTGTCGGACCCCTCGATGGCGCCTCCAACAAGGAAAAATCATACCCAAGGGCATCATTCGCCATTCACTCAGACCGAAGTTGAGCATGACTTTCATTGAGGAGCCGAACACCTATGTCGGGGACGACGTCTCCGGCACACCACCACCAAACCAGAGCAGCACATGCCACCTGCTGCACCTCATAGAACTCGCCGGAGCACCACCGGTGGCGCCGTGCCATAGCAACCCGGAGGTCGTGCCAAGACCACGCCATCGCGGACCGCAAGCCTGGTGTGGAGCCACCTCGCACCCGCTGGAAGCAAACCGCTGGCCGAACCACCTCCGGCCCCCAGCTACTAGGGTGCCAGATCTGGCCGTCAACGACCTGTCAGATCCGGCAGCACCAAGCCACGGCACCGCCCACCGCGGGGATCCCGCGCGCCCGCGTCCTCCCACACCCGCTGCAAAGGCGCCAGAGGCCGCCTCGCCCAGCATCAAACCGGAAGAGGCCAGACGTGCCCCGGCAACCCACAGCGGCCCCGCGCCCAAAGGGCCCACGACCTCCTCGCGCCGGCGGCGCGCGCAGGCTGAAGCTCTCCGCCAAGGTGCGGCGGGCAGCGCCTGCCCTTGCTCAGCCGCCCACCGCAACGCGCAACTCGCCTCGCACACGCCGCCACCCTCCACACCATGTCGGATACGCCAGCGGAATCACCCCGCCTCCGCCTTCCTCGGGGCCGGCCCGAACTTCGCCGGCGAGCGCCCTCTGGCGGCGACAAGACAGGTGGGAGGTAGTGGGGAGAGGGTGGTGGCGCTAGGGTTTCTCCCCCCGAGCCGCTAGAGCAAGGCGATGCGGGGGTTGGGAGCAGGTGGTGGTTGCAGGCATATATTTGGATCAAGCAAATTCTCGGATGCATATGTACTCGAGTATGTACTGTAGATCTGTGGTATTAAGCGCCTACCGCACATGCTATCTACTCCTTCCGAATGATATTACTTGTCGCTCAAACGAATGTTATTGAAGGAATTATCATATATTACATATTCATTTGAATATAAATATAAATAAAACATGTTGATATGAATCCCTCAAAGATAGTATATATAAAAAGCTCAAAATAGGACCACATGCCCACAACACGTGTCGACCAGTCAGCGCGCATCATCGACTCGCTCCTATCGTTAGCGCCGATGGGCAGTAGCCAAAGTTGTCAGAATCGCGACTCAAGTCTTAAAATCTTACGTCTTTACGATCCAAATTAGCCCCTTCGATTCTACAATTTTGCTCATAGAGTCTAAGATTCTACGATCCTAGTAGTTATCATTCTACGATTCACGATCCTACCAACGGAGCTCCGATCCGATTCAGAATCGCGATTCTGATAACCTTGGCAGTAGCCCATGTTGCTCGATCCGTTGGGCCCCTCAATATGGGCATCATATCTTGGCATGTCCCATCTGGCCTCTATATCCTTGCCTCTCAATCTACCCTTGATGTAGCGAAGTGTAAGGGTTGTGCAAATGCGAGTACGAGAATATGGGAAGGTGTACGAACTAGGTGCATGGAGAGGATCACGGTGATTGCCCCTCACGTCCAACTCGAGTACTCAGAGCAAATTAGTCTTAAAACAACCCATTGCATGGACGCAATGACATGTGTGTCAAACGATGGTAAACCTATCACCATTTGATTAACCACGACGGATGTGTGGTGATAAGGTGGACACCACGACCACCATCAGCCCCCCGGCTTCCGTGTGGGAGGTAGGTCCGGAGGGTGAGCGTGATCGGGAACAGTCCGCGGACCACTCCGCCTCCTCAGGGGATGACGAGTATCCCTCTGGGCCTGATCAGGCTCCCCTCCGCAGTTCGGCCCCGACGGAGACGGTGGCTGAGGGAGGGGCCATGGTGGATGGCAACAGGAGCCCGGGGATGGATATTGTTGGAAATATGCCCTAGAGGCAATGATAAATAGTTATTGTAATATTTCTTGTTTAAAGATAATCGTTTATTATCCATGCTATAATTGTATTGAATGAAAACATAGATACATGTGTGGATACATAGACAAAACAATGTCCCTAGCAAGCCTCTAGTTGGCTAGCCAGTTGATCAAGGATAGTCAAGGTTTTCTCACTATGTGCAAGTGTTGTCACTTGATAACTGGATCAGATCATTAGGATAATCATGTGATGGATTAGAACCAAACTATGAGCGTAGCATATTGATCGTGTCATTTTATTGCTACTTTTTTGTGTGTCAAGTATTTATTCCTATGACCATGAGATCATATAACTCACTGACAACAGAGGAATACCTTGTGTGCATCAAACGTTGCAACGTAACTGGGTGACTATAAAGGTGCTCTACATGTATCTCTGAGGGTGTCCGTTGAGTTAGTATGGATCAAGACTGGGATTTTTCACTCCATGTGACAGAGAGGTATCTCGGGGCTCACTCGGTAATACAACATCACACACAAGCCTTGCAAGCAATGTGACTAAGTGTAAGTCACGTGATCTTGTATTACGGAATGAGTAAAGAGACTTTCCGGTAACGAGATTGAAATAGGTATGCGGATACCGACGATCGAATCTCGGGTAAGTAACATACCGAAGGACAAAGGGAATGACATACGGGATTATATGAATCCTTGGCACTGAGGTTCAACCGATAAGATCTTCGGAGAATATGTAGGATCCAATATGGGCATCCAGGTCCCGCTATTGGATATTGACCGAGGAGCGTCTCGGGTCATGTCTGCATAGTTCTCGAACCCGCAGGGTCTGCACACTTAAGGTTTGATGATGTTTTAGTAGAGTTGAGTTATATGTGTGGTTACCGAATGTTGTTCGGAGCCCCGGATGATATCACACACGTCACGAGGTTTTTAGGAATTGTCCGGAAATGAATATTGATATATAGGATGGTTTCATTTGGTCACAGGAAAGTTTCGGGAAATTCCGGCAGTGTACCGGGAGTGACGAATGGTTCCGGATGTTTATCGGGAGGGGCCCACCCACCCGAGAGTGAGCCCAAGGCCCTAGGGTGGCGCACCAAGTCCTTATTGGGCTGGTGGAGTCAGCCCAAGAGGGCTATGGCACGACATATAAAATACCAAAGGAAAAGAAGAAGAAGAAAAGGAAAGAGAGAGGTGGGAAGGAAGAGGAGGACTCCTCCTTCCCAAACCGAATTGGAGGAGGAGTCCTCCTCCTCCCTGGCGGCCGGCGCACCTTGGGGCCCTTGTGCCCCAAGGCTAGCCCCTCCTCTCCTCCTATATATATTGGTGGTTTACGGCTTTTTGAGACACAACTTTGCCACGTGCAACTCAAGGCTATTCCACATAATTTTACCTCCAGATCGGATTTCTGCGGAGCTCGAGTGGAGCCCTGCAGGAGTAGATCATCACCACCACCGGAGCATCGTCACGCTGCCGGAAAACTCATCTACTTCTCTGTCTTGCTTGCTGGATCAAGAAGGCCGAGATCATCGTCAAGTTGTACGTGTGTTGAACGCGGAGGTGCCGTCCGTTCAGCGCTAGATCGGAACCGTTCATGGGACGGATCGTGGGACGACGGTGATTTGAATCACGAAGCTGTACCACTACATCAACCTCGTTTCTTAACGCTTCCCTCTGAGAGATCTAAAAGGGTACGTAGATCTAATCTCCTCTCGTAGATGAACATCACCATGATAGGCCTTCGTGTGCATAGGAGTTTTTTTGTTTCCCATGCAACATTCCCCAATAGTGGCATCATGAGCTAGGTTCAGGCGTAGATGTTATCTCGAGTAGAACGCAAAAGCTTTTGTGGACGGTGATGTTCGATTTGCTGCCCTCCTTAGTATTTTCTCGATTCCGCGGTATTGTTGGATTGGAGCGGCCCGGACCGACATAACTCGTACGCTTACGAGAGACTGGTTTCATCGATTGACATGCACCCTCGTTGCATAAAGATGACTGGAGGGTGTCGGTTTCTTCAACTTTAGTTGAATTGGTTTCGACCGAGGCGGTCCTTGGAGAGGTTAAATAGAAATTTGCACATCTCCGTTGTGGTTTTTGCGTAAGTAAGATGCGATCATACTAGATACCCATAGCAGCCACGTACAACATGCAACAACAAATTAGAGGACGTCTAACTTGTTTTTGCAGGGTATGCTTGTGATATGATATGGCCAATGACGTGATGTGATATATTGGATGTATGAGATGATCATGTTGTAATAGTTAATATCGACTTGCATGTCGATGCTACGACAACCGGCAGGAGCCATGGGGTTATATTTAAACTAACGTTTGAGTTTGCAGATGCGTTTACTATATTGCTAGGTCGTAGCTTTAGTAGTAATAGCACAGATAGCACGACAACCTCGATGGCGACACGTTGATGGAGATCATGGTGTGGTGCCGGTGACTAGAAGATCATGCCGGTGCTTAAGTGATGGAGATCAAGAAGCACAACACGATGGCCATATCATGTCACTTATGAATTGCATGTGATGTTAATCCTTTTATGCACCTTATTTTTCTTAGAACGACGGTAGCATTATAAGGTGATCTCTCACTAAAATTTCAAGACAAAATTGTGTTCTCCCCGAATGTGCACCGTTGCGACAGTTCGTCGTTTCGATACACCACGTGATGATCGGGTGTGATATACTCAACGTTCACATACAACGGGTGCAAAACAGTTGCACACGCGGAACACTCAGGTTAAACTTGACGAGCCTAGCATGGGCAGACATGGCCTCGTAACACATGAGACGGAACGGTGGAGCATGAATCGTATAGTTGATACGATTAGCATAGGGATGGTTACCACTGAAACTATTCTCAACTCACGTGATGATCGGACTTGAGTTAGTGAATTTGGATCATGAACCACTCAAATGACTAGAGAGATGTACTTTTTGAGTCGGAGTTTATTAGTAATTTGATTAATTAAACTCTAATTATCTTAAACATGGTCTAAGTTCACTTTGCAATATTTGTGTTGTAGATCAAAGACTCACGCAAGAGTCACCCTGAATTTTAATACGTTCCTAGAGAAAGCTAAGTTGAAAGATGATGGAAGCAACTTTGTAGACTAGGCTCGTAATCTTAAGTTGCTCCTGCAAGCTGGGAAAAAGGATTATGTCCTTAGTGTTGCGCTAGGAGATGAACCACCCGCTACGGCTGACCAAGATGTTAAAAACGCTTGGTTAACATGTAAGGAGGACTGCTCAGTAGTTAAATGTGCAGTCTTGTATGGCTTAGAGCCGGGACTTCAACGTCGATTTGAGCGTCATGGAGCATATGAGATGTTTCAGGAGTTGAAGTTTATCTTTCATAAGAACGCCCGGATCGAGAGGTATGAGACCTCCGATAAATTCTATGCTTGCAAGATGGAGGAAAACTCGTCTGTCAGTGAACATGTGCTCAAAATGTGTGGGTACTCAAACCGTCTAGCTGAGCTGGGGATTGAACTCCTGCAAGAGGCTATCACTCACATAATTCTTCAATCACTGCCACCAAGATACAAGAGCTTTGTGTTGAACTATAACATGCAAGGGATGAACAAGTCACCCGACGAGTTATTCGCGGTGCTGAAAGTCGCAGAGTCAGAACTCCGGAAAGAGTATCAAGTGTTGATGGTCAATAAGACCACTAGTTTCAAGAGAAACGGCAAAGGAAAGAAGGGTTACTCCAAGAAGAGCGGCAAGCCTGTTACCAATCCAACGAAGAAACCCAAGGCTGGACCTAAGCCTGAAACAGAGTGTTATCATTGCAAGGGACTGGGTCACTGGAAGCGCAACTGCCCCAAGTATTTGGCTGATAAGAAGGCGGCCAAGGAAAAATCAGGTATATTCGATATACATGTTATTGATATGTACTTAACCAACTCTCGTAGTAGTTCATGGGTATTCGATACCGGTTCTGTTGCTCATATTTGCAACTCAAAACAGGAACTGTGGAATAAAGGAAGGCTGGCGAAAGATGAAGTGACGATGCGCGTGGGAAATGGTTCCAAGGTTGATGCAATCGCCGTCGGCACAATTTCACTTCACTTACCATCAAGATTAGTTATGAACTTAAATAATTGTTATTTAGTGCCTGCGTTAAGCATGAACATTATATCTGGATATTGTTTATTGCGAGACGGTTACTCGTTTAAGTCAAAGAATAATGGTTGTTCTATTTCTATGAGTAATATCTTTTATGGTCATGCACCCAATGTGAGAGGATTGTTCATATTGAATCTTGATAGCGATGATACACATATACATAACATTGAGACCAAAAGATATAGAGTTAACAATGATAGCGCCATGT
Organism: Hordeum vulgare subsp. vulgare; assembly: GCF_904849725.1. Classification (NCBI taxonomy): domain Eukaryota; kingdom Viridiplantae; phylum Streptophyta; class Magnoliopsida; order Poales; family Poaceae; genus Hordeum; species Hordeum vulgare. Next base: position 553,865,393 of record NC_058524.1, on the reverse strand, counting down.
TTTTGTGGCACTGCCGCTTAGGTCATATTGGTGAAACGTGCATGAAGAAACTCCATTCCGATGGACTTTTGGAGTCACTTGACTTTGATTCATTTGACACGTGTGAATCATGCCTCATGGGCAAGATGACTAAGACTCCGTTCTCCGGAACAATGGAGCGTGCAAGTGACTTGTTGGAAATCTTACATATCGATGTGTGCGGTCCGATGAGTGTGGAGGCGCGCAGCGGATATCGTTTTATTTTCACCTACACTGACAATTTGAGTAGGTATGGATATATCTACTTGATGAAGCACAAGTCTGAAACGTCTGAGAAGTTCAAGCAATTTCAGAGTGAAGTTGAAAATCATCGTAACAAGAAGATCAAGTTCCTACGGTCTGGTCGTGGGGGTGAATATCTGAGTTTCGAGTTTGGTGCTCACTTAAGACAATGTGGAATTTTTTCACAGTTAACACCGCCTGGAACACCACAACGTAATGGTGTGTCTGAACGCCGTAATCGTACTTTGTTAGAAATGGTGCGATCTATGATGTCTCTTACCGATTTGCCGTTATCGCTTTGCGGTTATGCATTAGAGACAACTGCATTCACTTTAAATAGGGCACCATCAAAATCCGTTGAGACGACACCATACAAATTGTGGTATGGCAAAAGACCGAAGTTGTCATTTCTTAAAGTTTGGGGATGTGATGCTTATGTCAAAAAGCTTCAGCCTGAAAAGCTGGAACCCAAAGCGGAAAAGTGCGTCTTCATAGGTTACCCGAAGGAGACCGTTGGGTACACCTTCTATCTCAAATCCGAGGGCAAAATGCTTGTTGCTAAAGATGGAGCTTTTCTTGAGAAGGAGTTTCTCTCGAAAGAATTGAGTGGGAGGAAGATAGAACTTGATGAGGTTGTCAATCCTCTAGTCCCTCTAGATGGTGGCGCACGGGAAGGGAAAACCCCTGTCGTGGCGATGCTGGTTGAGGAGGAAGTTAATGATGATGATCATGAAACTTCGGATAAAGTTCCTATGGACCTCGCAGGTCGACAAGATCACGTACTAATCCTGAGTGGTACGGTAATCCTATCTTATCAATCATGTTGTTTGACAACAATGAACCTGCGAATTATGAAGAAGCAATGGTGGGCTCGAATTCCAACAAATGGCTGGAGGCCATGAAGTCCAAGATAGGATCTATGTACGAAAACAAAGTGTGGAATTTGGAAGTACTACCTGAAGGCCGCAAGGCTATTCAGAACAAATGGATCTTTAAGAAGAAGACGGACGCAGATGGTAATGTGACCGTTTATAAAGCTCGACTTGTGTCAAAGGGTTTTTCAAAAGTTCAAGGAGTTGACTACCATGAGACATTCTCACCGCTAGCGATGCTTAAGTCCGTCCGAATCATGTTAGCAATAGCTGCATTTTTCGATTATGAAATCTGGCAGATGGATGTCAAAACGGTGTTCCTTAACGGTTTTCTTAAGGAAGAGTTGTATATGATGCAACCCGAAGGTTTTGTCGATCCAAAGAATGCTAACAAAGTGTGAAAGCTCCAGCGATCCATTTATGGACTGGTGCAAGCATCTCGGAGTTGGAATAGGCGCTTTGATGAGGTGATCAAAGCATTTGGGTTTATACAAGTGGTTGGAGAATATTGTATTTACAAGAAAGTGAGTGGGAGCTCTGTGGCTTTTCTAATATTATATGTGGATGATATATTGCTGATTGGAAACAACGTGGAGTTTTTGGAGAGCTTAAACGATTACTTGAATAAAAGTTTCTCTATGAAGGACCTAGGAGAAGCTGCTTACATTCTAGGCATTAAGATCTATAGGGATAGATCGAGACGTGTGATAGGACTTTCACAAAGCACATACCTTGATAAAGTTTTGAAGAAGATCAAAATGGAACAGTCCAAGAAAGGGTTCTTGCCTGTGTTACAAGGTATAAAATTGAGTAAGACTCAGTGCCCAGCAGCTGCAGAAGATAGAGAACAAATGAGTTCCGTCCCCTATGCTTCGGCCGTAGGTTCTATCATGTATGTAATGTTGTGCACTAGACCATACGTCAGCTTGGCCATAAGTATGGCAGACAGGTTTCAGAGTAATCCAGGAGTGGATCACTGGACGGCGGTCAAGAATATTCTGAAGTACCTGAAAAGGACTAAGGAAATGTTTCTCGTTTATGGAGGTGAGGAAGAGCTCGTCGTAAAGGGTTACGTCGACGCAAGCTTTGACACCCATCCGGATGACTCTAAGTCGCAAACTGGATACGTATTTATTCTTAATGGGGGTGCAGTAAGCTGGTGCAGTTCCAAGCAAAGCGTCGTAGCGGATTCTACATGTGAAGCGGAGTACATGGCTGCCTCGGAGGCAGCAAAGGAGGGTGTCTGGATGAAGGAGTTCATATCGGATCTTGGAGTTGTGTCGAGCGCACTAAATCCAATAACTCTGTTCTGTGACAACACTAGTTCCATTGCTCTAGCAAAGGAACCAAGGTTTCACAAGAAGACCAGCCACATCAAACGATGCTCCAACCTCATCCGCGACTACGTCGAAGGAGAGAACGTGAATATTTGCAAAGTGCACACAGATCTAAATGTAGCAGACCCGCTGACTAAACCCCTTCCACGGGCAAAGCATGATCAACACCAGAACTTTATGGGTGTTAGATTTATTACAATATAAATCGCATGGCGGTGTGAGGACTAGATTATTGACTCTAGTGCAAGTGGGAGACTGTTGGAAATATGCCCTAGAGGCAACGATAAATAGCCATTATTCTATTTCCTGTTTAAAGATAATCATTTATTATCCATGCTATAATAGTTTTGAATGAAAACATAGATACATGTGTGGATACATAGACAAAACAATGTCCCTAGCAAGCCTCTAGTTGGCTAGCCAATTGATCAAGGATAGTCAAGGTTTTCTGACTATGTGCAAGTGTTGTCACTTGATAAATATATCACATCATTAAGAGAACCATGTGATGGACTAGACCCAAATTATGAACGTAGCATATTGATCGTGTCATTTTATTGCTATTGTTTTCTGCGTGTCAAGTATTTATTCCTATGACCATGAGATCATATAACTCACTGGCACCAGAGGAATACCTTGTATGCATCAAACATCGCAACGTAACTGGGTGACTATAAAGGTGCTCTACAGGTATCTCCGAGGGTGTCCGTTGAGTTAGTATGGATCAAGACTGGGATTTGTCACTCCATGTGACAGAGAGGTATCTCGGGGCCCACTCAGTAATACAACATCACACACAAGCCTTGCAAGCAATGTGACTAAGTGTAATTCACGAGATCTTGTATTACGGAATGAGTAAAGAGACTTGCCGGTAACGAGATTGAAATAGGTATGCGCATACCGACGATCGAATCTCGGGCAAGTAACATACCGAAGGACAAAGGGAATGACATACGGGATTATATGAATCCTTGGTACTAAGGTTCAACCGATAAGATCTTCGGAGAATATGTAGGATTCAATATGGGCATCCTGGTCCCGCTATTGGATATTGACCAAGGAGTGTCTCGGGTCATGTCTGCATAGTTCTCGAACCCGCAGGGTCTGCACACTTAAGGTTCGATGATGTTTTAGTATAGTTGAGTTATATGTGTGGTTACCGAATGTTGTTCGGAGTCCCGGATGAGAACACATACGTCACGAGGGTTTCCGGAATGGTCCGGAAATGAAGATTGATATATAGGATGGTTTCATTTGGTCACCGGAAAGTTTCGGGAATTCCGGAAGTGTACCGGGAGTGACGAATGGGTTCTGGTTATTTATCGAGAGGGGCCCGCCCACCCGGGAGTGAGCCCAAGGCCCTAGGGTGGTGCACCAAGTCCTTATTGGGCTGGTGGACTCAGCCCAAGAGGGCTATGGCGCCACATGTAAAATAGCAAAGGAAAAGAAAAAAAAGGAAAGAGGGAGGTGGGAAGGAAGAGGAGGACTCCTCCTTCCCAAACTGAATTGGAGGAGGAGTCCTCCTCCTCCCTGGCGGCCGGCGCACCTTGGGGCCCTTGTGCCCCAAGGCTAGCCCCTCCTCTCCTCCAATATATATTGGTGGTTTGGGGCTTTTTGAGACACAAATTTGCCACGTGCAACTCAAGGCTATTCCACATAGTTTTACCTCTAGATCGGATTTCTGCGGAGCTCGGGCGGAGCCCTGCAGGAGTAGATCATAACCACCACCGGAGCGCCGTCATGCTGCCGGAGAACTCATCTACTTCTCCATCTTTCTTGCTGGATCAAGAAGGCCGAGATCATCGTCGAGTTGTACGTGTGCTGAACGCGGTGGTGCCGTCCGTTCTACGCTAGATCGGAACAGTTCGTGGGACGGACCATGGGACGACGGTGATTTGAATCACGAAGTTGTACCACTACATCAACCGCGTTTCTTAACGCTTCCCGCTGAGCAATCTACAAGGGTACGTAGATCTAATCTCCTCTCATAGATGGACATCACCATGATAGGTCTTCGTGTGCATAGGAATTTTTTGTTTCCCATTCAACATTCCCCAACAGATATGCACCCTCCATCATCCCCACGGTCTCCCGGGGCGGTCTGCTACACTTGCTCGCCGAGGACCCACCTGCACCAACCTTGGGGTCCCCTGCTTTGTTCCCTGCTACTCCGCCCCGTCAGAACTTAGGCCGGCGACGGTTGACATCGTCCCCCTCCTCCCCCCACCCCCCGCGGTTGGATACATGCCCTAGTGGCTTCCTCTCCTTTGGTCGCCGCCCGACATAGCGCTCCGCTCACGGGAACGAGGGCGTACGGGTGCCGACCATCGCGGAGAAGGCGTCCATGCGCGCAACGGCTCATGATCTTCCATCAGGAAAAACCCCGGAGATCCCTAGTTCACATTGTTGTGACTCTCGTTTTGTGATTCTTGGTTCTGTGGCTCTCGCACACGTGGGTGATGTGGCATCCGACTATGACATTGTATTCCAAGGCGAGAAGGGTCCGCGCATAGAGAAGATATCGGCTATATGTGATAAGGAGCGGCTCGATGAGGTGTTAGCAAAGGCCCGAGCTCGTGAAGAGCGACAGGCCAATGCCGACAGGCCTCAGGCTGCTCCTGAAGGTGACGGGCCTGCGATGCACCCCACCCCGGATGACCCCGGGCAAAAAGAGCCTTGGGACGAGGCCCCAGTGGGTATCCCAGGCTAGTCCGCAACTGGCGATGCTAACCCTGCAGTAGGCAGGGTCATGCGGGGAAGGCCCCTAACACGTCTCCATCCCTTTGAGCAACGGATGGAGGCTCATGGCGTTAGTGCCGGTATCCCCGCGCGGGACCCCGCCTCCGACACTGTAGATGCCCCCACTAGGAGGGGGCGTCGCGGGTGCCCGACCATTCAGGTTTCCCTCTAGTTCCCCGAATATAGTTCCATCATGAAGCTCCTATGTTGGAACATACAGAGCTTCGGACACCTAGGTCGGAAGCGACAACTGATCGACTACATCACACAAGAAGGGATTGATATTGTGGGCTTGCAAGAGACCATCCGGCAGGACTTCTCCATCCAGGAACTCCAGCGCCTCTCCCACCACACATTTGTGTGGCAGTGGCTTCCAGCAGTTGGTCTCTCGGGCGGGATCTTTCTTGGGGTCCGGGAGGACCTATTCTTGCTCGAGGACATGGACCGGGGAGAATTCTTCCTTAGCATGTTCATCACGGACCAACATCTGAACATCAGTTGGGAGGCGATAATTATCTACGGCCTGGCTAACCATAGTAGGTCGGGGGAGTTCTTGGCCAAATTTCAGGACAAGGTGGACCGCTCCAATACACCCATTGTGGTCGTGGGCGACTTCAACCTTGTTGGGCAAGTGGAAGATAAGAGCTTCCGAATTCTGGACCGGGGACAAATGCGCTTGTTCAACGACTGCATTACCGACCTAGCTATGCTTGAGGTTGCACGCGTAGGGGCGTGCTTAGCAGTCCCCTTTAACGACACTAGAAGAATTATGTTGACGAGTCCCTGACTTGATGCCTTCGCGATAACAGAGCTAGAACTGCTCCGAGTTGCTCAACAATTAGCAATTTTCTTGCAATGGCCCACCAGCGCGTGGGTTCGCGGCAGTTTTCGAGGGTAGAGTATTCGACCCAAATTTGTTGGTACGCCAGTCAGGAGGTGAGAGAATACTCTCGAGTATTAGCAGCTGAATGTGTCAGATTCAACCACACCTGAAAGATTAGTATCTGCAAGCAAAGTATCAGCAGCAAAGTAGCAACAGTAGTAACAGCAGCAATGCAGAGCAAGTAACAACAGTAACAGCAGCAGAGCAAAACAAGTAACAACAGCAGCGGGACAAACTCGTAGGCAATGGGTCGGTGATTCGTTTGGATGATATTCATCATGCAACAGTTATAACACGGAGAGATATGTGGCTAGCTCCCATTCGTCAATGTGATGTAGGCATGCATTCCGTGTGTAGTCATACGTGCTTAGGGAAAAGATGCATGACATCTATTGTCCATCCCTCCCGTGGCAGCGGGGTCCAAAAGGATACTACAGGATATTAAGGTTCTCCTTTTAATAAAGAACCGGAACACCGCATTAGCACTTGGTGAACACATGAACTCCTCAAACTATGGTCATCACCGGGAGTGGTTCCGGTTATTGTCACTCCGGGGTTGTCGGGTAATAACACATAGTAGGTAACTACAACTTGCAAGATCGGATCTAAAACACACATATATTGGTGACAACATAATAATTTAAGATCTGAAATCATGGCACTCGGGCCCTAGCGACAAGCATTAAGCATGGCAAAGTAGTACCAACATAAATCTCAGAACATAGTGGATACTAGGGATCAATCCCCGTCAAAACTAACTCGATTACATGATAGATCTCATCCTACTCATCACCACCCAGCGAGCCTACGAATAGATTACTCACGAACGATGAAGAGCTTCATGGAATTGGAGAGGGAAGAAGGTTGTTGATGACGATGGCGACGATTTCCCCTCTCCGGAGCCCAAAACGGACTCCGGATCTGTCCTCCAGATGAAGAACAGGATGTGGCGGCGCCTCCGTATCGCAAACGCAACGAAATCTTCTCTTCTTATTTTTTTTCTGGGCGAAAGTGAATTTATAGAGCTGGAGTTGTGGACGGCAGAGCCACGTGGGCCCCACAAGCTTGGTTGCCGCGGCGAGGGGGGTGGCCGGGGCAACAGGGCTTGTGGCCCACTGGCCCATCCCCTCCGGTGGATCTTTGCGCACGTATTTTTCATATTTTGTAGAAAAATTCTCCGTAAATTTTAAGGACGTTCCGAGAACTTTCATTTCTACACAAAAACAACACCATGGCAATTCTGCTGAAAACAGCGTCAGTCCGGGTTAGTTCCATTCAAATCATGCAAATTAGAGTCCAAAACAAGGGCAAAATAGTTTGGAAAAGTAGATACGATGGAGATGTATCAAACTCCCCCAAGCTTAAAACCTTGCTTGTCCTCAAGCAACCCAGTTGACAAACTGAGAGAGAAAGAAAAAAATTGACAAACTCTGTTTGACCTTGTTGTTGCAACTATGTCTAACTCATAACCAGAATTTCAGCAAGATCACATGTTAACCACATAAGCAAGTGACACAAAGTTCTCACGGTGAACTAATATCAATGGCATAATCAGCTAGCGAGCAAATAATAATGAGTTTCAGATACCAACAATTCAATCAAAACAAGCATGAAGCAATATGAATAGGTGGTATCTCGCTAGCTCTTTCTGAGACCGCAAAACATAAATGCAGAGCACTTTCAAAGATCAAGGGCTGACTAAACATTGTAATTCATAGCAACGAAGTTCTAATCATAGTCATACTCAATATCAATCAAAAGCAAAGCATAAAGATGAGAGAGGTGCTCTCTAATTGGTGCTTATAAGAAGAGGATGACTCCACAGGAAAATAAATAGACAGGCCCTTCGCAGAGGGAAGCATTGATTTGCAGAGGTGCCAGAGTTCAAGCTTTGAAAACAGAGATAATAATTTTGGGTGGCATGCTTTCATTGTCAACGCAATGACCAAGAGTTCTCAATATCTTCCACGCTACTGATGCTATAGGCGGTTCCCAAACAGAAAAGTGAAGTTTTAACTCCCCCACCACCAATCAATCACACTCCACGGCTAGCCGAATCCTCGGGTACCGTCCATACTAACATCAATCCAGGGGAGTCTTGTTTTACAGTTTTGTTTTCGATTTAAGTGTGGAACTGGGCATTCCAATTACCGGCCCCTTTCTCGTGAATGACAGTGAATAAACACATGTCGAGGATAACACGCCTAACATGGAAGATACCAATAGCCCCCTGTCAACACATGAGCGGTTCGGGCATGCAAAACAGATTATTTCTTGAAGATTTAGAGAATGGCACATGCAAATTTACTTGGAACGGTAGGTAAATACCACACATAGGTAGGTATGGTGGACTCTCATGGAAAAACTTTTGGGTTTATGGAAGTGGATGCATAAGCAGTATTCCGCTTAGTACAAGTGAAGGCTAGCAAAAGACTGGGAAACGAACAACTAGAGAGCGACAACAGTCATCAAGATGCAATGAGTTTGACTAACATGGAATGCAAGCATGAATATGATATAAATCACCATGAACACGAACATCATAGAGGCTATGTTGATTTGTTTCAACTACATGCATGAACATGCGCCAAGTCAAGCCACTTGAATCATTCAAAGGAGAATACCATCCTATCATACTACATCATAGTCATCTCAAAATCTATGTTGGCATTCAATACAAACCATTATAAGCTCCTAGCTAAATAAGCATGGCATCAGAAACTATGATCTCTAAGTTGTCATTACAAACATGGTTTTCTCACAACAAAGCTGAATCTCGGACGACAAGCTAGTCATATTTACAAAAACAAAATAGATAGAGTTCATACCAGCTTTTTCAGTCTCAGTCACTTCATCATATATCATCATTATTGCCTTTCACTTGCACGATCGAACGATGTGAACAATAATAAGCGTGCTTGAGCAATGGACTAAGCTGAATCTGCAGGCAAACACAAAGGAGAAGACAAAGTAATATGGCTCTTTGAAAGCTAAATAGGCATGCATGCAAGAGCCACTAAGCATTGTAACCAATATATTCTACCTTGACCCAAAGAAAAAGAAAACTATTTACACGGGAAAGCCCCCAACAAGCAAAAAGAAGAAAGAAAAATATTTTTGGGTTTTCTCAAAAGGACACAAGACAAGAAAACAAGAAACGAAAATAAACTAGCATGGATAATACAGTGGCAAAGTGTAAACACCGGCGAACAAAGTAAAAGCATAAACATAAATGTAAAGTCGGTGAGAACACGTACTCCCCCAAGCTTAGGCTTTTGGCCTAGCTTGGTCTACTCCCAAGGACGGTCCTGGCGAAACCCAAAATCTTTATCGGGGTTATACGGGAGTGCTGCAGCCACTGCCTGAATAGCTGCCTCATGAAGACGAGCAGCCGTCGCCTCCCTCTCATACTCCTCTGCCTCTCCTATGGTTATGTAGTATCTCCGTTTTACCTGAAAGTCAAAGAAAGCAGGAGCAGGAAGGGTAATATGGAAGACACGCTGTCGGTTAAATATCAATCAGTATAGGAGGGATTCATCATCCCTCTCAAGAAACTGGTAGTGTGTCAAAGCGACGCGGTCAAGGAAAGCTGTATGGAGTGGGGGATCTCCTGCGCGGATGGGTACTCCAAGAAAATTTTCTATGCGAGTGGCATAGATGCCGCCAAAGAAATCTCCCTCAATAGCGTTTTTATTCAGCCTCCTTGCTATAATAGCTCCCATGTTGAAGATTTTGTCTCCCGTAACTGCGCTCTTAAGGATACTAAGGTCGAAAGCGCATAGGTGACAATGTTCAACCTTACCGTTAATTCATCTACCTATGAAGAGGGAAAAGTAGTGCAAGGCGGGGAAATGAATGCTTCCTATCGTAGCTTGCGTGATGTCTCTAGTTTCTCCAACAGATATACTAGAGAAAAAAATCTCTAACCGAAGATTTAGCAGGATCCTTAAGATTACCCCCATCGGGTATTTTGCAAATCCTATTGAAATCCTCCAAATCCATGGCATAGGATTTATCATACAAATCAAACAGTATGGATGAGTCACGGCCAACTGAAAATTTGAATCTACGCACGAAAGAGGCAGTGAGCATAGCATACTGTTCACATTTATCTGAGAGGAATTCTTCTAACCCGGCATTGCGGACAAGTGTATCAAACTCATCCTTGAAGCCTGCTTCGATCATGAACTCATTGGAAGACCATTCACATGGTTGTACCAGTGCGTCCCTTAGTTGATAAGGATCGGGCTCCCGAAAAGAAAGACGGGGACCCATATTACTTGAGGAACCACCATGAAACTTCCTCCTGAACATAATTTCTCTTTGCTAAAATTTTGAAGTTCAAGAGAAAAGTGAATAAAGACCAACCATACCTTGTAGAAACTACTCCTATGAGTGCTTAGAGACCATGTCACGCGCTAAAACTACTTGGGACCAGCTAGAATCAACATTTCAAGCTCAAGAACAGGGTCACCAAGGTAGCAAGAATACGCGAAGGATAAAGCACTAGAGAAAAAACTAATTGGACCAATGGAGGATTCACTTACCAAGGAGTAATTTCCACAAAACGGTTTGGAGAATGATTCTTTGAGCAAGGAGATCGAAAATCACAGCCAAATGAGCAAGAACACGGGTTTGAGCTGCGAAACAATTTTTCTGGAGGAAGAAGAAGAGGATGGGAGCTGGAATGAGTGGAGGGGGGCCCTATGGGCCCCACAAGCTTGCTCCCCACGGCCAGGGGGGTAGCCCGCGGTGACAGGGCTTGTGGCCCACTGGGGTGGCCCCCATGCTAGCTCTCTGTCCCAGTATTTTTCAAATATTCCATAAAAAATCATACTAGATTTTCAGGACCATCGGAGAACTTTTAATTTCGGGGTATTTTTCTCCGGGACGCTAAAACAGAAAACAGGAAAAACTAAACAAAACATATCATTTTTCTTCTAAGCAACAAAAAGTGAAAGCTTAAAACAGAGGTATGTGACTCTTTGGTTCATCCATTTCATGGTCATCGAAAGAAATCCGTCAATGGGGTTGATCAAATCCTTATGACAAAACTTTTTCGAATCACAAGAGAGAACGGAGAATTTTTGAATAACCACTAAGTCACCTCAATGGGAATATGAATCTCCCCAACAAGCAATTCATACTTCATCTTGACACGAGGAATAGGGCATTCAAAGCTCCCAATAAGAATCGATGAAGTTCTTTCGATAGCATTGATGCAATGTACTTGATATGTTCCTTCGGAAAGTGCACGGTATGCTCATTACCATTGACATGGAAAGTGACATTACCTTTGTTGCAATCATAACAGCCCCTGAAGTGTTTAAAAGGGTCTTCCGAGGATGACCGCCATGGTATCGTCCTTGGGAATATCCAAGATAACAAAGTCCGTTAAGATGGTGGTGTTAGCAACCACAACAGGCACATCCTCACAAATGCCGACAGGGAAAGCAGTTGATTTGTCGGCCATTTGCAGAGAGATTTCAGTGGGTGTCAACTTATCTAGTTCAAGTCTACGATAAAGAGAGAGAGGCATAACACTAACTCCGGCTCCAAGGTCACATAAGGCAGTTCTTACGTAGTTTCCTTTAATGGAGCAAGGTATAGTGGGCACTCCGGGATCACCAAGTTTCTTAGGAGTTCCACCTTTGAAAGTGTAATTGGCAAGCATGATGGAGATCTCAAGATCTGGTATCTTTCGTTTATTGGTCACGATATCTTTCATGTACTTGGCATACGGAGACATTTTGAGCATATCAACTAACCGCATGTGCAGAAAGACGGGTCTTATCATTTCAATAAAGCGCTCAAAATCCTCATCATCCTTTCTCTTGGATGGCTTGGGAGGAAAGGGCATAGGTCTCTGAACCCATGGCTCCCTTTCTTTACCGTGCTTCCTAGCAGTGAAGTCATTCTTATCGTATCTCTTAGGTTGTGGGTTATCAGGATTAACCGTAGGTTCAATCTCCACATCCTTATCATTGCTAGGTTGAGCATCATTATGAACATCGCTGTCCATATTGTCACCAAGTTCATGTTCATCACCAGATTGTGTTTCTGCATCAGACCCAGAAATATCAATTGGTTCTTCAGGTGTGACAATATTTGGTGGACTAAAATGCAGGTTTCTGTCATCCTTCTTCTTCTCCTTAGGATGACTCGGTGCATCTGCATTAATTCCTTGAGAATCTTGATCAATTCTCTTAGGATGACCCTCAGGATACAAAGGTTCCTAAGTCATTTTGCCTCCTCTAGTAATGACTCTGACAGAGTTGTTATTTAGTTCATTGAGCAAGTCATTCTGATCTTTAAGTACTTGTTCTACCTGAGTAGTAATCATAGAGGCATGTTTACTCAGAAGCTTCAGATCATTAACATTTCTGTCTACACAAGTACTTAAATGACTAAGCATACGAGTACTTTGTTCCAAATGTCTGCTAACATAATCATTGAAACTCTGTTGTTTGGCAACAAAGTTGTCAAATTCATCAAAGCATAGGCTAGCAGGTTTATCAAAAGGAATATCACTCTCATCAAACCTACGCAGAGAATTTACTTCCACTACCAGTATCGGGTTATCGAGACCATGGATCTTTTCGATAGGTGGTAGATTTTTGACATCTTCAGATCTAATGCCTTTCTCTTGCATAGATTTCTTGGCTTCTTGCATATCTTCGGGATTGAGGAATAGAATACTTCTTTTCTTTGGAGTTGGCTTAGGAGGTGGTTCGGGAATAGTCCAAGCATTATCGTTGATCAAGATGTTATTCAGTAGAGTCTCAGCTTGTTCTACAGTTCGTTCCCTAAAAACACAACCGACACAACTATCTAGGTGGTCTTTAGAGGCATCGGTAAGTCCGTTATAGAATATATCAAGTATCTCGTTCTTCTTAAGAGGGTGATCAGGCAAAGCATTCTGTAGCTGGACGAGCCTCCCCCAAGCTTGTGGGAGACTCTCTTCTTTGAGTTGAGCAAAGGTGTATATTTCCTGCAAGGCAGCTTGCTTCTTATGAGCAGGGAAATATTTCTCAGAGAAGTAATAGACCATATCCTGGGGACTACTCACACATCTAGGAGCAAGAGAAGCAAACCAGGCTTTAGCGTCATCCTTTAGAGAGAAAGGAAACAGCTTAAGGATATAGTAGCGGCGGATCTTCTCCTCACTCGTGAAAAGGGTGGCTATATCGTGTAGTTTGGTAAGATGGGCTACGACCGTTTCAGACTCATAACCGTGGAAAGGATCAGATTCGACTAGAGAGATTATCTCAGGATCGACAGAGAATTCATAATCCTTATCGGTGATAAAGATAGGTGAAGTGGCAAACTTCGGGTCGTATTTCATCCTAGCTTTCAGAGATTTTTCCTTCCACTTGAGAAGTAATTTCTCAGCGTCATAGGCATCCTTACACGCAAGAAAATCCTCAGCTATCTGTTCCTCCATAACGTAACCCTGAGGTATCTCAGGCAATTCATATCTAGGAGAGCTAGATCTAGCAGGAGCAAAAGCAGGTTCTATCTCAATAGTATCGGCAGTTTCAGAAGCATCATGAGCATTGGCAGTAACTCTAGCAATATGAGCATCAAGGAATACCCCTAGTGGCATATCAGGCAAAGTAGTATCTCTAGTAGTATCAAGCATAGCATCATCAGGCAAAATAGCGTCTCTAGCATCATCAGGCAAAGCAATATCAGGCATATCATCTCTAGCAGTATCAGGCATAGCATCTCAAGCAGTATCAAGCATAGCATCATCAGACATAGTATCAAGCATATCATCTCTTGCAGTAGCATCATAAGCATCATCAAGCACAGGCGACATATCAAGATTTCTAGCAGGAGGTGTTGTTGCAAACTTACTCATAACTGAAGGTGAATCAAGTGCGGAGCTAGATGGCAGTTCCTTACCTCCCCTCGTAGTTGAGAGCAAGACTTTGGTTTTTGGATCCTTCAGATTCTTCATAGTGGTCAGCAGATATAAATCCCAAGTGACTCAGAGAATATAGCAATACCTCCCTGGCAACGGCGCTAGAAAAATGCTGCTTAGCAGTCCCCCACAACGACACTAGAAGAATGTTGTGGACAAGTCCCTGACTTGATGCCTTCGCGACAACAAAGCCAGAACTGCTCCCACTTGCTCAACAATTAGCAATTGTCTTGCAATGGCCCACCAGCGCGTGGGTTCGCGACAGTTTTCGAGGGTAGAGTATTCGACCCAAATTTGTTGGTACGCCAGTCCGGAGGTGATGACGATGGTGACGATTTCCCCTCTCCGGAGCCCAAAACGGACTCCAGATCTGTCCTCCAGATGAAGAACAGGATGTGGCGGCGTCTCCGTATCGCAAACGTGACGAAATCTTCTCTTCTTATTTTTTTCTGGGCGAAAGTGAATTTATAGAGCTGGAGTTGGGGGCGGTAGAGCCACATGGGCCCCACAAGCTTGGTTGCCGCGGCAACAGGGCTTGTGGCCCACTGGCCCATCCCCTCCAGTGGATCTTTGTGCAGGTATTTTTTCATATTTTCCAGAAAAATTCTCCATAATTTTCAGGACGTTCCGAGAACTTTCATTTCTGGACAAAAACAACACCATGGCAATTCTGCTGAAAACAGCGTCAGTCCGGGTTAGTTCCATTCAAATCATGCAAATTAGAGTCCAAAACAAGGGAAAAAGAGTTTGGAAAAGTTGATACGATGGAGACGTATCAGGGCGCGATTCACTTGGACCAATAAGCATGTGGGCCATATCCGGAGCATGCTGTATAGGGGCGCGATGCAATGGGAGGCCAGGTTTCTGTAGTGTTTGCTGCGGGCAGTCACACGGATAGGGTCTGACCATGTCCCACTGCTCTTCTCATAGGGAGACGATGCCCCCCTAGACAGGGGAGGTTCCACATCGAGGTGAGCTGGTTAACCCAACCTGGGTTCATGGAGATGGTGCGGCAACACTGGTTGGAGGCCGCTGCTACACCGCCTCGGGCTTGATGTGTGACGAACATATGACCTCACTGCTCGCACCTGACCCGCCAGTTTATGCGCGGGTGGGGTGCCAACCTGGGCGCGGAAGCTACAGCATGCAAGGCATCCCTTCTCGCCCAGCTTAAAGACCTCGATGTGCTGGCCGACTCGGTGGGCATCTCGGCTAATGACTCGCTGAGGTGCTACACCCTAGAATCCTAGCTAATGGATATATATAAGAGCGGGGAGTTATTCTAGCAACGTCGTGGAGGCCAGAAGTGGCTCCTCCAAGGGGAGGCGACATACTTCTAGGCTCTTTCTAATGGTCGGTGGCGTAGATGCGCTATCCCATGCCTCCGGGAGGGTGAAAACCTTCTAGAGCATCCGGACGAGATCCGGTCCCACATCCACTCCTTCTACAAGGAGCTATTCTCGGCGGCACCACGACGTGGTGCCTTGATTTCCGATAACTTTTAGTCCCCCGACGGATGGGTGTCGGAGGCCGAGAACGCGGAGCTTACCCTCCCCTTGTCGGAGGATGAGGTAGGCATGGCGATCGCCTCTATGAAGGCATGTTCGGCCCAGGGACCTGATGGGCCGTCGGTAGTCTTTTTCCAGAAATTCTGGAATTTAATAAAACCGGTGATCATGCCAATGTTCCATGAATTTTACATTGGGACTTTCGACATGGCTCGGATCAACTACGGTGTGAT
Organism: Hordeum vulgare subsp. vulgare; assembly: GCF_904849725.1. Classification (NCBI taxonomy): domain Eukaryota; kingdom Viridiplantae; phylum Streptophyta; class Magnoliopsida; order Poales; family Poaceae; genus Hordeum; species Hordeum vulgare. The sequence continues at coordinate 553,849,633 of NC_058524.1, read as the reverse complement.
TATCGTGATCCCCAAAATAGTTGGTGCGACGAATATTAGGCCCTTTAGGCCTATTACAGTTATCAATGTGTTGGAAATCATTTTCTCTAAAGTTTGCGCGGTGCGGCTAGGCCCTGTGGCGGAGCGGCTTGATCACCCCCTTCAGAGTGCATTCTTGAAGGGTTGTCGGATTCACGACGGGATCCTAACACTCCATGAAATCGCACATGAGGTCCATGCACGGGGGACTATAGGTGTCTTCCTCAAGTTGAACTTTCACATGGCTTACAACCTCCTGGATTGAACCTTCTTGCAGGTGGTGACACTACAAGAAATATGTCAACTAGTGACCTTCTGGTAGTGACCCTCGCAGAAATGGTCGTAAATCTACGACCATTTGAGATCAATTTGTCGTAAGCTGTTCGGGAGGCTCCAACCCCAAACCATAACGACTGATTTGGTCAAAAAAGGTCGTAATTTCCTTACGGGAAATAGTCGTAAAGCAGATAACACTCGTCTTCTGCTTAATTTCTAGCTAATTACGACCAATATAGATGGTCATAGCTATGACTAGGTGCCACATCATCAATTTTGCCTATGTGTCAATTTTTGCCCTAGTTTGTGAAGCAACCTACTATTCTGTCATTCCCAAAATTCTCCAAACATTCTCATAAATTCTTTAAATCATATACTCCCCAAATATGTCAAAACCCTTCCTTCCCTAGTTCAAAAATAATTCAAAAATATTCATTTTCCTATTCTGTTCAGAATAGCACATTGTGAAGGAAGTGCTATTTATATTTTCATAATTTCCCACAAAAATTTTGGGCACTCTTTCATATCCATATCATTGCCTCATGAAAAAAAAATCATCTCCATTTGCCAAGTAAATCTTTCTCAGCAAATTTCCAAAGTTTCTATTCAGCTAGAAGATTTGTGAAGGAAAGTGTTATCCACGAGTAACCTAATGAGTTGAATTTTTTCCACATCTTATATATGCCCAAATAATAGCTCTCCATAAAATTTGAGCCCCATATAACAATCCATGTGAGCTCACCATTGTATCTTTGTTTCTGGTAATATTTTCAGTTTGTAAAGCGACTACATTTTATATTGCTTTATAAATGATGACAATTTACCAGAACATGACCCTGACCATATAACCTCCCTCCACCAAATTTTAGATCATTTAGCGTAGCCAATTTCCCTCAATATTTTTCCCAATGTTATGTTCAGTGTAGAGCATTGTGAAGGAAGTACCAATTTCGTTTAATCAAATGGTATGAAATGTTTACAGTGTCTTCATATGAGAAAATTATCATAGTCCTCCAAATTTCAGCTTCATCCAATCATTTATCTGACCACAACTTCATTTTCTATTTTCTGTCCAGATTAGGACATTGCAAAGCAAGTGCTATCTAGACACCTCCTATTGCGCGCAAACTTTTTTGGCTATCTTCGCTATCCAAATAACTGCCACATGCCAATATTAACCTCTATTTGCCTATTAAATCTTCCTCAACAAATTTCCAAATTTTCTACCCAGAGAGAAGCTTTATGAAGGAAGTACTAGCTAGGAATATCCAAATGATCTAAGATTTTTCCAAATATTCTATATGCCCAAATGATCCATCTCCACAAAATTTGAGCTCTATCCAGTAATCCATGTGAGCTCATCATCGAATCTTTTATTCTGGTCATATTTTTAGTTTGTGAAGCAAATATATTTTAGATTTCTTAATTACTATTGAACATTTACCAGGGCATGTTCCTACCTGTATAACTTATCTACACCAAATGTGAGCTCATTTCATTTATCCAATTCCTCTCAATAATTTTTACAAGTTTCTGTCCGTAGAAGAGCATTGTGAAGGAAGTACCACTTTGGCATGTCCAAATGGTATAAATTTTTTACAGTGCTTTCCTATGCCCAAATCACCATCCTCCACCAAATTCCAGATCAATCCATTCATTGATTTGAGCCCAGCTTCAACATTCATATTTCTGCCTAGTGTGGTACTTTGCAAAGAAAGTGCCACCTAGGCTCCTTCATTTGAGCTGAAAATTTGCCAAGACTGTCTCCTTAGTAGATGATCATCCTCACCCAAAAATCAAGCCCATTGGCCATGTGAATTTCTCACACCGCTAATCAAACACTTGGCTGCTAATTCATGTTTGAGCTTATTTCAGTCTCCTTGTGAGATTATTCTGTTGTATTATTCTTACTAACACCTAACGGGGGAGCGATCAAACCACCAGACATACCTAGGCTGCCCAGAACGCGTGGCGATGCCATAGTCACGCGGTGACCACGCGGTTGGCATGCTCGCTTACACGCTCTAGAGTTGGGGCCCTCACACACCATCCAAACCTCGATCTATTGCCACCACACCATGTATCTACCAAATGGATACTTATGTACCTAAAAATGATTTTTGGGAAAAATAAAGAGCAAAGTATAATGCAGTTGCAGTTCAAATTTGACACGCTTCCAACTGAATTGACATAAATTTATCTTTTTCACGAGCGATGTATAAAAGCTTTTGACACCCAAAAATTTGGTCAATTGTACATTAAATATGTCCTGCTATTTTATAAAAATGATTTGGTCTAATTTTGCAACAAATATATTGTAGGCCCTTCACATTTTGGACAGTCGAAAAATGGAAAATGAGTTTTTCGTCCAAAGAAAATGAAAAAAATCCTTAGGCAACATTGCTTGCTATTCCAAGATGCTCCCTTGTGGACAATATTATATCTTTTATACAAACTATGCCATGAATATGGCCATAAGATTGATCATTTGGCTTGAAAGTTATGAACCTTCACACATGATAGCTCATTTTTTACAACACTTTTTAAAAATAATTGTCGTATTACAAGTTTCTTATTTTTCCTAGTAACTTGGACACATATAATGACAAAATATGTAGGTTTTCCATTTTTTGTATTTTTTTGAATTGTTCATGTCCATTTCCAAATGCGGTCAAAACGACGGTCATGGCCGTTCCTGGCTAGTGGTTGAATCTTGGAAAAATTTTGGTGTTTATATGATTAAATGGATACTTATGTACCTAAAAATGATTTTTGGAAAAATAAAGAGCAAAGTATAATGCACGTGGAGTTCAAATTTGACCCGCTTCCACCTAAAACGACAGCAATTTCTTTTTTTATCAGCGGTGGATAAAAGCTTTTGGCACCCAAACATTTGGTCAATTGTACATTAAATATATCCTAGTATTTTATAAAAATGATTTGGTCCAATTTTGCAACATATATATGTAGGTTCTTCAAAAAAGAACTCATTTTGGGCACTCGAAAAATGGAAAATGAATTTTTCGTGCAAAGAAAATGAAAACTTCCTGAGGCAATATTGCTTGCCATTCCAAGATGCACCTTTGTGCACAACATTATATCAGTTGTACAAACTATGCCATAAATGTGGGCATAATATTGATCATTTGGCTTGAAAGCTATGAACCTTCACACATGATAACTCATTTCTCAGAACACTTTTAAAAAATAATTATCGTATTACAAGTTTCTTATTTTTTCTCGTAACTTGGTCACATATAATGACAAAATATGAAGGTTTCCAATTTTTTGATTTTATTTGAATTTTTCATGCCCATTTGAAAATGCGGTCAAAACGGCGGGCGTGACCGTTCCTTGGTAGTGGTTGAATCTTGGAAATTTTTTGGTGTTTCTCTGATTAAATGGATACTTATGTACCTAAAAAAGTTTTTTGAGAAAAATAAAGAGCAAAGTATAATGCAGCTGCAGTTCAAATTTGACCCGCCTCCAGCTGAATCGTGTAGAAATCTGTCTTTTTAGGAGCGGTGGATAAAATCTTTTGACACCGAACCATTTGTTCAATTGTATATTAAATATGTCCTAGTATTTTATAAAAATGATTTGGTCCAATTTCATAAAAAAATCATTTTGGGCACTCAAAAAATGAAAAATGAATTTTCCGTCAAAATAAAATGAAAACTTCCTTACGCAACATTGTTTGCCACTCCAATATATGCAACAATCAGCCGCCGTTTGAACCAAATGGTTATAGATGAAAAAATCATAGGGCGTGTGAAGATTTGGGTCTAAATTTTGAAGATTCAAGTACCAAGCAGCCGACCAATGAGAAGAGAGGAACCACCTTCACGCGGATCACCAAGTTGGACACAATATGAGCCATCCACCAAGCACCCATCCAATGGTGGATGTTCTACTGAAAAAACAAAACCCTAACCCACCTACCCAGGCTCTCGTTGTCGAGATCCAATCAAGGCCGCCTACCCACCATTGTCGTCTCTCTCACTCTCCAGATCTGGCCTGCACTGCCTCCGTCTCCCACCCATCACCGCTGCCCCCACTCACCCATCGCCAACGCCCCACCACGTCCACCTAGAGGAGGCAGCGCGGGGCACATCTCGCTCATCCACCCACATCTCTCTCGCTCCCATCGCCATTCCGGCGAGGTAAATCTCTCTCCCCCCTCTCTCCCTCCGGTGTCGCCGCCGCGGTTCGAGCGCGTACCACGGGGGGCTCGAGGTGGGTGGTGGCGGTGATGCTGCTGGTGGCAAGCGTGTTGGTGGCAAGAGCGGCGACGCATTCGTCGCGCACACCGGAGTGCGCGTCCAAGCTGGTCGGCTGCGCCAGCTCCATGAACAACACAGACGCACAGATGCCGCCGGAGACCTGCTGTAGCCTGCTGAGGGAAGCCATCAAGAACGGGCGGGCCTCTGCGTGCTCTGTGCCTCGTTCGAGATCTTCAAGGCCTTCAACATCAACAAACACCGACGCGCTCCGCCTCTCCAAGCGTTGCGGAGTCACCCAGGACATCAGCAGCTACCCAAGTAATTCAACCGTCCCCCTCCATGTCCTTCTTTCTAGGAATTTTTACCGCATGGACCAGCAAAATCTAGATGTGAAATCTTGGACCAGATGGCTTGCAATGAAGAGCGTGGAGGCATCACTAGTTCTAGATGCCTTCATCTTCCCCACTCCAGATGCGCTTCCTCTGTTTCTCGACCTCACCATTTCTTTGTATCTCGCTGATTCAGGTCCTGGAGCTTACCGGCATCGCCGCACGGGACAACAAGAGGGCCCGGATCACGCCGTGCCACATCTAGTTGGCGGTGCGCAATGACTACGAGCCGACCCAGGTGTTGGAGTCCGTCCTCATCTCCGACGGCGGGGTGCGGCCCGACATCAACACCGAGCTCCTCTACAACATGGTCAAGGCCAAGGGCTCTGCCTAGATTAGATTAGTGTCCCATCTCTGACGGTCGGGTGCTGCCCAGCATCCACACGACGCTCCTCCCCAACAAGGCCAATGGGTCTGCCTCCCAGGACTTTTAGGTTAGATTAGTGTCCCTGTGATGTGAATGTTTTGGTTTGCTGTGACATCAATGTTGGTGGTGGATCTAGTTGGAATAGATTGCAACTTGCAATCTTATTCTTGTTATTTCCTATGATTTCTGAATGCTAATCTGCGTGAAACCCTGGTTTAATGCCTCTCGGACCAAAACAGTCCAAGATATTTGAGCAATTTGAATTTTTTTTATATGTGGGAGTGATGTATGAGATTATGACAAGTGGGCCCCATTTGACTAGTGGACCAACTCAAAAATATAATGGCTGAAAATAAAAATCAATTGATTGTAAGAAGGCCATGGCCCAAAAAACAAAATAAAAATCAATTGATTGTAAGAAGGCCATGGCCCAAAAAACTAAACTGTTGGGCTTGGCCCATGTAGTTGATTAAAAATGACTTAAAAAGGCTGAATTGTTGGGCTCGACCCATCTATAGCATCAAACTGAACCTGGCTGATTCTGACCTGCAACGAATTGAATTGGTCGTAATTTCACCGCATCAGCTTACCACGTTGGATCCGACGCGGCCTGAGCAGACAACCAGTGACCAAAACAATTGGTCGTCGGACCAACGACCTTTCTTTGATCTTAATGTCTTCCACCATTCCAAAGAAAGGTCGTTATAGTTCATTAGAGACCCTCAGCTTTTGACCATCTGAATTTGTTCGTAAAAAGGTCGCAAATGGAAATCGACGACCATTCGGAGACCAATATTGAAGGTCGCAAGTTAGCATATTTCTTGTAGTCTCCTGCCATAAGATCGCCACCGCCTACATTCATCGTCGTTGTCGACCACCTCGAGAAACACTAGGCAGGATGAATCATCCACACAAAATGCAGGCAAATCCTTCTTTAATATCTTCGATTCTGGTTTAAATAAAGTGCCAATACTATCTGTGTACTAAATCGATGGTTTTGATTCGCATTGTCCAAAGTTTTTGGATATAATGGGTTTGTGCAACAATGGCCATGTAATACATGACAAGCACTTCTTCATAAGCCTTCTCGTGGGTTTTGAAGACAGGTTGGTATGTTTTTTACGTTGGATATTCTCTCAAGCATGTCAAAACAACGGGACACACTATTTCACAAAATCTTATAATAAAGAGCATTACACAAGACACTACACATGCAAACGTAACATCCCCGCGGTTAGAACTTTGCGATACTAAACTTGAAAAAATTACAAAAGTAAAAATAAAGTGCAGTTATCAAAAGATAGTGTAAGAAGTGGTTACCTCCCTTAATCTTAATTAAGCAAAGGATTAGACTCTTTTACTGTTGAGGCGCATATGACCTCTCCTCTAATATACATGAACCTTGCTTCAATATATCTCCTTGTTGTGTGGTCCGACGGCAGACCTCTGATAAACCTGCTGAAAATGGACTAAAAAGAAAGATAAAATTTGTGCTTTAGTGGGTTTTCATTTTTCTTATAGCACAAAGGGTTAGCAACACAAGTTATAAATCATCTGCCTCACAATGATCGGTTCATTAACCTAAGCACCATGCTCAAGTAAACAAACCAGGTCTAGATGGTAACCTGGAGTTCCATGCTCAAAAATAAATAGACTGAAGACACAAAGCTAAAAAAACACACCTACGGAATTTCAGGTTACCTTCTGCTTTCTTTATAGCCAAATTGCTAGGCTTCGGTGCCCCCTAAGGTGATCCATCTGGATCCAAGGAATATCAACCCTTAGTGTGAGACCTTCCTCTGACCGGACGATATAATTTTGCCTTAGCCTCCTCATATTTTGGGTACTTTGACTATCTATATGACTAATAAAGTATAACTTATATGCTAATAAATACACTCATGGATTTGTATTTGAAAAAGTTTTCTGATGATATATTTTATGCGACATACGTTTACACTTTATTAGTTAAATTTATAGGTTAAATTTTGACCCAAAATAAAAGGATGACTAATAGACCCGGACGTATGGAGTAAGTTGAAGACTAAAAATCCATGGCTGACTTATAAGTCGAACCGGAGGCAGTAGTGTGCTTTGTTCCAAGTCGTTGAACAAGTCGGTCCTTTGTCAAGCAGAACTGCCTCCTTTTTTTGGAAAGGGAGCTAGGTTCAAACCCCCGGACTCTGGATCAATCGATGCATAGGTCATTTTTATTAATTATTCAACATAGGTCTAACAAGAACATACATCAAACCATCCGAAGCCACCAATCGCATCTACAAAACTCGATAATGTGGAATGCTCTCACTCCCCATATATAAAACCGATGCCGTCATCGATACATCCACATAACGTATCGGAACCCACAATTGGTACAGCAGAACTGCCTCCTGGTTGCAGCAATTCATATATAGTATCTAATAAAAACAGGAGTCCTTTATAAGCATACAAACATACAAGCATAAACAAACATGCATCCACACACACTTATTGTTTAATCATCAAGGCAATCTATGACTTAACATGGAAAAGCTACAGAGAAAAGGTCATGCTTTAGTATTCCACTACACAAAGCAAAAGCTACAACGGCCCATCTAGCTACAGCCATACAGTTTCTCCGGTTTGATTGTTTCTTTGCAATACACAAGCAATTCGTATATGATTAGTTGGCACCCATGGCCATGGCAGAACAGTGTTGTTTGTTGGTACTACTCCATCTCCCTCTCTCTATCTCTAACCCTTTCTCTCTCTAGGTGTGGGGGCACGGCAGGCATGTCGCTTGCGCAAAGCGTACGCAGTGGAAGCTTGGCTTGGCGCCATCTAAGCTAGCTTCTTCTTCTCTGTGGTCTAGTATCTCTCTGTTTGGGTTTGTTTTGTACATGGTGCATTAGTTCAATCATTATGAGATTTGAGGTACACTTTTTTTAAGAACCATGATGCGAAGGCAGGGGTTCCCTGCATTTTTCATTAAAAAGAATAGAGATGGTCCAGTTTATATGGTAAACCAAAAAAACCTAATATGTCCCAGTTAACTAGGGATAATCGAATGAAACCGAAAAAAAAAACTAGAGCTTGAGGATAAGAACCAGGAGGAGAAATAGAGATTTGAGATAGTACATCCGATCTCATATTTATTTTGTTTTTACTTGGGAAATACCGAGTCATGGGGTAACTGTTCCAGTATAAGGTCATTGAATTTCTTTCTGGCATACTACTTCTGCTGGGTGACATAATTTTTTTGTCTGTGGTCAATCAAAGTATTGCAGGGGATATTTGGTTCCCATACTTCCATGGGAATAATAAGGGAAGGAGAAAATTCATGCTTCCAAGTCCCAAGATTTTATTTATGACTGAATCGCCATTTACTGACTAGAGACACCCTAGCATGCAGCACCAGAATGAGTAGTATCCACACTCCTCTTCTTCCCCTTCTTCCAAACCTTTTGCTTTTGTTCATACGCACCATCAAAACTTTTCCCCTCTCTCTATGCTGTCAGCCAGGTGATCCTCATCTCCCTCCCTCCCCCGTCACTCTCTCTCTCTAGTGAACTTCCCTTTCTCCCTCTACAGCCTCATTTACACCTTTAGGGCTACTACACGCACACACAACACCTTTATCTCCGTCTCACATCACCCTCTCTCTCTCTTCTTCTTCTTCTCCTCTTGACGATCCATACCGAAGCTCTCTCTCTCTCTCTATTTATATTAGCTGCCATTTCCCATCCACACGCTGTCTCTCCTATCTCCAGCTCCACCGTAACACCAATCGCTCCATCCATGGGGGATCCCTACACCAATTTTTTGAGGGGCTACAGCCTCCGCTACTCCAACGCAGCGGCTTCTTCCTCCTCCGCTTTCCCCAGCTACACCTCCTACCTCCACCACCCACCCCCCTCCTCCCCTCCCATCAGGGAAGCCCTCCCTCTCCTCAGCCTCACGCCTTCCTCCTCCACCCAGCACCACCATCATCAACACCACGATCAAGAAGATCACAAGGTCGTCACCACAGCCTCCTGCAGCAGCCAGACAGAAGCTGACGATCAGGCAGCCGGGGAGGTCACTGTCGCCCTGCACATCGGCCTGCCCAGTCCCAGCCCCTCCGATGCAGCAGCCGGCTGCGGCGACCACCACCAAGAAGCACCGGCGGCGGGAGGAGGAGCTGCTGAGGAGAGAAGCCAGCAGCTGCAAGAAGAAGGACAGGAGGAAGGAGAAGGGGAAGAGGAGGATGGCAGCACGATGGCGCTGGGGGTGGGGTGCGCATCCCTGGGGATAGGGAGGCTCACAAAGGGGCAGTACTGGATCCCCACCCCGTCCCAGATCCTCATTGGTCCCACGCAGTTCTCTTGCCCCGTCTGCTACAAGACCTTTAACAGATACAACAACATGCAGGTGAGGTGATCCATCCATCCATCCATCCATCGATCCATCTTCGAATTGATTTGTGCATGCGTCGGATTTCATTTTTTTCGGTTCTGTTTAGTTCTGAACTTCTGATCCTGTCTGGTCTTGATATGGGGGTTTTAGTTGATTTTGCATGTTTGTGCTGTGAACTTTACTTTTCCAATCTTTCTTGCGTGAATTGGATCGGCGCATGCTCTCTGGCTTCCTTTGTCCTGTGCGAGGTGCAGTTGTGGCGGATCTAGGAGGAAGTGCCGCTGCTTCTACTAGCAACTAGCATACCACTTCTCTCTCCTCTGCCGTATCTTGTTGATTTGACCAGACCGGGGGCGAGGCAGAACCGCAGAAGAGAGAGGGCATGCAGTAATGGCTCTGGGACGGCCATTGACATGGAGAACTCTGAGCTCCTATGCTGGCTACTGGCCAGTACTAGGACTGACCGATCTTGGAGTTTGCGCTTGTTGTGCCTTTTCAATTCGCAGCGGGCTCGACGCGCAGAGAGAGAGAGAGAGAGAGAGATCTGGGAAGAAAGATCTAGCAGAAAGGCATCTTTATCATCTTTCCCTGATCAGTTCCTTCAAGGTTACACAGATCGGTGTGCGTCTCAAGCCAACGCCGGCCACAGACTCCTCCTCCTCCTCCTTCCTCCTCTCTCCCCTCTGCGACAAACCCCACCACGAGCAGTGCCCTTGAGTCTCACACAGTCCATTGCCCAGACCCCTTCTTGATAACATCCCTTTTGCTTCTGCTCTCTCCCTCCCTAATTGATGCATCTACGCAGCTACAAGTAGATGCTAGTAGCAAGAGAGAGATGGTCCCTCTGCAAATTAAATTATGCCCCCCATCCCCCGTTGCCTCAAGCACGTGAGGATGGAGAGCCATCACTTCGTCTTGCACCATGGTAGCTCTCTCCCTCCTGACTAGCCACAGTGCATGCAGCGGCAATGCCGCTCAATAGCTCCGATCGAGCCGCTGTACACACGCAACGAACACTCTGCGGCCTGCACCAGCTGCAAGCACCACTCCGTGTCCAATTTGTCCATGCATGCATGTGTAAGCCATTACAACTCTGTCTGTCTGTCTCATGTCTGATCCATCAGTTGCCATGGACGCTTGCGCTTGCTTGCAGATGCACATGTGGGGCCACGGGTCGCAGTACCGGAAGGGCCCCGAGTCGCTCCGCGGGACGCAGCCGACGGCGATGCTCCGCCTGCCGTGCTACTGCTGCGCGTCGGGCTGCCGGAACAACGTCGACCACCCGCGCGCCCGCCCGCTCAAGGACTTCCGCACCCTTCAGACCCACTACAAGCGCAAGCACGGGATCAAGCCCTTCATGTGCCGCAAGTGCGGCAAGGCCTTCGCCGTGCGCGGCGACTGGCGCACCCACGAGAAGAACTGCGGCAAGCTCTGGTACTGCGCCTGCGGCTCCGACTTCAAGCACAAGCGCTCTCTCAAGGACCACATCCGCGCCTTCGGCCGCGGCCACGCGCCCTGCGGCATCGACTGCTTCGACCTCGACGAAGACGACCGCGACCCTTCCTCCGAGGTTGACCATACCGTTAACACCGCCGCCGCCGCCACCACCACCAACGGCGCCGGCAGCGACCGTCGCCATTGGAAGGCCAATTAACCGAGACGGTCCATCTCTAGGGCTACGGCCTGCTGCCATTGGGTAAGTATATATGCATGTGAGCTGAGGTGTGGGAGCGCAAGCTACTGGGAGTACGTACGTACTGTACTATCTGTATACATGAAGCTTGCAGGCAGGCGTATATAGTTGATAGTGCGAACCGTGAAGGGTGCATTTTAATTGTCCAAGAAAAGGTGGATTATACATTTGCAGCTGGATTAATCAAGGGAACGATCGGTGCATGTATGGTTATGACTTATGAGAGAGGTGAGTGAATTTCTAATTGTTTGGGTATAGCCTACCCTAACTAGAGCTTCATTGTATGTGTAGACTTTGGTTTGGTATATGGTGATACACATTATCAAATATTAATTCAAAATTTCAAACAAGTTATCATGCAATGTCCGGCCGGTGGCATACTGTCTTATTACTACTACTAATCAAGTCTTCACATCTTTCGTGTTCAAAATTTCATCTGAGGTTTTTAGCACTAGCCGTGGTATATTGGCGTTTTGCATGTTTGTGATAATCCTTTTGAGATGATTGGAAGTTGTAAATAGTACCTATAAGTTTTTTTCCCCTTAGATAAAGAAGTGTTTTACACTCGTGTTTGTGAATTGATAAGCATACTTTTGTGTTTCCCACTGCTAGCTTAATCCCCATTTGTGCTTCCTGATATTTCTAATTTCCATGCAGACCATCTTGTTGGATGGAATTATATGCATGTTAAATTCTTTATTATGTTATTAATTTCCTCAAGAGAAAATGGCTGCAAAACTAGTATTCCCTCCATCCATGCATTTTCCAAGATTTATATTTCACTACAAATTCATTCAACAATATGTAAATATGATACAACTCTGATATTGCTGGAGATATCGAGTTTGTGTCAAAGATATATCTTGAAAAACATGTGTGCATGTTCATCCCTGATTATCATGCATTCACTTGATGTTGTCTTGTGTAGATAGAAGTACTCAAGAAAAGGAAAAATCAAAGATACCTAAGGAAATATTTATGTAGTAATATAAGCAATGGACATAATTCTTTATTTATTTATTTCTTTCTTTTTTTTCAAACCACGACCTAGATAAATTTAGCAAGCGCAAGAGAAAAAAAATACTCCCTCCATTTTTGTATATAAGGTCACTATCAAAATTACAATTTACAACTATATAAGGCCACTAACACCAATCGAGGTAATTTGATGAGGTAACCTAGGACATTAATATCACATGCATGCGGGGGTGAGAATGTTGGTTTGAATGCACCACATGAATCAACCGATGAGGAGCGAGAGAGTTGTCTATTAATTGTGTGCTGGAGAGAAAAATTGTGTGTTGGAGAGAAAAATACACATTAATTAAGACGTTAAACGAGGAGAAAAGAGTACTTGCAACATTGGCTTATGGCCTTGTATTTCTATCTTGATATTTGTAATATGGGTTTATGGCCTTGTATTCAAAAATGCAGGAAGTATGTGTTTCTGTTAGAAACTAACACCGAAAATCAAACATTATAGGCCTTCCCTTAGCCGAGTATACTGGGTACTCGGCTTTCAATGCATTTCCTGTAGTGAATTGTTGTATATGGTACACAATTCAATAGCACTTGTAGAGTTGAGACCTTGAGATCCGTTTGTTCGTGACATACTTGGCCTGTAGCTAGGACAACTGCTGGTGTGCATCCTCCTAAGAATAGTTTAGGACAGTTCACCTAGTAAAATGTATATGGTTCTGCGCTGGATGTCTTGTATGATATTGTATCAAAGTTATTTTTGCAATCCTAAGGAAAATAATTATTCCTTCCTTTTGGATCATAGCACTGTACCAGGGGAATTTCATATGATATGATTTTTCCTACAAGTTTTGGAGGAAACCAAACATGAGGTCTAAACATCTTTGTGTCCCTCCCCGCAAAAAAAACATCTTTGTGTCCCTCTCTAATTAAGTAACACGTAATCTCAGAATTCCTGTGTTTTTTTTCTATAGAGCACTGAAATGCTTCTTCACAACAATTCATGCATTTTTATTCCTTGTAGGATTCAACATACCATAACATTCCAAGCATGCATTTTCTCTAGCCCTATGTTTTTGGTATCCTGTGTGAGCTTTTGAAATTTTGCTACTCCCTCCATTTCAAAATATAAGACCTTTTAGAGATTACACTAGAAGACTACATACGAAGCAAAATGAGTGAATATACATTCTAAAATATGTCTATGTACATCCGTATGTAGTTCATAGTGCAACACCTAAAATATCTTATATTTAGAAACGGAGGGAGTATATTGCAAGACTGAAGTAACTATCATGCATGCATGCATATACATGGTGTTCGGGTTGCATGCAAAGGCCGGGTCATTTAGTTTTACATTTTTCTAAAAACAAGGGCATATGCATGGTGAAAATGCAGACATATGTCCTCTTTGAATAACAAATTTTGAAAACGTAGTGATATGAAAAACAAAGAATCGAGATGCCATGTACCGTAAAATCGAATTATGCAATATGTGTCTTTGGTTGGTGCACATAAAACAAAAGTAAGAGTTGATGAGAAAGGCTAGAGAGATGTAAAGTGGGGGGGGGGGGGGCTCTTTGGATTGTAGGATTTTCAGAGAATTTGAATCCAATGGATTTTCCTAGGGAAACTCTTTGGATCATAGGGTTCATGTTATCAAAGTCCCATTGAATCCTCCCCCCTATTCCAGACGAATCTCTGACATGAGTTGAGAATTCAATTTATTTTTTCCTTAGATGTTCAATGCACTTTCAATCTATCTTTTTATACCCTCTCTCATCAGTCCTCTAGAGCTTTTTTTAAAATGAAGACAAAAGATTTACTTGCCCATTAAATAAGGAGTTAAACAAAGAGCCAAAAAATTAAAAAGCCGCTACTCTCTCGGCATAATTGTACCAAAGTATTTCGCACCTGCAATGGTTGTTGTGTTTGTTTCCTGTGCACTATCCAAAGGCACATATTGCAGTATTCATGTATTTTTAAATCATGTAGGATTCCATGGATGACTTCTCAATCTGAAGTTCTCATATTCCTACACTTTCTTCCTCCAGTCCAAAGAGGCCCTATTTAAAGGGCACCAAACTTTTCGAAGAAAAATTAAAATGAGGTTTGAGATCATGTTGGCAACTCCAATATAATCCTATGATCCAAATGCCTTCCATAGGTTAAAAAAAATCCTAGGATTGATATCCCACAGTAATTATGCAACCCAAAGAGGCCTTAAAGGAGAAAAGAAAAGGGAATAGCTAGCTACATACAAGCTGTGTATATGCTCCATCTGTTCCGTGCATGCATGCAGCACCCTGGTGGATCCCAATCCATGAGAATCTCATAGCTAGTTTTGCTTTAATGCTCTTTCATCTTTTGCATAAAGACAGCGCTAGGCTTTATCTCTTTGAGCACCCTCTCCTAATAGCATCTACTGTTGGACATTGCAAATATGACCTTATAACGCCCAGTCAGTGACCGGACGTGTCCCCTATTTATCCGTCCGCGCAGCCACGCTCCTCATTTTCTTTCTCATATGTCAGGTCACTTACACGTGATTGGTGGAGAGGAACAAAGAAAAAGAAAAGAATGAATAAAGAAAATAAAAAGGTGGTCTGGGGATGGGGTTGCGTCCTTGTGGCGAACTGACTGGACGCGTGTGGGCGCGTTCGCGGATCCTCATATCTTCTCCATATTTGAGATGAATATGAGGATTCGGAGACAACCCGGATGTACATGGATGATATGAGAGGTCCGATTGGATCACTTTTTTTCTTCTCTCTCTTGTTCGATCATTGACCAAGCAAGCCCGTGGACGTATGAGGGGTCATCTGAGTGGTTTGAATGTAGATGCTCTAAACCCGGAGAGAGAACCCTTTCAAGGATGTGTGTGAAGCTCATGATGCTACCTTTGCCCCGATGGCAAATGCAGTGTTCTTTCAGCTAGTTAAGAATCACGAGACATGGAACTGTATACCTATCCATGTCCATGTCCAATTTGCATGGATTAACATGAGAAAGTTAGAGAGAAGAGCCAAAGATAGCATGATTGCACAAACCTAATTAATGGCCTATATGAACTATGCCTTTGTCCTAGTACGGTTTCTTTAATCTTTGCCCGCCGCTGATTACAGATGCAATGATCAAAGTAACAAAAGAGGCGCTTAAAGTTTGCTCTTTTCCTCTTGCCTCCTACGCTTAAGCTTTAGCTCTTTTCTTAGCCTTTAGTTTGGGTACCTTTTCCAGGTTTATACATCAAGATAAATTATTTTGGGCAGTAGACATTATCTACTATCGCTTCAGTCAATTATTATTTATCAAATAAATTAATCTTAATATATTGTTGATAGTTATGCTAATAATGGTCTATTAGCTAGTAGCATTAGTCCAAGCTGTAATATTGGTCTATTCGGTAATGATGATTTGTCAGTAGAATATATGCTGTTCAAATGATGGTTTCATTGAAAAAATCGTACCAGATTAACTTTATATTCACACAGTGAAGACATGTTTACTTGTCAGCCATATGACGCTGCCAATGCCAACATACAGTTTCAAGCGTCACACATGAAATGGTCCATGATAACCCTTTGTTTGTTAGCTCTGAGCAGTTTCTTTCTTAAGGTCGACTGCCTGCAGCAAGCCTGCATATCTTGTACTGCTCTAGATCAACGTTGTATAGTTCATTCTTTTCGGAGGAAAATAAAGTCTCGCCCCGGCCCAATTAGCATGTGCATATTGTTGACGTACTACTACGCTCCCAGAAGAAAATTAAGCTAGCATACGAGGTAGAGAAACCGGAAGAACAAGGGAGGACTATTGCAAATAAATGCTAATTGAGTTCGGACGTTGCAAATATATATATATATATAGAAAAGGAGGATGACCCTAGCCTCTGCATCTGGTAGATGCATGCGGCCATTTTATTGATTATTCTCGAGGACCTTACAAAGCAGTACAACAATATGCATGAATCCGCCATCTTGGCAACATCTGTCGCTACTCCTATCCATATAATGAAGGTGTGCAATCTGGATCAAATACCCAGACCTCTCACCTAAGCCTAACATCTAAAGCGGAGACCCTGACCGAGCCACATACCGGGTCCGGGGCACAAACCGGTCCGACGCACTTACATGTGTCGTCGCCGCCATCTTCCACTGGCTAATTATCCTCGTACTTTATTAAAAGCTATGTTTTTGCTGGTCGCAATATATTTCAGTAAAAGCTGGTTGTGTGGAACATGAATATTTGAATTAACATTATGAGAACTGAAATAATTAGTGTTATATATGATTTATTATTTATTCATTGTATTTTTAGAAATTAATTTCTGAGTATAATAAGTTGTATAAAGAAAATCAAAAGTGTTTCACATGCAACCATGCATATTACGGATGGTATACTTTTGAGTTGGTATGTTTGCATTGTCAGAGAAAATAGTAATACGGATTACGTAGAAGATAGTCTGCATGTTGTCTTGCGAATACTGTTAACTGGGAAGAGTGATTATGTGGATAAATAGGTTGATGACGTGAATAATTATGAGGATTAATTATGGTGAGGTGACAGTCTGATGACGTGACAGACTGCATGATTTGTTGATGGGGAAGGGTCACATGCGTTGAAAAAAATACATGTATACGAGGTTGATGATGTAGTAGAATATATGCATGGTGTGTTAACGTGGAAAAATTATATGTATAGAAAAATTGGGTAGTGAGTTGTTACTATTCAAAAATAAAGAATAATGTTGTCATAAAGAAAAATGATAAAACATTAATCAACACTCATACAATAAACTTATTATGTTTTGATGTGGCCACTCAAGACTCCCCCCCCCTCCTCCCCTCCCGCGTCACCCCTGCGGGCGACCGAGAGGGAACCCTAGCCGCCGGCTTTCTTCACCCCTCCTTCCATCTTCCTCCCCCGCCATCGACGGAACGCTCCACCGGGCAAAGCTCTGGTGATATCGGCGGCGGCGGGCAGGTCCTCATCCCTGTCTCGGATCTGGGGTTGGCGCGGGACGGCCTGGCCGGGAGGGTCACCGGGCTCCTATGGGTCCGGCAGCACGATGGCTGGCACCGGTGGAGGCGACATGCGTGGGGATGCGGACGGCGGTGGCACGGGCACGGGCTTGCTGCGTGGCGGCTGTGGGCAATGGTCACGGGGCGGCAACATGCATCGTCAGGAGGGCCGATTTCGCGACCTGGCGTGGTGGCGGCCGGCTTTGGAGGTGGCGTGTTGGCTTCTTTTCGGCCAGATCTGGCACGGGTGTGGCGAACGACGCAGGGCATGGGCGCAGAGGTGACGGGTGCATGGTGTTGGCCCTGCTCTGGCACGGTAGAGCACGCCCGACACAGTGGAGCGGCTTGGGGCTCCTCGTGCGGCGATGAGGCGAAGGCTGCTACCTTGGTTGGCAGCGGCCGAACCGGGTCTACGGCAGTCGGGGTGGCTCGATGCAGGTTTCTTCCGACCGGCGGCGTGGATCTGACTAGTGGTGGTGGATGGCGGTCGACGGCGAGCGGGAAGGGGGTGACCTAGTCCGCTTTGGTGCTCGCCATCGCTTTTGTGCTATCATGTTTTGTTGTCCCGTTGTGCTGTCGGTCCGAGTTGGGCCACTGTTCGGAGCGACGCCGATGGCCTCGGATGGGCGGCGTCTGAGCTCGCCTCAACCATGGTTGGGGACTAGTTTTGGGGCTTGCTCGGCGCTGGCCATCGACAGCTACTAGGTCGTGTCCCCCTCCACCCGGTCCACACGGACTGGTTGGGGACGCAGGCGTGGACGCCTCCTACTGTGGAGGCGACCACACAGGTCCGATGGCTGATGCCGGGCTAGGAGTAGAAGGATTGTCTTCTGTTCTTCCCACCATGGTGTGCGTGTTGTGATGGTGATGGCTGGCGGTGACTAGGGACATGGATGCCGGGGTGGCAGCCCCGGATGGTAGTCCGCATGGTGGCTTTCTGGCAGGCCTCATGATGGTTGTGGTGGCTTCGTTTCTCGGTCGCTTGGGCAGCGGGAGGTGTAGCGGAGGTTGGTCTGGCACACTCGTTGTTGCCCAGATCCGGATCTGAAGGCCGATTCTCATTGCGGTCTGGGTGCCCCATGGTGGCACGGGTGAGCTGCCAAGCGAAAGCTCCGCGCTTTGGAACCGGCGACAACAACACATGTGGGTGTCGTTATCTTTTTGAAGATGTTGTCGTGGTTCTCCTCTCCGTGTCACGGTCTCCTGGTGAAAACCCTTCTCCACCTTGGACTCGGCAACGGTGGTGCTAGTGTTCCCCTCTTGAGGCATTGTTGTGGATGCTAGGTGTCCTAGGGTGTGTCATGGTGTTGTAATCTGTTAGTCCGGTGCTAGCGTCTTGACAACATAATTGTGTGTGTTTATGTTTGCCTCTTTCTAGGGATCTGCTCTCTTAGAGGACTACTTCATCACATTGTATCATTCGACCATGTAACCTTTGTGTTGTTGCTTTATATATAAAGCGTGACGAGATCCTGTTTCAAGAGATGTTCTAACGTGGTATTTCATTCCAACTGGCGGGGCTAGGAAACTATTCACCTTTGAGAACTTTACCCAGTTCCCTTGTATGACAAGGTTCATATTGTATCCCTTGGTTATTGTAATAATTCAAAAGGGAAACAAAATGTCCCCAAAAAAGCAAAATAGCACATGAATATTGATGATTGTCTTTAGAAAATATGGTAAATATAGTTACCAATTTAGTGAACCCGCTTAGATTATTTTGTTGTTAACTTGTTTTGCGCATCTTGTTTAGTTTTTCAATTTTGGGATACTTTCAATTAGATTTTTAGAATTCCTTAGTTTGTATATTTCTCCCAGTTCTCTGGAACAAACATATTTTGTAAAAAAAATAGTTCATCAATTTTTTGAGAGACATGAAATTGTTGTATTTATATCTACACACACAATAAAACTCCATGGATGTATCCTACTCGTTGCCCGTCCATTCAAGGACACCCGATAAAATTGGACATACACATATACGTTGCCTCGTCCCTTCGAGGACATCCGATAAAATTGATAAATTGAAACGATACATGTTTACTCTGTGTGACTGGTCCTTTTTCTACTGAAAAAAAAAATCCCCTGCATTATCTACAACTCTACTTGCTCATTTGTTTGTTTCCTTCAAGATCATGGTAAATACATAAGAGCTCTTGGGGTGCCCGTGAATCCTATATGAATATTCAAATAAAAAATACTAGGAAATTTCAAACATGGTCATTCATTCTACTTACGCTCGAAGTTTCATGAAGAAATGACATCTTTGGTATCCTTGGCAAAGAAAATAGAGTCCAACCTACGGACTACGGTCTGTTAGCACAGGCCCGACCTCGACGCCGATGTAGCCGAGTACTTTCCGAGCTTGCCGAAGCTAACCGGTTGGAGATGTAGACGTAAACGATGTGGACGTATACACCAAAGCAGCCTAGGAAGCTGCTGGATCGATTTCTCAATGCTAGCTAGCTATCACGTATTTGCTAGCTGATTACGCCTAGACACGTTAATCTCGCCGGATACTAAACACGCACACACGCGACAACACGAGAGGAATTTGATGGCTAAAGCAGGGCCTTGTCGGTCCTGTTGATCTATTGCTCTTTTGATCTGAGTTGATATTACAGGGGTACTTGTACGTATATATAGTAGCTAACCAAGACAACTACTAATCCTATACCTACACGGTGACGGTTCCAAGTCCAAGCCGGACTAGGACTCGTGGTTAATTCCAACACGGTCCATTATTCAAACAGTTTTTCTATACCGGAATGTTTTGACTCTTTTACTTAAAATACCACCTATATCATTTTTTCACGAAACTTCGCACATGAGTAGAATGGTGGACCAGGTTTGATACCCAAAATTTCAGGATATTTTTTTAAATACTGGTATAGTTTTTATTTTACTATTTATATAGGGTTTCTGGGCACCCAAAGAGCTCAAAATCCTCATCCACAAGACCAGTCACTAGATTCTTTCACCATGACCAAACAGTCCAAGTCATGATTAGCTGCAGCTAACACTACAGCGGAAGGGGAAAATACCATGATGAGAAAAAACGCTCCCTCCAAAGTGCTATTAATTTCTCTGTCCCGTCGCTTCCCTTGTTGAGCGAAACAGATGGGCACTTTTACCTTGTTAATGCCGACCCCCTTCTGCTCCCATGCTGGTTTCTTCCATGGTCAGTCTGCCCGCAACGCGCTGGTCTCAGACGAAGAGAGGGAGAGGGAGAGAAAGGGAGATCGAGATAGACAGTGAGAGGGGGGGTCCCAAGGTATAGTTGCTGTCACTGCACCGGGGCGCAGTTGTATGTGGCTTTTCAACCTTCTGCTGCCTCTCGGCGGCATTGATGCAAGGGATGGCAGCGAAGGATCGGCTTTATTTTTAATATTCCTACTGCTGCTTCCTGTTGTCTTCTGCAAAATGTAGTAAGAACTCAATGTAGCTTCGCCTGTGACATGATGATTCGTGTCCTAAAAAATTGAATTGTTTGTTTTTAGCGCGACAGGTGGAACCCTCGCCTGCTGATGAGATCTTAAGAATCAAATGATTAATTTGCTCGCCTTAAGGAGCAGGAAATATAACTACTACTATGACAGTATCTCATCAATGTATGTACGCGTAATTATACACAGGCGCTTCTGCCTCTGTTTATGAGTTGTATGCCATAACCCTGGTCTGTGTGGACTTGTCTTCAGTTGTCCAGCATGTATGTATAGACCTAGGAGTGTGGAAACAGAATCACTACATCACACCCTAAAGATTTCTTAGTCTATTGGTCGAAAAATGTTTTGTCTTTGCTTAAATAAAATGCTGCATGCATCACTCGATGCAGAGACAGGGGCGACGTCTCTTTTTCTAAAAAATACATAAATGAGCTCTATAGACATATGTTGGTCTGTCAGTTTAAAGAAATATGAAATTAATTATGCACGTGATTTTGGAACATGGTTCCACCCGTCCCCGACTAGTAAAATCAAGAATATGTTTAGAAAAACAGCTAATTCTGAAGAAAAAATTGTAACATATAAGGTCGAGCTCTCCACACTTCTTGCATGCGGAGTTTAGCGAAGAAATGACATCCGTGGTTTTCTAGGCATAAATGACTAATTCGGTGCTATAAAAAAGAGCATGTTTAAGGTAATTTGAAAGTTCGGTTTTATTTTCTTCCCTAGAAATACCACAAGTGTCATTTCTTCACGAAACTTCACATGTGAGTAGAACTGTCAACCAAGTTTGAATTTTTTTTTGTCTAGATATTATTTTTAATATTTTACTATGAAGAAGGGTGTGTGTGGAATCATATTCACAATTTTATTTTCTTACAAGTATGTATAAATTATATAACTTAAAAATAATTGTATGCGATGTCTACAAAAATGAAATAAAAAGGTACATCGTAAGTTACAGTATCATCAACTGTTTATTGCTCTATTTGTCATTTTTAATAGGTCGCACACAGTCATATTTGGATTCAAATTTTACTTCTTTCTCTAAGTGATTTATTATATATATTTTTGAACTATATAGTATCTCCTCTATTCCAATAAATAAGGTGTGGTATTTTTTTTAAGTCAGACTTCTCTACCTTTGACCAAGCTTTTCATTAGAAGCTATCAATATATACAATATCAAAAGAATAACATTGGATTCACCATGTAATATACTTTCACATTCTTTTTTATTGGTAGAAGTTGATGTATTCCCTAAAAACTTGTTCAAACATATAATTTTTTGACCTAAGAAATAATAAATCTTACATTTTAGAACAAATGGAGTATATTTTTGAGTCGTATAAGAGTTTAAGGTACAGATGTCGGATCAAAAAATTACTTCTAAATATATTGGTACGCAGATTTCATGCGCTCTTGAAAATGCATCATGTCCGAGTGTAAATTTTGGTCATTACCATGTCATTCCTTAAAGCATCTGCAACCGGATCTTACTGTTGAGTATATTGATTATTAGAAAATATGAGGTAGACTAGGATTTCTCCTATCTTGCCTTGTATTTCAAGTTGATCATTGTACTCTTATATATGTGCTCATGAAGCTCAAGCAATACAACAACTATTCCATCAATCCATCTATTTCCTTCAACATGGTATCTCCCGCAAGTCTCTTGACCTAGCCGCCACCACCGCTTTTGCCCCGTGCACCGCCCTCGGGGCGGTCGGCTTTCATGACCGCCGTCGGGAGCCGCGTCGCTCGTACCTAGGGTTTGTCCGGCGGTCCTGTTGACCGGCTGTCCAAGAGAGTCTTTTCTCAATCTCTTGATCCGGATTTTCTCTCTCATGTCGATCTCTTGATAGGCGCTATTTCTTTTTGGTTTTTCGATCTAAGATCGGTTTTGCATCCCCCGTCACCACCGTCGCAAACCGTGCCTCTACTCCTACATCGGCGCGATCCGCCTCTACACCGACCCGACGGCCTCACACGACGCGGCGGTCACTTCTGGCCGTCGACTGCGCGTCTTCCCGTCGTCGTTCTACACCGACTGTCGCCGCCCTCTTCCAACCGGGACTGCTCCATCATCACTCGCCTCCACCGTCGCCTCGTACGGTTGCGCACCGGCTGCCTACTCCGGCCGCGTCGGCTACCTCGGGCCGGCTACCGGCTCCGGTCGCATCGGCCTCACCGCCTGCGTCAGGCCAGCTATGTCAGGACAGCACCCGGCTCCGGCTGCGTCAGCTTCCTTGGGCTGACTGCTGGCTCCGGCCGCATCGGCCTCGCCGCCTGTGTCAGGCTGGCACCCGGCTCCGGCTGCGTCAGTTGCCTTGGGCCGGCTGCCGGCTCCGGCCGCATCGGCCTCGCCGCCTACCTCGGGTCGTCTACCTCGGGCCGGCTCCCGACTCCAGTCGCCTATGTCTCACCACCTGCGTCGGGCCAGCTACCGGCTGCCGGCTCCGGCCGCATCGGCCGCGCCGGCTGTGTCGACCTCATCGGTTGCGTGGTCGGCCGCGTCAAGCCTGCCGTCGCCTCCGCTGCGACTGTCGTGGTCGGCCTCAACTCGGACGCCGCCACCCCGCCTGCATCGAGCAACGTCCCCGACATCGCGTGAGATCGGATTGATCACCCGCCCGTCCGCGATCCACCTCATCTACGTCATGCGACCAATCTGGCCAATCGGTTGCGCGCGTCTTCGCCGGTCCCGTGAAGATTATTCCGAGTAAAGCACGCCACTCCACCGATCGAGCAATGGGCTGCCGCTACGTCGCCCCTCGGGCCGCAGCGCCGCCGCTCCGTGGCAGCTGCATCAACCCGCGCACTGCCGCTACCTCGCCCTGTCGGGCCTCGTGTTACGGCAATCGGTCTAAGCCACCGCCCCGAGGTCTTCCCGCTGTCACCCTGACCCGTGCGCTGTCGCTTCGTCGCCCCTTCGGGCCATAGCGCTGCGGCGCTTGGTCCACTCCGCCTTCCCCACGCGTCGACTTCCTGTGGTATACTCTGTGTCGTCTGCTTCGACGCAGGAACGCCATCGTCCATGCCGGTCTTTGTCACGCTGTCGGGTTCTTCCTCGCCTACTTCGAGCATCGCTGCCGCGTACCTACCCAGCCGCCGCCGCCGCTGCCACCGCCGCCGCCGCTCTCCTTTGGCGCCACTTCTGCTCGCTCACCCGAGTCGTGCCGCACGTCCACCCCCTTTGTCATTCGTCCAACACCACCTCCTCGCCAACGTTGAAGTTGTCTACCCCGACTCCTCGACATGACGTACAACTTGTGCAGGTCCCTCATCTACGCATGCCCGGTGCTGGCAACACCGAAGCGTGCCTTCATTCCCTGTGTGTTCCCAGGCCTGGCAAGCCTGGAGCGACGCATCGTCAACATCGTCTTCATCCTCTATGCATGCCCGGTGCTGGCAACACCGATGCGTGCCTTCGGCCTCGAAGTGTCCCCGAGCTTGGCAAACCCGGCGCGACACGTCGTCAACTACGTCTCCTTCCCGGCGCATCACTACTTCGACACAACTGCGCCCATGACTAACTCAGCGCCTCCTTGCACCCGCGGCTCCACGACGACTTCCTCGACACCGGCTACCCCGACTCAACATCGACCACGACGTTCTTTGCACGGCTACCTCGACCATGGATACACCACCATACGCTCTCGGCTACCTCGACATCGGCATAAAGGGCTACCACCTTGCTTGAGCAACCTCGTCGGTTTCCTCTCCAGCCACAACTTCCGCGATGCATCGATCGTTATGACTGTGGGAGGGGGATGACCGTCGGCTTACCTTCGGATTCTTCTCCAGTCTCACCGTTTGTGTCGCTATCATTGTGACTGCCGGGGGGTGGGGGTGGGGGTGTTGAGTATATTGATTATTAGGAAATATGAGATAGACTAGGATTTTCCCTACTTTGCCTTGTATTCCAAGTTGATCATTGTACTCCTATATATATGCACATGAGGCTCAAGCAATACAACAACTATTCCACCAATCCCCCTATTCCCTTCAACACTTACAAATTCGGCCCTTCAAACGCATGCGGACATCGACCGGTCACGTCTCAAATAATGCATTCTACATCCGGACATCTCATATTAGGATCCTCAAATCCATACAAAAACAAGCAAGATATGAAATTTACAACTAGGTAGAACCTATCTACACCTCGTCGGAGATGTCGACGATCTCCGTATCCTCCAGCGGATAAATGATCGTCTGCCGCAACTCTGCCCCCTCCGGCTGCTCCGCTGCAGCCTCCTCCGCCTCAATCTCCCTCTCTAGCTCGTCGAAGAAGGCGTCGGCATCCGTCTGCCTCTGCCGGATGAGCCGGCGGTTGGCTTCCACCTCGTCCTCATCCCGGATGGAATCCAGGATGTCCTGCTGCTCCGCCATCTCCTCCGATTGGGCGACGACGAACACTGCCTCCGCCTCCGCCATGCTCAAGTCAGGAGCCTCCTCCTAACGGTCCTCCTCCTCCATAACCTTCGCCTGCTCCTCCTCCTGTTGCTGCTGCTCCTCCTCCTCCGTCTTCGGCGAGTTTGGAGGGAGACCCGCAGTGATGCGGGCGGCAGGACGATCCTGGATCTTCGCCTTGATTTGCAGGCGCCGCTCCGGAGTGAGCTACGCATAGGTGGTGATGAGCCGTTGGACCATCCTGATGAAGAGGGAACTGCAAGAGGAGGCAGACGGGCTCGGGTGGCGATGGAGAGAAGGAGGAGGCGGATGAGTTAGGGCTAGGAGCGCCGACCGGCTTAAATAGCTAGCCCCGACCTCGGGCGGGGAGCAAGAGCAGCGCCATATCGCGCCGATGGTCGAGGTGCATGTCGGACCGTCGGGTTTCTCGACGCGTCCGCGTGGGGCCATGTCGTCAGGCCGACATGGCGGACGTGCCCGGACGTCTCGGCTCCCATATCCGCCTCATATTTGGGCTGGAAATGAAGGGTGCCGGTGAGTCCGGACGTTTGAGGCCGGTTTAAGAGACCCGTGTGGGTCGCAATTTCGTGACCTGGCGATGTGGCCTCATGTTTGAGGAAGATTTAGGGGGAGTTTCTTTACAAGGACTTTTTGCTGTAGGGACTATAAAAATCCCTTTTAGTCTCATGTGAAAGAAACAGGAGGGACTTTTAGGTACTAAAAGAGGGTATTTGGGACTAAAGGAAGAAGTCCCTATGGGAGGGTCTTTTTGGGACTTTTTTAGCACTTTTTCCAACAGTGCCCTTACTTTTAGCATGTCATTTAATAACTTCTAGTACATTAATAGGGGTAACATGGTCTTTTTGCATGTCATTTAATGACCTACCTCTAGTCCCTGTTTAGTCCCTCGAAAGAAACGGATAGGGACTAAAGACTTTTTAGTTTGCACTAGTGGAGAAAGGGGTATTAGAACCGGTTGGTAAGGGCCTTTGGACCCGGATACACATCCGGTGCTACTTATCCGGGACTAAAGGCCCCCCCCCCTTTAGCACCGGTCTCTTACAAACCGGTGCTAAAGGCCTCCACGTGGGCGCCGAAGAGTGCGCGCACGCGGAGGACCTTTAGAACCGGTTGGTAACACCAACCGGTCCTAATGTTTTTTTTCTTTTTTTTTCCTTTTCTTTTCAGGGTTTCCGATTCCGTATTTCGGTGTTTCCGTGTTCCGTATTTTCAGGATTTTCGTTTACGTGTTTCCGGTTCCGTATTTCCGTTTACGTCTTTCCGATTCCGTGTTTTCGGTTCCGTATTTCCGTTTACGTCTTTCCGATTCCGTGTTTCCGATTCCGTGTGTCCGTGTTCCTTTTTTACGAACACGGAATCGGAAACACGTATCCGGAAACACCGATTCCGTGTTTGCGGTTAAGTGTTTCCGATTCCGTGTTTGCGGTTAAATGTTGATGCACCAAATAAAAGTACATATATACATGTAACACGAAGTACTGGACCGATTATCATTACATAATTTGAAGTTCGTTTCCTATAGCTCTATACTTGCATAGAGAAGGGAGCTGGCTATTGGTTCATAGGATGGAAAAATTCTCCGCCTTCATCTATGACTTGCGTGAGGATAAATCCTGCCAATTCCTCTGCAACTGACTTGCAACGTTGGATTGGTCTTAGCATCGCCCGCTTTCGTTGCAGCTTTAGAAGAAGTAGATGAAAACAATTAAGTTATGAACAAAACTAACATAATTGATGGCAACATAAATAAAGTTGTGAAGATCCGGTTACGTACCTCTAGATTTCTGAAAGTACGGGATTTCTCATTGATAATCCTGTGAATGTACTCGCAAACGTAGTATCCACAATAATCAGTGCCCTGTGGTTGTTGCGGGACGCCCTATATACGAGAACATAATTCAGTCAAATTAATAATAATCAAGAGAATGGTAATGGTATTGAAACGAGGGTACGTAGTACTACTTACTTTGTTAATTTGAAAGTGGAGCTTGTCTGCCCATGTACCGGGTTCTTCCTTGATGAACATTTGCCAAACCCTGGCCGACAAAGAAAAATGAATACAAGAGTTAATTATTACTTACTTGATATCAGGAAATGAACGAAAAAGAGGCCGATGAACGAAAGAGGCCGATATATATATACCTTTGAAGCATCTCACGCGCGCTCTTCCATTTGTCAGCGTCCTAGGTTAACGGGTCCCAGACTTCAACTTGTCCTTGATCGATTCTAATGATGAACAATATGAAGTGGGACCTGCGCACGTGTACACACGCAGTCATGCATACTCATCAATTACACTTAACATCAGGTAAGCAAAATGGAATGTGTACAAGACAGTAACACTCACTTGAATCCGTAGGGCCAAAGTATTTCTTTTTTGGTACTTTGTCGCTTCAAAAACCTTAGCAAATCATCCGGTGTATCCTTATTGAACTTTTCTATTGTCTCTTGATGAAACGAATACGGGTCAATGAACCCAAAGTCCCAGATTCCTGCCAGCCTGCATTCACGAATCTTCATTCTGCATAGTAGCGTACAAAAAGAATGTCTCGTGAGTGATAATTATACGGGCAATGAACGCGAGCTTAACTAAATAATTAAATTACACAAATAAATCACTTACAAACAGTAGCAGCTGACAATAGCTTTGTCGAGGGCACGTTGATTGTACATCTGGAAAAAATCATCGAACCCAACCTCCACACCGTACTCTCCGAAGTAGTGTTGATCCTGAACTGCCGCCATGATACAATCTCTCTTTTGCCTTGCGGCCTCCAAGTACCAACCATGTAAATTCCATAGTTGGGTTGTTAGAGCACTAGGATTTTCGACCAGAGGGTGCTCGGGCTTATATTTATATACCACATCAGCAATAGCGTAACCTACGTCGCCCATGCGTGGACCAAACACTGAAGCCTGGTCAGATAACACCTTGAGCGGGGCAATTGACTGTGCTTCTTGTTGTCTGAGCTGGGGAACTTGTTTCCCGCATTTCGTCTGCTCCGCCTGCTTCATCTGCTCCGCCTGCTTCATCTGTGCGGTGTGCATCTTTTCAATGAACCGTTCATAGTCTGAAAGGGGCGGCGGTGGCGGCGGTTCAGGATAATATAAGTTGTCGATGGTGCGCTCAATTTTCCACTTTGGTACGTTCTTCAGAGTTTCCTTCCAGATGTCTGGAGGGGGCTTCAGGGGAAACCGTGCGAACCATGCTTTGTTTTTGGCTTTCACGGCCTCGTCTAGTTCCTCCGGAGTCATCAGGCCTGGTAACTTCGGGGGAGTCTTGACTTTATTGGGTTTCCTTTCTCTCTTCTTGGGAGGAGTCCCGTTTCTTGTGAACTGCAGCTTCCGCTTTGCCGTACCCGTAGTGGGCGCATCCGTCGGCTCATTGGAGTGCACGGGCGATGGACTCTCGGCCTCGGGCTCCCTATCTTCGTTGTGGGGTGGACTTGGAGGTGCGTTGGGGGGTGGACTTGGAGGTCGTGCATTCTCTGTACGAAAGTGAAAAAACTATTAAAAATAGGCTTACATGTGGTGCAACATTCAGTAATTGTTGGAGGTGGTGCATTTGTACCTGGAGGATTCGGTGGCCTTGGCGCCGCGTTAGGAAACACGATGTGTTTCTTCTTCCACAAGATGATACCAAGCTCCATTTCTCCCAGTGTCTTCTCGCCTTCACCTCCAGGAATATCAAGCTCAATTGACTGGCATCCCGGCGTAATTGTTGACAACCCGACACGAGCATGGGATGCTGGAATCTGACCATCATGGTAGGTTGCTCCAGGTTGATTCGGTAAAGCATAGCCTGACGCCACCATGAAGGATATGTTCCCCATTGGCATATGTATCTCACAGTTTGTCTTCTCCGTGACATCATCCACGGGGTAGTGAGGCGCCGACGGTTCGACTGCAGGACCGTCTTCTAGCTGCAGCTGCGTGGAACCCACGCTGCTTCTATGCTGAGATGGGACGACATCTGCTACAGGATCGTCTTCTAATTGCTGCTGATCAGCGTCAGGTGCAGGATCTTCTTCCTCCTCTTCAGTGTCAGGTACAGGGTGTCCCCCTTTCTTCAAGAGAAACGCCACCTTTTCTTCTAATGTCGATATCCGTTCCAGCGCCTTCCTCTTGCTTCTACCACGGCTTCTGTAAGTGCCAAGGTCGCCGGAAACCCTTGGTTCCACGGGGTAGTGGCTCCAAAGCCTCGTGTTCGTCCCCACTTTTCGGGGTTCCCGAGTGCCTTCGTCAACTCGTCGTTCTCTCTATCGGGAACAAAAGTTCCTTTTCGAACAGCTTCTATTGCCTTCTCTAGATCTGATACGACTTGTCTTATTTTTTCCGACCATGGTCCCTCCGCAACAATCATCCCAGTCTCAGCGTCCAACGTTGCCCCATGCGCGAACAACCAGAACTTGGACCTATCGGGCCAGTCATGTGTCTGTGGAATGATATTTCTTTTCAGAAGCGCATCTTCATAGCGTCGCCACCTAGGCAGGGCAGTCATGTAGCCACCTGACCCCAAAATATGGTGATATTTCTTCTTCTTCGCATTCTCCGTATTTGTGGCTGATCGAGATGTAAAGACACCCGATTTCTTGTACGCCTTAAAATCAGGCCAAGCGTCTCTTATCTTCACTAGGTGCCCAGTGAAAACTGGATCTTCGTCCTTATATTTCTTCCACAAGTCTTTCTTCCACCTCTGGAATTGTGTGGCCATCTTCTTCAAAGCCCACTCCTCGACTTTCTTCTTCTTATCTTCCGCTACGCTGAAATTTAGCCACACCGTGTCGCAAAGCACTCTTTTCAATCTGTCATCAACATAAGTAGCTCCAATGTTGGCGCCGGTCTTCGGCTTATTCCATTCTATTAAGTTGATCGGGACCAGGTCTCTTACAACAACTCCGCACTGATTTACAAATTTGCGATAAGTTTCTGGGGGTTCCAGTGGTTTGCCATCAGCAGCAACTTTATCGATTGAGTACCTTGCAGTATCTTTCAACCTTGCGGCCGGGCCTCGTTTCGACTTTGTCTCAGTACTTGCGTTAGGTGTTCCGGAGGGCACCTAAACGGGAAAATAATGATTCGTTAGTAAGTGCAATACAAATTAATTGTTGCTTCAACAGTGACTTGAGATATACATTGGCAGAGTTTGTTCCGGAGGGCACTTCTGCATCTACTACATCTTCTATATTCTCAGCTCCGTCACCGGAGTCGTTCAAAAATTGATTGC
Source organism: Hordeum vulgare subsp. vulgare (assembly GCF_904849725.1). Classification (NCBI taxonomy): domain Eukaryota; kingdom Viridiplantae; phylum Streptophyta; class Magnoliopsida; order Poales; family Poaceae; genus Hordeum; species Hordeum vulgare. Next base: position 553,819,187 of record NC_058524.1, on the reverse strand, counting down.
TAAACGCATGCCCACCGTCGTCATCATGATATATGGCCGTTGCATCTTCAAAAATCATCTGGCACATGTATATTTCCTTCTCCGCCTCACCCATTCCCGCGAGCTGATCGGCGTGCTGATCATGTGGTTCTTGGGGATCCATAGCTCAACACCTGCTAGTAACAAGAATTTAACTTAGCAAAATTATTTACGGAAAAGTTTTACGGAACCGGAAATTTTACGGAAAAGTTTTACGGAATCGTCGGAGTCGTAATCGTCGCAAAGTTTTACGGAATCGTCGGAAACTTTCCCCGCAGTTATGGAATCGTCGGAATCGTAGGAAAGTTTTACGAAATTGTAATCGTCGGAAAGTTTTACGAAATCGTCGGAATCGTCGGATTAGGGTTTTACGGAATCGTCGGAATCGTCGGTTTAGGGTTTTACGGAATCGTCGGAATCGTCGGTTTAGGGTTTTACGGAATCGTCGGAATCGTCGGTTTAGGGTTTTACGGAATCGTCGGAATCGTCGGAGTCACCTCATGTTGCACGAATGTTGACCGACTTCGTCTATAGGATTTGTACGTCGGAAAGTTTCGAATGTTGACTGAAAAAGTGAGTCTACTAGAATCGTCTTCCTCGCTTTAGCGATATAAATGATGAAGGCGGCTTCAAATCGAGCCGTGAGAGCATCTCTAGCAGGTACGATTTGTACGTCGATAGAACAAATCCCGTAACTTTTTTTAGCCGTGAGAGCCGTGAGAATATGCATGATCACGTAACTTTTTTTTATAGGATGTCCTATTCGGGCCGGAAAAAAACTAATATCGACGGTTATAATTACAAGCATACAACAATATGGATATACGAAAATACGGATATACCTTACGTGAAGAAGACGAAGTGGGGCGGCGAGGAGGCGGCGTGGGGCGGCGCGCGAGGAGGCGTCGCGAGGAGGCGTCGAGGAGGCGACGGCGCGGTGAGGAGGCGGCGAGGATCGTCGGCCGGCGAGGCGGCGCGAGGAGACCGCGCGCGCGAGGAGGCGGCGGCGCGAGGAGGCGGCGGCGCGGCGAGGAGGCGACGGCGCGGCGAGGAGGCGGCGCCGAGGATCGTCGGCCGGCGTGGCGGCGCGAGGAGGCGGCGGCGCGGCGAGGAGGCTACGGCGCGGCGAGGAGGAGGCGCCGAGCGGATCGTCGGCCGGCGAGGCGGCGCGAGGAGGCCGCGCGCGCGAGTAGGCGGCGGCGCGAGGAGGCGGTGGCGCGGCGAGGAGGCGACGGCGCGGCCAGGAGGCGGCGCCGAGGATCGTCGGCCGGCGAGGCGGCGCGAGTCGGCGAGGAGAGAGGCGGCGAGGAGAGAAGGCGAGGAGAGACGCGCGGGAAGGCGAGAAGTTGGCGACCCCGTAGAGGTATAGACCCTTTAGCACCGGTCTGTGTTAACAACCGGTGCTAAAGGGTCCAAAATTCGGGCGCGAACCGAACCCACCTTTAGGACCGGTTGTTGTTACAGACCGGTCCTAAAGGTTTTTTTCCTTTTTCTTTTTTCCTTTTTTCTGTTTCCTGTTTTCTTTTTCTTTTTGTTTCCTTTTTCTTTTTCCTGTTTCTTCTTTTATTTTTCTTTTTTCCTGTTTTCTTTTTCTTTTTGTTTCCTTTTTCTTTTTCCTGTTTCTTCTTTTATTTTTCTTTTTTCCTTTTTTCTGTTTCCTGTTTTCTTTTTCTTTTTGTTTCCTTTTTCTTTTTCCTGTTTCTTCTTTTATTTTTCTTTTTTGTTTCCCTTTTCTATTTTCTTTTACATTTATTTACAAATTGTCAAAATGTCATTTTTACACTTAAAAAATAAAAATGATATTTATCAAAATGGTCAAATTTAGTGGAAACTGGTCAAATTTTTAATATTTATCAAAATGGTCAACACAATTACGTAAAAGGTTTAATACATTATTACACATCACCAACAACACCCCGTATCTATTTTTCTTCTTGCCTTTCTTCTGATTGCGCCGTAACCATGGACTATCTTCATCATTTAACGGGATGCTTGGATCATCTTTGACTTTGAAGGGAGGAATTTCAACAAATTTATTGTAATCTTCTGACATGTCTGTCTTGTCCTCGACTCCCACGATGTTTCTTTTCCCTGAAAGAACTATGTGGCACCTTGGCTCATCGTCTGATGTATTCGCTTCCTTATCTTTTCTTTTTCTCGGTCTGCTAGACATGTCCTTCACATAGAAAACCTGAGCCACATCATTGGCTAGGACGAATTGATCATTGCCGTACCCAAGATTCTTCTGATCCACTGTTGTCATTCCGTACTTCGGGTCTACCTTCACGCCTGACAGGTTGAACCATTTGCACCAGAACAAAGGGACCTTAAAGGAAGGTCCGTAGTCAAGTTCCCATATCTGCTCTATGTAACCATAGTATGTGACCCTTTGCCCATTGTCGTCTTTTGCATCAAACCGGACGCCACTGTTTTGGTTGGTGCTCTTTTTATCTTGGTCTGCCGTGTAAAATGTGTTACCATTTATCTCGTACCCTTTAAAGGTCAATACAATCGAAGATGGTTGCTTGGCCAACAAGTATAGCTCATCTTCAATAATGTTGTCATTAATGAGACGTCTTTGCAACCAACCGCCGAAAGTCTTCGCGTGTTCTTTAGCAATGAAATCTTCAGGTTGCTCCGGGTATTCCGAGCGTAAAATATCCTTGTGTTCCTGGATATATGGAGCCGCCAAGCTGGAATTAACTAGAACTGTGTAGTGTGCTTGAGTGAAAGATTGCTCGTCCATACATGTTGATTTCTTTCCTAGCGTGCCTTTTCCACGCAGTCTCCCCTCATGGCGCGACTGAGGAACACCGATCGGGTTCAGGTCAGGAATAAAGTCAACACAAAAATCAATGACCTCCTCTGTTCCATAGCCCTTGACCATGCTTCCTTCTGGCCTAGCACGGTTTTTAACATAATTCTTCAAGACTCCTGTGAACCTCTCAAAGGGGAACATATTGTGTAAGAATACAGGACCGAGAACGGAAATCTCTTGGACTAGGTGAACTAGGAGGTGCGTCATAATATTGAAGAAGGTTGGTGGGAACACCAACTCGAAGCTGACAAGACATTGGACCACGTCCTTCTGTAAACTTGGTAGAGTTGCTGGATCGATTGCCTTCTGAGAAATTGCGTTGAGGAATGCACATAGCTTCACAATGGGTACTCGCACGTTTTCTGGCAGAAGCCCCCTCAATGCAATCGGAAGTAACTGGGTCATGATCACGTGGCAGTCATGAGACTTTAGGTTTTGGAACTTTTTCTCTTCCAGGTTTAGTATTCCTTTTATGTTCGACGAGTAGCCAGACGGGACCTTGATACTTCTCAGGACTTGGAAAAAGATCTCCTTCTCTTCCTTGGTAAGAGCATAGCTGGCAGGACCTTTGAAATTCTCTCGATTCATCAGGTCGTCTCGTTCGTGCATACGTTGGTGGTGCAGCCGTGCTTTTGGTGTATCTCTCGACTTCTTCCCATGCACGCCCAATAAGTTTAGCAGGTTCACGCAAATATTTTTCGTCACGTGCATCACGTCGATCGCAGAGCGAACCTCTAGGAATTTCCAATATGGTAGTTCCCAGAATATAGATTTCTTCTTCCACATGGCTACGTGGTTGTCGGCGTCATTCGGAACAGATTGTGCGCCAGGACCCTTACCAAAGATTACTTTTATATCTTTGACCATGTCATATATATCAGTACCTTTAGGGAGGGTTGGCTTCCTCCGTGTATCTGCCTCGCCTTTAAAATGCTTTCCTTTCTTTCTTACGGGATGCCTGTCTGGAAGAAATCGACGATGCCCCGGGTACACATTCTTGCCTATATGTATACTTTCAGTCTCGCCTAAACAGTGTGTGCATGCGCTGTATCCCTTGTTTGACCGTCCTGAGATGTTAGTAAGAGCGGGCCAATCATTGATGGTTACAAACAGCAACCGTCGTAGGTCAAATTCCTCCTGTTTGTACTCGTCCCACACACGTACACCTTCGTCAGCCCATAACTCTAAAGTTCATCAACCAGTGGCCTCAGGTACACATCAATGTTGTTGCCGGGTTGCGACGGGCCTGGGATAAGCACTGGCATCATAATGAACTTACGCTTCATGCATAACCAAGGAGGAAGGTTATAGATACATAGAGTCATGGGCCAGGTGCTATGACTGCTACTCTGCTCCCTAAACGGATTCAGGCCATCTGTACTTAGACCAAACCTTAAGTTTCTTGGGTCACGTGCAAAGTCCTCGTACTTATCGTCGATGTTTCTCCACTGCGACCCATCAGCGGGTTGTCTCAACATATCGTCTTCCCTCCGGTCTTCTTTGTGCCATCGCAGCAACTTGGCATGCTCTTTGTTTCGGAACAAACGTTTCAACCGTGGTATTATAGGAGCATGCCACATCACCTTGGCAGGAACCCTCTTCCTGGGGCGGTCGTCGCCCTCAACATCACCAGGGTCATCTCGCCTGATCTTATACCGAAATGCACCGCATACCGGGCAGGCATTTAAATTCTCGTGCTGACCGCGGTAGAGGATGCAGTCATTGATGCATGCATGTATCTTATGCACTTCCAATCCTAGAGGGCAGACAACCTTCTTTGCTTCGTACGTACTGCAGGGCAGCACGTTATCTCTTGGAAGCATCTTCTTCATTATTTTCAGCAGCTTTTCAAATCCCTTGTCAGATATTCCATTCTCTGCCTTCCATTGCAGCAATTCCAGGGTGGTGCCCAGCTTTTTCTGGCCATCTTCGCAATTTGGGTACAACAATTTTTTGTGATCTTCTAACATGCGCTCCAACTTCAACCTCTCGTTTTCACTTCCGCAGTTTATCTGTTCTTCACGAATGACCTGACGAAGATCATCATCAGACTCATCAACAATGTCCTCAAGTTCAGGCTCGTCTTCCCCCATTTCAGTATCACCGTGTTCACCGAACATAGGATAGTTATCATTATCCTCTTCTTCTTCATTGTCTTCCATTACAACCCCTCTTTCTTCGTGCTTGGTCCAACAAAAATAACTTGGCATGAAGCCTTCTTGCAACAGGTGGGTGTGTATGGTTCTTGAGTTAGGGAAATTCCTCTTATTCTGGCATTTTTTACATGGACAAAAAATAAATCCATTCTGCCTGTTTTTCTCAGCCACATTGAGAAAACTATGCATGCCATTAAGGAATTCGGGACGACGTCGATCACTGTACATCCATTGCCGGTTCATCTGCATTATATAAATTTATCAAAAACCATTATGCTAAATCATCATGACTAAATTAATTAATTAATACAAAAAGTTCATCACACGTTAAAACCAAAGTAGCGTAGTGACCATACATATATAGTTCTCATAAAAACACACACTGAAACCAACCATAAAAACTCTCTCTAATTAATGCATTTAAAAACAACAACAAATGCGATCAAAATCGCAACAAAGGTAACAATTGACCCGACAGCATAATGATACCAAGCCTCTTTACTAATTGCATATTTTCTAATCTTTCTAATCTTCAGACGCATTGCGTCCATCTCGCTCTTGTGACCATCGACGACACCGACAAGAACCTTTTCCAAGGTCATCTTCTCTCTTTCAGTTTTTTCCAACCTTTCTTCAGTTTTTTTCAATCTTTCTTTCAGGCCAACATTTTCTTGTTCAACTAAGTGTAACTTCTCAACAATAGGGTCGATTGGCATTTCCGCTTCCACTACCTCCTAGATAAAAATATCTATGTCAAGTTGGTCGGCGTAATTAATTGTCATATAATCAGGAAATGAAAATATGTAGTTATAAAAGATAATATACCACATCCGAATCATAGACTGGACGAGGGCCAACGGGGACGGATATCAAAACCATGGCGCTATACATATAAAAAAAATCTTACACAATAAGAAAATTATATACAAGTAAATATGTAAATCATACAAATCAAAATTTGTTTTGGTAAATAAAAACAATAGGCTCACCAAGGTTGTGTCGGTGACGGGGCGATCGACGGCGGTGAGGAAGGGGACAAGGCGCGCGACACTAAAAAAAACCACAAATCATAATTAAATTTGAGCTCAAATTGCATATGTATACATAACAAATGATGAACTCTCTCTAGCTTGGGCATTTCATCAAACACCTAGCTAGCACAACAAAAATGAAATGAGCAAGAAAACGAGCAAAACTTGCAATACCGGAAAAGGGAATGTTGATGCTAACCGTAGGACCGATGGGTGCCAACAATCTTGACAAATGGCGGAGAAAAATGGGGATGGATTAGAGCTCCCAAGAGGAAGGAGAGAGCAAAAATGGAGTTGAGCTCGAGCTAGAAAAAATGGATCTAGAAAAAATGGGGTGGAATATAGGGGTGCTCGGGGAGGAAGGAGAGGAGGGCTTTAGGACCGGCTTGTGTCAAAAACCGGTGCTAAAGGGTCTGACAGCGGGGCCCCGCAGTTGCTGCAAAAATGAGAAAACCTTTAGCACCGGTCTGTGATACAAACCGGTTCTAAAGGGTCTGTCCACTGGGCCCCCCTCCCTACAGCAAACGGTCCAAAAACCTTTAGGACCAGTTTGTGTTACAAACCGGTCCTAAAGGCCTTGCGGCCATTTGCTGCAGGGAGGGGGCCCAGCGGACAGACCCTTTAGAACCGGTTTATATCCAATCCGGGTCCAATGTGGTTGGCTCAATGCCCTGTTTTCTACTAGTGTTGAGCTAAAAAAATCTTAGGACTTTTTAAAGAAATAGGGCCTTAAAGAAGGACTTCTTAAAGAAATAGGGCCTTAAAGGGTTTAATTGTAGATGCACTTACTATAGAGATTAATGTCAGTTATCACGCCGGCAGCTACATGACACATAAGCTACGGACACAGAGGACTGTCAAAAGAAGAAGGATTCGTTTGACAAATCATACCAGGCTAGAATTCGTACCATCGCCATGGTGGTGGTCATGGAAGGTGTCATTTTTACACATAAGGAGGCGGTGTCACCAAAATGACCCAGCCTGCACATGCACGTACAAGTGTCATATGATCCGGATCGCTATTATAACCGTCAATGTGGATTTTTTTAAACTACTACATATTTTATAATAAATTCGAAAAGCATATGTACATTTATTAAAATGTCAAAACTAACACCCCGTCAGCCTCTGGTGGGCCGACGGGGCACCTGTCAGCCTGTGGAAGGCTGAAGTGGGCCTGTCGGCCTGCGGGTGGCGGAAGAGCCACCTATCGGGGTTGGCCGAAGAGGGCCCGTCGGCCTTCAGGAGGCCGAAGAGCCCCTGGATAAGGTCGGCCGAGCCATCTTCCTCCTCATTTGTTGGTTCCTCTTCTCTCTCTCGTTTCTCTTTCCTCATTTTGCCCCCCCTCCGATCTCCTCCATCCTCCACGCATTTTCTTATTCATCCGCCGAATCAATAGATTCTACCCATCTCCACCGGCCTACAGTCTCATTTTATACCATGGTGGTGGGGTGGTGGAGGTGTGGATGGTGAGGAGGTGGTGTGGTGGAGAGGAAGGAAAGGTGAAGAGGACTGAAGAAGGGGACACAAGTGGTGGTGGTGGTGGTGTAGGTGGAGGTGAAGGTGTGGCTAAAGGTGGTGATGGTCGTTCGTCGTTTCTTCGCACACTTCAAGGGTAAAATTCAACAATCGTTCCCGTATGCTCCGATAGATTTGGATATATTTAGGTGACTCAATTAAGTATTTTTTAGGTTGTCCAATAGATTTGGATATATTTTAGGTCTGTCAATTAATTAGTTCAAATATATTTTAGGTTCTGCGGTAGATATAGATATATTTAAGTCTGCGGGTTAAGTTGTTTAAATATTTTTAGGTTCTCAATGTAGATATATTTAAGTCTGCTAGCTAACTTGTTTAAATATATTTAGGTTCTCCGATAGATTTAGTTCTGCCAATTAATTTGCCATGGTTTCTTGGAGCGAGGGATCAAACTCTTCTTGGGATGACGATAGTGTGACTAGCGAGGTACATTAATTTCGGGTTTCCAGCATTTACGGGTAGGTTTAGGGTTCTTCATTTCGGGATTTCATAACAGTTCGGTGTCTTTTGTTTTTAGCTTCCTAGGACTATCCCATGCTATGAATGGAGTGTCATTGATCATGAATTATCTTCTCGCTGTATGCATCTAGAGCCTTGCCTCAGACAAGTTGCATTTTAATCTACTGACACTGGCCGACGTTTTCTTGCTTGTGCAAAGGAGAAGGTATGTTGCACTGTGATTAGTTAACCTTAGTTAGTTTTCTGCTCCACTCAATTTCATGTATGTTAATCATTGATTTTTTTTTGAATTTTAGACAGAAGAAAAGTGTTGCTATCTGGAGTGGATAGACCCTGACTGGTCAGATGCAGTTTTGCATAGGTCAATTGTGGAGAATGCATGAAAAAGAAAACAAGGACAGAATCAGAAAAAATCTGAAGCTGCGTGAAGAAAAGAGGAAGATGGAGGAAGAGCTTCGATTTTTCAAACATGATTTTACAAAAAAGGTCGCTGACAAGGAGGAGGCTATTAATCAGCTTGGCAGTGCTAGGTTGGCTATCAGTGATCTGAAAGAGGAGATTGAGAAGAAGAAGTTGGCACATCATTCTTCCGCCAATCTACATCATGTACTCAGGGCGAAGGCAGAGAAGGAGAGGGACCATCTTGTGCTAGAGAGAGAACAAATGAAGGAAGAGAAGAAAAAGCTGGAGTGCATCATTTCTGATATGATGAAACAGAACCATGGCTATAAGGATAAGGTCAAGAAGTTGAAGGAGATCTGTGATGAATTTTAAGTATGTAATGGTTGAATTTGTATTGAACTATCCAGTAGTAGAACTATCCAGTACTAGAATTTTTATTGAATTATCCAGTAGAACTATCCAGTAGTATCGAACTATCCAGTAGTTGAACTATCCAGTACTAGAATTTGTATTGAATTATCCAGCAGAATTATCCAGCAGTATGAGTAATTATGTTTTTTCACTAAGCTCATGCATACATAGTGCATACATATTACAAATTAAAACATAGTGCAGACATATGCTACTGCGACAACAGACCTTCCCTGGAAACGGTGCCAGGAATCCTGCTGCTACGGCTACGCCTATAGGGACTTCCTTGGCAAATATGCAAAGGATTTCCCCGCGGCCTTGGAGCCTTGCGTTGGTGTTCCCTTGAAGAGGAAAGGGTGATGTAGCACAGCGGCGGTAAGTATTTCCCTCAGTTTGAGAACCCAGGTATCAATCCAGTAGGAGGAGCGTTCAAGTTACAAGTACCTGCACAAACACAAAGAGCTTGCACCCAATGCTATGAAGGGGTTGTCTATCCCTTATAGATTGTTTGCAAGGTGAGAACTGAAAGCAAAGAGTAAACAAAGCAAAGTAAAAGTTAAAGTGGAAACGGTAGTTGTGAATAGACCCGGGGCCGTAGTGTTCACTAGTGGCTTCTCTCATGAAAGCAAGTAGACGGTGGGTGAACGAATTACTGTCGAGCAATTGATAGAACCGCGCAAAGTCGTGACGTTATCTAATGCAATGATTATATCTACACGCATCACGTCCAAAACAAGTAGACCGATACTTTCTGCATCTACTACTATTACTCCACACGTCGACCGCTATCTAGCATGCATCTAGTGTATTAAGTTCAAAAGAACAGAGTAACGCCTTAAGCAAGATGACATGATGTAGATGGACAATCTCAAATCTATGATGAAAGCCCATCTTGTTACCCTTGATGGCAACAACACGATGCGTGCCTTGCTGCCCCTTCTGTCACTGGGAAAGGTTACCACACGGTATGAACCCAAAACCAAACACTTCTCCCATTGCAAGAATCATAGATCTAGTTGGCCAAACAAAACCCAAGACTCGGAGAAACTTACAAGGATATCAAATCATGCATATAAGAAATCAGCAAAGACTCAAATATAATTCATAGATAATCTGATCACAAATCCACAATTCATCGGATCTCGACAAACACACCGCCAAAGAGGATTACATCGGATAGATCTCCATGAAGATCATGGGGAACTTTGTATTGAAGATCCAAGAGAGAGAAGAAGCCATCTAGCTACTAACTACGGACCCGTAGGTCTGAAGTGGACTACTCACGAGTCATTGGAGAGGCGATGATGTTGATGTAGAAGCCCTCCAACTCCAAAGTCCCCTCCGGCAGGGCACCGGGAAGGGTCTCCAGATGAGATCTCCCGGAAACGGAAGCTTGCGGCGGCGGAAAAGTATTTTCTTGGATGCCCTGATTTTTCTGCGATTTTAGGGAATTTATAGGCCAAAGAGCTAGGGCAGGGCAGCGCGAGGGAGGCCACAAGCCTGGTTGCCGCGGGCCCCCCTGGCCGGGACAACAGGGCTTGTGGGCTCCCTGTGGCCCCCCTGCCTTGGTCCTCACGTCCCCCGATCTTCTTCTGTTCTGGAAAAATTTATTTCGGGGATTTTATTCCATTTGGACTCCGTTCCAAAATCAGATCTGAAAAGAGTCAAAAACACAGAAAAACAGGAACTGGCAATTGGCACTGAATTAATAAGTTAGTCCCCAAAAAGATATAAAAGGTATATAAAACATCCAAAGTTCACAAGATAACAGCGTGAAACCATCAAAGATTATAGATACGTTTGAGACGTATCAAGCATCCCCAAGCTTAACTCCTGCTCGTCCTCGAGTAGGGACGTGATAAAGAATGATTTTTTGATGGTTTCATGCTACCTAGCATAGATGTCCTTTGTAACTCCTCTTATGTGACGTGAATGTTCAGATCCATTAGATTCAAAACAATAGTTTGCTATTGATGTGGAGACAATAATACTTCAAGCAAACTAGCAAGGTAATCATGAACTTTAAAAATAACAAGGCCAAAAGAAAGTTATCCCTAGAAAAACATATAGTTTGGCTATGCTCCATCATCCTTGCACAACGAATTTAAATCATGCACAACCTCGATATTGGCCATGTAATTGTTTTCACACCTTTACTTTCTCAAACCTTTTCAACTCTCACGCAATACATGAGCGTGAGCCATGGTTTTAGCACTATAAGTGGTGTGGAGTGTGGTGGAGGTTGTAAGACAAACAAGGAGAAGATGGTCACGTTGACTAGGCATATCAATGTGCTATGGAGATGCTCATCAATATACAAGCCAAGTTATATAATGAACATTTCCCACTAGCTATATGGTGGAGACAAAACGAGAGATTCTCAATCATGAAGATCATGGTGCTTAATATGCACAAGTGTGGAAAGGTGGTAGCATTATCCCTTCTCTCTTTTTCTCTCATTTTTTTGTGGGCTCTTTGGCCTCTTATATATATATTTATTTATTTTGGTGGGCATCTTTGGCCTCTTTTATTTCCTCACATGGGACAATGATCCATCAATTATGATCATCACACTTCCAACTCAAAACTTAGAGCAATGATGACTCTATATGGAATGCCTTCGGTAGTGTACCGTGACAATGATCTAGCATGGCATAGACATCAATGGGAACATCATGCTAGCTATCTTATGATCATTCAATGGCAATGTAGAAGTGGTGGCACATGTCATGGTGGTAGTTGCATGGCAATATATCTCGGAATGGCTTTGAAAAAGCCATAGTAGGTAGGTATGGTGGCTGTTTTGAGGGAAGCTAATGGTGGGTTTTGTGCACCGGCGAAAGTTGCACGACACTAAAGAAGATAGTGATTGTGGAAGGTGAAAGTGCATCTAAACCATGGACTCATAATTAGTCATGAAGAACTCATATAATTGTTGCAAAAGTTTTATTAGTAAACGAAACAAAGCATTCAACGCATACTCCTAGGGGAAGGGTTGGTAGGTATAAACCATCGCGCGATCTCGACCGCCACACAAAGGATGATAATCAATAGACTAATCATGCTCAGACTTCATCACATAGCGGTTCACCATACGTGCATGCTACGGGAACCACTAACTTCAACACAAGTATTTCTAGATCCACAACACCTTACTAATATAACTTCAATATTACCACAACCACAACTCAAAACTAAGTGAGATGAATCAAACTTCTCTAACTATTCAATGCACATGAAGGTGGAAGTTTTCATATCCCTTTGGATAACTACCCCTTTTGAGACTAATATCATATCATAGATCAACTACCAAGCCACGCGCTTCCGTGCTCTAAAAGATATAAGTGAAGCACATAGAGCAAAATCAACTAGCTCAAAAGATATAAGTGAAGCACATGTGAGCTGAATTGTCTAACCAAAGGATATAAGTGAAGCTCGACAAAATCACGGTGAGTGCATGTCTCTCTCTCTAGGTGTGCAGCAAGGAAGATTGTGACACAGCAAAAATAAAAGACTCCTACGATACAAGACGCTCCAAGCAAAACACATAACATGTGGTGAATAAAAATATAGCCCCAAGTAACGCTACCGATGGATTGAAGACGAAAGAGGGGATGCCTTCCCAGGGCATCCCCAAGCTTAGGATTTTACGGCATCCTTGAATCAACTTGGGGTGCCCTGTCCATCCCCAAGCTTGAGCTCTTGCCACTCTTTATCTCTTTGTCCATAAGAACTGCACCCAAAACTTGAAAACTTCACAACACGAAACTTAAACAGAAACTCGTGATAACATTAATATAAGAAAGCAAACCACCACTTCCTTAGGTACTGTAGCAAACTTAAATTCTACTTATGTTGATGTTGGGTTACTTTATTTTCTATCTTCCATGGCTAATTCCCCCCGATACTAACCATAGTTTCATCAAAATAAGAAACCAACTCAACAAAAACAGAATCTGTTAATAGCAGACCACTCTGTAGCAATCTGTATACTTTGTATACTTCTGGTACTTCAACAATTCTTAAAAATTACGAAAGTCTGAATAATATCTGTATAAATCAGCAGCAAAAATAATCAACTCAAAATCTCTTACAGAAAAAAAGTGAAAATTCTTTTCGTGAGCATAAAATTTCTGTCTTTTCCAGCATGACCAAACGATCATCCCCAAGACTAATCATAACGGTTTTACTTGGCACAAACGCAAAAGAAACACAAAAAACACAATCATAACAGAATTATTAAAGTGTGGAAAACACAAAACAGAAAGAAAAAGGATAGATTCGTTGGGTTGCCTCCCAACAAGCGCTATTGTTTAACGCCCCTAGCTAGGCATTGAATGATGCTCTCACAAAAGACAAGAATTTAAGCACAACGAGAGCATCCTAAAGCATGTGAAAATCACATCTAAGTCTAACATACTTCCTATGCATAGGCATTTTATAGGAAAACAAATTGCCAAGACAACCAATAGCTGCCATATGAAAGGAAGAAGAAAGAGACAAGAGCAATCTCAACATCACGAGAGGTGGTTTAGTAACATGAAACTTTCTACCACCATATTTTCCTCTCTCATTACATGTGGGATCATATTCGAATTCAACGATATAGCTATCACATAGTATATTCTTTTCATGATCCACATGCATGCAAAGTTGACGCTCTTCAAAAATAGTGGGATTATCATTAAATAAAGTCACGACTTCTCCAATCCCACTTTCAATATTGTTGCAAATATCGTACTCTTCATGAGGCTTAAACAAATTTACAAGATCATAAGAAAAATCATCACCCCACTCATGATCATTGCAACAAGTAGTGGACATAGCAAAACTAGCATCCCCAAGCTTAGGGTTTTGCATATTTTTAGCATGAATGTCACTAATAGAATTTATAATGAAACCATTGCAATCATGCTTTTCATCCAAGGAGCCCTCGTGAATCACTTCATAAATTTCTTCTTCACAATTTCCAGATTCACGCATCTCAAGCAAAACTCCATAAAGATAGTCAAGTGCACTCAACTCACTAGCAATTGGATCAACATAAGTGGATCTCTTAAAGAGATTAGCAAGTGGATGAGGATCCATATCACTAGATTTTCAGCAAGCGAAGTTGCAAGCATATTGAAGGCACATAGCACACAAGCAAAGCAAAGGAAAGCAAAAGGAAGGGCGAATGAAAAAGGCAAACAAAAAAGGCAAATTGGTGAAGTGGGGGAGAGGAAAACAAGAGGCAACTGGCAAAAAAGGTAAATGCAAGAGATGAGTTTGTGACACCTACTTGGATAGATCTTGACTTGATCTCTCCTCCCCGGCAACGGCACCAGAAATCCTTCTGCTACTGCGACAACAGACCTTCCCTGGCAACGGCGCTAGGAATCCTGCTGCTACGGCTACGCCTATAGGGGCTTCCTTGGCAAATATGCAAAGGATTTCCCCACGGCCTTGGAGCCTTGCATTGGTGTTCCCTTGAAGAGGAAAGGGTGATCTAGCACAGCGGCGGTAAGTATTTCCCTCAGTTTGAGAACCAAGGTATCAATCTAGTAGGAGGAGCGTTCAAGTCACAAGTACCTGCACAAACACAAAGAGCTTGCACCCAACGCTATGAAGGGGTTATCAATCCCTTATAGATTGTTTGCAAAGTGAGAACTGAAAGCAAAGAGTAAACAAAGCAAAGTGAAAGTGAAAGTGGAAACGATAGTTCTGAATAGACCCGGGGCCGTAGTGTTCACTAGTGGCTTCTCTCATGAAAGCAAGTAGACGGTGGGTGAACGAATTAATGTCGAGCAATTGATAGAACCGCGCAAAGTCGTGACATTATCTAAGGCAATGATTATATCTATAGGCATCACGTCCAAAACAAGTAGACCGATACTTTCTGCATCTACTACTATTACTCCACACCTTGACCGCTATCCAGCATGAATCTAGTGTATTAAGTTCAAAAGAACAGAGTAACGCCTTAAGCAAGATGACATGATGTAGATGGACAATCTCAAATCTATAATGAAAGCCCATCATGTTACCCTTGATGGCAACAACACAATGCGTGCCTTGCTGCCCCTTCTGTCACTGGGAAAGGTCACCACACGGTATGAACCCAAAACCAAGCACTTCTCCCATTGCAAGAATCATAGATCTAGTTGGCCAAACAAAACCCAAGTCTCGGAGAGACTTACAAGGATATCAAATCATGCATATAAGAAATCAGCAAAGACTCAAATATAATTCATAGATAATCTAATCACAAATCCAAAATTCATCGAATCTCGACAAACACACCGCCAAAGAGGATTACATCGGCTAGATCTCCATGAAGATCATGGAGAACTTTGTATTGAAGATCCAAGAGAGAGAAGAATCCATCTAGCTACTAAGTACGTACCCGTAGGTCTGAAGTGGAATACTCACGAGTCATTGGAGAGGCGATGATGTTGATGTAGAAGCCCTCCAACTCCAAAGTCCCCTCCGCAGGGCACCGGGAAGGGTCTCCAGATGAGATCTCGCGGAAACGGAAGTTTGCGGCGGTTGAAAAGTGTTTTCGTGGATGCCCTGATTTTTTCTGCGATTTTAGGGAAATTATAGGCCAAAGAGCTAGGGCAGGGGAGCGCGAGGGAGGCCACAAGCCTGGTTGCCGCAGCCCCCTGGCCGCGGCAACAGGGCTTGTGGGATCCCTGTGGGCCCCCTGCCTTGGCCCTCACGTCCCCCGATCTTCTTCTGTTCTGGAAAAAATTATTTCGGGGATTTTATTCCGTTTGGACTCCATTCCAAAATCAGATCTGAAAAGAGTCACAAACACAGAAAAACAGGAACTCGCACTTGGCACTGAATTAATAAGTTAGTCCCAAAAAAGATATAAAAGGTATATAAAACATCCAAAGTTGACAAGATAACAACGTGAAACCATCAAAAGTTATAGATACGTTTGAGACGTATCAAGATACTACAAATTAAAAATAGTGCAAACATATTACAAATTAAAACATAGTACAGACATATTACAAATTAAAACGTAGTGTACACATATTACACATTAAAAGATAGTGCAGACATAGTACAAATTAAAAGATAGTGCAGACATAGTACAAATTAAAACATAATGCAAACATAGTCCGACATAGTACACATTAAAACATAGTGCAGACATATTACAAATTAAAACGTAGGCCGACACATTATGTAGCTTCTGAGTTATTTATTCCTCGTCCACCCCTTTGGCCTCGACTGCCACGTCCACCACGACTGCCACGACCACCTCTTGCTACTGTTGTCATAGTCGTTGATGTGGAAGCAGTCGTCGATGTGGAAGCACCGTCTTTTGTTTGGTGGGGGAAATATTTCATCCTATGTCCATAAGCCGCGCAGAGAAAACATTGTCTGGTTGCTCCACCAGCTTCAGATTGGTCCATATCATTTCGGATGCGCTTTACCTTACGTCTGCCCCTGCTAATTCGCCGAAGTCCAGGATCCGGGAAGTATACTCTCTCACCATCGTTAACCATGTTGAAATTGTCAATGACTCTAAACCATGTCATCTCACCTATCCAGGCATTGAGTACTGCCTCTTTTGAATAGTACGGAGACACGAAGGAGATAGTGTCTAGCTGAATCTGGCCACAGGCAGCCAACACATGTGAGCAAGGCAGGTGTAACAACTGTGGTTTGTTGCATGTACACTCACAAGTTGGATAAAATTTCGTTCCAATTTTAACCTCATGGATCTTCACCTCATTTGGAGAACCAAAACCATCAATAGGAAGCTGAACTTCATACCTCCTTTTCTGATTACCTATGAGTGTGACAGTGTGCTTTTTTGCTTTATTTATCTTCTGATCCATGTACTCCATGACACAGCTACAATAAGGTGTGTTTTGATTAACTGCAATATGCTTCTTTTCTAACTCGTGCCTTTCTCTGAAATATCTCAGAGTCCCTTGGAATACACCCTCCACAATAGCTGTAAGTGGCAATGCTCTATTCCCTCTGGGTACAAATTTATACACCTATGCAAGATTGGTTGTCATGTGGCCATACCTGGCTCCATGGGTGTCATGCAGTAAAGACCAATTCACTAGAGGCTCTTTCTCTGTCTACTCAGAAAAATTCTTTATTGCCCTGCCCTTCTATCTCTTCGTATTAGGAGGGTCAATTGTTGGCAAGTCACAAAGACCTACTAGCTCCTCTAGCTCTGCGATGAGTGATGTTAATTTAAAATGGTCTTTTCCATTTTCTTCCTAGCAAGGACCTGCTTCTTAGTAAACTCATCTAGTTTTGACCAAATAAATTCGTATTTGCGCTGCTGATTCTTCTTGCATATCTTTTTGAACAAGTTCATCAACCATTTGTTCTTGAACTGTGAGAAAAAAATTGCACCCAGATGGCGCATGCACCACCGGCTTTGCAAGTCCTTCCAAGGTGTTGGCTCGTGAGCTGTTGGATTACTTAGTGTCTTCACGACCTCTAATACACCAGGATGTCTGTCATGAATGACACACACGTTTGGTCGGTCCTTCACGATCGCAATTTTAACTTGTCGGAAGAACCATACCCAGCTCAGAAAGTTCACACCCTCCACAAATGCCATGCCTAGTGGTATGATTTGGTTGTTCCCGTCCACACCAATAGCAGTAAGGATTTTCCCTTTGTACTGACCAGTCAGGAATGTACCATCCACAAACATCACATGAGGACAATGTCGGAAAGCTTCGATGCACAAACCGAAAGAGAAGAATACTCGTTTCAACACCTTGTAATATGGTATAATCTCCAACCTCGTGTGTTGTATGTTAACATAAGTGTCGGGATTCCTATCCTTCAGTATGTCAAGGAGACGGACAACATTATCATATGAGTCGAAGAACGTCATAAACCTTTCCTCGATAGCATTCTGCTTAGCTCTCCAAGCCTTCCCATATGGAATGTCATAATTCCATCTGATCTTCACTGCTTTCTGGATATGTTTTGTTTCCATATCTTTCTTCTCAACTATCTCAGTATACATGAGTTTCGCTATGAGAGTTGTGTTGGGGAACGTCGCATGGGAAACAAAAATTTTCCTACGCACACGAAGACCTATGGTGATGTTCATCTACGAGAGGGGATTTCGATCTACGTACCCTTGTAGATCGCGCAGCAGAAGCGTTAGTGAACGCGGTTGATGTAGTGGAACGTCCTCACGTCCCTCGATCCGCCCCGCGAACCGTCCCACGAACCGTCCCGCGATCCGTCCCACGATCTAGTGCCGAACGGACGGCACCTCCGCGTTCAGCACACGTACAGCTCGACGATGATCTTGACCTTCTTGATCCATCAAGAGAGACGGAGAGGTAGATGAGTTCTCCGGCAGCGTGACGGCGCTCCGGAGGTTGGTGGTGATCTGATCTCGGCAGGGCTCCGCCCCAGCTCCGCAAAAACGCGATCTAGAGGTAAAACCGTGGAGGTATGTGGTCGGGCTGCCTTTGAAAAGTTGTCCCAAATCAGCCCTAATTGCTCCATATATATAGGAGGAGGGAGGGGAGGCTTGCCTAGAGGCTCAAGGAGCCCCAAGGGCTGCGCACCAAGGGGAGGAGGAGTCCTCCTCCAATCCTAGTCCAACTAGGATTGGAAAGTGGAGTCCTTCTCTCCTTTCCCACCTCCTTTTTTTTCTTTCTCTTCGATATTCTATCCTTGGCGCATAGGGCCCTCTTGGGCTGTCCCACCAGCCCACCAAGGGCTGGTGCGCCACCCCCAAGGCCTATGGGCTTCCCCGGGGTGGGTTGCCCCCCCGGTGAACACCCGGAACCCATTCGTCATTCCCGGTACATTCCCGGTAACTCCGAAAACCTTGTGGTAATCAAATGAGGTCATCCTATATATCAATCTTCGTTTCCGGACCATTCCGGAAATCCTCGTGACGTCCGTGATCTCATCCGGGACTCCGAACAACATTCGGTAACCAACCATATAACTCAAATACGCATAAAACAACGTCGAACCTTAAGTGTGCAGACCCTGCGGGTTCGAGAACTATGTAGACATGACCCGAGTGATTCCTCGGTCAATATCCAATAGCGGGACCTGGATGCCCATATTGGATCCCACATATTCTAAGAAGATCTTATCGTTTGAACCTCAGTGCCAAGGATTCATATAATCCCGTATGTCATTCCCTTTGTCCTTCGGTATGTTACTTGCCCGAGATTCAATCGTCAGTATCCGCATACCTATTTCAATCTCGTTTACCGGCAAGTATCTTTACTCGTTCCGTAATACAAGATCCCGCAACTTACACTAAGTCACATTGCTTGCAAGGCTTGTGTGTGATGTTGTATTACCGAGTGGGCCCCGAGATACCTCTCCGTCACACGGAGTGACAAATCCCAGTCTCGATCCATACTAACTCAACGAACACCTTCGGAGATACCTGTAGAGCATCTTCATAGTCACCCAGTTACATTGCGACGTTTGATACACACAAAGCATTCCTCCGGTGTCAGTGAGTTATATGATCTCATGGTCATAGGAACAAATACTTGACATGCAGAAAACAGTAGCAACAAAATGACACGATCAACATGCTACGTCTATTAGTTTGG
Source organism: Hordeum vulgare subsp. vulgare (assembly GCF_904849725.1). Lineage (NCBI taxonomy): Eukaryota > Viridiplantae > Streptophyta > Magnoliopsida > Poales > Poaceae > Hordeum > Hordeum vulgare. The sequence continues at coordinate 553,799,779 of NC_058524.1, read as the reverse complement.
GTCTAGTCCATCACGTGATTCTTCTAATGACGTGATCCAGTTATCAAGCAACAACACCTTGTATATAATCAGAAGACACTGACTATCTTTGATCAACTGGCTAGCCAACTAGAGGCTTGCTAGGGACAGTGTTTTGTCTATGTATCCACACATGTATATAAGTCTTCATTCAATACAATTATATCATGGATAATAAACGGTTATCTTGATACAGGAATTACAATAACTATATTTATTATTGCCTCTAGGGCATAATTCCAACAAGTTGAACTCAGGTTTGGATGCTGAACCAACAGATTTTTCCTCACACAATTATGTGGGACCACATTGCTGACAACCTAGTAGATGTTATACTTCGGCACGTGCCCATGCACCTTCGCAGGACAACTTGTTTCAACACAATTCACGATATATTTTTTTGGAGTCGATATGTGTGTATGGAAAACCCTATGCGTAGACATAGCCCACCTTATCACCGCATACTTCAAGTTTTTCTTTGTGTCAAACATAGCCCCGATCTGGACTTGGTTCAGATTATATTGTCATGGAGTCTCATGGCCATTGTTGACAGTAATGCCATGGGCTATGTCCTTATCCCATCCGGAAGGAATCGGTACCTCCACTTCATCCTCGGAATTTTCAGAATCCAGATCCTCCACAAACCCATCCTCGTCCTCTTCCTACATCACCCTCTGCATTTCATCGCCTTCCTCATGCCCATCAGCAACACCAGAGCCAGCTAATAGTATCGACTGAATACTCTTCCCAGTCTCATGACCAGTACTAACATTGTGTGGCACATAATACAACTCATTCTCGGCTTGGCTAGCATCCACATCCGGTGGTTGTGACCCGGATACATGACTACCCTGTCCTGGTTCATACCCCACGTTGAGTTGTATGAAATTCTCCTCCTTCGCCACTGGTTGCACTAGGACATATCGTTGGATTCTTCGGTCTCTGGAACGACTTAACAGGGACAACCAATGTTGGCTCCTGTCTATCGGCATCAACTCCCACTTGACATTTTTACAGGATTTGGTCCACAATGCATGAATACTGACGGAACAGACTTCAGGATCCGGCCCAAAACTAGTAGTCAACCAGTGCTTCAACTGCCTAATGTCCAGTCTGTCCGGCTCTCAAAGTGTCAGCATGCCTTTTTGAAACTCGCTAAGATCAACCCCCAACTCATTATACAGAACATTACCAGGGCTGTAATAAAGAGTCAAATTTACAAATTCAGACATTTTCACCTCTCAGACATTGCGAGCTTGTCATTATTCGCAACGAATAAATTTATACAAAAATAAACCTACGCACACTAAATAAACCAACACTAAAAATAATGTACAGTAAAAAATTAGTGTACCTTCCACGCGTGTATCCCCTTCTTCTTCCTCTCCACCTTCTTCTTCCTCTGCACCACACCACCTCCTCACCTCACCATCCACACCTCCACCACCCCACCATGGCTCCTCCAAACAAACAAAAAACTACCGCATCACACAAAATGAGACCATAGGCCGGTGGAGATGGGTAGGATCTATTGATTCAGCGGATTGAATAGGAAAATGGGTGGAGGATGGAGGAGATCGGAGGGGGGCAAAATGAGGGAAGAAACACGAGAGAGAGAAGAGGAACCAGCAAATGAGGAGGAAGATGGCTCGGCCGGCCTTATCGAGGGGCTCTTAGGCCTCCTCGAGGCCGACGGTCCCTCTTCGCCCAACCCCAGGCCGACAGGTGGCTCTTCGGCCACCCGCAGGCCGACAGGCCCACTTCGGCCTCCCACAAGCCGATAGGTCCCCCGTTGGCCCACCAGAGGCTGACGGGGTGCTAGTTTTGACATTCTTAAAAATACACATATGCTTTTCAAATTTATTATAAAATACGTAGTAGTTTTGAAAAAAAGGTCAATGTGTCTACTAACAAAAAATGTCACGAGGCCCTCTAACTGCATAATTTATGGAGGGCTTTTATATCCACCGCGAGCCTCCATATTTAAAGGGCAATTCTATGGAGCGGACATCTTCGTCCTACGCACAACTTGGTCAATGGAGCGCTTTTATATCCATGCGTCCAGGAATTTTGTAAATTCATTGGAACGTGCTTTTGATCTTAATTTTTTACACAAGATTGATTTACAAATTCCCCAGATTGTCGTAATTTTTTAGAACTTTTGGAGTTAAAGAAGTATTCGAAGTAAATAGTTTGCTACAGACTATTCTGTTTTTGACAGATTCTATTTTCTTTGTGTTGTTTGTTTATTTTGATGAATCTATGGGTTGTATCGGGAGTATGAACCATGAAGAAGTTGGAATACGGTAAATATTACATCAATATAAATAAAGAATGAGTTCACAACAGTACCTAAAGTAGTGGTTTATTTCTTTTATACTAACGGATGTTATGAGTTTTCTCTTGAGTTTTGTGTTTTGGATAAAGAATGAGGATTGGAAAAAGCCTAAGTTGGGGATGCCCAAGGCACACCAAGACATATTAATGAGTACCTAAATAATGAGTATTCATGTTTTGGATAATGATTTGACGGACTACGGAATAAGTATTGGCAAGAGACTAAGCCTGGAGATGCCCAAGGCACCCCAAGCCATATTCAAGGATACCAAAGAACCTAAGCTTGGGGATGCCCCGGAAGCCTTCCCCTCTTTTATCTTCAATCCATCGGTAAATTTACTTGAGGCTATATTTTTATTCACCACATGATATGTGTTTTTCTTGAAGCGTCTTATATGATATGTGTCTTTACTTTTTAGTTTGTCAAAATCATCCTTGATGCACACATCTTTTGAGAGAGAGACACACGCTGAATCGTGAATTTATTAGAATGCTCTTTGTGTTTCAGTTATATCTTTTGAGATAGGCAATGTTGCTCTAGTGCTTCACTTATATCTTTTAGAGAACGGCGGTGTTTTATTTTATATAAATTATTAAACTCTCGTACCTCACTTATATTATTTTGAGAGTTCTTTAAACATCATGGTAATTGGTTTAGGTTATGAATTTAGTCCTAATATAATGTGCATCCAAGAGGGATATAATAAAAAATTCATATTAGTGCATTGAATACGATGAGAAGTTTGATTCCTTGCATCTGGTTTTGAGATATAAAGATGGTAATATGAAAGTCATTCTAGTAAGTAATTGTGAATTAGAAGAAATACTTGTGTTAAAGCTTGTGATTCCCATACCATGCACGTATGGTGAACCGTTATGTGATAAAGTCGGAGCATGATTTTTTTAGTGATTGTCAACCTTTGTGTGGAGGTCGGGATCGCGTGATGGTTAACTCCTACCAAGCCTTCCCCTAGGAGCATGCGTCTAATACTTTGCTTCGATAACTAATAGGATTTTGCAATAAGTATGTGAGTTCTTTATGACTAATGTTGAGTTCATGGATTATACGCACTCTCACCCTTCCACCTTTGCTAGCCTCTCTAGTACCGCGCAACTTTCGCCGGTACATTGAACCCACCTTTCTGAAAACAGCCACCATATATTTTCCTCAAAACAACCACCATATCTACCTATTATGGCATTTTCGTATACATTCCGAGATATATTGCCATGCAACACCATCGTCCCGTTTTTATGAGACGCACCATCACTTCCATATTGCTTATGAAGTCATATTTTGTTCTAGATATCGAGTTGTAATCTTTGAGTTGTAAGTAACGAAAAGTGTAATGATTTACATTATTAGAGCACTGTACGGTGTGAGAAAAGGATGATGGAAGCTACGATTCCCTCACAAGTTGGGATGAGTCTCCGGACTTTACAAAAAATAAAAGAGGCAAAAGCCCACCAAAAAAGAGAAAAAAGGGGAAAAAGAAGAAAAAATGAGAGAAAGAGAGAAGGGACAATGCTTCTATCTTTTTCCACGCTTGTTCTTCAAAGTAGCACCATGTTCTTCACAAAGAGTCTCCTATTTTATCACTTACATATAACTAGTGGAATTACATCTTTTGCACAACCACTTAGTTTCCTTTTTGAGCTTTCATACACTCATAGCTCTAGTGCATTTGTTGCATGGCAATCCCTACTCACTCACATTGATATATATTGATGGGCATCTCCATAGCCCGTTCATATTCCTAGTTGATGTGAGACTATCTTCTTCCTTTTTTGCAACCTCCGCTATACTCTACTCCACCTATAGTGATATATCCATGGCTCACGCTCATGTATTGCGTGAGAGTTGAAAAGGTTTTAGAACATAAAAAGTGTGAAACAATTGCTTGATTTTTATCAGGGTTGTGGATGATTTAGATACTTTGTGTGGTGAAGATGGAGCATAGAAAGACCATAAGATTTTGTAGGGATAAGTTTCTATGACCATGTTATTTTGAAAGGAAGCAATTGCCTTATTAGTGTGCTTGAAGTATTATTGTTTTTATGTCAATATTAGACTTTTGTTCTGAATCTTATGGATATGAATATTCATGCCACAATAGAGAATATTACATGGATAAATATGTTAGGTAGCATTCCACATCAAAAATTCTGTTTTTTATCATTTACCTACTCGAGGACGAACATGAATTAAGCTTGGGGATGCTTGATACGTGTCCAACGTATCTATATTTTTTAATTGTTACATCTTATTATATTATCTGTTTTGGATGTTTTATATGCATTAATATGTTGTTTTATATTTTTTTTCGGACTAACCTATTAATCTAGAGCCTAGTGCGAGTTTCTGTTTTTTCCATGTTTTTGAGTATTTTAGATAAGGAATATTAAACGGAGTCCAAACGGAATAAAATCTCCGAAATGATTTTTCTTGGACCATAAGAAACCCAGAAGACTTGGAGTAGGGGTAGGACACCTGTCGGGAGGCCACAAGCATGGAGGGCGCGCCACCTGGCTTGTGAGTGCCCTGCAGGTCTCCTAACCCTGGTTATTATATTACCCTGTTCTTCATGAACTTAATTCTCTAGATGCATGCAGGAGTAGGTCGATGTATGGAGTAATAGTATTACATGCAGAATCGTTTCGGCCTACTTGACACAGACACTATGCCTATATGCATAATCATTGCCTTGGATATCTTCATAATTATTCTCTTTTCTATCAATTGCTCGACAGTAATTTTTTCACCCATCGTATTATTTTCCTTTATGAGAGAAGCCTCTAGTTAAACCTATGGCCCCCGGGTCTATTTTCCATATTATTCTTTCAGATCTATAAACCAAAAATACCAAAAATATCTTTCTTCAATATATTTACTTTTGTTTCCACAATATTTTATATCTATCTCTATCATATCTCATGCTTGCAAATAACTCTGAAGGGATTGACTGTTGGGGAACGTTGCATGGCAAACAAAAAATTTCCTAAGCACAAGTAATACATATCCATGGTGATGATCATCTACGAGAGGGGAGAGTGAATCTACATACCCTTGTAGATCTCTAAGCGGAAGCGCATATAACGCGGTTGATGTAGTGGAACATCTTTGTGATCCTAATCGTAGCCCGTCCCGCGATCTCATCATGATCCGTCCCGCGATCCCATCACGATCCATCCCGATCTAGTGCCAAACGGACGACACCTCCACGTTCAGCACACGTACATCTCGATGAAGATCACCGCCTTGTTGATCCAGCAAGAGGGGTAGAGAGATAGATGAGTTCTCCAGCACGGTGGCGTGGTGGTGGTGGTAGTGAACTAATCCTGCAGGGCTTCGCCTAAGCACTGCTGAACTAGACTAGAGGAGAAATAGATCTAGAGATAAGTAGAGGGAGCACGTGGCAACTAGGGTTAGCCCTCACCTCTAAAACCTCTAGTATATATAGGAGGAAGAGGAGGGGAGGCTGCCTTAGCCTCTCCTCCAAGGAGAGGTTCCGCTGAGTCAAAAAGGGAGGAATCCACCTCCCACAAGGGAGGTGGAATCCTATTAGGTCTCCTTCCTAATTTAGAAATTATTTCCACCTTTTGGCTTTTTGCCTTATTCCTCCACTCCAGCCGCATGGGCCTTAAGGGAGGTTTTGGCAAGCCCACTAGGGGCTTCTCTACTTCCTCTCATAGCCCATGAACCCTTTGGGTCGTCACACCCCTCCCGGTGGTCCCCCGGTACCCTCCCGTCACTCCCGGTACACTACCGATGAGCCCAAAACATTTTCGGTGACCAAAACATGACTTCCTATATATCAACCTTTACCTCCTGACCATTCCGGAGCTCCTCATGACGTCCAGGATCTCATCCGGGACTCTGAACAACCTTTGGTCACCAGCACATATAACTCAACTATACTGAAACATCACCCAACCTTAAGTGTGCAGACCCTGCGGGTTCGAGAACTATGTAGACATGACCTGAGACATTCTCTGGTCAATAATCAATAGCGGGACCTGGATGCCCATATTGGCTCCTACATATTATATGAAGATTTCTATCGGTTGAACCTCTATGTCAAGGATTCAGTTAATCTCGTATGATGTTCCCTTTGTCCTTCGATATGTTACTTGCCCGAGATTCGATCGTCGGTATATCCATACCTAGTTCAATCTCGTTATCGGAAAGTCTCTTTACTCGTTCCATAATACAAGATCCCGTGACTAACTCCTTAGTCATATTGCTTGAAGGCTTGTTGTGATGGTGTATTACCGAGTGGGCCCCGAGATATCTCCGCCATATGGAGTGACAAATCCCAGTCTTGATCCATGCCAACCCAACAGACACCTTCGGAGATACATGTAGATCACCTTTATAGTCACTCAGTTATGTTGCGACGTTTGATACAAACAAGGCATTCCTACGGTGTCCGGGAGTTGCATGATCTCATGGTCATAAGAATAGAAACATTGACATTCAGAAAACAGTAGCAATAAACTCACACGATCATATGCTACGTTCATAGTTTGGGTCTTGTCCATCACATCGTTCTCCTAATGATGTGATCCCATTATAAAGTGACAACACTTGTCTATGGCCAAGAAACCTTGACCATCTTTGATCAACGAGCTAGTCAACTAGAGGTGCACTAGGGATAGTGTGTTGTCTATGTATCCACACATGTATTTGAGTTTCCAATCAATACAATTCTAGCATGGATAATAAACGATTATCATGAACAAGGGAATATAATAATAACCAATTTGTTATTACATCTAGGGCATATTTCCAACATTGACAACCCTTTTTAGCTTTTGGTGCAAGAGTTTGATTATTTGTGTAGGTACTACAATTGGGGCCTTGCTTGTTCCTCCTACTGGATTGATACCTTGGTTCTCAACAAACTGAGGGAAATACTTATCTACTTTGCTGCATCACCCTTTCCTCTTGGAAGGAAAACCAATGCAATCTCAAGAGTTGCAGGGTCCATCTCAACACTTAGCTCTCTGAAATCATTCTGGCTATCTTCTGATCCAAACATCTTGGCAGACAAGCAGAAACTCAGTAGCAAACTAGCAAACGTGTGAGGTAGATATAGGAAAGGGAGAAGGGTTGAGCATCACAAAACACAGATGGATTATTCAAAATTTGAAGTATGAAACTTAGGGTATGATCTTTAGCACGATGGAAATCGGTGGCATCGAGTTGGCATTTTCAGAGTCACCGAGAAAGCTTACTCGCTTAACAGAAACTTGAAAGTCTGTTTCGGTGGGACCAAAAAGATCTGCGCGGTCTCACTGAGTTGCTTCTCAGGAACCCTAAAAGGAAAATCGGTGGAACCAATTTTGCAAACTCGGTCTCACCGAGTTGCATGCTGCAGAAGATCAAATCCAAAATTTCATCTTCCTCTATGCTACGAGATGCTCTTGTGGAAGGGAAGGGTTTCCACATGGTGGCCGATACGTCTCCAACGTATCTATAATTTTTGATGGTTCCATGCTATTATCTAGTCAAACTTTGGATGTTTTGTATGCATTTTATATCTTTTTTGGGACTAACTTATTAACTCAGTGCCAAGTGCCAGTTCCAGTTTTCTCCGTGTTTTTGACCTTTTTCAGAGGAGAATATTAAACGGAGTCCAAACGGAATAAAACCTTCGGAAAGATTTTTTTCTGGAACAGAAGATACGCAGGGAACTTGAGAACCAAGTAAAAGGGCTTAGGGGGAGGCCACAAGCCCCTAGCCGCGGCCTGGGGGGTGCTACGGCGACAGAAATCTTATGTCGTCTCTTGAGCTTGCATTGCTTTTTCCCTTGGAGAGGAAAGGGCGATGCAACACAGGAGCAGTAAGTATTTCCCTCAGTTTGAGAACCAAGGTATCAATCCAGTAGGAAAATCTCGTCAAGTCCAGAGTACCTGCACAAACACAAAAGAGCTTGCACCCAACGCTATAAAGGGGTTGTCAATCCCTTCAAGATAGATTGCAAAGTGAGATCTGAAGGCGGAAAGTGCAACGAAGAAAAAGTGTAAGGCTGAAAATATGGTGTGGAGTAGACCCGGGGGCCATAGTGTTCACTAGAGGCTTGTCTCAAAATAGAAAATATTACGGTGGGTGAAAAAATTACTGTCGAGCAATTGATAGAACCGCGCAAAGTCATGACGATATCTAAGGCAATGATCATACATATAGGCATCACGTCCGAGACAAGTAGACCGATACTTTCTGCATCTACTACTATTACTCCACACATCGACCGCTATCCAGCCTGCATCTAGTGTATTGAGTTCATGATGAACAGAGTAACACCTTAAGCAAGATGACATGATGTAGAGGGATAAACTCAAACCAATGATGAAAACCCCATCTTTTTACCCTTGATGGCAACAACACGATGTGTGCCTCGCTACCCCTTCTATCACTGGGTGAGGTCACCGCACGGTATGAACCCCAAAACCAAGCACTTCTCCCATTGCAAGAAGCCCTCCGTATACGAGTCCCCCCTCCGGCAGGGCACCAGAACGTGCCCCAGATGGTATCTTGCGGATGCAAAAGCTTGCGGCGACGGAAAAGTACTTTCGATGATCTCCTGATTTTTTTCTAGGATTTTAGGGAATTTATAGGCGAAAGACCTAGGGCAGAGGTGGCCCAGGGAGCCCACAAGCCTGGGAGGCGCAGGACCCCTGCCTGCGGCTAGGGGGCTTGTGGGGTCCCTGGTGGCCCCCTGCCCTGATTCTCAGGCTTCCCGATCTTTTTCTCTTTCGGAAAAAATCTATTTGGCAGTTTCGTTCCGTTTGGACTCCGTTTAAAATCGTCCTCTGAAAGGGGTAAAAAACATGGGAAAAACAGGAAGTGGCACTGAGTTAATAAGTTAGTCTCAAAAGAAATATAAAAGGCATACAAAACATCCAAAGCTTGACAAGATAATAGCATGAAACCATCAAAAATTATAGATACTTTGGAGACGTATCAAGCATCCAAAAGCTTAACTCCTCCTCGTCCTCGAGTAGGGAGGTGATAAATACTGAATTTTTGATGTGGATTGCTACCTAGCATAGTTGTCCTTTGCAACTTATTTCGTGTGACATGAATGTCCAGATCCATAAGATTCAAAACAATAGTTTGCTATTGACATGAAAACAATAATACTTCAAGCAAACTAGCAAGGTAATCATGAACTTTCAAAATAACAAGGCCAACGAAACTTATCCATACAAAATCATATATTTTGGCTATGCTCCATCATCCTGACACAACTAATGTGAATCATGCACAACCCCGGTATTGGCCAAGTAATTGTTTTCGCACTCTTACTTTCTCAAACTTTTTATAACTATCACGCAATACATGAGCGTGAGCCATGGATATAGCACTATAGGTGGAATAGAGTGTGGTGGTGGTTGGGAGACAAAAAGGAGGAGATGGTCACATTGACTCGGCATATCAAAGGGCTATAGAGATGCCCATTAATAGATATCAATGTGAATGAGTAGGGATTGCCATACAAAGGATGCACTAGAGCTATAAGTATGTGAAAGCTCAAAAGGAGAACTAGTGGGTGTGTATCCAACTTGCTTGCTCACGAAGACCTAGGGCAATTTGAGGAAGCCCATCATTGGAATATATAAGCCAAGTTATATAATGAAGATTCCCACTAGCATATGGTAGTGACGAAACAAGAGGCTCTCAAACATGAAGAACGTGGTGCTATTACGAAGCACAAGTGTGGAAAAAGATAGTACCATTGTCCCGTCTCTCTTTTTCTCTCTTTTTATATATTTTTTATTTGGGCTCTTAGGCCTCTCTTTTTTCTCTTTTTTTATTTGGGATCTTTGGCCTCTTTTTTTATTTCCTCACATGGGACAATGCTCTAATAATGATGATCATCACACTTTTATTTACTCACAGCTCAAAGCTTAGAAATGACTCTATAGGAAATGCCTCCGACAATGTACCGGGATGTGCAACGATCTAGCTTGGCGTATGACGTTGAAACATCTCGCTAGCTATCTTACGATCATGCAATGGCAATATGAGAGTGACGGCACAAGTCATGAGACGGAACGGTGGGAGTTGCGTGGCAATATATCTCGGAATGGCTATGAAAATGCCATAGTAGGTAGGTATGGTGGTTGTTTTGAGGACGGCATATGGTGGATTTATGTACCGGTGAAAATTGCGCGACACTAGAGAGGTTAGCAATGGTGGAAGGTGAAAGTGCATGTATACCATGGACTCACATTAGTCATGAAGAACTCACATACTTGTTGCGAAAGTTTTTATTAGTAATCAAAACAAAGTGCTAAACGCATACTCCTAGGGGAAGGGTTGGTAGGTGTTAACCATCGTGCGATCCATACCTCAACAAAAAGGATGACAATCAATAGATCAATTATGCTCCGACTTCCTAACATAGTGGTTCACCATACGTGCATGCTACGGGAATCACTAACATCAACACAAGTATTTCTAGATTCACAACACCCTACTAACATAGCTCTTAATATTACCAAATCCACGTCTCAAAACTAATTGAGAGGAATCAAGACTTCTCTTTCTACTCAATGCACATGAAGATGGAGGTTTTTTTATCCTATTTGGGTACCTATCACCTTTGGTACTACTTTCATAGCATAAGCGAACTACCAAGTCACGCACCGCCGTGCTCTAAAAGATCCAAGTGAAGCACAAAGACCAAAATTATCTAGCTCAAAAGATATAAGTGAAGCACTATGAGCATTCTATCAAAATCATGATGAGTGCCTGTCTCTCTCTAAAGGTGTGCAGCAAGGATGATTGTGACACAACAAAAATAAAAGACTCCTAAGATACAAGACGCTCCAAGCAAAACACATATCATGTGGTGAATAAAAATAGAGCTCGAAGTAATGTTACCGATGCATTGAAGACGAAAGAGGGGATGCCTTCCCGGGGCATCCCCAAGCTTAGGCTTTTTGGTGTCCTTGAATTTGGCTTGGGGCGCCCTCGGCATACCCAAGATTGAGTCCTTTCCACTCCTTTTCTGTTTGTCCATGAGAACATCACCCAAAACATGAAAACTTCACAACACAAAACTTAAACAGAAACTCGTGATAACATTAGCAGAAGAAAAAAAACTACCACCACTTTAGGTACTATAGCAATCTTGATTTCTATTTATATTGGTGTTGGCCTACTGTATTATCACTTTTTTATGTCTAGTACCCCCCGATACTATCCATAGTTTCATCAAAACAAGCAACTAACTCAACAAAAACAGAATCTGTCAAAAACAGACCAGTCTGTAGCAATCTGTATACTTCATATACTTTTGTTACCTCAAAAATTCTGCAAAATTACGAATGTCTGGGGCAAAAGGCATATCAACCTGCAGAAAAAATAATCAACTCAAAACCTCTTTCTGAATAAAAATGAAAAATCATCTCGTGAGCGAATTTGTTTTGTCTTTTCCTAGTAGGATCAAACAACCATTACCAAGACTAGTCATAAAGGTTTTGCTTGGCTCAAACACAAAAAGAAACACAAAATACACAATCATAATAGAATTATAATAGTGTGGACACAACAAAATAGAAAGAAAAAGAAATAAATTCATTGGGTTGCCTCCCAAGAAGCGATGTTGTTTAACGCCCTTAGCTAGGCATAAGGCGATAGAATCACGTATCGTCGTCTTTGGTGCTCAAACCATAAGTGGCCCTCATCATGGATTCATAAGGCAATATTATTTTTTTCTAGGAAAGTGCTCCATGCCCTTCTTTGAAGGAAATTGAAATCTAATATTACCTTCCTTCATATCGATGATGGCACCGATAGTCCTTAGGAAAGGTCTACCAAGAATAATAGGGCATGTAGGATTGCAATCAATGTCAAGCACAATGAAATCCACGGGTACATTGTTCCTATTTGCAATAATAAGAACATCATTGATCCTTCCCATGGGTTTCTTGATAGTAGAATCCGCAAGATGCAAATTAAGAGAACACTCTTCAATCTCATTAAAACCCAGAACATCGCATAAAGACTTTGGAATCGCGGAAACACTAGCACCCAAATCACACAAAGCATTGCATTCATAGTTTTTGATTTTGATTTCGATAGTAGGATCCCACTCATCATGAAGCTTTCTAGGGATAGAGACTTCCAATTCAAGTTTCTCTTCAAGAGATTTTATCATGGCTTCGACGATATGATCGGTAAAGGCCTTGTTTCGGCTATAAGCTTGTGGAGAGTTTAGCATGGATTGCATCAAGGAAATGCATTCAATCAAGGAGAAACTATCATAATTGAATTCCTTGAAATCCAAGGGAGTAATTTTATTACTACTCAAAGTTTTAATATTTTCTACTCCACTTTCAATGCTTTATGTAAGTGCATCTAGTGCCCCTTAGTGATTTTGGTGGTTTGAAGACTTATAGGTTAAGTATCTAATGTGTTTATGAGTGTACACAAGATCTATAAGTCACTGAGGAGTTTGAGATATTTGATGAATATCGACCCCTAAAAATGTATATCTTCGGTTGAAGAAATTGGACTGAAGCTGAAGAATTGAACCGCGAAGAATCTGCGATGAAATTGATATTCCTCATGAAGATATTGAAATTGAGGAATTCTGTGTGTCCTGAAGAAAATCATTTTGAAGACTTTGAAGCATTAAGATTTACTCTTTCTGTTTTATTTTCTTCACACTTGAGTAATAGGTACACTGTATTGTTAAAGGGGGTCGAAGTTACACTTTGGAATGAATTTCCTCATGATGCTCAACCCAAGCCTAATCCTACCAAAAGCCTCAAGTGAGGAATATGAATGACATGAGGACTCTCACATTTGAGGGTTCCGATCGTTTTGATAGCCACGCCACGTCATTGGTCTTATCCACACCAACGGTCATATTATTTAAGGGCATTAGTGTCAAATCATGTCGGGATGCTCCCAGGCTATAAATAGCCGCCCCCACAACCATTAGCAGGTTGGCTGCTCCGTTAGAAACTGACACTTGTCATAAGAGAAACCCAATTCCTGAGAGTCTTCGAGAGTAATTCATCAGTGAGGAAATACCACAAACACCATAGCACAAACCTAGAACCAAGTGATTGAGCATCACTGAAGAAGTTGTTCTTGTGTGGGACTGAAGCCTTTTACCTTTGAGGACTGTGCATCCTCCAGACGGTTAGGCGTCATGGTCTAGAGCAATCCAGCAGTCAATTGTGGATCGTCGGGTGACCAAGTTTGTGAGGGTTTGGAAGTCTGCCCTGAAGACTTACCACGAGTGTTGGGCGAGGACTGTGTGTTCTTAGCCCAAGGAGAACACGGTAGGGACGGTGTGTCCCGGGACTATGTGTCCTTTGGTTTAAATACCAAGCCGCTCCAAACAAGATGTACAACTGTCACAACAGTTGAAACTGGGTCATCAACTACTGTCTTCGCTGTGAAACGGGTTCTACTTCCTCAACTCCTTACTTTCCTCAGATTCTGTGTTGATGACTTTCACTGTTACTGTTTGTAGAATTTGCTGAAGTCTTTCTATGAAATTCCTCAACCCCAAATTCTTCACGCTAGTTAATCCTCATATGTTTTCTGCGTGCCTTCTCACTGTGCAATCTGTTTACTCATTCCTCACACTGAAAAACTACTGTTGTGAAACATTGCACTTCTGATCCTTTACTGTTTCCTCTGTAAGTTAGTCATCAGTGAGGAATTTCCTCAAAAGGCATTTCCTCGGTGATGAAATTCTAAAAATCTCCTATTCACCCCCTCTAGTCGATATAATGCACTTTCACTTTTAGCATCAAGATAGATGGACTCGGAATCATTGGGGCGTTTTTCAACAAAAGTGGATTCATACCCAGCCCCATCATCATTAGGTTTGACACAAGAAAACAAAGATTCAATGGGAGTCACACCAAGCACTTTAAGATCTTCGTGATTCTTATCACGAGAACACGCCTTTTGAAGCCATTCATGTCTAGCACGAATTTGGGCGGTTCTTTCTTTGCTCTCACTCATGGAAACACGCATAGCTTTCAAAGCTTCATCCATATTGATCTTGGGAGGAGCACATCTAACTTTCAAAGCATCAATATCACTAGACATTCTATCAACTCTATTAGCCAAATCGTCAATTTTGAGTAGTTTTTCCTCTATGGACGCATTGAAATTTTTTTGCGAGTTGATAAACTCTTTCATATTACTCTTTAGATCAGATGGTAATCTATTGTAATTTCCATGAATATTGTTGTAGGAGTTGCCAAAGTTATTAGAGGAGTTACTAGGAAAAGGCCTAGGAACATAGTTTCCTATAAAAGCATTGTTGTTGCCAAAATTATTCCTACCAACAAAATTAACGTCCAAGCTAGCGTTGCTACTCTCAATCAAAGAAGACAAGGGCATATCATTGAGATCTAAAGGAGCACTTCTACTAGCAACCAAATTCATTAACTCATCCATCTTATCACTCAACGAGTTAATTTCTTCTATAGCGTGTACTTTCTTACTAGTAGTTGACCTTTCAGTGTGCCACTGAGAGTAGTTCGTCATGACATTGTCTAGGAGTTTTGTGGATTTTCCTAACGTGATTTCCATGAACGTTGCACCTGAGGCAGAGTCCAAGATATTTCTAGAAGCGAAATTCAAGCCAACGTAGAAGATCTGTATAATCATCCAAAGACTCAAGCCATGAGCGGGACAATTTCTAATAATCAATTTCGTTCTCTCCCAAGATTGTGCAACATGTTCATGATCAAGTTTCTTAAAATTCATGATATCATTACGGAGAGAGATAATCTTAGCCGGTGGAAAATACTAGAATATATAAGCATCTTTGCACTTATTCCAAGAATCGATACTATTTTTGGGCAAAGGCGAAAACCAAGTTTTTGCTCGATCTGGCAACGAGAAAGGAAAAAGCTTCAACTTAATCACATCATTATCCATATCTTTCTTCTTTTGCATATCGCCAAGCTCTATGAAGGTGTTAAGATGGTATGCGGCATCTTCACTAGGAAGGCCGGAAAATTGCTCTTTCATAACAAGATTCAGTAAAGCGGCATTGATTTCGTTTGACTCCGCACTAGTGGCGGAAGCAATCGGAGTACTAATAAAATCATTATTATTAGTATTCGAGAATTCACAAAGTTTGGTGTTTTCAGTCATGGTGACTTCAGCAAGCAAGCACGCACACAAGAGAACAAAGAGCAAGCGAGAAAAAGGGCGAACAAAAAGGCGAACGAAAAAGGCAAAGATTTTTTTGTAAATTTTGGTTTTTCAGAAGTGGGGGGAGGAAAACGAGAGATAAAAAAAAGTAAATGCAAGAGATGAGTTTGCGACACTTACTTGCATGAGTTCTTGACTTGATCCTCCCCAGCAACGGTGCTAGAAGTTCTTCAGCTACGGCGACAGAAATCTTCTGTCGTCTCTTGAGCTTGCGTTGGTTTTTCCCTTGAAGAGGAAAGGGCGATGCAGCACAGGAGCAGTAAGTATTTCCCTCAGTTTGAGAACCAAGGTATCACTCCAGTAGGAGAATCTCGTCAAGTCCAGAGTACCTGCACAAACACAAAGAGCTTGCACCCAACGCTATAAAGGGGTTGTCAATCCCTTCAAGATTATTGCAAAGTGAGATCTGAAGGCGGAAAGTGCAACAAAGAAAAAGTGTAAGGCTGAAAATATGGTGTGGAGTAGACCCGGGGGCCCTAGTGTTTACTAGAGGCTTCTCTGAAAATAGCAAATATTACGGTGGGTGAACAAATTACTATCGAGCAATTGATAGAACCGCGCAAAGTCGTGACGATATCTAAGACAATGATCATACATATATGCATCACGTCCGAGACAAGTAGACCGATACTTTCTGCATCTACTACAATTACTCCACACATCGACCGCTATCCAGCATGCATCTAGTGTATTGAGTTTATGGCAAACAGAGTAACGCCTTAAGCAAGATGACATGATGTAGAGGGATAAACTCAAACCAATGATGAAAACCCCATATTTTTACCCTTGATGGCAACAACATGATGCGTGCCTCGCTACCCCTTCTTTCACTGGGTGAGGTCACCGCACGGTATGAACCCAAAACCAAGCACTTCTCCCATTGCAAGAATCATAGATCTAGTTGGCCAAATAAAACCCACAACTCGAAGAGAATTACAAGGACATGAAATCATGCATAAGAGAGATCATAAGAAAATCAAATAAGATCCATTGATAATCTGATCATAAATCCACAATTCATCGGATCTCGAAAAACACACCGCAAAAGAAGATTACATCGGATAGATCTCCATGAAGATCATGGAGAACTTTGTATTGAAGATCCAAGAGAGAGAAGAAGCCATCTAGCTACTAGCTATGGACCCATAGGTCTATGGTGAACTACTCACACATCATCGGAGAGGTCATGGTGTTGATGAAGAAACCCTCCATATCTGAGTCCCCCCTCCGGCAGGGCACCCGAACATGCCCCAGATGGGATCTTGCGGAGGCAGAAGCTTGCGGCGGCAGAAAAGTACTTTCGATGATCTCCTGATTTTTTCTAGCATTTTAGGGAATTTATAGGCGAAAGACCTAGGGCAGAGGTGGCCCAGGGAGCCCACAAGCCTGGGAGGCGCGGGCCCCCTGGCCACGGCAAGGGGGCTTGTGGGGTCCCTGGTGGCCCCATGCCGTGATTCTCACGCTTCCCGATCTTTTTCTGTTTCAGAAAAAATCTTTTTGGCAGTTTCGTTCCGTTTGGACTCCGTTTAAAATCCTCCTCTGAAAGGGGTCAAAAATATGGGAAAAACAAGAACTGGCACTTGGCACTGAGTTAATAAGTTAGTCTCAAAAAAATATATAAAAGGCATACAAAACATCCAAAGTTTGACAAGATAATAGCATGAAACCATCAAAAATTATAGATACGTTGGAGACGTATCAAGCATCCCCAAGCTTAACTCCTCCTCGTCCTCGAGTAGGGAAGAGATAAAGACTGAATTTTTGATGTGGAATGGTACCTAGCATAGTTGTCCTTTGCAACTTATTTCGTGTGACATGAATGTTCAGATCCGTATGATTCAAAACAATAGTTTGCTATTGACATGAAAACAATAATACTTCAAGCAAACTAACAAGGCCAAGGAAAGTTATCCGTACAAAAACATATAGTTTGGCTATGCTCCATCATCCTCACACAACTAATGTAAATCATGCACAACCCCGGTATTGGCCAAGTAATTGTTTTCGCACTCTTACTTTCTCAAACTTTTTATAACTATCACGCAATACATGAGCGTGAACCATGGATATAGCACTATAGGTGGAATAGAGTGTGGTGGTGGTTGTGAGACAAAAAGGAGGAGATGGTCACATTGACTCGTGTATCAAAGGGCTATGGAGATGCCCATTAATAGATATCAACGTGAATGAGTAGGGATTGCCATACAAAGGATGCACTAGAGCTATAAGTATGTGAAAGCTCAAAGGGAGAACTAGTGGGTGTGCATCCAACTTGCTTGCTCACGAAGACCTAGGGAAATTTGAGGAAGCCCATCAATGGAATATACAAGCCAAGTTATATAATGAAGATTCCCACTAGCATATGGTAGTGATGAAACGAGAGGCTCTCATACTTGAAGCACGTGGTGCCATTACGAAGCACAAGTGTGGAAAAAGATAGTACCATTGTCCCTTCTCTCTTTTTCTCTCTCTTTTTATATTTTTTATTTGGGCTCTTAGGCCTCTCTTTTTTCTCTTTTTTTATTTGGGCTCTTTGGGCTCTTTTTTTTATTTCCTCACATGGGACAATGCTCTTGTAATGATGATCATCACACTTTTATTTACTCATAACTCAAAGCTTAGAAATGACTATAGGAAATGCCTCCGGCAGTGTACCGGGATGTGCAACGATCTAGCTTGGCGTATGACCTTGAAACATCTCGCTAGCTATCTTACGATCATGCAATGGAAATATGAGAGTGACGGCGCAAGTCATGAGACGGAACGGTGGGAGTTGCATGGCAATATATCTCGGAATGGCTATGAAAATGCCATAGTAGGTAGGTATGGTGGCTATTTTGAGGAAGGCATATGGCGGGTTTATGTACGGGCGAAAATTGTGCGGCACTAGAGAGGTTAGCAATGGTGGAAGGTGAAAGTGCATCTATACCATGGACTCACATTAGTCATGAAGAACTCACATACTTTTTGGGAAAGTTTTTATTAGTAATCGAAACAAAGTGCTAAACGCATACTCCTAGGGGAAGGGTTGGCAGGTGTTAACCATCGTGCGATCCCGACCTCAACAGAAAGGATGACAATCAATAGATCAATTATGCTCCGACTTCCTAACATAGCGGTTCACGATACGTGCATGCTACGGGAATCAATAACTTCAACACAAGTATTTATAGATTCACGACACCCTACTAACATAGCTCTTAATATTACCGAATCCACGTCTCAAAACTAATTGAGAGGAATCAAGACTTCTCTTTCTACTCAATGCACATGAAGATGGAGGTTTTTTGTATCCTCTTTGGGTACCTATCACCTTTGGGACTACTTTCATAGCATAATATAACTACCAAGTCATGCACCACCGTGCTCTAAAAGATCTAAGTGAAGCACAAAGAGCAAAATTATCTAGCTCAAAAGATATAAGTGAAGCACTATGAGCATTCTATCAAAATCATGATGAGTGCCTGTCTCTCTCTAAAGGTGTGCAGCAAGGATGATTGTGACACAACAAAAGTAAAAGACTCCTAAGATACAAGACACTCCAAGCAAAACACATATCATGTGGTGAATAAAAATAGAGCTCCAAGTAATGTTACCGATGCATTGAAGACGAAAGAGGGGATGCCTTCCCGGGGCATCCCCAAGCTTAGGCTTTTTGGTGTCCTTGAATTTGGCTTGGGATACCTTGGGCATACCCAAGCTTGAGATCTTTCCACTCCTTTTCTCTTTGTCCATGAGAATATCACCCAAAACTTGAAAACTTCACAACACAAAACTTAAACAGAAACTCGTGATAACATTAGCATAAGAAAACAAACTACCACCACCTTAGGTACCGTAGCAATCTTGATTTCTATTTATATTGGTGTTGGGCTACTGTATTATCACTTTTCCATGGCTAGTACCCCCCAATACTATCCATAGTTTCATCAAAACAAGCAACCAACTCAACAAAAATAGAATTTGTCAAAAACAGACCAGTCTGTAGCAATCTGTAGACTTCGTATACTTCTGGTACCTAAACAAATTCTGCAAAATTACGAATGCGTGGGCAAAAGGCATATCAACCAGCAGAATAAATAATCAACTCAAAAGATCTTTCTGAATAAAAATTAAAAATCATCTCGTGAGCGAAAATTTTCTGTCTTTTTCCAGCAGGATCAAACAACCATTACCAAGACTAGTCATAAAGGTTTTGCTTGGCCCAAACACAAAAAGAAACACAAAAGACACAATCATAACAGAATTATGATAGTGTGGAAGCAACAAAACAGAAAGAAAAAGAAATAAATTCATTGGGTTGCCTCCCAACAAGCGCTATTGTTTAACGCCCTTAGCTAGGCATAAGGCGATAGAATCACATATCGTCGTCTTTGGTGCTGAAACCATAAGTGGCCCTCATCATGGATTCATAAGGCAATCTTATTTTCTTTGTAGGAAAGTGCTCCATGCCTTTCTTTAAAGTTAATTGAAATCTAATATTCCCTTCCTTCATATCGATGATGGCACCGATAGTCCTTAGGAAAGGTCTACCAAGAATAATACAGCAAGTAGGATTGCAATCAATGTCAAGCACAATGAACTCCACAGGTACATAGTTCCTATTTGCAATAATAAGAACATCATTGATCCTTCCCATGGGTTTCTTGACAGTAGAATCCGCAAGATGCAAATTAAGAGAACACTCTTCAATCTCATTAAAACCCAGAACATGACATAAAGACTTTCGAATCGCGGAAACACTAGCACCCAAATCACACAAAGCATTGCATTCATAGTTTTTGATTTTGATTTTGATTGTAGGTTCCCACTCACCATAAAGCTTTCTAGGGATAGAGACTTCCAATTCAAGTTTCTCTTCAAGAGATTTTATCATGGCTTCGACGATATGATCGGTAAAGGCCTTGTTTTGGATATAAGCGTGTGGAGAGTTTAGCATGGATTGCATCAAGGAAATGCATTCAATCAAGGAGAAACTATCATAATTGAATTCCTTGAAATCCAAGGTAGTAATTTCACTACTACTCAAAGTTTTAATATTTTCTACTCCACTTTCAATGCTTTTAGCATCAAGATAGATGGACTCCGAATCATTGGGGCATTTTTCAACCAAAGTGGATTCATATCCAGCCCCATCATCATTAGGTTTGACACAAGAAAACAAATATTAAATGGGAGTCACACCAATCACTTTAAGATCTTCGTGATTCTTATCACGAGAACACGCCTTTTTAAGCCATTCATGTCTAGCACGAATTTGGGCGTTTCTTTCTTTGCTCTCACTCATGGAAACACACATAGCTTTCAAAGTTTAATCCATATTGATCTTGGGAGGAGCACATCTAACTTTCAAAGCATCAATATCACTAGACATTCTATCAACGCTATTAGCCAAATCGTCAATTTTGAGTAGTTTTTCCTCTATGGACGGATTGAATTTTTTTTGCGAGTTGATAAACTCTTTGATATTACTCTCTAGATCAGATGTTAATCTATTGTAATTTCCATGAGTATTGTTGTAGGAGTTGCCAAAGTTATTAGAGGAGTTACTAGGAAAAGGCCTAGGAACATAGTTTTCTCTAAAAGCATTGTTGTTGCCAAAATTATTCCTACCAACAAAATTAACGTCCAAGCTAGCGTTGCTACTCTCAACCAAAGAAGACAAGGGCATATCATTAGGATCTAAAGGAGCACTTCTACTAGCAACCAAATTCATTAGCTCATCCATCTTAGCACTCAACGAGTTAATTTCTTCTATAGCGTGTACTTTCTTACTAGTAGGTGACCTTTTAGTGTGCCACTGAGTGTAGTTCATCATGATATTGTCTAGGAGTTTTGTGGCTTCTCCTAACGTGATTTCCATGAACGTTGCACCTGAGGCGGAGTCCAAGATATTTCTAGAAGCGAAATTCAAGCCAGCGTAGAAGATTTGTATAATCATCCAAAGACTCATGCCATGAGTGCGACAATATCTAATAATCAATTTCATTCTCTCCCAAGATTGTGCAACATGTTCATGATCAAGTTGCTTAAAATTCATGATATCATTACGGAGAGAGATAATCTTAGCCGGCGTAAAATACTTGGATATATAAGCATCTTTGCACTTATCCCAAGAATCGATACTATTTTTGGGCAAAGACGAAAAGCAAGTTTTTGCTCGATCTCGTAACGAGAAAGGAAAAAGCTTCAACTTAATCACATCATTGTCCACATCTTTATTCTTTTGCATATCGCAAAGCTCTATGAAGGTATTAAGATGGGATGCGGCATCTTCACTAGGAAGGCCGGAAAATTGCTCTTTCATAACAAGATTCAGTAAAGCGACATTGATTTCGTATGACTCTGCACTAGTGGCGGGAGCAATCGGAGTACTAATAAAATCATTATTATTAGTATTCGAGAAGTCACAAAGTTTGGTGTTTTCAGTCATGGTGACTTCGGCAAGCAAGCAAGCACACAAGCGAACAAAGAGCAAGCGAGAAAAAGGGCGAACGAAAAGGCGAACGAAAAAGGCAAAGATTTTTTTGTAAATTTTTGTTTTTCAGAAGTGGGGGGGGGGAACGAGAGGGAAAAAAAGTAAATGCAAGATATGAGTTTGCGACACTTACTTGGATGAGTTCTTTACTTGATCCTCCCCGGCAGCGGCGCCAGAAATTCTTTTGCTACGGCGACAGAAATCTTCTGTCGTCTCTTGAGCTTGCGTTGGTTTTTCCCTTGAAAAGGAAAGCGCGATGCAGCACAGGAGGTGTAAGTATTTCCCTCAGTTTGAGAACCAAGGTATCAATCCAGTAGGAGAATCTCGTCAAGCCTAGAGTACCTGCACAAACACAAAAGAACTTGCACCCAATGCTATAAACGGGTTGTCAATCCCTTCAAGATTGATTGCAAAGTGAGATTTGAAGGCGGAAAGTGCAACGAAGGAAAAGTGTAAGGCTGAAAATATGGTGCGGAGTAGACCCGGGGGCCCTAGTGTTCACTAGAGGCTTCTCTCAAAATAGAAAATATTACGGTGGGTGAACAAATTAATGTCGAGCAATTGATAAAACCGCGCAAAGTCGTGACCATATGTAGGGCAATGATCATACATATAGGCATCACGTCCGAGACAAGTAGACCGATACTTTCTGCATCTACTACTATTACTCCACACATCGACCGCTATCCAGCATGCATCTAGTGTAATGTGTTCATGACGAACAGAGTAACCCCTTAAGCGAGATGACATGATGTAGAGGGATAAACTCAAACCAATGATGAAAACCCCATCTTTTTACCCTTGATGGCAACAACACAATGCATGCCTCGCTAACCATTCTGTCACTTGGTGAGGTCACCGCACTGTATGAACCAAAAACCAAGCACTTCTCCCATTGCAAGAATCATAGATCTAGTTGGTCAAACAAAACCCACAACTCGAAGAGAATTACAAGGATATGAAATCATGCATAAGAGAGATCAGAAGAAACTCAAATAAGATTCATAGATAATCTTATCATAAATCCACTATTCATCGGATCTCGATAAACACACCGCAAAAGAAGATTAGATCGGCTAGATCTCCATGAAGATCATGGAGAACTTTGTATTGAAGATCCAAGAGAGAGAAGAAGCCATCTAGCTACTAGGTATGGACCCGTAGGTCTATGGTGAACTACTCACGCATCATCGGAGAGGTCATGGTGTTGATGAAGAAGCCCTCCGTATCCGAATCCCCCCTCCGGCAGGGCACCAGAACGTGCCCTAGATAGGATCTTGCGGAGGGAGAATCTTGCGGTAGTGGAAAAGTACTTTCGATGATGTCCTGATTTTTTCTGGGATTTTAGGGTATTTATAGGCGAAAGACCTAGGCTAGAGGTGGCCCAGGGAGCCCACAAGCCTGGGAGGCGCGGCCCCCCTAGCCGCGGCTAGGGGGCTTGTGGGGTCCCTGGTTGCCCCATGCCCTGATTCTCACACTTCCCGATCTTTTTCTGTTTCGGAAAAAAAATCTTTTTGGCAGTTTCGTTCCGTTTGGACTCCGTTTAAAATCCTCCTCTGAAAGGGGTCAAAAACATGGAAAAAACAGGAACTGGCTCTTGGCACTGAGTTAATAAGTTAGTCTCAAAAAATATAAAAGGCATACAAAACATCCAAAGTTTGATAAGATAATAGCATGAAACCATCAAAAATTATAGATACGTTGGAGACGTATCAAGGGGCGCGCCTAGCAGGCATGTGGGCCCCCCGTGGCTCCTTTGCCCTACCTCTTCCGCCTATAAATTCCCTAAAAATCTGAAACCACGGGAGAGAGCCGCGAAAATACTTTTCCGCCGCCGCAAGATTCTATCTCCGCAAGAGCCCATCTGGGGCACGTTCTGGTGCCCTGCCGGAGGGGGGATTCGGACACGGAGGGCTTCTTCATCAACACCATTGCCTGTCTGATGATGCATGAGTAGTTCACCACAGACCTTCGGGTCCATAGCTAGTAGCTAGATGGCTTCTTATCTCTCTTGGATCTTCAATACAAAGTTCTCCATGATCTTCATGGAGATCTATCCGATGTAATCTTCTTTTGAGGTGTGTTTGTCGAGATCCGGTGAATTGTCGATTTATGATCAGATTATCTATGAATCTTATTTGAGTTTCCTCTGATCTCTTATATGCATGATTTCATATCCTTGTAATTCTCTTCGAGTTGTGGGTTTCGTTTGGCCAACTTGATCTATAATTCTTGCAATGGAAGAAGTGTTGGGGAACGTCGCATGGGAAACAAAAAATTTCCTACGCGCAGGAAGACCTATCATGGTGATGTCCATCTATGAGAGGGGATTTCCGATCTACGTACCCTTGTAGATCGCACAAGAGAAGCGTTAAGAAACGCGGTTGATGTAGTGGAACGTCCTCACGTCCCTCGATCCACCCCGCGAACCGTCCCACGAACCGTCCCACGATCCGCTCCGATCTAGTGCCGAACGGACGGTACCTCCGTGTTCAGCACACGTACAGCTCGACGATGATCTCGGCCTTCTTGATCCAGCAAGAGAGACGGAGAGGTAGACGAGTTCTCCGGCAGCCTGACGGTGCTCCGGAGGTTGGTGGTGATCTAATCTCAGCAGGGCTCCGCAGAAACGCGATCCAGGGGAAAAACCATGGAGGTATGTGGTCGGGCTGCCGTGGCAAAAGTTGTCTCAAATCAGCCCTAATAGCTCCATATATATAGGAGGAGGGGAGGGGAGGCTTGCCTTGAGGCTCAAGGAGCCCCAAGGGCTGCGCCACCAAGGGAGGAGGAGTCCTCCTCCAATCCTAGTCCAACTAGGATTGGAAGGTGGAGTCCTTCTCTCCTTTCCCACCTCCCTTTTTTTCTTTTCTCTTTGATTTTCTATCTATGGCGCGTAGGGCCTTCTTGGGCTGTCCAACCAGCCCACCAAGGTCTGGTGCGCCACCCCTAAGGCCTATGGGCTTCCCCGGGGTGGGCTGCCCCCCCCCCCCCCGGTGAACACCCGGAACCCATTCGTCATTCCCGGTACATTCCCGGTAAGTCCGAAAACCTTCCGGTAATCAAATGAGGTCGTCCTATATATCAATCTTCGTTTCCGGACCATTCCGAAAACCCTCGCGACGTCCGTGATCTCATCCGAGACTCCGAACAACATTCGGTAACCAACCATATAACTCAAATACGCATAAAACAACGTCGAACCTTAAGTGTGCAAACCCTGCGGGTTCGAGAACTATATAGACATGACCCGAGTGACTCCTCGGTCAATATCCAATAGCGGGACCTGGATGCCCATATTGGATCCCACATGTACTACGAAGATCTTATCGTTTGAACCTCAGTGCCAGGGATTCATATAATCCCGTATGTCATTCCCTTTGTCCTTCGGTATGTTACTTGCCCGAGATTCGATCGTCAGTATCCGTATACCTATTTCAATCTCGTTTACCGGCAAGTCTCTTTACTCGTTCCGTAATACAAGATCCCGCAACTTACATTAAGTCACATCGCTTGCAAGGCTTGTGTGTGATGTTGTATTACCGAGTGGGCCCCGAGATACCTCTCCGTCACACGGAGTGACAAATCCCAGTCTCAATCCATACTAACTCAACGAACACCTTCGGAGATACCTGTAGAGCATCTTTATAGTCACCCAGTTACGTTGTGACGTTTGATACACACAAAGCATTCCTCCGGTGTCAGTGAGTTATATGATCTCATGGTCATAGGAACAAATAATTGACACGCAGAAAACAGTAGCAACAAAATGACACGATCAACATGCTACGTCTATTTGTTTGGGTCTAGTCCATCACATGATTCTCCTAATGATGTGATCCCGTTATCAAGTGACAACACTTGCCTATGGTCAGGAAACCTTGACCATCTTTGATCAACGAGCTAGTCAACTAGAGGCTTACTAGGGACAGTGTTTTGTCTATGTATCCACACATGCACTGTGTTTCCAATCAATACAATTATAGCATGGATAATAAACGATTATCATGAACAAAGAAATATAATAATAACTAATTTATTATTGCCTCTAGGGCATATTTCCAACAGGAAGTGCTTGATTTTGGGTTCATTCCGTGCGGTGTCCTCACCCAGTGATAGAAGGGGTAGCGAGGCGCGCATCGTGTTTTTGCCATCAAGGGTAAAAAGATGGGGTTTAAATCTATTGCATGAATTTATCCCTCTACATCATGTCATCTTGCTTAAGGCGTTACTCTGTTTGTTATGAACTCAATACACTAGATGCATGCTGGATAGCTGTCGATGCAGAAAGTATCGGTCTACTTGTCTCGGACGTGATGCCCATATGTATGATCATTGCCTTAGATATCGTCATGACTTTGTGCGGTTCTATCAATTGCTCGACAGTAGTTCGTTCACCAACCGTAATATTTGTTATCATGAGAGAAGCCTGTAGTGAACACTATGGCCCCCGGGTCTACTTCACATCATATTTTCAGCTCTACACTTTTACTTTGTTGCACTTTCCGCCTTCATATCTCACCTTGCAATCAATCGTGAAGGGATTGACAACCCCTTTGTAGCATTGGGTGCAACTTTGCTGTTTTTGCGCAGGTACTTTGGAGACTTGCCTTGATACTCCTACTGGACTAATACCTTGGTTCTCAAACTGAGGGGAATACTTACTGCTACTGTGCTGCATCACCCTTTCCTCTTCAAGGGAAAAACCAACGCAAGCTCAAGAGGTAGCAAGAAGAATTTCACGCGCCGTTGCCGGGGAGTATCAAGTCAAGAATAGTCTCCCTTCAACATGTCAATTTCTGGCACCGGGGATTATTCGAAGTGAAGCTTATCCAAGTAACTGTCACAAACTCATCTCTTGCATTTACTTTTTTTGGCTCTCGTTTTCCTCTCCCCCACTTCTTAAAAACAAAAATTTACAAAAATATTTGACTTTTTCGTTCGGCCTTTTCTTTTGCTTGCTTTCTATTTGCTTGTGTGCT
Source organism: Hordeum vulgare subsp. vulgare (assembly GCF_904849725.1). NCBI lineage: Eukaryota > Viridiplantae > Streptophyta > Magnoliopsida > Poales > Poaceae > Hordeum > Hordeum vulgare. The sequence goes on along the minus strand of NC_058524.1, from coordinate 553,772,760 downwards.
TGTCTGCCTGCTAAGACCTGTATGGCCCAACCAACTGATTATGATGCTTACTATAAAAGGTTGGAAGAGATTGAAACTAGTGTTAAAGGCTTCATGTCTACTAAGTTTGATCATAACAACTACTTTCGTGGAGAACTAAGGGAGCAAAATTCTTTTATGGCTTATATGAATAAAGAAGTTGATCATATGGCCAAAGAATTCCTTGTGTTAAATTCTCAGTTTGTCGTGTTGAAAAATTGGTAGGCCAGATTTCTCATAAACACGCTACCTTAGTCAATAAAATGGCTGCTAAACCTGAAATATGTGATGGGAATCACGAAGATCTTAAAGTGCTTGGTGTGACTCCTATTGAATCCTTGTTTTCTAATTTCAAACCTAATGATGATGGGGCTGGATATGAAGCCACTTTGGTTGAGAAACGCCCCAATGATTCGGAGTCTATCTATCTTGATACTAAAAGCATTGAAAGTGGAGTAGAGGATATCAAAAGTTTGAGTAGTAATGAAATTACTACTTTGGATTTCAAGGAATTCAATTATGATAGTTCCTATTTGATTGAATGTATTTCCTTGATGCAATCCATGCTAAACTCTCCACACGCTTATAGCCAAAACAAGGCCTTTACCGATCATATCGTCGATGCTATGATGAAATCTCTTGAAGAAAAACTTGAGTTGGAAGTTTCTATTCCTAGAAAACTTCATGATGAGTGGGAACCTACTATCAAAATAAAGATCAAAAACTATGAATGCAATGCTTTGTGTGATTTGGGTGCTAGTGTTTCCGCTATTCCAAAGTCTTTATGTGATGTTCTAGGCTTCAATGAGATTGATGAGTGCTCTCTTAATTTGCATCTTGCGGATTCTACTGTTAAGAAACCTATGGGAAGGATCAATGATGTTCTTATTATTGCAAATAGGAACTATGTACCCATAGATTTCATTGTGCTTGATATTGATTGCAATCCTACATGTCCCATCATTCTTGGTAGATCTTTCCTAAGGACTATTGGTGATGTCATCGATATGAAGGAAGGGAATATTATATTTAAATTTCCATTAAAGAAGGGCATGGAACATTTTCCTAGAAAAAAATAAGATTGACTTATGAATCCATGATGAGGGCTACTTATGGTTTGAGTACCAAAGACGACGATACGTGATTCTATCGCCTTATGCCTAGCTAAGGGCGTTAAACAATAGCGCTTGTTGGGAGGCAACCCAATGAATTTATCTTTGCTTTTTTTCTTTCTGTTTTTTTGTGTCCACACCATCATAATTCTTTTATGATTGTGTTTTTTGTATTTATTTTTGTATTTGAGCCAAGTAAAACCTTTATGACAAGTTTTGGTGATGGTTGTTTGATCTTGCTCAAAAAAACAGAAACTTTGCTCTCACGAAATTATTTTTCATTCCTATCCGGAAAGAGATTTTGAGTTTATTCTTTTTGCTGCCGGTTTATATGCCAATTTCCTAAATTGTCATAATTGTTAAGAATTTTTGAGATATCAGAAGTATACGAAGTATACAGATTGCCACAGACTGGTCTGTTTTTGACAGATTCTGTTTTTGTTGTGTAGATTGCTTATTTTGATGAAACTATGGATAGTATCGGGGGGTACTAGCCATGGAAAAGTAAGAATACAGTAATATAACACCAATATAAATAGAAATCAAGTTTGGTACAGTACCTAAAGAGTTGGTAGTTTGTTTTCTTGTGCTAATGATATCACGAGTTTCTGTTTAAGTTTTGTCTTGTGAAGTTTTGATGTTTTGGGTGATGTTCTCATGGACAATGGGATAAAGAGTGGAAAGAGCTCAAGCTTGGGGATGCCCAAGGCATCCCAAGACAAATTCAAGGACACCAAAAAGCTTAAGCTTGGGGATACCCTCGGAAGGCATCCCCTCTTTCGTCTTCAATCCATTGCTAACGTTACTTGGAGCTATATTTTTATTCACCACATGATATGTGTTTTTCTTGCAGCGTCGTGTATTATGGGAGTCTTTTATTTTTGTTGTGTCACAATCATACTTGCTGCACACCTTTTTGAGAGAGACATGCACTCATCGTGAATTTGCTAGAATACTCATTGAGCTTCACTTATATCTTTTGAGTTAGGCAATTTAGCTCGCATGTGCTTCACTTATATCTTTTGAGGTAGATAACTTTGCTCTAGTGCTTCACTTAGATCTTTTTAGAGCAAGGTGGTGTCATATTTTGGAGAAATAAGAACTCTCGATATTCACTTATATCTTTTTGAGAGTGCTCTCTCTGAGTAACTTGGTAGTTGGCTTGTGCTATGAAAGTAGTCCTAAAGATGATAGGCATCCAAAGAGGATATAATAAAACTTCCATATTCATGTGCATTGATTAGTAAAGAGAAGTTTGATTCCTCTCAATTAGTTTTGACACATGGATATGGTAATATTAGAGTTATGTTAGTAGGGTGTTGTGAATCTAGAAATACTTGTGTTGAAGTTAGTGATTCCCGTAACATGCACGTATGGTGAACCGCTATGTTAGGAAGTCGGAGCATAATCGATTTATTGATTGTCATCCTTTGTTTGGCGGTCGGGATCGCGCGATGGTTAACACCTACCAACCCTTTCCCTAGGAGTATGCGTTTAGCACTTTGTTTCGATTACTAATAAAAACTTTCGCAATAAGCATGTGAGTTCTTCATGACTAATGCGAGTCCATGGTATAGGTGCACTTTCACCTTCCACCGTTGCTAGCCTCTCTAGTACCGCGCAACTTTCACCGGTGCACAAAACCACCATATACGTTCCTCAAAACAGCCACCATACCTACCTATCATGGCCTTTTCATAGCCATTCCGAGATATATTGTCATGCAACTCCCACCGTTCCGTCTCATGACATGTGTCGTCACTTTCATATTGTCATTGCATGATCGTAAGATAGCTAGCGAGATGTTTCAACGTAATACACTAAGCTAGATCGTTGCACAACCTGGTACACTGCCGAAGGCATTTCCTATAGAGTCATCATTGCTCTGAGTGTTGAGTTGTGAGTAAATAAAAGTGTGATGATCATCATTATTAGAGCATCGTCCCATGTGAGGAAAAATGAAAAGAGGCCAAACATGCCCACCAAAAAAATGAAAAAAAGAGGCCAAAGAGCCCAAACAAAAAAAATGAGAGAAAATAGAGGAACAATGCTACTATCTTTTTCCACACTTGTGCTTCGTAATAGCACCATGTTCTTCATGATTGAGAGTCTCTTGTTTTGTCACCACCATATACTAGTGGGAATCTTCATTATATAACTTGGCTTGTATATTCCAATGATGGGCTTCCTCAAAATTGCCCTAGGTCTTCGTGAGCAACCAAGTTGGGTGCACACCCACTAGTTCTCCTTTTGAGCTTTCACACACTTACAGCTCTAAGTGCATCCGTTGCTTGGTAATCCCTACTCATTCACATTGATATCTATTGATGGGCATCTCCATAGCCCGTTGATACGCTGAGTCGATGTAACCATCTCCTCCTTTTTGCCTCACAACCTCCAACACACTCTATTCCACCTATAGTGCTATATCCATGGCTCACGCTCATACATTGCATGAGAGTTGAAAAAGGTTTGAGAAAGTAAGAGTGCGAAAAAAAGTACGTGGCCAATACCGGGGTTGTGCATGATTTAAATTCATTGTGTGGGGATGATGGAGCATAGCTAGAGTATATGATTTTGTAGGGATAACTTTCTTTGGCCTTGTTATTTCGAAAGTTCATGATTACCTTGCTAGTTTGCTTGAATTATTATTGTTTTCATGTCAATAGCAAACTATTGTTTTGAATCTTACGGATCTGAACATTCATGTCACATGAAAGAAGTTACAAAGGACAAATATGTTAGGTAGCATTCCACATCAAAAATTCAGTCTTTATCACTTCCCTACTCAAGGACGAGCAGGAGTTAAGCTTGGGGATGCTTGATACGTCTCCAACGTATCTATAATTTTTTATGGTTCCATGCTATTATCTTGTCAAACTTTGGATGTTTTGTATGCATTTTACATCTTTTTTGGGACTAACTTATTAACTTAGTGCCAAGTGCCAGTTCCTGTTTTTTCCGTGTTTTTGATCTTTTTCTGAGAAGAATATTAAACGGAGTCCAAAAGGAATAAAACCTACGGAAAGATTTTTTCCCGGAATAGAAGATACGCAGGGAACTTGAGAACCAAGGCAAAGGGCTCCGGGGGAGGCCACAAGCCCCCTAGCCGCAGCCTGGTAGGCTTGTGGTCCCACAAAACTCCACCGCCTCCAATCTTAGGTCTATTTAGTCTCTTTCCTTCGGAAAAAAAACCAGAGAGAAGAGTTCATCGTGTTTTACGATACGGAGGCGCCGCCACCTCCTGTTCTTCCTTTGGAGGGCAAATCTTGAGTCCGTTCTGGGCTTCGTAGAGGGGAGATCGTCGCCATCGTCATCACCAACCTTCCTTCATCGCCAATTACATGATGCTCTTCACCGTTCGTGAGTAATCTCATCGTAGGCTTGCTGGACGGTGATGGGTGTTGGGTTACGTAGCATAGATTCAAAATTTTCCTATGCATATTCAGATCTTCCTATGGAGAGACCAGCAACGAGAGAGGGGTAAGAGCAGCTTCATACCTTTGAAGATTTCTAAGCGGAAGCGTTGCTAGAACGCGGTTGATGGAGTCGTACTCGCGGCGTGGTGTCCATCATCTTTCAGCTTTTTTTTCTCTAGGAATGCGTTGAAATTGAGGTTGACGTTGGCCATCTACAATATTTATAAAGATAAAACTTTTAGACTAAGTTCATGACTATTAAGTTCATTAAATTATATTAAGTATGAACTCCCACTTAAATCGACATCCCTCTAGTCATCTAAGTGATACATGATCCATGTTAACTAACCCGTGTCCGATCATCACGTGAGACGGACTAGTCACCATGGTGAGCAATTTCATGCTGATCGTATTCAACCATACGACTCATGTTTGACCTTTCGGTCTCTTGTATTCGAGGTCATGTACGTACATGCTAAGCTCGTCGAGTCAACCTAGGTGTTTCGCGTGTGTAAATCTGGCTTACACCCGTTGTATGCGAACGTTAGAATCTATCACACCCGATGATCACATGGTGCTTCGAGACAACGAACCTTCGCAACGGTGCACACTTAGGGGAATACGTTCTCGAAATTTTCCGAGGGATCATCTTATTATGCTACCGTCGTTCCAAGCAATAAGATGAAAAACATGATAAACATCACAATGCAATCATATAGTGACATGATATGGCCATTATCATCTTTGCCCTTTCGATCTCCATCTTCAGGCATCGCATGATCATCATCGTCACCGGCGTGACACCATGATCTCCATCATCGTGTCTCCATGAAGTCGTCACGCCAACTACTACTATCACTACTACTATAGCTAACCGTTAGCAATGAAGTAAAAGTAGTAAGCACATGGCGTTGCATCTCATACAATAAATTAAGACAACTCCTATGGCTCCTGCCGGTTGTCATACTCATCGACATGCAAGTCGTGAAACCTATTACAATAACATGATCATCTCATACATCATAGATGCAACATCACAACTTTTTCCATATCACATCACATGTCAAACCCTGCAAAAACAAGTTAGACGTCCTCTAATTGTTGTTGCAAGTTTTACGTGGCTGATTTGGGTTTCTAGCAAGAACGCCTTCTTACCTACGTGACACCACAACGATGATATGCCAAAGCTATTTACCCTTCATAAGGACCCTTTTCATCAAATCCAATCAGACTAGAGTAGGAGAGACATACACCCGCTAGCCACCTTTATGTACGGTGTGCATGTCTGTCGGTGGAACCAGTCCCACGTAAGCGTACGTGTAAAGTCGGTCCGGGCTGCTTCATCCCACAATACCGCCAGAAAAGAATAAGACTAGTAGCGGCAAGCACATTGACAAATCATCGCCCACAACTTTTGTATTCTACTCGTGCATAGAATCTACGCATAGAAAACCTGGCTCGGATGCACTGTTGGGTTACGTAGCATAAATTCAAAATTTTCCTACGCATATTCAGATCTTCCTATGGAGAGACCAGCAACGAGAGAGGGGTAAGAGCAGCTTCATACCTTTGAAGATCTCTAAGCGGAAGCGTTGCTAGAACGCGGTTGATGGAGTCGTACTCGCAGCGATTCCGATCTAGTGCCGAACTACGGCACCTCCGCGTTCAACACACGTGCAGCCCGGTGACGTGTCCTGCACCTTGATCCAGCAAGGAGGAGGGAGAGGTTGGGGAAGAACTCCAGCAGCACGACGGCGTGGTGTCGATGGAGAGACGAGGTCTCTCGGCAGGGCTTCGCCAAGCACCGGCAGAGAGAAGGAGGAAGAGGGGAAGGGCTGCACCGAGGGAGAGGGAGAACTATATCTCCCAATGGCCAAAAGTGCCCGGTATATATAGGGGAAGGGAGGGGCTGCGCCCCCTTGATGGTTTCCCCTCCTGGGGGGCGGCATCCCTAGATGGGGCTGGTGCGGGGCCAAGGGGGGAGGAGCGGTGTGGCGCACCCTTGGTGGGCCTTAGGCCAACCTGGCTTAGGGTTTGCCCCCCCTTTTCTCTCCCCTGCGCATTAGGCTGAGTGGGGGCGCACAAGCCCACCTAGGGGCTGGTTCCCTCCACCACTTGGCCCATCTTACCTCCCGGGGTCGTTTCCCCCCTTCGGTGGATCCCCGGGGCCACCTCACGTGGTCCCGGTGGTCCCGGTACGTTACCGGTGATGCCCGAAACACTTCCGGTGTCCGAAACCATCCGTCATATATATCAATCTTTACCTCCAGACCATTCCGGAGCTCCTCGTGACGTCCGGGATCTCATCCGGGACTCCGAACAACTTTCAGTAACCTCGTATAACAATTGCGTATAACCCTAGCGTCATCGAACCTTAAGTGTGTAGACCCTACGGGTTCGGGACACAGGCATACATGACCGAGATAGCTCTCCGGCCAATAACCATCAGCGGAGTATGGATACCCATGGTGGCTCCCACTTGCTCCACGATGATCTCATCGGATGAACCACGATGTCAAGGATTCAATCAATCCCGTATACGATTCCCTTTGTCTGTCGGTATAGAACTTGCCCGAGATTCGATCGTCGGTATACCTATACCTTGTTCAATCTCGTTACCGGTAAGTCTCTTTACTCGTTCCGTAGCACGTCATCGTGTGACTAACTCCTTATTCACATTGAGCTCATGATGATGTTCTACCGAGTGGGCCCAGAGATACCTCTCCGTCACACGGAGTGACAAATCCCGATCTCGATTCGTACCAACCCAACAGACACTTTCAGAGGTACCCGTAGTGCACCTTTATAGTCACCCAGTTACGTTGTGATGTTTGATACACCCAAAGCACTCCTACGGTATCCGGGAGTTGCACAATCTCACGGTCGAAGGAAAAGATACTTGACATTAGAAAAGCTTTAGCATACGAACAATACGATCTAGTGCTTGCTTAGGATTGGGTCTTGTCCATCAAATCATTCTCCTAATGATGTGACCCCGTTATCATTGACATCTAATGCCCATGATGAGGAAACCATGATCATCTATTGACTAACGAGCTAGCCAACTAGAGGCTTGCTAGCGACACTTTGTGATCTATTTATTCACACATGTATTACTGCTTCCTGTGAATACAATTATAGCATGAACAATAGACGATTATCATGAACAAGGAAATATGATAATAACCATTTTATTATTGCCTCTAGGGCATATTTCCAACAATGGGTTGGATGAGATCTATCATGTAATCGAGTTAGTTTTGACGGGGATTGATCCCTAGTATCCACTATGTTCTGAGATTGATGTTGCTACTACTTTGCCATGCTTAATGCTTGGTACTAGGGCCCGAGTGCCATGATTTCAGATCTGAACCTATTATGTTCTCGCCAATATATGTGTGTTCTTGATCCTATCTTGCAAGTTGTAGTCACCTACTATGTGTTATGACCCCGCAACCCCGAAGTGACAATAGCCGGAACGACTCCCAGAGATGACCATAGTATGAGGAGTTCATGTATTCACCAAGTGTTAATGTACTGATTTGGTTCTTTATTAAAAGGAGAACCTTAATATCCCGTAGTTTCCATTAGGACCCCGCTGCCACGGGAGGGATGGACAATAGATGTCATGCAAGTTCTTTTCCCTAAGCACGTATGACTACATACGGAATACATGCCTACATTACATTGACGAACTAGAGCTAGTTACATATCTCTCCGTGTTATAACTGTTGCATGATGAATAGCATCCGGCATAATCGTCCATCACCGATCCAATGCCTACGAGTCTTTCCTACTGGTCCTTGCTACGTTACTTTGCCGCTACTTCTGTCACTTCTGCTACTGTTACTCTGTTGCTACTGCTGTTACTTTCCTGCTACTGCTGTCACTTTGCTGCTACTGGTTACTGTTGCTACTGCTGCTATCATACTACCTTGCTGCTGATACTTTGCTGCAGAGACTAAATCTTTCAGGTGTGGTCAAATTGACAACTCAACTGCTAATACTTGAGAATATTCTTTGGCTTCCCCTTGGGTTGAATACTCTACCCTCAAAAACTGTTGCGATCCCCTATACTTCTGGGTTATCAAGACTATTTTCTGGCGCCGTTGTCGGGGAAGCACAGCTATATTCTCTGAGTCACTTGGGATTTACGTCTGCTGGTCACTATGAGGAATCCGATAGATCCAAGAAGTAAAGTCTTGCCCTCCACTACGAGGACAGGTAAGGAACTGCCATCTAGCTGTGCACTTGATTCACCTTCAGTTATGAGTAATTTTGCGACACTACCTCCTGCTAGAAATCTTGATATGTCGCCTGTGCTTGATGATGCTACTTCTGCTGCCCATGATGCTTATGATGATGCTATGCTTGATACTGCTTTGCCACTAGATGCATTCCTTGATGCAAAAATTGCTAGAGTTGCTGCTAGATGTGATGATACTTCTGAACTGCTGATACTATTGAAGTAGAACCTGCTATTTTGCCTGCTAGAACTAGCTCTCCTAGACATGAATTGTCTGATATGCCTGAGTGTTATGTTATGGAGGGAAAGATAGCTTAGGACTTTCTTGCTTGTAAGGATAGCTATGATGTTAAGAAATTACTGCTCAAGTGGAAAGAAAAATCTTTGAACGCTAGGATGAAATACGACCCGAAGTTTGCTACTTCGCCTATCTTTGTGACCGATAAGGATTATGAATTCTCTGTCGACCCTAAGTTAATCACTCTAGTCGAATATGATCCTTTTCACGGTTACGAGTCTGAAACGGTTGTAGCCCATCTTACCAAATTGCACGATATAGCCACCCTATTCACTAGTGAGGAAAAGATCCGACACTACTATATCCTCAAGTTGTTTCCTTTCTCGCTAAAGGATGATGCTAAAACTGGGTTCACTTCTCTTGCTTCTGGTTGTGTGCGTAGCCCCCAGGATATGGTCTACTACTTCTCTGAAAAATATTTCCCTGCCCATAAGAAGCAAGCTGCCTTGCAGGAAATATACAACTTTGCTCAAGCTGAAGAAGAGAGTCTCCCACAAGCTTGGGGGAGGCTCGTCCAGCTACTGAATGCTTTGCCTGATCACCCTCTTGAGAAGAATGAAATACTTGATATCGTCTATAATGGACTTACCGATGCTTCTAGAGACCACCTAGATAGTTGTGTCGGTTCTGTTTTTAGGGAACGAACCATAGAACAAGCTGAGATCCTATTGAATAATATCTTGTGCAATGAGAATGCTTGGACTATTCCCGAACTACCTCCTAAGCCAACTCCGAAGAAAAGAGGTATTCTATTCCTCAGTCCTGAAGATATGCAAGAAGCTAAGAAATCTATGAAAGAGAAAGGCATTAAATCTGAAGATGTCAAAAATCTACCACCTATCAAAGAGATCCATGGTCTTCATTGTTAGGTAACGTAGCATAAATTCAAAATTTTCCTACGCCATATTCATATCTTCCTATGGAGAGACCAGCAACAAGAGAGGGGTGAGTGCATCTTCAAACCTTTGAAGATCGCTAAGCGGAAGCGTTGCTAGAACGCGGTTGATGGATTCGTACTCGCGACGATTCAGATCGCGGTGTGATTCTGATCTAGTGCCGAACCACGGCACCTCCGCGTTCAACACACGTGCAACCCGGTGACGTCTCCCGCACCTTGATCCAGCAAGGAGGAGGGAGAGGTTGGGGAAGATCTCCGGCAGCACGACGACATGGTATCGATGGAGAGACGAGGTCTCCCGGCAGGGCTTCGCCAAGCACCGTGGGAGAGGACGAAGGAGGGAAGCAGGGTTGTGCCAAGGGAGATAGAAAACTATGTGTCCAACAACCCCAAAACCCTCTCTATATATAGGAGGAGGGGAGGGGGTGCGCCACCCCTAGTTTCCCCACCCTAGGTGGTGCAGCAGCCCTCCTAGAGGGGAGGTGCGGCGGCCAGGGCAGGGAGAGGGGGGCCGGCGCCCTAGGTGGGCCTTGGGCCTCTCCTGCGCCTAGGGTTTGCCCCCTCTCCTCAGCCCAACTAGGGGCTGGTTCCCTCCGACACTTGGCCCATGTAGCCTCCCGGGGCTTGTGGCCCCTCCCGGTGGGCCTCCGGAACCCTTCCGATGGTCCCGACATTTTGTCGGTGGTGCCCGAAACATTTCTGGCGTCCAAACCCATCCATCCTATATATCGATCTTTACCTTCGGACCATTGCGGAGCTCCTCGTGACGCCCGGATCTCATCCGGGACTCCGAACAACCTTCGGTAACCTTGTATAACAATTCCCTATAACCCTAGCATCATCGAACCTTAAGTGTGTAGACCCTACGGGTTCGGGAATCATGCAGACATGACCGAGACACTCTCCGGCCAATAACCATCAGCGCGATCTGGATACCCATGGTGGCTCCCACATGTTCCACGATGATCTCATCAGATGAACCACGATGTCAAGGATTCAATCAATCCCGTATACAATTCCCTTTGTCTGTCGGTATAGAACTTGCCCGAGATTCGATCGTTGGTATACCTATACCTTGTTCAATCTCGTTACGAGTAAGTCTCTTTACTCGTTCCGTAGCATGTCATCCTGTGACTAACTCCTTAGTCACATTGAGCTCGTGATGATGTTCTACCGAGTGGGCCCAGAGATACCTCTCCGTCACACGGAGTGACAAATCCCGATCTCGACTCGTACCAACCCAACAGACACTTTTGGAGGTACCCGTAGTGCACCTTTATAGTCACCCGGTTACGTTTTGACGTTCGATACACCCAAACCACTCCTACGGTATCCGGGAGTTGCACAATCTCACGATCGAAGGAAAAGACACTAGACATTAGAAAAGATCTAGCATACGAACAATACGATCTAGTGCTATGCTTAGGATTGGGTCTTGTCGATCACATCATTCTCCCAATGATGTGATCCCGTTATCAATGACATCTAATGCCCATGATCAGGAAACCATGATCATCTATTGATCAATCAGCTAGCCAACTAGAGGCTTGCTAGGGACACATTGTGATCTATTTATTCACACATGTATTAATGTTTCCTGTTAATACATTATAGCATGAACTATAGACGATTATCATGAACAAGGAAATATGATAATAACCATTTTATTATTGCCTCTAGGGCATATTTACAACAGTCTCCCACTTGGACTACAGTCAATAATCTAGTTACATTGTGATGTATCGAACACCCATAGCATTATGGTGTTGATCATGTTTTGCTTGAGGAAGAGGTTTAGTCAACGGGTCTGCAATATTCAGATCCGTCTGCACTTTACAAATATCTATTACTGCACTCTCGACATGGTCCTGGATGGAGTTGTAGCGACATTTGATGTGCTTCGTCTTCCGGTGAAACCTGGGCTCCTTGGCTATGGCAATGGCCCCAGTGTTATCACAGAAGAGTGTCATCGGACCCGACGCGCTTGGGACCACTCCAAGGTCGGTGATGAGCTCCTTCATCCAAATCCCTTCATGAGCTGCTTCCGAAGGAGCTATGTACTCCGCTTCACATGTAAATGCTGCCATGACTTCTTGCTTGCTGCTGCACCAGCTCACCGCCCGCCATTCAAAATATACACGTATCTGGTGTGTGACTTAGAGTCATCAAAATCTGTGTTGAAGATAGCATCGACGTAACCCTTTACGACGAGCTCTTCGTCACCTCCATAAACGAGAAACATATCCTTAGTCCTCTTTAGGTACTTAAGGATATTTTTGACCGCTGTCCGGTGTTCCATATCGGGATCACTTTGGTACCTCCCTACCAAACTTATGGCAAGGTTTATATCAGGTCTGGTACACAGCATGCCATACATTAGAGAGCCTACGACTGAAGCGTAGGGTATAGTACTCATCTTCTCTCTGTCTGTTGTCGTGGTCGGTGACTGTGTCTTACTCAATATCATACCTTGCAAAACTGGCAAGAACCCCTTCTTTGAGTTTTCCATATTGAACTTCTTCAATATCTTGTCAAGGTATGTACTTTGCGAAAGACCTATGAGGCGTCTCGATCAATCTCTATAGATCTTGATGCCTAATATGTATGCAGCTTCTCCAAGGTCCTTCATCGAAAAACTCTTGTTCAAATAGGCCTTTATGCTCTCCAACAACTCTATATTATTCCCCATGAATAATATGGCATCCACATATAGTATGAGGAAAGCTACAGAGCTCCCACTCACTTTCTTGTATAGACAGGCTTCTCCATAAACCTGTATGAACCCAAACGCTTTAATCACCTCATTAAAGCGAATGTTCCAACTCCGAGATGCTTGCACGAGCCCATAGATGGAGCGCTGGAGCTTGCACAATTTGTTAGCACCCTTAGGGTCAACAAAACCTTCTGGTTGCATCATATACAACTCTTCCTTAAGATTCCCAATAAGGAACGCTGTTTTGACGTCCATTTGCCAAATTTCATAATCATGAAAAGCGGCAATTGCTAACATGATTCGGACTGACTTTAGCTTCGCTACGGGAGAGAAAGATTCTTCGTAGTCAACTCCTTGAATTTGTCAAAAACCCTTTGCGACAAGTCGATCTTTATAAACGGTCAATTTACCGTTTGCATCAGTCTTCTTCTTGAAGATCCATTTATTTTCTATGGCTCGCTGATCATCTGGCAAGTCCACCAAAGTTCATACTTTTTTCTCATACATGGATCCTATCTCGGGTTTCATAGCCTCAAGCCATTTGTTGGAATCCGGGCCCGCCATTGCTTCTTCATAGTTCGAAGGTTCACCATTGTCTAACAACATGAATTCCATCACAGGTTGCCGTACCACTCTAGTGCGGAGCGTACCCTTGTGGACCTTCGCGGTTCAGTAGCAACTTGATCCGAAGCTTCATGATCATCATCATTAACTTCCTCTTAAGTTGGCGTAGGCGCCACAGGAACAATTTCCCGCGTTGCGCTACTTTCTGGTTCGAGAGGGGGTGTAATTACCTCATCAAGTTCTACTTTCCTCCCACTTTCTTCTTTTGAGAGAAACTCTTTCTCTAGAAAGGATCCGTTCTTGGCAACAAAGGTTTTACCTTCGGATCTCAGATAGAAGGTATACCCAATAGTTTCCTTAGGCTATCCTATGAATGCACATTTCTCCGCTTTGGGTTCGAGCTTCTCTGTTTGAAGTTTCTTCACATAAGCATCGCATCCCCAAACTTTAAGAAACGACAGCTTAGGTTTCTTGCCAAACCATAGTTCATACGGTGTCATCTCAACGGATTTAGACGGTGCCCTATTTAAAGTGAATGCTGCAGTTTGTAATGCGTATCCCCAAAATGATAGCGGTAAGTCGGTAAGACACATCATAGATCGTACCATATCTAATAAAGTGCGATTACGATGTTCAGACACTCCGTTGCATTGTGGTGTGCCAGGCGGCGTCAGTTGTGAAACGATTCCACACTTCCTTGGGTGTGTACCAAACTTGTGACTCAAATATTCTCCTCCACGATCAGATCGTACACACTTAATTTTTCTGTCACGTTGATTCTCAACCTCACTCTGAAATTCCTTGAACTTTTCAAACGTCTCATATTTGTGCTTCATCAAGTAGACATACCCATACCTACTCAAATCATCGGTGAGAGTGAGAACATAAGGGTATCCACCGCGAGCTTCAACGTTCATTAGACCACACACATCAGTATGTATTATTTCCAATAAGTCGGTCGCTCTCTCCATTATTCCTGAGAATGGAGTCCTAGTCATCTTACCCATGAGGCACGGTTCGCATGTGTCAAATGATTCAAATTCAAGAGACTCTAATAGTCCATCAACATTGAGCTTCTTCATGCGCTTAACACCGATATGACCAAGGCGGCAGTGCCACAAGTATGTGGGAATATCATTATCAACTTTACATCTTTTGGAGCTCACACTATGAATATGTGTAACATCACGATCGAGATTCATCAAGAATAAACCATTCACCACCGGAGCATGATCATAAAACATATCACTCATATAAATAGAAGAACCATTATTCTCTTACTTAAATGAGTAGCCATCTCGCATTAAGCAAGACCCTGATACAATATTCATGCTCAAAGATGGTACTAAATAACAATTATAAGGTTTAAAACTAATCCCGACGGTAGATGTAGAGGTAGCGTGCCGACGGCGATCACATCAACCGTGGAGCCATTCCCGACGCGCATCGTCACCTCGTCCTTGCCCAGTCTCCGCTTGTTCCGCAGTTCCTGCTTTGAGTTGCAAATGTGAGCAACAACACCGGTATCAAATACCCAGGAGCTACTACGAGCGCTGGTAAGGTACACATGAATAACATGTATATCATATATACCTTTAACGTTGCCCGCCTTCTTGTCCGCTAAGTACTTGGGGCAGTTCCGCTTCGAGTGACCTTTTCCCTTGCAATAGAGGCACTCAGTCTCGGGCTTGGGTCCATTCTTTTTCTTCTTCCCGGTATCTGACTTACCGGGCCCGGCAACGGCTGTGCCGTCTTTCTTGAAGTTCTTCTTACCCTTGCCCTTCTTAAAACTGGTGGTCTTATTGACCATCAACACTTGATGCTCTTTCTTGATTTCTACTTCTGCAGATTTCAGCATCGAGTACATCTCGGGAGTGGTCTTTTACATCCCTTGCATGTTGTAGTTCAGCACAAAACCCTTATAGCTTGGTGGGAGAGACTGGAGGATTCTGTCAATTATAGCGTCATCCGGAAGTTCGACTCCAAGTGAAGTCAGACGACCATGTAACCCACACATTTTGAGTATGTGCTCACTGACAGAACTCTTCTCCTCCATCTTACAACTAAAGAACTTGTCGGAAACTTCATATCTCTTGACACAGGCATGAGCTTGAAAAACTTGTTTCATCTCTTGGAGCATCTCATATGCACCGTGTTGCTCAAAACGCCTTTGGAGCCCCGTTTCCAGACTGTATAACATGCCACACCTAACCAGAGAGTAGTCATCACTCCATGTTTGCCAGACATTCAGAATGTCCTGGGCTGCAGCAGGAGCAGGAGGGTAACCTAGCGGCGCATCAAGTACATAAGCCTTTTTAGCAGCTTCGAGTATGAGCTTCAAGTTGCGGACCTAGTCCGCATAGTTGCTACCATCATCTTTCATCTTGTTTTCTCTAGGAATGGGTTGAAATTGAGGTTGACGTTGGCCATCTACAATATTTAGAAATACAACTTTTAGACTAATTTTATGACAATTAAGTTCATTTAATCAAATTAAGTATGAACTCCCACTTAAATCGACATCCTTCTAGTCATCTAAGTGATACATGATCCATGTTGACTAGCCCATGTCCGATCATCACGTGAGACGGACTAGTCGTCATGGTGAGCAACTTCATGTTGATCGTATTCAACCATATGACTCATGTTCGACCTTTCGGTCTCTTTTATTCAAGGTCATGTCTGTACATGCTAAGCTCGTTGAGTCAACCTAAGTGTTTCGCGTGTGTAAATCGGTCTTACACCCGTTGTATGCGAACGTTAGAATCTATCACACCCGATCTTCATGTGGTGCTTCGAGACAACAATCCTTCGCAATGGTGCACACTTAGGGGAATACGTTCTCGAATTTTTTAAGTGGGATCATCTCATTATGCTACCGTCATTCTAAGCAATAAGATGAAAAACATGATAAACATCACATGCAATCATATAGTGACATGATATGGCCATTATCATCTTTGCTCTTTCGATCTCCATCTTCAAGCATCGCATGATCATCATTGTCACCGGCGTGACACCATGATATCCATCATCGTGTCTCCGTGAAGTCGTCACGCCAACTACTACTACCACTACTACTATAGCTAACCGTTAGCAATGAAGTAAAAGTAGTAAACACATGACGTTGCATCTCATACAATAAATTAAAACAACTCCTATGGCTCATGCCGGTTGTCATACTCATCGACATGCAAGACGTGAATCCTATTACAATAACATGATCATCTCATACGTCACACATGTACCATCACAACTTTGGCCATATCACATCACATGTCAAACCCTCCAAAAGCAAGTTAGACGTTCTCTAATTGTTGTTGCAAGTTTTACGTGGCTGATTTTGGTTTCTAGCAAGAACGCCTTCTTACCTATGTGACTAACACAACGATGATATGCCAAAGCTATTTACCCTTCATAAGGACCCTTTTCATCAAATCCAATCCGACTAGAGTGGGAGAGACAGACACCCGCTAGCCACCTTTATGCACGGTTTGCATGTCTGCCGGTGGAACCTGTCTCACGTAAGCGTACGTGTAAGGTCGATCCGGGCCGCTTCATCCCACAATATCGCCGAAAAAGAATAATACTAGTAGCGGCAAGCAATTGACAAATCAGCGCCCACAACCTTTTGTGTTCTACTCGTGCATAGAATCTACGCATAGAAAACCTGGCTCGGATGCCATTGTTGGGTAACGTAGCATAAATTCAAAATTTTCCTATGCCACATTCATATCTTCCTATGGAGAGACCATCATCGAGAGAGGGGTGAGTGTATCTTCATACCTTTAAAGATCGCTAAGTGGAAGCGTTGCTAGAACGCGATTGATGGAGTCGTACTCGCGGCGATTCAGATCGCGGTGTGATTCCGATCTAGTGCCGAACCACGGCACCTCCGCGTTCAACACACGTGCAGCCTGGTGACGTCTCCCGCACCTTGATCCAGCAAGGAGGAGGGAGAGTTTGGGCAAGATCTCTGGTAGCACGACGGCATGGTGTCGATGGAGAGACGAGGTCTCCCGGCAGGGCTTCGCCAAGCACCGTGGGAGAGGAGGAAGGAGGGAAGCAGGGCTACGCCGAGGGAGATGGAAAACTGTGTGTCTAACACCCCCAAAACCCTTTATATATATAGGAGGAGGGGAGGGGGTGCGCCACCCCTAGGGTGCCCACCCTAGGTGGTGCGGCAGCCCTCCTAGATGGGAGGTGCGGCGGCCAGGGCAGGGGAGAGGGGGGTCGGCGCCCTAGGTGGTCCTTGGGCCTCTCCTGCGCCTAGGGTTTGCCCCCTCTCCTCTTAGGCTACGCCTTGGGCTGGGTGTGGAGGTGCACCAGCCCACCTAGGGGCTGGTTCCCTACCACACTTGGACCATGTAGCCTCCCGAGGCTTGTGGCCCCTCCCGGTGGGCCTCCGGAACCCTTTCGGTGGTCCCGACATTTTGTCGGTGGTGCCCGAAACATTTCCGACGTCCAAACCCATCCATCCTATATATCGATATTTACCTATGGACCATTCCGGAGCTCCTCGTGATGTCCGGGATCTCATCCGGGACTCCTAACAACCTTCGGTAACCTCGTATAACAATTCCATATAACCCTACGTCATCGAAACTTAAGTGTGTAGACCCTATGGGTTCGGGAATCATGTAGATATGACCAAGACACTCTCCGGCCAATAACCATCAGCGGGATCGGGATACCCATGGTGGCTCCCACATGTTCCATGTTGATCTCATCGGATGAACCACGATGTCAAGGATTCAATCAATCCCGTATACAATTCCCTTTGTCTGTCGGTATAGAACTTGCCCGAGATTCGATCGTCGGTATACCTATACCTTGTTCAATCTCGTTACTGGTAAGTCTCTTTACTCGTTCCGTAGCACGTCATCCTGTGACTAACTCCTTAGTCACATTGAGCTCATGATGGTGTTCTACCGAGTGAGCCCAGAGATACCTCTCCGTCACACGGAGTGACAAATCCCGATCTCGATTCGTACTAACCCAACAGACACTTTCGGAGGTACCCGTAGTGCACCTTTATAGTCACCCAGTTACGTTGTGATGTTTGATACACCCAAAGCATTCCTACGGTGTCCGGGAGTTGCACAATCTCACGGTCGAAGGAAAAGACACTTGACATTAGAAAAGCTTTAGCATATGAACAATACGATCTAGTGATATGCTTAGGATTGGGTCTTGTCCATCACATCATTCTCCCAATGATGTGATCCCATTATCAATGACATGTAATGCCCATGATCAGGAAACCATGATCATCTATTGATCAACGAGCTAGCCAACTAGAGGCTTGCTAGGGACACATTGTGATCTATTTATTCACACAGGTATTACTGCTTCCTGTTAATACAATTATAGCATGAACAATAGACGATTATCATGAACAAGGAAATATGATAATAACCATTTTATTATTGCCTCTACGGCATATTTCCAACATTGATAACCCGATACAGGTAGTAGAAGTAAATTCTCTGCGTAGGTTTGATGAGAGTGATATTCCTTTTGATAAACCTGCTAGCTTATGCGTGGATGAATCTGATAACTTTGTTGCCAAACAACAGAGTTTCAATGATTATGTTAGCAGACAATTGGAACAGAATGCTCGTATGCTTAGTCATTTAAGTGCTTGTGTGGACAGAAATGTCAATGATCTAAAGCTCCTGAGTAAACATGCCTCTATCGTTACTACTCAGGTAGAACAAGTACTTAAAGCTCAAAATGACTTTCTCAATGAGTTGAATGACAATTCTGTCAAAGTCGTTACTAGAGGCGGTAGAATGAATCGAGAACCTTTGTATCTTAAGGGTCATCCAAAGAGAATTGAACAAGATTCTCAAGGAGTTAGCACTGACACACAAAGTCATCCTAGAAAGAAGAAGAAAGATGATAGGAACTTGCACGCTAGCAACCCAGATGGTGTTACCCCTGAGAGTCCAAACGATGCCTCTATTTCTGATGCTGAAACAGAATCTGGTGATGAACATGAGCCTAATGATAATATCGATAGTGATGTTCATGTTGATGCTCAACCTAGCAATGATAAGGATGTGGAGATTGAACTTGTTGATCTTGATAACCCACAGCCTAAGGCTAGGAGATACGATAAGAATGACTTCACTGCTAGGAAGCATGGTAAAGAAAGGGAACCATGGGTTCAGAAACCCATGCCCTTTCATCCCAAACCATCCAAGAAAAAGGATGATGAGGATTTTGAGCGCTTTGTTGAAATGATTAGACCTGTATTTCTGCAAATGGTTTTGAAAGATATGCTCAAAATGTCTCCGTATGCTAAGTACATGAAGGATATTGTGACTAATAAGAGGAGGATACCTGAGGTTGAGATTTCCACCATGCTCGCTAATTATACCTTCAAGGGTGGAACTCCTAAGAAACTAGGTGATCCCGGAGTGCCCACTATACCTTGCTCCATTAAGGCAACTACGTTAGAACTACTTTATGCGAACTTGGAGCCGGTGTTAGTGTTATGCCTCTCTCTCTTTATCTTAGACTTGAACTGGATAAGTTGACACCCACTGAAATCTCTTTGCAAATGGCTGACAAATCAACTATTTTCCCCATCGGCATTTGCGAGGATGTGCCTGTTGTGGTTGCCAACGTCACTATCTTAACAGACTTTGTTATCTTGGATATTCCCGAGGACGATGCCATGGCGGTCATCCTTGGAAGACCCTTTTTAAACACTGCAGGGGCTATTATCGATTGCAACAAAGGCAATGTATCTTTCCATGTCAACGGTAATGAGCATACGGTGCACTTTCCAAAGAAACAATATCGAGTACATTGCATCAATGCTATCGAAAAAACTTCATCGATTCTTATTGGGAGCTTTGAATGCCCTATACCTCCTGTTAAGATGAAGTATGATTTGCTTGTTGGGCAGATACACATCCCCATTGAGGTAACCTAGCGACTATTCGAAAATTCTCTGTTCTCTTTTGCAATTCGAAAAAGTTTGTCAAGGAGACTTGATCAACCTCATTGACGGATATCTTTCGATGACCATGACATGGATGAATCGAGGAGTCACAAACCTCTGTTCCAAGCTTTGACCTTCGGTTGCTTAGAAAAAAATGATAGATTTAGTTTAGTTTTCCCTATTTTCTGTTTTAGCGTCCCGTAGAAAAGTACCCCGAAAATAAAAGTTCTCCGAACGTCCTGAAAATCAAGTATGATTTTTTATGGAATTTTTGAAAAATACTGAGACGAAGAGCTAGTCTGGGGGCTGCACAAGTGGGCCACAAGCCCTGGAGGCGTGGGCACCCCCTGGCCGCGCCTACCAGGCTTTTGGGGCCCACGTGCACCCCCTCCACTCATTCTAGCTCCCATCTGCTTCTCCTACCTCCAGAAAAAAATCATTTCGCAGCTCAAACCCGTGTTCTTGCTCTTCTTGCTGGGATTTTCGACCTCCTTGTGCAAAGCACCATTCATCGAACTGTTTTGGGGAAATTACTCCTTGGTAAGTGACTCCTCCCTTGGTCCAATTAGTTTTTGCTCTAGTGCCTTATACTTCGCGTATTTTGGCTCCCTTGGTGACCCTATTCTTGAGCTTTGCATGCTAATTTTAGCTGGTCCCAAGTAGTTTTGATGCGTAATATGGCCTCTAGGCACTTGTTGGAGTAGTTGCTACGAGTTTAACTGAGCCTTGTTCACTTTTCCTTAGAGTCACTGAAATTTTCAGAAAAGGAAGATGTTCAGGAGAAACTATCATGGTGGTTCGTCAAGCAAGAGAGGTCCCCGTCTTGCGATTCGGGAGCCCGATCCTTACCAACCGAGGAACGCACAGGTACAACCATATGAATGGACTTCTAATGAATTCATGATTGAGGCAGGTTTCAAAGATGAGTTTGATACACTTGTTCACAATGTCGGACTCGAAGAATTCATCTCCGATAAATGTGAACATTATGTTGCCCTCAGTGCCTATTTTGTTCGTAGATTCAATTTTCAGTAGGTCGTGATACATTTGTACTGTTTGATCTCTATGACAAATCGTATACCATGGATTTAGAGGATTTCAATAGAATTTGCACGATACCTATTTGGGGTAGTCTCAATGATCCTCCTAAATCTTCGGTTAGAGATTTTTTCTCTGGTATAACTGTTGGAGAAACTATAGATATTACACAGGCCACCATGGGGAGCATTCATTTTCCTGCCTTGCATTACTTTTCCCTCTTCATAGGCACATGCATTAATGGCAAGATTGAGCATTGTCACCTCTGCACACCCGACCTTAGTATTCTTAAGAGCGCAGTAACGGGTGATAGAAGTTTCAACATGGGAGCTATAATAGCAAGGAGGATGAATAATAATGCTAATGAAGGGGATTTCTTTGGTGGGATCTATGCCACTCGCATAACAAATTTTCTTGGAGTACCCATCCGCGAAGGAGATCCCCCACTCCATACAGCTTTCCTTGATCGCACCGCTTTGACACGCTATCAGTTCCTTGAGAGGGTTGATGAATCCCTCCTATATCGGTTAATATTTAACCGGCAGCGTGTTTTCCATATTACCCTTCCTGCTCCTGCCTTCTTTGACTTTCAGGTAAAATATGAGAGGGAGGCAAGGGCTGCTCGTCTCCGTGAGGTAGCTATTCAGGCAGTGGCTGCAGCGCTGACATATAATCCCCATTATGATTTTGGGTATCGCCTGAACCATCCATGGGAGTAGGCCAACTTAGGCCAAAAGCCTAAGCTTGGGGGAGTACGTGTTTCTCGCCGACTTTATATTCTTGCTTATGCTTTCACTTTGTTAGTCGGTGTTGACACTTTGCCACTGTATCATCCATGCTAGTTTATTTTCTTTCTCTCGTTTTCTTTTTGTGTGTTTGTCTAGTTTGAGAAAACCCAAAAAGATTTTCTTGTTCTTCTTTTGCTTGTTGGGAGCTTTCCCGTGTAAATAGTTTTCTTTTTCTTTGGGTCAAGGTAGAAGACCATGGTTACAATGTTTAGTGGCTCTCGCATGCATATCTATTTATCTGTTAAAGAGCCATAGTACTTTGTCTTCTCCTTTGTGTTTGCTTCCAGATTCCAGCTTAGTCCAATGCACGAGCATGCTTATTATTGTTCACATCGTTCGATCGTCCAAGTGAAAGGCAATAATGACGATATATGATGGAGTGACTGAGCCTGGTAAAGCTGGTATGAACTCGATCTATTTTGTTTTTGTAAATATGACTAGCTCATCATTTCTGGTCCAGCTTTGTTGTGAGAGAAACATGTTTGCAATGACAACTTAGAGATCATAGTTTCTGATGCCATGCTTAATTAGCTAGGTGCTTATAATGGTTTGCATTGGATGCCAAAATGAATTTTGAGATGACTATGATGTAGTGTGATAGGATGGTATCCTCCTTTGAATCAAGTGGCTTGACTTGGCGCATGTTTACGCATGTAGTTGAAACAAATTCAACATAGCCTCTATGATATTCATGTTCATGGTGATTTATGTCCTACTCATGCTTGCACTCAATGTTAGTTAATCTCAATGCATTTTGATGACTGTTGTCGCTCTCTAGTTCGTCACTTCCCAGTCTTTTGCTAGCCTTCACTTGTACTAAGTGGGAATACTGCTTGTGCATCCACTTCCATAAACCCAAAGTTGTTCCATATGAGTCCACCATACCTACCTATATGCGGTATCTACCTGCCATTCCAAGTAAATTTGCATGTGCCACTCTCTAAAACTTCAATAAATAATCTGTTTTGCATGCCCGAACTGCTCATGTGGTGACAGGAGGCTATCAGTATCTTCCATGCTAGGCGTGTTATCCTTGATATGTGTTTATTCACTATCATTCACGAGGAAGGGGCCGGTAATTGGAATGCCCAGTTCCATGCTCAAATCGAAAAGATAATTGCAAACGAAACTCCCCCTGGATTGATGTTGGTATGGACGGCACCCGAGTATTCGGCTAGTCGTGGAGTGTGATTGATTGGTGGCGGGGAGTCAAAACTTTACTTTTCTGTTTGGGAACCGCCTATAGCATGTGTAGCGTGGAAGACGGTGAGAACTCTTAGCCATTGCGTTGATAATGAAAGCATGCCACCCAAAATTATTATCTCTGTTTTCAAAGCTTGAGCACTGGCACCTCTGCAAATCAATGCTTCCCTCTGCGAAGGGCCTGTCTATTTATGTTCCTGTTGAGTCATCCTCCTCTTATAAAAGCACCAATTAGAGAGCACCTCTGTCATTTTTATGCTTTGCTTTTTTACTGTGATTGAGTATGACTGTGACTGGATCTGCTTTGCCTTGAATTACAATGTTTAGTCAGCCCTTGGTCTTTGAAGGTGCTCTGCATATATGTTTTGTGGACTCAAAAAGAGCTAGCGAGATACCAGCTATTCGCACTGCTTCATGCTTGTCTTGATTGAAGTGTTGACGTTTGAAACTTATTATAATTTGCTCGGTAGTTGATTATGCCGTTGATATGACTTTACCATGAGACCTCGATGTCATTTGCTTATGTGGTTAGCTTGTGATCTTGCTGAAATTCTGGTTATGAGTTAGACATAGTTGCAACAACAAGATCAAACAAAGTTCGTAAAAGTTTTTCTTTTGTCTCTTTCAGTTTGTCAACTGAATTGCTTGAGGACAAGCAAGGTTTTAAGCTTGGGGGAGTTGATACACCCCCATCGTATCTACTTTTCCAAACTCTTTTGCCCTTGCTTTGGAATCTAATTTGCATGATTTGAATGGAACTAACCCAGACTAACACTGTTTTCAGCAGAATTGCCATGGTGTTGTTTTTGCGCAGAAATAAAAGTTCTCGGAATGACCTGAAAATTTACGAAGCATTTTTGTGGAGTATATAAAAAATACTGGCGCAAGAATCAGCGGAGGAAGTTGAGCATGGAGCCCACAAGCCCACCAGCCCCCCCTGGCCGCGCCTGGCAGGCTTGTGGGGCCCACAAAACTCCACCGCCTCCAATCTCAGGTCTATTTAGTGTCTTTCGTTCGGCAAAAAAACCAAAGAGAAGAGTTCATCGCGTTTTATAATACGGAGGCACCGCCACCTCCTGTTCTTCCTCTGGAGGGCAGATCCGGTGTCCGTTCTGGGCTCCGGAGAGGGGAGATCATCACCATCGTCATCACCAACCTTCCTTCATTGCCAATTTCATGATGCTCTTCACCGTTCGTGAGTAATCTCATCGTAGGCTTGTTGTACGGTGATGGGTTGGATGAGATCTATCATGTAATTGAGTTAATTTTGACGGGGATTGATCCCTAGTATCCACTATGTTCTGAGATTGATGTTGCTACTACTTTGCCATGCTTAATGCTTGTCACTAGGGCCCGAGTGCCATGATTTCAGATCTGAGCCTATTATGTACTCGCCAATATATGTGTGTTCTTGATCCTATCTTGCAAGTTGTAGTCACCTACTATGTGTTATGACCCGGCAACCCCGGAGTGACAATAGCTCGAACCACTCCCGGAGATGACCATAGTATGAGGAGTTCATGTATTCACCAAGTGTTAATGCGTTGATCCGGTTCTTTATGAAAAGGAGAACCTTAATATCCCGTAGTTTCCATTAGGACCCCGCTGCCATGGGAGGGATGGACAATACATGTCATGCAAGTTCTTTTCCCTAAGAACGTATGACTACATACGGAATACATGCCTACATTACATTAACGAACTAGAGCTAGTTACATATCTCTTCGTGTTATAACTGTTGCATGATGAATAGCATCCGGCATAATCATCCATCACCGATCCAATGCCTACGAGTCTTTCCTACTGGTCCTTGCTACGTTACTTTGTCGCTACTGCTGTCACTGCTGCTACTGTTACTCTGTTGCTACTGCTGTTACTTTGCTGCTACTGTTGTCACTTTGCTGCTACTGGTTACTGTTGCTACTGCTGCTATCATACTACCTTGCTGCTGATGCTTTGCTGCAGATACTAAATCTTTCAGGTGTGGTTGAATTGACAACTCAACTGCTAATACTTGAGAATATTCTTTGGCTTCCCCTTGAGTCGAATCAATAAATTTGGGTTGAATACTCTACCCTCGAAAATTGTTGTGATCCCTTATACTTGTGGGTTATCAGGCTTCTTCATCAACACCATTGCCTCTCCGATGATGTGTGAGTAGTTCACCACAGACATTCGGGTCCATAGCTAGTAGCTAGATGGCTTCTTCTCTCTCTTGGATCTTCAATACAAAGTTCTCCATGATCTTCATGGAAATGTATCCGATGTAATCTTCTTTTGCGGTGTGTTTGTTGAGATCCGATGAATTGTGGATTTATGATCATATTATCTATGAATCTTATTTGAGTTTCCTCTGATCTCTTATATGCATGATTTCATATCCTTGTAATTCTCTTCGAGTTGTGGGTTTCGTTTGGCCAACTTGATCTATAATTCTTGCAATGGGAGAAGTGCTTGGTTTTGGGTTCATACCGTGCGGTGTCCTCACCCAGTGACAGAAGGGGTAGCGAGGCACGCATCATGTTGTTGCCATCAAGGGTAAAAAAATGGGCTTTATATCTATTGCATGAATTTATCCCTCTACATCATGTCATCTTGCTTAAGGCGTTACTCTGTTTGTTATGAACTCAATACACTAGATGCATGCTGGATAGCGGTCGATGTGTGGAGTAATAGTAGTAGATGCAGAAAGTATTGGTCTACTTGTCTCGGACGTGATGCCTATATGTATGATCATTGCCTTAGATATCGTCATGACTTTGCGCGGTTCTATCAATTGCTCGACAGTAATTCGTTCACCCACCGTAATATTTGCTATCATGAGAGAAGCCTCTAGTGAACACTATGGCCCCCGGGTCTACTTCACATCATATTTTCAGCTCTACACTTTTACTTTGTTGCACTTTCCGCCTTCAGATCTCACCTTGCAATCAATCGTGAAGGGATTGACAACCCCTTTGTAGCGTTGGGTGCAAGTTTGCTGTTTTTGCGTAGGTACTTTGGAGACTTGCCTTGATACTCCTACTGGATTGATACATTGGTTCTCAAACTGAGGGAAATACTAACAGCTACTGTGCTACATCACCCTTTTCTCTTCAAGGGAAAAACCAACGCCAGCTCAAGAGGTAGCAGTGGCTTGTAGATAAACTTTCCTAATGCATAAGAATCGAATAGGGGAATGCAGATGGAGATCGGATCCGTACCCTAACTTGGTGGTGATCCGCCTATGGTGGCAACGACGGTGAAGAATCCGTCGACAGTGGAAATTCCCAACGGCGGAGGTGCTCGAGGAGGCAAAGGCGATGACCAGGGTTTTTGGGGTAGCTTAGCCTGCATGGAGAGTGTATGAGCCCAAAAGTTCCCTCCCCGACCCACTTTTCACTGTTTGGTAGGGTGTATGGGCTGAGGAGAGCATGCATCAACTGATGCAAAAAAGGGCCTCAGCATAGCTGAGCCTAGCACCCCCGCAGAGGGGAGCTGAGGCGAGCTATGCTCAGCCCATGCACCGTCGCCCCGTCGCCCTGTCGCTCCCGCGCCCCGTCGCCCCGTCGCTCCCGCGCCCCGGCTTCCTCGCCCTCGCCCTCCCGCGCCCCTCCCGAGCTCCGGCAGCCTCGCCCGAGCTCCGGCAGCCCCTCCCGAGCTCCGGCAGCCTCGCCCGCGCCCTCCCGCGCCCCTCCCGAGCTCCGGCAGCCTCGCCCGCGCCCCTCCCGAGCTCCGGCAACCCCTCCCGCGCCCCTCCCGAGCTCCGGCAGCCCCTCCCGCGCCCCTCCCGAGCTCCGGCAGCCTTGCCCGAGCCCCCCCCCCCCCCCCCGCGCGCCTCGTCCGAGCTCCGACGGCCTCGCTCGAGCTCCGGCAGCCTCGCCCGAGCCCCGCCCCTGCGCCTCGTGGAGGAGCCTTCTGAGCCCCGTCGCCGCCTTTGCCCCCTCCCCCGTTCCTTCACCTCCCTCCTCTTCCTCCCTCGCAGTGCACCTCTTCCTCCTCCCTCTTCCTACCAAACACAGTCTCATCCAAACATGTCACAACACATGCATGACCACCAAACAACTGAAGATGAATGTATTCATCATGTCTATACTTAGCATGCATCAACAGGGAACAACTATGCTAGGGTGAGAACAGCTGCCAAACACACCCTTAGGGTTTTGAGGCGAAGGCTTTTTGACGATCTGAATTCAAAGAACCCGTCCGCTGGGATATATAACCGTTCGCTGCCGGTGTCACTGAGATTACGAAATCGGTGTTACCGAGTCCTCTACTGTTAGCTGACATGGAAACTCGGTGTAAACAGAGTTTGTGATTTTGATGGTACCGAGATTGATAAATCAGATTAGCTTTGGAAATTCGGTAGAATCGATTTTGTGGCGTTGGTCTCACCGAGATTTTCAAAGAGGTTTTTGAAGGCAGCCTTTGACGATACGGAACTCTGAGTGCACCTTCACACAGAGGGATTGACAAGTGCTTGTTCAAGGTTTGTGATGAAACATGAATAGAACTTGAGATGAGATAGCGTAGATAGCTAGAGAAGGGTCCTAGCCAATCTTGTCCATCCAATTGGCAAAAGATAAATCAAGAGCCAAATAACAACAATTGGATGTCCTCGAATGAGCGAACACATGCAGACCAACATGCTCAGACAATAAGATGATGGATAAAATATGGTGAACATGCACAAACATCCTAGCAGTTATCAAGCACTAGGGCAATGACAAAGTCATCTATATATGAGTATATTCACTTAGGAGCCACGTAAGAATACTTGATCATAGGTCATACTCATCGTTAAGCACAAGTGGGGTTACCACTTTTACATAAGCATTAATGTGTTCATATACTTAGAAGTTGCTTATACTCAAGATTTAGAATAAAGCTCCCCGTTGATATGACATCCCCCCTAAGAGGGATAAGCTAACCTTGGGTTTCATCGTAGAAGACTTCGAGTAGGTAAAGTAGTGGTGGATGCTCAATGTTGATGAAGATCATCTTGAGTTGGGAGCAATCCTTGTTGTTTCTTACTCTTCTCACCTACATGGGTTAGTCCCAAAGCAAAAGGAGCATATGCAAGAATATCTATGGACATGGAGTAAAACACATATGGGATGATGTCCAAAGATGCATTAATTACCTTGTTCCTTGCTTACCTTTGAGGGAATGTGTTACTCCTTGAACTAATGCATATGGTTGAGATTGTTTGCAAATAGTCCTTGCCAAAATGAATGAGTGAATTTCATTGGCGGAGTCACCCCTCAAGAACTTTCTAGTTCTTCCTCTTGGAGATCCACATCAACTTGGTGGGAATCCTTGGAGTTGTTGTAGCACTACATGAGGTAGAGCTAGTAGTGTCCTTGGGAATCCACTTGACCTTGACTTGGGGTTCTTCTTCAAATAGGTCAATGTCATCTTCAACCTTTCCCTTGCCCTTGTGGTCTGCTACCTCTTGAGCTTGTGTTGGTTTTTCCCTGAAGAGGCAAGGGTGATGCAGCAAAGTAGATAAGTATTTCCATCACTTTTTGAGAACCAAGGTATCAATCCAGTAGGAGGAACAAGCAAGGACCCAATAGTAGTACCTACACAAATAATCAAACACTTGCACCAAACGCAATAAAGGGGTTGTCAATCCCTTTAGAGTTATTTGCAAGGATGAGATCTGATAGAGATAGATATAAAAGATTGCGGAAACAAAAGTAAATAAATTGCAGCAAATAATTTTGGGTATTTTTGGTTTATATATCTAAAAATATAATATGGAAAATAGACCCGGAGGCCATAGGTTTCACTAGAGGCTTCTCTCACAAAGAAAAATAATATGGTGGATGAACAAATTACTGTCGAGCAATTTATAGAATAGCAAATAATTATGAAGATATGTAAGGCAATGATTATGCATATAGGCATCACGTCCGTGTCAAGTAGACCGAAACGATTCTGCATCTACTACTATTAATCCACACATCAACCGACTCCTGCATGCATCTAGAGTATTAAGTTTATGCAGAACAGAGTAACGCATTAAGTAAGATGACATGATGTAGAGGGATAAACTCAGGCAATATGATTGGACACAAAACTAGGTGAGGACACCGCGAGATTGAACACAAAACTAAGCACTTCTCCCATTGCAAGAATTATCAATCTAGTTGTCCAAACCAAACCAATAATTGTAAGAGACTTGCAAAGATATGAAATCATGCATGTAAGAATTCAGAAGAGACTCAAATAATATTCAAAGACAATCTGAACATAAACTCACAATTCATCGGATCTCGACAAACACACCACAAAAGAGTATAACATCGGATAGATCTCCATGAAGATCATGAAGAACATGGTATTGAAGATCAAAGAGAGAGAAGAAGTCATCTAGCTACTAGCTATGGACCCGTAGGTTTGTGGTGAACTACTCACACATCATCTGAGGTGTAATGGAGTTGATGTAGATGCCCTCCGTCATCAATTCCCTCTACAGTAGATTACCGAAAAAGGCTCCCAGATTAGATCTCACGGGACCAGAGGCTCCCGGTGGCGTAAAAAATATTTTCGTGGCTCTTTTTGGTGATATAGGAATATTTGGGAATTTATAGGCCAAAGAATAGGGTTAGGAGACCCGCAGGGGGCCCACAAGCCAAGGGTGCGACCACCCTCCTAGGGCGCTGATGACCCACAAGTATAGGGTATCTATCGTAGTCCTTTCGATAAGTAAGAGTGTCGAGGATCTGACAAGTGGTTTTCAGCAAGGTAATATCTGCAAGCACTGAAATTATCGGTAACAAGTAGTTGTGTGGTGAGATGATTCATAGAAAGTAACAAATAACAAAAGTAACAACGGTGCAGCAAAGTGGCCAAATCCCTTTTGTAGAAAAGGACAAGCTTGGACAAAGTCTTATAGCAGTAAAAACGCTCCCGAGGACACACGGGAATTTCTATCATGCTAGTTTTCATCATGTTCATATGATTCGCGTTCGTTACTTTGATAGTTTGATATGTGGGTGGACCGGCGCTTGGGTACTGCCCTTACTTGGACAAGAATCCCACTTATGATTAACACCTCTCGCAAGCATCCACAACTATGAAAGAATAATTAAGACAAAGTCTAACCATAGCATTAAACTAGTGGATCCAAATCAGCCCCTTACGAAGCAACGCATAAACTAGTGTTTAAGCTTCTGTCACTCTAGCAACCCATCATCTATTTACTACTTCCCAATGCCTTCCTCTAGGCCCAAATAATGGTGAAGTCTTATGTAGTCGACGTTCACATAACACCACTAGAGGAAAAACAACCTACAACACATCAAAATATCGAACGAATACCAAATTCACATGACTACTATTAGCATGACTTATCCCATGTCCTCGGGAAAAAAAGTAACTACTCACAAAGCATAATCATATTCATGACCAGAGAGGTAATGAGTAGCATCAAAGATCTGAACATAAACTCTTCCACCAAGTAATCCAACTAGCATCAACTACAAAGAGTAATTAACACTACAAGCAACCTTACACGTACCAATCGGAGTCGCGAGACGGAGATTGGTTACAAGTGATGAACTAGGGTTTGGAGATGAGATGGTGTTGATGAAGATGTGATGGTGATGAGTCCCCTCCGATGAGAGGAGTGTTGGTGATGACGATGGGGACAATTTCCCCCTCCGGGTGGGAAGTTTCCCCGGCGGGATCGTCCTGCCGGAGCTCTAGATTGGTTCTGCTCAAGTTCCGCCTCGTGGCGGTGGCGAATCCTCCGAAAAGCCTCCTCCTGATTTTTTCTGGGACGAAACCCTCCTTATAGCAAAAGATGGGAGCCAGAGGGGCAACAGGGGGCCCACAAGCCACCCAAGCCCAGCCACGGGGGTAGGCCGGGCCTCGCAGGCTTGTGGCCTCGTGGTGGCTCCCCTCCGGTACTTCTTCCGCCCAGTATTTTTTATAAAATCCAAAATAATTCCTCGTTGATTTTCACGGCTTTTGGAGTTGCGCGGAATAGGTATCTCAAACTTGCTCCTCTTTCATACCAGAATTACACCTGCCGGGATTCTCCCTCTTCGTGTAAACCTTATAAAATAAGAGAGAAAAGGCATAAGTATTGTACCGTGAAGTGAAATAACAGCCCAAAAAGCGATAAATATCAACATGAAAGCATGATGCAAAATGGTCGTGTCAGGCGCGCCCTGCAGGCTTGTGGCCTCCAAGAAGATGCCCTGCCCCCTACTCCAAGTCTCCTCGGTGTCTTCTGGTCCAAGAAAAAACTTTTCGGAGATTTTGTTTCCGTTTGGACTCCGTTTAATATTCCTTATCTGCAATACTCAAAAACATGGAAAAAACAGAAACTAGCACTAGGCTCTAGATTAATAGGTTAGTCCCAAAAATAACATAAAACAAGATATTAATGCATATAAAACATCCAAAATAGATAATATAATAGCATGGAACAATCAAAAATTATAGATACGTTGGAGACGTATCAATCATCCCCAAGCTTAATTCCTGCTCGTCCTCGAGTAGGTAAATTATAAAAAGAGAATTTTTATGTGGAATGCTACCTAACATATTTATCCATGTAATATTCACCAATGTGACATGATTATTCAGATCCATAAGATTCAAAACAAAAGTCTAATACTGACATAAAAAACAATAATACTTCAAGCATACTAATAAGGCAGTTGCTTCTTTTCAAAATAACATGGTCTTAGAAAGTTATCCCTACAAAATCATATGGTGTGGTTGTGCTCTATCTTCACCACACAAAGTATCTAAATCATGCCCAACCCCAGTGAAAATCAAGCAAATGTTTCACACTTTTTATGTTCTCAAACTTTTTCAACTCTCACGCAATACATGAGCGTGAGCCATGGATATAACACTATAGGTGGAACAGAGTGTGGTGGAGGTTGCAAAAAAAGAGGAGAATATAGTCTCACATCAACTAGGCATATCAACGGGCTATGGAGATGTCCATCAATTGATATTAATGTGAGTGAGTAGGGATTGCCATGCAACAAATGCACTAGAGCTATAAGTGTATGAAAGCTCAAAAAGAAAACTAAGTGGATGTGCAAAAGACGTAATACCACTAGTTATATGAAAGTGACAAGATAGGAGACTCTCTATGAAGAACATGGTGCTACTTTGAAGCACAAGTGTGGACAGAGATAGTACCATTGTCCATTCTCTCTTTCTCTCATTTTTTTTCTTTTTATTTTTTGTATGGGCTTCTTTGGCCTCTTTTTTTGTGCTTCGATGGCCTCTTTTATTTATTGCAAAGTCCGGAGACTCATCCCAACTTGTGAGGGAATCATAGCTTCCATCATCCTTTTCTCACATGGGACAATGGTCTGATAATGCAAAATCATCACACTTTTATTTACTTAGAACTCAAAAGATTACAACTCGATATCTAGAACAAAGTATGACTCTATAAGCAATATGGAAGTGATGGTGCGTGTCATAAAAACGGGACGGTGGTGTTGCATGGCAATATATGTCGGAATGGCTATGAAAATTTGATAATAGGTAGATATGGTGTGTGTTTTCAGAAAAATATATGGTGGCTGTTTTGAGGAAGGTGAGTTTAATGTATTGGTGAAACTTGTGCGGTACTTGAGAGGCTAGCAAAGGTGGAAGGGTGAGAGTGCGTATAATCCATGAACTCAACATTAGTCACAAAGAACTCACATAGTCATTGCAAAAGCCTATTAGTTATAGAAGCAAAGAATTAGATGCATGACTCTAGGGGAAGGGTTGGTAGGAGTTAACCATCGCGCAATCCCGACCTCCACATAAAGGTCGACAATCATTAAACAAATCATGCTCTGACTTCATCACATAACAGTTCACCATATGTGCATGCTATGGGAATCACATGCTTTAACACAAGTATTTTTTGTAATTAACAATTACTTACTAGCATGACTCTCATATAACCATCTTCATATCTCAAAACTATATGCAAGGAATCAAACTTCTCATCATACTCAATGCACTTAATACGAAAGTTTTTATTATATTCCTCTTGGATGCCTATTATATTAGAACTAAATTCATAACCTAAACCAATTACCATGCTGTTTAAAGAACTCTCAAAATAATATAAGTGAGGTACGAGAGTTTAATAATTTCTATAAAACACAACACCGTCGTGCTCTAAAAAATATAAGTGAAGCACTAGAGCAGCATTGCCTAGCTCAAAAGATATAAGTGAAGCACAAAGAGTATTCTAATAAATGCATGATCCAGCGTGCCTCTCTCTCAAAGTATGTGTGCAGCAGATCAAAGTATGTGTGCAGCAAGGATGATTGTGGAAAACTAAAAAGTAAAGACTCATATCATACCAGACACTTCAAGCAAAACACATATCATGTGGTGAATAAGAATATAGCCTCAAGTAAATTTACCGATGGATTGAAGACGAAAGAGGGGATGCCTTCCGGGCATCCCCAAGATTAGGCTCTTTGGTATCATTGAATATGACTTGGGGTGCCTTGGGCATCCCCAAGCTTAGGCTCTTGCCACTCCTTATTCTGTAGTCCATCAAATCTTTACCCAAAACTTGAAAACTTCACAATACAAAACTCAACAGAAAACTCATGAGATCTGCTAGTATAATAAAAACAAATCACCACTTTAGGTATTGTTGTGAACTCATTATTTATTTATACTTATGTAATATTTACTGTATTCCAACATATCCATGGTTTATACCCCTGGATGCAACCCATAGATTAATCAAAATAAGCAAACAACACAAAGAAAACAGAATCTATCAAAAATAGAACAATCTGTAGCAATCCGTTTACTTCGAATACTTATGTAACTCCAAAAATTCTGAAAACTTAGGAGACTATGGGAACTTTGTAAATAAATTTTGTGTAAAAAATTCAGATTGAAATCGTGTTCCAGTGAATTTACAAAATTCCTGGACTGAGAGCGAAAGTTTCTATTTTTCAGCAAAATCAACTTGCAAACACCGTAGACCATCCCAAAGGTCTTACTCGGCTCAAACACTAATTAAAAAAATAAAACACAATTATTACAGAGGTAATAATGTGTGCAGCACTAAAAATAGAAGCAAAAAACAAAAGCATAAGAATAAAATTGGGTTGCCTCCCAACAAGCGCTATTGATTAACGCCCCTAGCTAGGCATGATGATTTCAATGATGATCGCATAAAAAGTAGTAATTGAGATATGCAAAAGAGCATCATGTATGGCATGAAAAAAAAAATTAGTCTAACCCACTTCTTATGCATAGGGATTTTGTGAGCAACCAATTTATGGAAACACAAATCAACTAGCATAGGAAGGCAAAACAAGCATAACTTCAAAACTTTAAACACATAGAGAGGAAACTTGATATTATTGTTATCCCTACAAGCATATGTTCCTCCCTCATAATAAATTGAAGTGTCATCATGAAGGAATTCAACAATATAACTAGCATATAAAATTTTCTCTTTATGGTCCACATGCATGCGAAGTTGACACTCTCCAAACCCACTTCTATCAAAAAATTCATAAGATTTAACACTCTCCAAATATGTGTTTACACTCTTCCAAACCCACTTTCGATATCATATTCATCAAGAGTATTAAATAAATTATCAATATCGTAAGAAGCATTATCACCCCAATCATGATCATTGCAATAAGTAGTGGTCATGGCAAACTCATCAAATATAGCATCCCCAAGCTTGTGGGTTTGCATATCATTAGCATGATCGATATTAATAGAATTTATAACAATATCATTGCAATCATGCTTTTCATTCAAGGAAACATCGTGCATCACTTCATCACAATTTTCACATTCATGAATCTCAAGCAAAACTTCATGGAGATAATCAAGTACACTCAACTCACTAGCAATTGGTTCATCATAATTGGATCTCTTGAAAAGTTTAGCAAGTGGATGATGATCCATATCAATATATTTTTAGCAAAAAAAAATGCAAGCAAATAGAAGGCACATGGTAACACAAGTAGACAAAGAGAGATCCGGCAACAAAAAGGCGAAAAAACGGCAAATTGGTGAAGTGGGGGGAGGAAAACGAGAGGCAAATGGCAAATAAAGTAAATGCAAGATATGAGTTTGTGATGTGTACTTGGTAGGCTTGATCATGCTATGTATCCTCCCTGGCAACGGCGCCAGAAATCCTTCTTGCTACCTCTTGAGCTTGCGCTGGTTTTCCCTTGAAGAGGAAAGGGTGATGCAGCGAAGTAGATAAGTATTTCCCTCAGTTTGTTGAGAACCAAGGTATCAATGCAGTAGGAGGAACAAGCAAGGCCCCAACAGTAGTACCTACACAAATAATCAAACACTTGCACCAAACGCTATAAAGGGGTTGTCAATCCCTTCATAGCTATTTGCACGGATGAGATCTAATAGAGATAGATATAAAAGATTGCGAACAAAACGAAATAAATTGTAGCAAAGTATTTTTGGTTTATAGATCTGAAAATATAATATAGAAAATAGACCCGGGGGCAATAGGTTTCACTAGAGGATTCTCTCATAAAGGAAAACAATATGGTGGGTGAACAAATTACTGTCGAGCAATTGATAGAAATGCAAATAATTATGAAGATATCTAAGGCAATGATTATGCATATAGGCATCACGTCCGTGTCAAGTAGACCGAAACGATTCTGCATCTTCTATTATTACTCCACACATCGATCGACTCCTGCGTGCATCTAGCGTATTAAGTTCATGAAGAACAGAGTAACGCATTATGTAACATGACATAATGTAGAGGGATAAACTCAAGCAATATGATGAAAACCTCATCTTTTTTATCCTTGATGGCAACAATACAATATGTGCCTCGCTACCCATACTATGTCACTAGGTGAGGACACCGCAAGATTGAACCCAAAACTAAGCACTTCTCCCATTGCAAGAATTACCAATCTAGTTGGACAAACCAAGCCAATAATTCGAAGAGACTTGCAAAGATATGAAATCATGCATATAAGAATTCAGAAGAGACTCAAATAATATTCATAGATCATCTGAACATAAACTCACAATTCATCGGATCTCGACAAACACACCGCAAAAGAGTATTACATCGGATAGATCTCCATGAAGATTATGAAGAACATGGTATTGAAGATCAAAGAGAGATAGTCTATGGTGAACTACTCACACATCATCGGAGGGGCAATGGAATTGATGCAGATGCCCTCCGTGATCAATACCCCCTTCGGCAGATTACCGGAAAAGGCTCCCAGATTGGATCTCACGGGAACACAGGCTCCCGGCAGCGTAAAAGTATTTTCGTGGCTCTTTTTTGAGATAAGGGAATATTTGGGAATTCATAGGCCAAATAATAGGGTTAGGAGACCTACAGGGGGCCACAAGCTAGGGGGCGCCTCCCCCCCCACCAGGGCGCGCCCTGCAGGCTTGTGGCCTCCCAACAGATGCCATGTCCGTTACTCCAAGTCTCCCAGATGGCTTCTGGTCCAAGAAAAATCTTTTCTGAGATTGTGTTCCATTTGGACTCCGTTTAATATTCCTTATCTGCAATACTCAAAAACATGGAAAAAACAGAAACTGGCACTAGGCTCTTGATTAATAGGTTAGTCCCAGAAATAATATAAAACAACATATTAATGCATATAAAACATCTAAAACAGATAATATAATAGTATGGAACAATCAAAAATTATATATACATTGGAGACGAATCATGGTCTTGTGGTAGAAGGCTATCTTATGAGCTTGTTCCTTCGGGAGGAGTAGGATCATACTTCTACTCTTCGAGAACAAACATAGGAATGGGCTATGGACCTTCTTCCCTGTCATCTCCGTTGACGTTGAAGTAGCCAACACCTTGTTTCTTACGATGTCCTCCTTGCTTGCGCACAATTTCCTCAAATTGCTTACTTTCGGCAAGACTCTTAAAGACATCTCTCTCTATAATCCCTTTCAATAGATCATACTTAGCTTTAGTGTTGTTATTACTAGATGAAGAAACTTTCTTGCCTTTGTTACTAGTGTTCCTAGGTTTAACTTGTGGAACAAAATTAGACAAGAGTAATCGTTTGGCTAGATAAGAAGAAGTCTTCTTTCGCAGATCATCATTGATCGCCTTTAGGAACTCATGCTCTTGCTCCAAATTGAGCTTCTCGAAGAATAGCTTCTCATGGGTTCTTGCAAGTTCTCTGTGATCTTCTAGAGTAGTCTCATGTGCTAACTTAAGAGATTTTAATTCTTGAGTTAGTCGTTCAGTTTCTTTCTTATCATCGTTACTCGATTTCTCCTCACTAGCATGATAATTAGCAAGTTCATTTTCATTGCAATCACTAGTTTTATCAAAGAGAAAGTCATCTTATTCTAACAAGTCATCCTCATCACTATTAAAATCAAGATACTCGGGTGTGATACCTTGGGGCCTTTAGCCATGAAGCAGTTTGTGAACCCCTCATTTGGTGAATCAAATAGGTCGTAGGAGTTGGAGGAAACAGGTGCAATGCCGGCATCACCTTCATCTTGCCTATAGTCAAAGTTGGAGTGATAGCTTCTCTGGAAATGGTTGTCAGGCTCGATCAAGAAACCAATTCACCAACATGAGCTTGATGTCTTCTTCGTTAGCTGCTCTTGGTGTATTTGTCCTTCTTCTCCGATTCCTTGCCTCTCCGTGAGTGTCTTCGTTCATAACGATCTTCTCTACTCCTTCTCTCTCTCTCTACGAGGTGACTCATCTCTTGAGCTTCGTCTTTGAGGTGACTCATCTCTTTGTTTGTAGGGAGTCGAACACTAATTGGAGTAGTGTCCGGGCTTCCCACAAATGTAGCAGTTTCGGTCACAATTGGACGAATGTTTCTCATCATGTCTTGAGCTTGAGCTTTTCTGTTTGTCTCTACTCTTGTAGAACTTGTTGAATTTTCTGACTAGGAGGCTTATCTCTTCATCAGTGACAAGATTATCCTTTGAAGTAGTGGGAGCATCACATGAAGCTTTGTAAGCACCGCTTGACTTGTTGTGGAGCTCATATTTGTCCTTGAGTGACATCTCATGAGCAACAATCCTACCAACGACTTCAGTTGGCTTGAAATCTTTGCAGTTTGGCATCGTTTGGATCAATGTGCACATTGTGTCATACTTTCCATAAAGAGCTCTAAGTATCTTCTTGATGATGAATTTTTTGGTCATTTCTTTGCTTCCTAAGCCGGTAATCTCATTGGTAATGAGAGCTAGCCCAGAGTACATTTCAGCGACACCTTCACCATCCTTCATCTTGAACTTGTCAAGCTGACTTTGAAGCACATCCAACTTAGATTCTCTGACAGAATCAATACCTTCGTGCATATCGATCAAAGTATCTCAAATTTCTTTTGCATTCTCAAGGCGGCTGATTTTGTTGAATTCTTTGGGGCATAGAGAGTTGAAGATGATGTCGTGGGCTTGAGCATTAAATTGCAACATCTTCGGTTCATCAGCTCGCACATCACGATCAGGTTCATACCCTTATCCAAAGAAGTTACGTTACACACCA
This sequence comes from Hordeum vulgare subsp. vulgare, assembly GCF_904849725.1. Classification (NCBI taxonomy): domain Eukaryota; kingdom Viridiplantae; phylum Streptophyta; class Magnoliopsida; order Poales; family Poaceae; genus Hordeum; species Hordeum vulgare. The sequence continues at coordinate 553,734,015 of NC_058524.1, read as the reverse complement.
ACACGAATAACAGCCCATACATGAGGATTAAAGCCAAGAATATGAATTTTCATCTTATGCTTCCAACTAGCAAAATTAGTGCCATCGAAATATGGACCTCTACGGTGATAATTTCCCTCACTAGACGCCATATTCTCCTAAGTTGTGAAACCAATGCAATGGAGACCAAAGCTCTGATACCACTTGTAGGATCGAAAGTATGTCTAAAGGGGGTGATTAGACTACTTGACAAGATAAAAATTTTCCTTTTCCCAATTTTAGTTGAGAGGCAGCTTTGGCAGTTATAGCAAGTCAAGTACACCCTACACATGCAATTCTAAGAGTGTAGCAGCGGAAAGTAAAACATGCAAGTGTACAGTAAAGGAGTAAGGTAGGGAGATCAAATGCATGAGGTTGACACAACGATTTTGGCATGGTTCTTATAGGTCGCGCTATCGTACGTCCATGTTAGTGGATACTTCAACCCATGAAGGGTAACGGCTGCAAGAGTCCACGGAGGGCTCCACTCACAAGGGGTCCACGAAGAAGCAGCCTTGTCTATTCCACCACTGCTTCCACCAACGAAGGACTAGCCTTACTCATGGTAGATCTTCATGAAGTAGGCGATCTCCTTCCCCTTACAAACATCTTGGTTCAACTCCACAACATGAAGTAGGAGGCTCCCAAGCCACACCTAACCAATCTAGGAGGCACCACCCTCCAAAAGGTAATAGATGTGGTAGATCATTGAACTCCTTGCTCTTGTGCTTCTAAAGATAGTCTCCTCGACACAAAATCACTCTCTAACAGAATCGGCATGGGTAGGAGAGATTGATTTGGTGGAAAGCAGTTTGGGGAGGCTAGAGATCAAGTTTCAAATGATTGGTTTGGAATATCTTGGTCTCAACACATGAGTAGGTGGTTCTCTCTAAGAAAATGGATCTGGTAATGAATTGTGTGTTCCTAGTGCTTCTCCCACGAGTGAGAGGTGGGTGAAGGGGTATATATAAGTGGCACACAAAATCCAACTATTACACCTAAAGTGGCAAACTCGATGACACCGAAGTCATAAACTCGGTGGTATCAATTCACATGAAGGCAGTAACTTTTGAATCTCGGTGAGACGATATACACAACTCGGTGGCACCCAAAACATGGCTAATGGTCAGATGGCCAAACTCGGTGGCACCGATACTCAAACTCAGAAATTCTGATTTTATGTATCGAGGAAACAGAAAGTTGGTCACCCAGAACACGGTAGCACCGATATGGATTTGGTTGCACGGATTTGGTGGGAATGGATAGGGTTTCAGTGTGTGGTCAAACTCGGTGGATCCAAAATACGAAAGTTGGTGACATCGAATTTGAGTATGTGCACTTGGAAAGAATGGTTATGTGGGAAAAATGACTAAGTGTTTTGGTGGCTAACTTTGAGACTTAAGCAATCAGTTCATTTTACTTCCACACCCCCTTTTAATAGTATTGGCTTTCCTATGGACTCAAAAATGATTTCTCACATATATAAGATGAAGATTCTTCTAGCTTGAAGCTTGTGCCAATCTTATTCTTTTCTTGCATCAAGGTGCATATCCACATAAGCCCTTAGCCATATCATCTTTTGAAATTTTCTGAAATATACTTGGAAAACATATTAGTCCAATGATGCATATGTTGTGGTCAATTATCAAAACCACCCTAGGGAGCAATTGTGCTTTCAAAAGACCTTGAGCGGGGGGCACGAATGGATTTTGTGTTCACTGAGTTGCGGAATTGTTTTCCTGTTGGGGAACGTTGCATGGGAAACAAAAACTTTCCTACCCACACAAAAGACCTTTCCATGGTGATGATCATCTATGAGAGGGGAGATCGGATCCACATACCCTTGTAGATCGCTAAGAACGAAGCGTTAAGAAATGCAATTGATGTAGTCGAACGTATTCGCGATCCGAATCGCAAGCGTCCCACGAACTCCGTCCCGATCTAGGCTCGAACGGACGACACCTCCGCGTTGAGCACACGTGCAACTCGATGATGATCTCCGCCTTCTTGATCCATCTAGAGAGACGAAGAGGTAACTGAATTCTGTGGCAGCACGACGGCGTGGCGGCGATGGTGGTATAGCTACTCCGGTAGGGCTTCGTCGTACCGTACCGAACTAGCTACGGGGTGTCACGAAGTGGTGGAGGGAGAGAGAGTTGTGCCTTGTCTTGAGGTGCCAAAAGCCTCTCTCATATCCGCTATATATAGGAGGGAGGGGAGGGGTTGCGCCCTAGGGCAAGGCCCTAGGGTTCGGCCGGCGCAAGAGGAGAGGGAGGAGTCCTCCTCCATCAAAACTTGGAAGGAGGAGTCCTCCTTCCCCAATTCGGTTTTGTCCCACCCTCCTTTCCTTTTCTCCCTTGGCCGAAATAGGCCTCTTTGGGCTGGCCACCAGCCCACTAGAGGCTGGTGCACCACCCTTGGGCTTCTTTGGTTCTTTCCCGGGTGGGTGGCATCTCCCGGTAGAACTGTGGAACCCATTCGTCACTCCCAGTACTTACTAGTAATGCCCGAAAACCTTCCAAAAGCAAAATGGATACTTCCTATATATTAATCTTCATCTCCGAACCATTCTAGAAACTCTCGTGGCGTACGGGATCTCTTTAGGGACTCCAAACAACCTTCGGTTACTGATAACCCACAAGTGTAGGGGATTGCAACAGTTTTCGCGGGTAAGTTAACCGCATTTATTGATTCGACACAAGGGGAGCCAAAGAATATTTTTAAGCTTTAACAGTTGAGTTTTCAATCCAACCACACCTGAAAGATACTTGATTGGCAACGAAATATTAGTGGCAACGGTGATATGGAGGTGATGGTGGCAACAGAAATAATAGTGGCAAAGCAACAAAAGTAAAATAGCAAAAGTAAAGCTACATGTGACCAACAGGATTAAAACACTGTAGGCTAAGGAGATGGATGGTTGGTCATGGATGAGAGATATCATGTATTTAACTTGGGGCAAGGCACATAGAAAAGTAATGATCATCTAGGCATATATCAAACATTAGGCGTGTATCCCGAGGTAGTCGTGCGTGCTTGCAATAAGAACTTGCACAACATATTTTGTCCTACCATCCCGCTATCAACGGGGCCAAAAGGAACTTATGGAGATTAAGGTGCTCCTGTCAAAGAGCATCGGAACAAAGCATTAACAATCAATGGATACATGGAATCCTAAAATTATAATCGATCCCCTTTGGTGTCACAAGCTGTCACCATTGGGATCGCCGGTTCCGGACTATAATAGGTGCATACTACCCATGGATAGGATCTAGAAGACAAATATATTCATGAAAACATAAGGTATTCAGATATGAAATCATGGCACTCGGGCCCAAAGTGACAAGCATTAAGAGTAACAAGTAGTAGCAAAGATGATAAACACCATAGTAGATGGTAGGCAACATGCCCCCAACAATCCGACGTACTATTACATGATCTAACTCATACAATATCTCCCATCCCCTTCACCTACAGCAGGGAATTACTCACACATGATGGAAGAAGCCATTGAAGGATGATGGAGTGGTGATGGTGATGGCAACAATTTCCCCTCTCCGGAGGTCAAAACAGCCTCCGGGTTAGCTCTCCCGAAGAAGAACCGAGGGTGACGACGGCTCCACATCGAGAACTTTCAAAACGACTTCTGTTCTGGAATTTCCTCGTCACGGGTAAAAATAGGAGCCAAAGTAGGGCACCAGAGGGGCTGGGCCCCACCCAGGCGGCCTCCCGGCGCGGCCAGTGGGCAGGCCGCGCCAGCAGGTCGCCTGGGGCCCTGTGGCTCCCCTTTGGCCCATCTTCTGGCCCATGGTTCCTCCCTGTGTGTGGATTTTCTCTATTTTTTACGGGAATTTTCCGGGACATCTAAATATCCATTTTCTTGCACACAAGAAAACCATACAGGCAGCTCTGCGGAAAACAGCGTCAGTCCGGGTTAGTTTCGTTCAAATCATGCAAGAATGAGGCCAAAACAATAGCAAAAGTGTATGGAAAAGTCGATACGTTTGAGAAGTATCAACTCCCCCAAGCTTAGCATATTGCTTGTCCTCAAGAAATTCAGTTCAACGAACTAAACGCGACAAAGAAAACTTTGACAAACTCTTTTGCTTAATCAAATGTATATAAGAATGCACTACGAACAAGTCCAACAAGTATTGAAGTAATGCTACAAAGACAATGCACGAAGCAATCCTTCGATCACATGAAGAGTTTCAAACAACTAAGAAAGAATAATATGTAACTGAAAATCATAACGAGATCACAATGCACATACCTTGGATATAATAGAGTGGTATCTCGATACCCCCCATGAGTGAAGCAAAACAAAAATGCAGACGCTCCTTCAGAGTATTAAAGGAGACTAGAAATAAATATTTCAGAATAAGCAATATCACAATCATGCAGAAGACAATGTGGTGCTTTGGGACAATGCACATTACACTCAGAATGACAATTATGCTCTCTATAGTTGGTGCTTTTTATAAGAACAGGACGACTCAACAGAAAAGTAAAATAGACAGGCCCTTCGCAGAGGGAAGCATTGATTTGCATAGGTGCCAGAGCTTGAGCTTTAAAACAGAGATAACTCAAAATTTTGAGTGGTATGCTTTCACTGTCAATGTAACAACTAAGAGTTCTCAATATCTTCCATGCTAAATACATTATAGGCGGTTCCGAAACAGAAAAGTAAAGTTTTAACTCCCCCTCCACCAATCGATCACACTCCACGGCGGGTCGAATCCGCGGGTACCGTCCATACAAACAACAATCCTAGGGGAGTTTTGTTTCATTAATTTTGATTTGACTCTGAGCATGGAACTGGGCATCCCGGTTACCAGCCACTTTCTCGTGAATGATAGTGAATCAACACATATCTTGAGAATAACCTACTTAGCATGGAAGATACGGATAGCCCCTAGTCACTACATGAGCGATTCGGGCATACAAAACAAAATATTTATTTGAAAATTTAGAACATGGCACATGCAAATTTAATTAGGACGGCACATAAATATCGCATATAGTTAGGTATCGTGGACTCATATGGCACAACTGGTTTTAAGGATTTTTTATGCACAAGCAGTCAGTCCGCTTAGTACAGGCGAAGGCTAACAAAAGACGGGGAAGCGACCAACTAGAGAACAATAACGGTCATAATCATGCACACTGATAAAGCAACATTGAATCGGGCATGAAAGCGATATAACTATTCTGAAATAAAAAGATCGTCAAGGCTTGATAGACTTCTAGTGGCAAAGCAACGAAAGTAAAACAACGAAAGTAAAGCTACTTGTGACCAGCAGGATTAAAACACTGTAGTCTAAGGAGATGGATGGTTGGTCATGCATGAGATATATCATGTATTTAACTTGGGGCAAGGCACATAGAAAAGTAGTGATCATCTAGGCATATATAAAACATTAAGGATGTATCCCGAGGTATTCGTGTGTGCTTGCAATAAGAACTTGCACAACATCTTTTGTCGTACCATCCCACTATCAACAGGCCAAAAGGAACTTATGGATATTAAGGTGATCCTATCAAAGAGCGCCGGAACAAAGCATGAACAATCAATGGATACATGGAATCCTCAAACTATAGTCTATCCCCTTTGGTGTCCCAAGCTGTCACCATTGGGATTGCCGGTTCCGGACTATAATAGGTGCATACTACTCATGGATAGGATCTAGAACACAAATATATTCATGAAAACATAAGGTATTCAGATCTGAAATCATGGCACTCGGGCCCAAAGTGACAAGCATTAAGAGTAACAAGTAGTAGCAAAGATGATAAACACCATAGTAGATGATAGGCAACAAGCCCCCAACAATCCGACAAACTATTACATCATCTAACTCATCCAATCCCTCCCACCCCCTTCACCTACAACAGGGAATTACTCACACATGATTGGAGAAGCCATTGAAGGATGATGGAGTGGTGATGGTGATGACTATGGCGATGATTTCCCCTCTCCGGAGGCCAAAACAGCCTCCAGATTAGCTCTGCCAAAGAAGACCGAGGGTGGCGGTGGCTCCGTGTTGAGAACTTGCAAAACGACTTCTGTTCTGGAATTTCCTCATCACGGGTAAAAATAGGAGCCAAAGTAGGGCACAAGAGGGGGTGGGCCCCTCCCAGACGGCCTCCCGGCTCGTCTAGGGGGCAGGTCGCGCCAACAGGTCACCTGGGGGCCTTGTGGCTCCCCTCTGGCCCATCTTATGGCCCATGGTTCCTCCCGGTACGTGGATTTTCTCTATTTTTTATCGGAATTTTACGGGGCGTCTAATATCCATTTTCCCGCACACAAGAAAATCATACAGGCAGCTCTGCTGAAAACAGCGTCAGTCCGGGTTAGTTTCGTTCAAATCATGAAAGAATGAGGCTGAATCAATAGCAAAGGTGTTTGGAAAAGTCGATGCATTTGAGACGTATCAGTTACCTACATCAATAATTCAACTATACTGAAAACATCATCGAACCTTAAGTGTGTAGACCCTACAGGTTGGAGAACTATGTAGACATGACCGAGACACTGTCTGATCAATATCCAATAGCGGGATCTGGATGCCCTTAACGGATCCTACATATTCTATGAAGATCTTATCGGTTGAACCTCTATGTCAAGGATTCAGTTAATCCCGTACAACATTCCCTTTGTCCTTAGGTATGTTACTTGCCTGAGATTCGATCGTCGGTATCTCCATACCAATTTCAATCTCGTTACCGGCAAGTCTCTTTACTTGTTTCGTCATAAAATATCCCGTGGCTAACTATTTAGTCACATTGCTTGCAAGGCTTGTTTGTGATGTTGTATTACCGAGTAGGCCCCGAGATACCTCTCCGTCATACAGAGTGACAAATCCCAGTCTTTTATCCATGCTAACTCAATGAACACCTTCGGAGATACCTATAGAGCACCTTTATAGTCACCCAGCTACGTTGCGACATTTGATACACACAAGGCATTGCTCCGGTGTGTGTGAGTTACATGATCTCATGGTCATAGGAATGTATACTTGACATGCAGAAAACAATAGCAAAAAATAACACGATCACATGCTACGTTTATACTTTGGGTCTTGTCCATCACATCATTCTCCTAATCATTCTCCTAATGATGTGATCCCGTTATCAAGTGACAACACTTGTCTATGGCTAGGGAATCTTAACCATCTTTGTTCAACGAGCTAGTCAACTAGAGGCTCACTAGGGACATTGTTTTGTCTATATATACACACATGTATTTGTGTTACCATTCAATACAATTATAGGATGGATAATAAACGATCATCCTTAAACAGGAAATATAATAATAACTATTTTATTATTGCCTCTAGGGCATGTTTCCAACATTTCCCCTTTGCACTACTGCTACTTCCCGACAGCTTCTTTGGATCAATATATGACTTTACAATTTGGGGGTCATAGTGGATAGCAGTCGCGGCGGTGGTTTCGGAAGATTTCACACACGACGCTTCACTTTTCCGGATCTATTTTCTCATGTGGATCTAGAAGCTTCAGTGCAAAATGGTGTTTCACCTCGGCATCCACGTTCTCTTTGTTTTCCTCGCCAGTCATTTCGTATGGTAACTTGGCAGGAGCCTTCTTGACGCTACCTGCTCTGGATTTCTTCATTCTTGTACTACTAGTCGCTTGAGCGGTGAAGGATCTCTTCCACTGGAGCTTAGGCGGCGGAGGAGGTGGAGTCAGCTGACGCGGCGGATTCTTTTGAGGGGCCTCCTCCGGTTGAGTTTGCTGGCGCGACGGAGGCGATGGAGTGTCCTGATGCGGTGGAGACGGCTGAGGCAGCAGAGATAGAGTTGTACTGTGAGGAGTTTGCTGCTGAGGGGCCTCCTCTGGCTGAGTCTCGTGAAGCGGTGGAGGCGACGGAGTGTGCTGATGTGGCGGAGACGGCCGAGGCAGCGGAGATAGAGCCGGACTGTGAGGAGTGTGGTGTTCAGGGGCCTCGTGTGGCTGAGTTTGCTCATGCGGCGTCCAGTGTGGAAGAACGATGTGTTCCTTTCTCCATAGAATGGTACTCCTCATGGCATCTCCCAGATGAGTCTCCACTTCACCTGTAGGGTACTCAAGATCCAGCTGCTCAAATCCGGTGATAACTTCATCCACCCCGACAACACATTGCCATCTGGAATCGGAGTGCAATGGTAAGTTTCATGAGGTCCACGAGGTAAGGCATAGCCGACTGCCACCTTCAAGGTTAAGTTCATGCATTTTGCATGTAGTTCACAATGTTCCCTCTCGGTGATATCATCGACAGGGTAGTGAGGAGCCATGATATCAGCTCGAACAAGCTCCATGGAAGCCACCCTTCTTTTCCGCTAAGATAATGGGGTAGCTCCATGGGCAATATGGAATGAAGGATATTCGTGTCGCTGAGATGATGGGCCAGTAGCTCGCTGGTTGGTAAGTTCCTCTATATTCTTCTCGTGCAACGCTAATATTTCTTAAAATTTCTCCAGCCAGTCTGCTTCCTCTCTCTTCTTTCTCCCTCGGCTTCTATAAGTAGCACTTTTGTCGGGAAACCCAACCTTCCACGTAACGGAGCCTGATGCGCCTCATGTTTGTATAGGGTGTTCAAGATTCCCGAGGGCGCGTGACAGCTCATCCTTCTCTCTGTCGGGATGGAACTTACCTTCCAGCATGGCCTGGATTGCATCATGAATGTTTCTGACGAGTGTTGCAAGTTGAGATTTTGTATAAATACACTTCCCGGTTTCTCGGTGCAAAGTTCCCCCATGCCCGAAGAACCAAGTCCTTGCCTGTTCGGGCCAGTTCAATGTTTGTGGATGGATACCTTTACCGAGTAGGGCATTCTCAGCTTTCTCCCACGTAGGTCGGGCAAACTTGTAGCCACCTGACCCCGTAACATGGTGATACTCCTTCTTTGCAGCATTTTGCTTATTTATCTCTGACCTTTTCTTACTTTTCTCTGATGTCTTGTATGCCACAAATGCGGGCCAGTGATCTTTTATCTTCTCATAATGACCGATGAATATCGGACTCTCCAATTTCAGGACAAACTGTTCATGCAATCTTTTCTTCCAGTTCTTTAAGTGTTTGACCATCTTGTTAAGAGCCCATGTCCTGACCTTTTGCTGTATAACAAGGTTATTAGAATCCTCCTCTAGCGGTAGGCTGAAATTTTTCATGAGCTTATTCCAAAGTTCATCTTTGGATCTATCATCAACATATGAAACTCCATCCTCCACCTTTGTATTATTCCATTCTTGGATGCTGATTGGGATGTTGTCCCTAACAACAACTCCGCACTCATGTATAAATTGGTTTGAGGTTTGCTGGGGAAGAGTCGGTTTGCCATCTGCAATGACTTCTTTGATCGTGAACCTTTCATTCTCACCCAACCTTTTTTTTGGGGCCTTGTCTCCTTATAGAAGGTTGGCTCGATCTGGAGTACTTTGCAACAGTTAAGGCTCCAACACCGGGGAGTCGTCATCTCCTCCCTCCATTCGATCACTGGAGGTGTCATCCTCTCTTCCCTCAACATCGGAGTCATTGAGATACTGTAAGGTGATATCATCACCTCTGTCGCGAATTATATCCCCCAACATCTCTTCTTGATCTAAGTCTCTCACGTGTTCCATGGTTTCTGCAAATATTACAACATGGCAATTTTTAAGTGATTGCTAAATTGTTCACTAAACTTTTATGCTTCTTTTATATCTCATGAGTCGTCCTATCTAGAATCAATTATCAAAGGGAAATCTCCTCTAACAACTCTCCGCAGTGCCCAACAATCTGAAATCATTCACAAATATTGATGTTGGACTCAACTAAATATGCACTCCATAGTCCAATCAACTATATAAACCTGCAGTGATCAAACACATACATGTTATAAAAATTATACCAAAGTTATCGGGGTTATGTTTATACAACAAATGGATCCCTATTGTCGAACAACGGAGATACGATCACGGACCAATGTCGACGATCACTCTACAGATATGCAACCCCTATGTATGCAAATATCTCTGACTTTCTCTGAAAAATGACTATGATCATGAATAACTTTGATAATAACCTATATATGCAAATATGTATAACTTTGATTAATGGCCTATGCAAAATTCTATAAGTCATCAATTCGCCAAAAATGACACGTCGGCGTCGACCTTCGTAGCAGAGGCGGGGGGCCAGGGAGGCAGTGCGGGCGGCCAGCGTCAGCACCTAGAAGGGGGCTTAAGATGAGGAGGGGATCGGGGGGGAGCTCATAGCGAGGATGCGTCAGCAACGGGGCAAGGCTCGGGGACGGCGTCAGGGCGGAGACGCGGAGCGGCGTCGAGGTAGGGCTAAGTGACGGTATCGGGGCACGACTCGGCGACGGCGTTGGTGAAGGGCTTGATACGTCCATTTTGCATCATGCTTTTATATCTATATTTATTGTATTATGTGCTGTTAATACACATTATGGTACAATACTTATGCCTTTTCTCTCTTATTTTAAAAGGTTTACATGAAGAAGAGAATACCAGCACCTGGAATTCTGGACTGGAAAAGGAGCAAATCTCATGGACCTATTCTGCACAGGTCCAAAAGTCCTGAAAAGTTACGGAAAATTGTTTTGGAATATATATAAAATATTGTGCGAAATAAATACCAGAGGGGACCCACCAGGAGGTCACAAGCCAGGGGCGCGGCCTACCCCTAGTCGCGCCCTTCAGGCTTGTGGGCCCCCTGGCAGGCCTCCGGTGCCCATCCTCTGCTATATGAAGGGTTTTAACCTCAAAAAAATCGTATCAGAGCTTTCGGGATGAGGCACCGCCAGCTCGAGGAGGAACTTCGACATAGCCAATCTAGAGCTCTCGCGAAGCTATTCCGTCGGGGAAACTTCCCTCCCGGAGTGGGAAATCGAAGCCATCGTTATCACCAACGATCCTCTCGTCGAGAGGGGATTAATCTTCATCAACATCTTCATGAGCACCATCTCCTCTCCAAACCCTAGTTCATCTCTTGTATCCGATCTTTATCTCAAAACCTCAGATTGGTACTGTGGGTTGCTAGTAGTGTTGATTACTGCTTGTAGTTGATGCTAGTTGGTTTATTTGGTGGAAGATTATATGTTCAGATCCTTAATGATTATTAATACTCCTCTGATTATGAACATGAATATGATTTTTGATTAGTTACATTTCTTCCTGAGGACATGGGATAAGTCTTGTTATAATTAATCATGTGAATTTGGTATTCGTTTGATATTTTGATAAGATGTATGTTGTCTCTCCTCTAGTGGTGTCATGTGAACGTCGACTACATGACACTTCACCATTATTTGGGCCTAGGGGAAGGCATTGGGAAGTAATAAGTAGATGATGGGTTGCTAGAGTGACAGAAGCTTAAATCCTAGTTTATGCGTTGCTTCGTAAGGGGCTGATTTGGATCCATATGTTTCATGCTATGGTTAGATTTATATTAATTCTTCTTTCATAGTTGTGGATTCTTGTGAGAGAGGTTAATCATAAGTGGTATGTTTGTCCAAGTAAGGTAAGCACCCAAGTACCGGTCCATCCACATATCAAATTATCAAACTAACGAACGTGAATCATATGAGCATGATGAAAACTAGCTTGACATAAATTCCCATGTGTCCTCGGGAGCGCTTTTATTTATATAAGAGTTTTTTTAGGCTTGTCCTTTGCTACAAAAAGGATTGGGACACTTTGTTGTACCATTGTTACATTTTTTACTTGTTATCCGTTATGAATTACCTTATCAAAAACTATCTGTTACCAATAATTTCAGTACTTGCAGAGAATACCTTACTGAAAACCGCTTGTCATTTCCTTCTGCTCCTCGTTGGGTTCGACACTATTACTTATCGAAAGGACTATGATAGATCCCCTACACTTGTGGGCAAAGTTGCCAGTATCGTGACTCAAGTCTTAGAATCTTACGACTTTACGATCCAAACTAGCCCTTTCGATTCTCCGATTTTTCTCATAGAATCTAAGTTTCTACGATCCTAGTAGTTATGATTCTATGATTCACGATCCTACCAATGGATCTACGATCCGATTCAGAATCGCGATTTTGAAAACCTTGCTTCTGGGTCATCAAGACTCTTTTATGGCGCCGTTGCCGGGGAGTGAAGTGCCTTTGGTAAGTGGAACTTGGTAAGGAAATTTTTATATAATTTGCAGAAATTTACTGTACTTGTCACTATGGAAAATAATCCTTTGAGGGTCTTGTTCGGGGTATCTTCACCCCGGCCGGAAGAACAAAGAGATGCTCCTCAACTTGTTGCACCTACTGAAAATATTTATTGTGAAATTACTTCGGGTATGATAGAAAAACTGCTAGCTACTCCTTATGTAGGAGATGGAACACTACATCCTGATTTGCATCTAATCTATGTGGATGAAGTTTGTGGATTATTTAAGCTTGCAGGTCTGCCCGAGGATGATGTCAAGAAGAAGGTATTTCCTTTATCTTTGAAGGAAAATGCGTTGACATGGTATAGGCTATGTGATGATATTGGATCATGGAATTACAACCGATTGAAATTGGAATTTCATGAGAATATTTATCCTATGCACCTGGTTCATCGTGATTGGAATTATATTTATAATTTTTGGCCTCATGAAGGAGAAAGAATCGATCAAGCTTGGGGGAGGCTTGAGTCATTGTTATATTCATGCCCCGATCATGAGCTCTCGAGAAAAAGTATTATCCATAATTTTTATGCTCGGCTCTCTCGTAATGATCAATCCATGCTCGACACTTCTTGTGTTGGTTCCTTTATGAAGAAAGATATTGAATTCAAATGGGACTTACTAGAAATAATTAAATGTAACTCTTAAGATTGGGACTCGACAAAGGTAATGAGTCAGGTACAAGCCTTAAGTTTGATTGTGTTAAATCCTTTATAGACACTGATGCTTTTTGTGATTTTAGCACTAAATATGGACTTGACTTTGGGGTAGTAGCTTCACTTTGTGAATCTTTTGCTACTCATGTTGATCTCCCCAAGGAGGAGTGGTTTAAATATCATCCTCCCATTGAAGTTAAAGTGGTTGAACCTACTAAAGTTGAAGAAGAAACTATTATTTATAATGTTGATCCTGTTATTCCTACTGCTTATATTGAGAAACCACCCTTTCATGTTAGAATAAAGGAACATGCTAAAGCTTCAACTGTGGTTCGTAAGAGTTGCACTAGAACACCTATACCACCCGAATAAATTAAAGTTGAAGATCTCATGGTTGATAATATTGATGGGCATGTCATTCATTTCTGTGATGATGCTGCTAGAACTGCTAGACCTGATACTAAAGGTAAACATAGACCTATTGTTGGCGTGCCTGTTGTTTCTATTAAAATAGGAGATCATTGTTATCATGGCTTATGTGATGTGGATCTAGTGTGAAAGCAATTCCTTTTGCCTTATACCAAGAAATTATGAATGATATAGCACCGCCCGAATTAGAGGAAATTGATGTTAGCATCAAGCTTGCTAATAGAGATACTATTTCACCAATTGGGATTGTTAGAGATGTTGAAGTTTTGTGTGGGCAAATAAAATATCCTACTGATTTTCTTGTTCTTGGTTCCCCACATGATGATTTTTGTCCCATTATATTCGGTAGACCCTTCTTGAATACTATTAATGCTAAGATTGATTGTGAAAAAGAAACGGTTAGTGTAAGTTTTGGGGATGCATCTCATGAGTTCATTTTCTCTCAATTTCATCGAGAACCCCATGACAAAGAATTGCCTAGTAAAGATGAAATTATTGGTCTCGCTTCTATCGATGTGCCTCCTACCAATCCCTTAGAATAATATTTTCTAGACCATGAAATGATATGCACATGAATGAAAGGAATGAAATAGATAAGATTTTCTTTGATTGGCAGCCTATTTTGAAACACAACCTGCCTATTGAAATACTCGGGGATCCTCCTCCACCCAAGGGTGATCCCGTGTTTGAGGTTAAACAATTGCCTGATACTCTGAAGTATGCTTATCTTGATGAAAAAGAGATATATTGATGACCCACAAGTATAGGGGATCAATTGTAGTCCTTCCGATAAGTAAGAGTGTCGAGCCCAATGAGGAGCAGAAGGCTCTGATAAATAGATTTCAGCAAGGTAATAACTGCAAGCACTAAAAGTAGCGGTAACAATTGATTGTGTAGCGAGGTGAAACATAGCAAGAAAAGAGTAACAAGTAACAAGTAGTAGCAATGGTGCAGCAAGTGGCCCAATCCCTTTTGTAGCAAGGGACAAGCCTGAACAAAGTCTTATAGGAGGAAAAACGCTCCCGAGGACACACGGGAATTTCTGTCATGCTAGTTTCATCATGTTCATATAATTCGCGTTCGTTACTTTGATAGTTTGATATGTGGGTGCACCGGCGCTTGGGTACTGCCCTTACTTGGACAAGCATCCCACTTATGATTAACCTCTCTCGCAAGCATCCGCAACTACAAAAGAAGAATTAAGACAAAGTCTAACCATAGCATTAAACTAGTGGATCCAAATCAGCCCCTCACGAAGCAACGCATAGATTGGGGTTTAAGCTTCTGTCACTCCAGCAACCCATCATCTACTTACTACTTCCCAATGCCTTCCTCTAGGCCCAAATATGGTGAAGTTTTATGTAGTCGACGTTCACATAACACCACTAGAGGAAAAACAACATACAACATATCAAAATACCGAACGAATATGAAATTCACATGACTATTATCAGCATGACTTATCCCATGTCCTCAGGAACAAAAGTAACTACTCACAAGACATAATCATAATCATGACCAGAGGTGTAATGAATAGCATCAAGGATCTGAACATACACTACTGAAATTCAGAAATTTGCCGTCCGCCAAGGCGGACGGCAAAGGGGGCTACCACGGACGGCAAAGGCTTTGCCGTCGGTCAACAGACGGCAAAGTAGACGGTAAAAAAAATCCGGTGAAGAGGCTCTTTGCCGTCTGCTTTCACAAAGCGGACGGCAAAGAATCTTTGCCATGAGGGGGCAGACGGCAAAATAAGTGGGACGGCATATATTGCAACGTCCCCGTTAAGTGTTAACGGCATGCCTCCCCCCTTTGCCGTCTGCCTCCTCCCCTTTGCCATGTGGGGGCAGACGGCAAAGAGGGGAGAGAGGGGGGCAGATTTCCCCCTTTGCCGTCTGCCTCCCCCCCTTTGCCATGTGGGGGCAGACGGCAAAGAGGGGAGAGAGGGGGGCAGATTCCCCCCTTTGCCGTCTGCCTCCCCCCCCTTTGCCATGTGGGGGCAGACGGCAAAGAGGGGAGAGAGGGGGGCAGATTCCCCCCTTTGCCGTCTGCCTCCCCCCCTTTGCCATGTGGGGGCAGACGGCAAAGAGGGGAGAGAGGGGGGCAGATTCCCCCCTTTGCCGTCTGCCTCCCCCCCTTTGCCATGTGGGGGCAGATGGCAAAGAGGGGAACCAGCCCCTTTTTAATTTGTTTTTTGTTATATCCAGCATTTTTAACAATAATCAGGATATATATATATATTTGACATAAATAAATATCTTTCCGTACTCATAACCATATTAAAATAACTCTCATCCATAGTGCATACATATTATGGAAGTTACATCCGTACCAAACCATATATTACACTAGTTTCATCCACGTGCATACAAAGTTTCATATATTCATATACTACAATAGTTTCAATACAACACATGGTACAATAAATCATCTTCAAGCATTCCATCAACCAAGCTTCCCGTGAAGTGAAGGTAATCTGCAAAATGACAAATAAGAAAGTTAGAAAAATAATACTAGATGAAGTAGTGTATATATAGGTTATTTCGGAGAGAAATTAGCTAAGTATAGACCATTTAGGAGCTAAATAAGCTAATTATGTCATTTAGGTGGAACCCTAGCTAACTATAGGAGAAGAGAAAGAGAAGAAGAAGTAAAAGAAGGAGGAGGAGGAGGAGAAGGAGGAGGAGGAGGAGAAGGAGAAGGAAGAGGAGAAGGAGAAGGAAGAGGAGAAGAAGAAGAAAAAGGAGGAGGAGGAGGAGGAGGAGAAGGAGAACGAAGAGGAGAAGGAGAAGAAGGAGAAGAAGAAGGAGAAGAAGAAGGAGAAGGAGCGGGAGCTCCTTCTCCTTCTTCTTCTCCTTCTTCTCCTTCTTCTTCTTATCCTTTTTCCTCTTCCTTGCTTTCATTTTCCTCTTTTTCTCTTCTTGTCCCCTTCTTCGGGCTAAATTGGCTAAGAATGCCTTTTTGGAGCTAATTATGTCATTTCGAGGATAATTAGCTAAGTATAGGTCATTTTTTATTAAATAGGCCATTTTGGAGCTAACTTAGCTAATTATGTCATTTAGGTGGAACCCCAGCTAACTATAGGAGAAGAGAAAGAGAAGAAGAAGTAAAAGAAGGAGGAGGAGGAGGAGAAGGAGAAGGAAGAGGAGAAGAAGAAGAAAAAGGAGGAGGAGGAGGTGGAGGAGAAGGAGAAGGAAGAGGAGAAGGAGAAGAAGGAGAAGAAGAAGGAGAAGAAGAAGGAGAAGGAGCGGGAGTTCCTTCTCCTTCTTCTTCTCCTTCTTCTCCTTCTTCTTATCCTTTTGTCCCCTTCTTCTTCTCCTCCTCCCTCTCCTCCTTCTTCTTCTCCTTTTTCCTCTTCCTTGCTTTCATTTTCCTCTTTTTCTATTATTGTCCCCTTCTTCGGGCTAAATTGGCTAAGAATGCCTTTTTGGAGCTAATTATGTCATTTCGAGGATAATTAGCTAAGTATAGGTCATTTTTTATTAAATAGGCCATTTTGGAGCTAACTAAGCTAATTATGTCATTTAGGTGGAACCCTAGCTAACTATAGGAGAAGAGAAAGAGAAGAAGAAGTAAAAGAAGGAGGAGGAGAAGGAAGAGGAGAAGAAGAAGAAAAAGGAGGAGGAGGAGGAGGAGGAGGAGAAGGACAAGGAAGAGGAGAAGGAGAAGAAGGAGAAGAAGGAGAAGAAGAAGGAGAAGGAGCTCCCTCTCCTTCTTCTTCTCCTTCTTCTCCTTCTTCTTCTTATCCTTTTGTCCCCTTCTTCTTCTCCTCCTCCCTCTCCTCCTTCTTCTTCTCCTTTTTCCTCTTCCTTGCTTTCATTTTCCTCTTTTTCTATTCTTGTCCCCTTCTTCGGGCTAAATTGGCTAAGAATGACTTTTTGGAGCTAATTATGTCATTTCGAGGATAATTAGCTAAGTATAGGTCATTTTTTATTAAATAGGCCATTTTGGAGCTAACTAAGCTAATTATGTCATTTAGGTGGAACCCTAGCTAACTATAGGAGAAGAGAAAGAGAAGAAGAAGTAAAAGAAGGAGGAGGAGAAGGAAGAGGAGAAGAAGAAGAAAAAGGAGGAGGAGGAGGAGGAGGAGAAGGAGAAGGAAGACGAGAAGGAGAAGAAGGAGAAGAAGGAGAAGAAGAAGGAGAAGAAGGAGAAGGAGCGGGAGCTCCTTCTCCTTCTTCTTCTCCTTCTTCTCCTTATTCTTCTTATCCTTTTGTCCCCTTCTTCTTCTCCTCCTTCTTCTCCTTTTTCCTCTTCCTTGCCTTCATTTTCCTCTTTTTCTCTTCTTGTCCCCTTCTTCGGGCTAAATTGGCTAAGAATGCCTTTTTGGAGCTAATTATGTCATTTCGAGGATAATTAGCTAAGTATAGGTCATTTTTTATTAAATAGGCCATTTTGGAGCTAACTAAGCTAATTATGTCATTTAGGTGGAACCCTAGCTAACTATAGGAATAGAGAAAGAGAAGAAGAAGTAAAAGAAGGAGGAGGAGGAGGAAAAGGAGAAGGAAGAGGAGAAGAAGAAGAAAAAGGAGGAGGAGGAGGAGGAGGAGAAGGAGAAGGAAGAGGAGAAGGAGAAGAAGGAGAAGAAGGAGAAGAAGGAGAAGAAGAAGGAGAAGGAGCGCTCCCGCTCCTTCTCCTTCTTCTTCTCCTTGTTCTCCTTCTTCTTCTTATCCTTTTGTCCCCTTCTTCTTCTCCTCCTCCCTCTCCTCCTTCTTCTTCTCCTTTTTCCTCTTCCTTGCTTTCATTTTCCTCTTTTTCTCTTCTTGTCCCCTTCTTCGGGCTAAATTGGCTAAGAATGCCTTTTTGGAGCTAATTATGTCATTTCGAGGATAATTAGCTAAGTATAGGTCATTTTTTATTAAATAGGCCATTTTGGAGCTAACTAAGCTAATTATGTCATTTAGGTGGAACCCTAGCTAACTATAGGAGAAGAGAAAGAGAAGAAGAAGTAAAAGAAGGAGGAGGAGGAGGAGAAGGAGAAGGAAGAGGAGAAGAAGAAGAAAAAGGAGGAGGAGGAGGAGGAGGAGAAGAAGAAGAAGGAGAAGAAGAAGAAGGAGAAAAAGAGGAAGTCCCCTTCTTCTCCTTCTTCTTCTTACCCTTTTGTCCCCTTCTTCTTCTCCTCCTCCCTCTCCTCCTTCTTCTTGGAGCTAACTAAGCTAATTATGTCATTAGATGGAAGTCTAGCTATTTTGCAGCTAACTAAGCTAATTATGTCATTAGATGGAAGTCTAGCTATTTTTTATTAAAACACTAGAAATAACATACCTAAGTTAGGGTGAAGCATGGTGGCTCTGGCTTGTTTCACCTGGAGAAGGCCGCCCTGGAGAAGGCTCGACTGTAGAAGGGTCGTGCGATGCGTTTCGGGACATATTCTGCACCAAACATCGTTTGCAATGTGTAGTTAGCATGAGGACACTCTTAAGATCACTCCACTGAAATGAAACTCACCGTCCCCGCCACGTTAATGACTGGCATCGGCGGAGGGACTTGGCCGTTCTTCTCGCACATAGACTGTACATTTGGTTTCGACAAGTCAAACTTTTTATTTATTAATGAAATGGACATTCAAATGCAAGATTTGAAATAACATGAAGAAGAAACTTACCACGAAGAGCTCGTATATGGCCCTGGTAGACGCTTCATTCCGTGCCCTCTCCGCCTCCACCAATGCAGTCGTCCTCTCCTCCAGCTCCCTAATTTCCTTATCCTTCTCCGCCATAGCCGCCTGCATTGCCGCTCTCTCTTTCTGAATAGCAGCCTGCAACACAACTCATTGTTAGAAATGTAATCATACTGGTTCCAACGCACAACACCGATTAGTACAATAAATAGCTATGGTTAATTTATTGAAGTAGGCGGCGACATTCGGTTTCGATAACCTTTGCCGCGTCGTCCTCGTATCCCTCCTCACACCTGTAGAAGGTCTGCAAACGAGACAACACCGATTAGTACAATAAATAGCTATGGTTAATTTATAATTGTGTGAAAGAGAAATTACCCAAAACTTTCGGATCACCATGTCCGCCCTCGTGTCACACAAAACACCGTCGATCTCCACCTCCGGCGGGGCCGGGGCACCCAAGTAGTGCTCCCAGGTCATCCCTACCTCTCGCTCCCGACCGGGCAACGTAACAAACCCTGGGAAGTTTTGACGGCAAAGAACACCGAGGACGCTGTTGGGCTTGCGGACACCCTTGGCAACAATCCAACCCCTACAGTATGACAAATTGAAGCCAAAACATTAGATATTTGAGAAAACGCGAAGGCAAAAGGTTAAATAAGAGTAAATTAACTTACTTGTCCCCATTTGGCCTAATCGACCACCTCTGGTCGGGGGTCGCTGGCACGAGGGGGAGCCCCGAACTACCACGCTGGTAGACGGTATCCCACTGGGTATCCCCCTCACCCAGCTCCTCGTCGGTACCAGCATGGCCAGTTGGCTCAGGCCAGGTATCCCACTGGGTCTCTTGGGACGTACCCTCATCCCTGCTGTGCTCCGCAGTCGTGTGGAAGGAAGCCTCTGGGACACGAGTCTCGTGGGTCAAAGGCTCGTCGACCTGAGGCTCGTCGACCCGAGGCTCGTGAACCGGAGACCGTGTAGCCTCCACCTCAGACGAATCCACCCTAGAAGTCCTCCTGTGCTCAGGTGAATCAGCTTGGGGTGGTGGCGGAGACCGTGTAGCCCTACCTCTCCTGCGGCCACGTGTACCTTTAGTACAACATAAATACCAACATGAGTAGGTCCTAATCCCACCCGAGTATGTGTAGACTGGGTTCGTTTTCCCATGCTCTGCTCCAGATGCGACGCACAATTTCGGCAGCACCTCCCCGCTGTTCTCCTGATACACGTCTCGGCAATAAGCAGAGAGGATGTGTACCCGGAGAACAACAGGGGAGGCACTGATGAAATTCCGCATCGGATCCGGAGCACAGCATACGGGAAAACAAACCCAATCTACACATACTCGGGCTGTCCATGGATAATGTTGGACAATTCGAAAGGATGGCGGTTATAAATATGCAAAGAAATGCATATTTATAGATGTCGCCCTTTCGAACGGGAGGCGCATAGTGGTCACGCATACTCATGATTGAAGAAACCTATAGCTAGCAAGTTTCATCGGCACGAAGACCGGGACAGAGCAAATTAAGGGGGTAGGAGGAGAAGTCATTTGTGCTCACCAACAAACGCAAGGGCGGAGCTCGTCCAACGCACGTGGAGGTCGTCGAACAACTGCACAATGAAATTCACCCGATCAACACAAATACGATGTTTTTATAATTAACATGATCGGAAAATATGTGACCTAACTCATAATTTTCAAAACTATGACCCCGTGGGCCTCTGGAAGGCCGAAAAGCACCTTCTCGTTCAAAAGAAGGCAGAAGAGGTGTCGGGGGTCGGGGCTTAGTGGCGTCGGGAGTCAGTGCCGTCGAGGGTCGGTGGCATCGGGGGTCGGGGGGTTAGTGGCGTCGGTTGTGGGGGGTCAGTGGCGTCGGCGGTCCAGGGTCACTGGCGTCGGGGGTCCAGGGTCAGTGACGTCGGGTGTCAGTGGCGTCGGGGGTCGGGGGTTGGTGGCGTCGAGCGTCGGGGGTCGGGAGTCGTGGGCCGAGGGGCTGGGTCGGGGGTAGTGGCGTCGGGGGTCGAGGGTTAGTGGCGTCGGGGGTCAGTGGCGTCGGGGGTCGGGGGTCAGTGGCGTCGGAGGTCGATGGTCGGGGGTCAGTTGCGTCGGGCGTCAGGGGTCGGGGGTCGAGGGTCAGTTTCGGGGTGCCGGGGTTCCCTTTTCCTCTTCTTTCTTCTTCTCCTCTCTCCTCTTTTTCTTCTTCTTCTTCTTCTTTTTTCTCCTCCTACTCCCCCTCCTCTTTTTCTCCTTCTATTCTTTTTCTTCTTCTTCTTCTTCTTCTTCTTCTTACACTTCTTTCTCCTCCTCTTTCTCCTCCTCCTCCTCTCCTCTTCTTCTTCTTCTTCTTCTTCTTCTTCTTCTTCTTTCTCCTCCTCCTCCTCCTCCTCTTCTTCTTCTTCTTCTTCTTCTTCTTCTGCTTTTTTTCCTTCTGCTTTTTTTCTTCTAACCTAATTAGCCTAATAATCTAACCAAATAAACTAACTAAATTACCCTATATATAATAAAAAAACTAACCTAATAAACTAACTAAAGTAATTAACTTTTTTAAAAAGAAAAACAGAAAAAACACCTTCTCGTTCAAAAGAAGGCAGAAGAGGTGTCGGGGGTCGGGGCTTAGTGGCGTTGGGAGTCGGTGCCGTCGAGGGTCGGTGGCATCGGGGGTCGGGGGGTTAGTGGCGTCGGTTGTGGGGGGTCAGTGGCGTTGGGGGTCCAGGGTCAGTGACGTCGGGTGTCAGTGGCGTCGGGGGTCGGGGGTTGGTGGCGTCGAGCGTCGGGGGTCGGGAGTCATGGGCCGAGGGGCTGGGTCGGGGGTAGTGGCGTCGGGGGTCGAGGGTTAGTGGCGTCGGGGGTCAGTGGCGTCGGGGGTCGGGGGTTGGGGGTCAGTGGCGTCGGAGGTCGATGGTCGGGGGTCAGTGGCGTCGGGCGTCAGGGGTCGGGGGTCGAGGGTCAGTTTCGGGGTGCCGGGGTTCCCTTTTCCTCTTCTTTCTTCTTCTCCTCTCTCCTCTTTTTCTTCTTCTTCTTCTTCTTCTTCTTCTTTTTTCTCCTCCTACTCCCCCTCCTCTTTTTCTCCTTCTATTCTTTTTCTTCTTCTTCTTCTTCTTCTTCTTCTTCTTCTTCTTTCTCCTCCTCTTTCTCCTCCTCCTCCTCTCTTCTTCTTCTTCTTCTTCTTCTTCTTCTTCTTCTTCTTTTCTCCTCCTCCTCCTCTTCTTCTTCTTCTTCTTCTTCTTCTCCTGCTTTTTTTCCTTCTGCTTTTTTTCTTCTAACCTAACTAACTAACCTAATTAGCCTAATAATCTAACCAAATAAACTAACTAAATTACCCTATATATAATAAAAAAACTAACCTAATAAACTAACTAAAGTAATTAACTTTTTTAAAAAGAAAAACAAAAAAAACTCACCGGCAGGGGGCGGCGGCGGCACGGGGGCGCGCGGCTGGGGGCTCGCCGCAGGGGGCGTCGGCGGCAGGGGGCGGCGGCAGGGGGCGGCGGTGGCAGGGGGCGGCGGCGGCAGGGGGCGGCGGCAGGGGGCGGCGGCGGCAGGGGGCGGCGGCAGGGGGCAGGGGGTGGGTCGCCGCGGGGAGGTGCCCTCGCGGGGAGGGGGTCGCCGGGGGGGTGGGCTCGCCGGGGGGGTAGGCTCGCTGCGGGGAGGGGATCTCGCCGGCAGGGCGTCGCCGCCGTGGAGAGAGAGAGTGGTCGGGGTGAGAGAGAGAGCGAGACAGTGAGCGAGGTGGGGGGTAACGGCCGTATAGGGCGGCCCCTTTGCCGTCCGCCCCCCGACGGCAAAGGGACGTATGGCAGACGGCAAAGGCCCGCGGACGGCAAAGGCCTCCGGATTTCGGACACGGCACGCATGGGGCCCACGCGTCCCCTTTGCCGTCTGCCCTGGGGCTCTTTGCCGTCTGCTGGCAGACGGCAAAGGACCCACACATGGCAAATATTATTTTTGCCATGTGTCAGTTCTTTGCCGTCTGTATTGTGTCAACTGATGGCAAAGAGGTTCTTTGCCGTCAGCCAGCAGACGGTAAAGAACTGGCTGACGGCAAATTTCTGGATTCCAGTAGTGATAAACTCTTCCACCAAGTAATCCAAATAGCATCAACTACAAAGAGTAATCAACACTACTAGCAACCTTACAAGTACCAATCGGAGTTGCGAGACGAAGATTGTTTACAAGAGATGAACTAGAGATTGGAGAGGAGATGGTGTTGATGAAGATGTTGATGAAGATGCTTCCCCTCCGACGAGAGGAGTGTTGGTGATGACGATGGCGACGATTTCCCCCTCCGGGAAGTAAGTTTCCCCGGCAGGATCGTCCTGCCGGAGCTCTAGATTGGATCTGCTCAAGTTCTGCCTCGTGGCGGCGGCGAAACCACGAAAAAGCTCCCTCTTGATTTTTTCCAGACCAGGACGCTTCATATAGCAAAAGAGGGGGGCTAGTGGGCCTTCAGGCAGCCCACAAGCTTGCCCACCGCCACTAGGGGGGTGGTGGCGGAGTTGGGGCTTGTGGGGCCCTAGTGGCCCCCCTCCGGTAGTTCTTTCGCCCAGTATTTTTAATATATTCCAGAAAAAATCCACATATATTTTTAGGGCATTTGGAGATGTGCGGAATAGTGGACTAGGATTTGCTCCTTTTCCAGTCCAGAATTCCAGCTGCCTGAATTCTCCCTCTTCAAATAATCCTTGCAAAATAAGAGAGAAAAGGCATAAATATGGTACCACAAGTAATATAACAGCCCAAAAAGAAATAAATATCAACATGAAAGCATGGTGCAAAATGGACGTATCAACTCCCCCAAGCTTAGACCTCGCTTGTCCTTAAGCTAAAACCAAGTTCCATAAACATGTCCACATGTTGAGGGACGAAGTTGTCGATAAAACATAATACGGACATGAGGGCATCATGATCACACATAGAATAGCAATACATCATAAAGATTCTTATGGGAAAGTAACAATTCCTTCACAAAGAAAAGCATGAAGCAAAAACCTTACCGAGAAGTAACCAACAATAGTCCATAGTCATTGAAGCAATTGCAATTTATCACAACATCAGAGAGAGTCAAATAAGAGCTTGTAAGGCAAACCCACATACTCAATCATCTCTTTTGTTTTCCACAATTGTTACAACTCACGTGGTACGCATGGTGTCGAAGTTTCAGCTGGACACACAGGAAGATAGGGGCTTATAGTTTGTCTCCCAACCATTTACCTCAAGGGTAAAGTCAACAACAATAAAGCATAAGTACTCAACTCCAAGTTGATATATGAATATAGATCTTTCCCAAACATGTGACGGTAGCCAAGACAAAGGCAAAAAGGGAATTGGTTATGATCACCATGACTCTTTCAAGGGTAAAAAGTAAAGGTACAAGATAGGCCCTTCGCAGAGGGAAGCAGAGGTTGTCATGCGCTTTTAAGGTATGGATGCGTGTCCTCTTAGTGCGGAGGAACGTCACTTTATATTGTCTCCTGTCATAAAGAACTTTATTAGGCAGTCTGTCGCTTTTATGTCTTCCTCATCACAGGTTCATACAAAGTTTATTTTCCACACACTAATAGATCATACATATTAGAGAGCAATTTTTATTGCTTGCACCGATGACAACTTACTTGAAGGATCTTATTCAATCCATAGGTAGGTATGGTGGACCCTCATGGCAAAACTGGTTGGATGTTTATGGATGCACAAGTAGTATCTCTACTTGGTGCGGGAGTTTTGGCTAATATGAGGAGGAAGCAATCATCACATGCTAAGGGATCTCTAATCATATAACATTGTTTGGAACCAAGCAAACACAATTCATTATGTTGTCTTCCTTGTCCAACATCTACTCCTAGGCATGTAATAGTTTGGTGAGTGCTCACAATTTTAAAAGTTGTCTAAGATGATATTATTTATATGTGAACCTCACTTTCCTTATTACTTCTTATTAATTGCAACAATGACTGAGGTCTATGTTGATTTATTCTCAACAAGTTTCAATCATCATACGTGTCATAAGTGAAGTTATCACTTTCCATAAGATCGTCTCATGATATTTCATGCTATCATTCTTTTCATACTTTTGATCATGGCACAAAGCAAAGCCCTTGACTAAGACACTCTTTATTATATAGCTCGTAAGCTCGAATACAACGGGGGAGAGACAAAAGCAAAAGACTCAAACTAAAAACTAAAGACTTATTCCTCTAAAAGAAGAAATAAAAACTGAAAAGGAAAGAACTAAAACAAAGGTAAAAGCAAAAGATATAAAGGTGATACGATACCAGGGCAACTCCCCCAAGCTTGGCAGAAGCCAAGGGGATTGCCCATACCAATGCTTAGTTGTCTTCCTTTGGTGGTGATGGTGGTGTAGTTGTCGCATTTGATTCCAAGAGAGCTATCAACCTTTGGTTTATACCTTTGAGATCTGTGACATGGTTTTCCAGCAAAACAACTTCACAAGAAAGAGAAATATTGCGAGCACGAGTTGTTTCGCAAAACTTCAAGAGTTCAATCAAGGATGGAGACAACACGTGGAGGAAGGGTTGGAGAAAATCTACTCCTTCAACGTCTTCAATGTTGAACATAGGTTGAACTTCCTCCCTAGCTTGGGTTTTCTCCTTAGCTTGGTCCCTGGCTTCCGTGACTTCTACTCTTTTCAGATCATCATCCACTTCCTCATGAACTTGGTGAAGATCATTCTCCCCAATATATTCCTGAGACATCTTTGCTCTAAATCTGCGGCAGACAACAAGCTCGAAACGAAATATAATGATTTTTTCTGGGCCAGAAGGAGTCCTCCGCAAGAAAACAAAGAGTCCGGGAGGCACACGAGGTGCCCACAAGCTTGCCCACCGCCACCAGGGGGGTGGTGGCGGAGTGGGCCCTTGTGGCTGCCTCGTTTGCTCTCCGGGCTGCTTTTTATTTTTCTAATTTTCCAAAAATTCCAAAACTGAGGAAATTTCCTATTGGAAAAGTATGGGAGTCCAATTTCTTGCCGAAACAGATACATCTTCGTTTTCAAGGTGTGAAACATGCTGATAAACATCCCTTATGTACTCCTGTGGAGTTATGACATTGATGATATTGGTCTCAACATTTATGGGAGTACCAGAGATGTAATGTCACATCCCTAACCCTTAAGCAAGATAGCATTGTGCTCATGTCTTCTTTGCATTTGCATCTAAGAAGTTTCAACAAAAACAACAAGTGGCAAAGGAAAAACTCAAAACCCTAGCCACCATTTCAATTAAAGGAAATCTCAAACTAGTTCAAAATCAATGAACCCAAAATGGCCTCAAGAAATGTTCAAACTTTCTGATAAATCATGAAAGTAAATGAGCATTGGAGAAAACTATTTTCTTGACACTTTAAGCATTTTAAATAAATGCAAAAGTCACTGGTTTCAAATTTAAAAATTGAAATCAGAAACTATAATTTTCCAAAATTGTTGAAAACCTTGGAAATGAGTGGGG
Organism: Hordeum vulgare subsp. vulgare; assembly: GCF_904849725.1. Taxonomy (NCBI): domain Eukaryota; kingdom Viridiplantae; phylum Streptophyta; class Magnoliopsida; order Poales; family Poaceae; genus Hordeum; species Hordeum vulgare. Next base: position 553,707,634 of record NC_058524.1, on the reverse strand, counting down.
ATATTATAACAATTATTTCAGGAGGTCTAAAATAGTTTTTACTTTTGTTTTGGAGCTGAATTAATTAGCAATACAATAATTAGCAAAGCAGAAAAACAAAAAAACAGATAAAATGGGAAAAAGCTTACCTGTCGCCCAAGCCTGGCCCGGCCCATCTCCCCGCTCGTCCCCTCCCTCGCGCCAGTAGGCAGCAGGAGGTGGCCGCCGCCTCCTCCGGCGCGGCCATGCACCTGCGTGCCTGCCTGGCCGCCGCCTCGCGCTGGCGACGACGGGGATAAGCTCCCCAGAGCCTCCCCTATCCATTCCCCCGCCTCGGTTCTCCTCCTCCGCCCGGATCTCCTCCCCCTCCTTGCTGCCGCCATTAGAGCCGAGCTCGAGCTCGAGCTGCCCGTGCCCCTGGCCATAGGATTCCCTCCCAGAGCACGCCTTTAGCTCTGCCTCGTCGCCCTGGTCATCTCTGCAGAAGTCGAAGCTTCCTCGAGCCCTGCAACGCCCGCAACGCCGTCGTCTTCCACCTCCGGCCGCCGGACCTCTCCCGTCGATTCGTCGCCCCCAGGCCTTCCCCGAGCCGTCTAAGCTCTGCTCTGCACTCCCCGTGAGCATGCGGTCGTTTCCCCTAAGTTTCCCCCGTCGATCCTCTCCTCTAGCTCTAGTTTCACCGGAGCCCGACGAGGACCGCCGCTGCCGCTCGTCGCCGGTAGCCCTTCGATGATCAGCTCGTCCTTCTGAGGGCACCAGCAGCTCCAGGACGACGCGTAGATGCCGTAGCAGCTAAGAACCGAGCGTAGATCCCTCTGATTCAAAGCCCCCGACGACGCCCGAGCTTCGGCCGCCGCTCTGTCTCGTCGCCGATGCCTCTTCCAGCGACCCTAGCCTCCCCAGATAGTCCTGGCAGATCGGCCACTTCGCGAGCATGCTGTAGCTGCCAACCGCGTGCGTTTTGGTGCTGTGCAGCGCCGTCTAGGTCGCCTCCGGTGAGCCCTCCGCCGCGGGTCTGGTCGCCGGCGACCACCCTCCGGTGGCCGTCGACGTGGACGACCATTAGGGCGTAATCGCCCTCCCCTCAGTCGCTGACAGAGGGCCCCACGCCTGGTCAAACCCCAATTAGGGGCTGGTCAGCGCGGGATTAGTCCCAGAGAGGCTGACCAGTGGGGCCCCCCTGTCAGGTTTGACCTGAACAGGTCGGCTGACCTGCTGACGTCAGCCTGATGCAATAAATAGAATTTCCAGTATAGAAATAATTCAGGAAATTGCTAAAAATGGTAAAAATCATAGAAATTAATCTGTAACTCCAATGAAAATAATTTATATATGAAGAAGTATCAGAAAAATTCAAGGATTCTGATTATGCTATTTTCAACTATGTTTGAAAATGTTACAAAACCCTAAATTGTGAAATAAGGAATAATTCAATTCTTTTAATCACCTTATAAATGGAATTTGCAAAAATATTCAAATTTCATTATATATGCAATGATCACACACTGCCCTAAGTACAAATCAGTATCATAACATGACAATTCTTGCATGTTAACATCAAGATGAACCGAGCATCAGGTCGAATCAAGTAAACCGATATCCGAGAATACCCGTTTGAATTGCTATTCGAATATGATTCAAATCAACTCTAAACCTATTACATGTTGAAAATAATAACTTATCACCTTGCATTATCATGCCATGCTCATGCATCATTTTGAGTGCATATGATTGTTATTGAATGTTGCCATTCATTTCGGTAGGCTCCGCACCCCCGGATTCCACCGAATATCCGTCTGACGGATATCGTTCCTCCTCTGAGCAACAAGGCAAGCAACCCTTTTGATCATCCCGATAACTCCTATGTTCTTGCTCATGCACCTATTTATTGCATTAGAATCAAATGCTTCAACTGCTTTTGCCACGATAGTTGGACCCACTTCCTTTGCATGACTTAACCTTGTCACAGTAAATAGCCGAACCTTGCAACCTAGCATACCTGGTAGTTGCTTGAGCTATGATGTGCCTTATCCTGCTATGCATGCTATGCTTAGAGTTGTGTATGGTCTGTCATCTGGGAGATGAACAGAAATGTGGAATGTGTTCGGTGAGCAAAGGTTGTGTGTTGAACTTGATTTGGTAAAGGTATCGGTGAAAGGCTGTGTAGGAGTACATGGCGGGTTGTTTCATTGGAACCGTCCTTAGGAACTGAGTTCCGTGTATGTAATCCAAGACTAGATACTACCACATGCTGGGCCCTGAAATATGACCCCGCTCGGCCTATTAATCGCGTAGTACTCGGTCCAGGAGTTGCAAGTAGTTTCTGGTGTTTATAGTAATGCTGGAGGCCGTGCATGGTGCTGACCTGAGAGGTGGACCGTGATGCGGTAGGCAGTGGCACGGTGTACCAAGTGGCACCCGGATGGTGGGCTTGGGAACCCTGCGCACATCGTTTGAGGCCGTGGCGGAAACCTCGGCCGGACTTCCGTACGGGTTACTCTCAGATAGGCGATAAACCTGGACTAGGTACTAGTGTGGTTAACGGTCGTGGCCGACTCCCTCGCTGGGCTTCCGCTTGAAGGTTGCCGAGGTGCATGACGTGCACATGGCGATAAGTGGCAGAAGCGTGTGTGACGAAGTACACCCCTGCAGGGTTATGATCTATTCGAATAGCCGCGTCCGCGGATATGGACTACTTGGAGACATATGTTGTTCATAGATAACTTCAATGGCTACTCATAAAATTGTCAAGATAAGCGTGAGTGTCGTGGACGGCATTTCCGTATGGAGACGGAATGATTCCACGATAGTGTATTGTTGTGGTGTTAGTGGACTCGTGTGCGAGAAATCAAGCTGTCAAAACTAATTTCAAAATGCAAGTTGTCTAGCCACGAGTCAAGTGCTGGCTTTTCGCATGAAACCCCACAATACTCCTTGATACCTTGCATGAGTAGTTAGATCTCCTCAAGTCTTGCTGAGTACCTTCGTACTCATGTTTGCTTAATAAATGTTGCAGAGGTTGCTAATGACCCTAATGGAGGGTTCTTCGTAGACATCGACGACGACGAGTAGCTGGTGTCCCAGCTACGATCTGGCCCTACGTCGGCTCTGTAGTACAGTCAGGCCACGTGCCTACTAGTTGCCCTGTCTGTACTGAGACAGTTTATAACTCTTCCGCTGGCTTGTATTGTATGACTGCTATTATGGGTCGTGAGACCCTTAATGTGTAATATTATGTGTGTGGCTCTTCCGAGCCTCTTAAATAAAGCTTGTATGTTTATGGTTATGTTGTGATGCCATCGATGTATCTATACATATCGGTATGCCATGCGTACGTGTGTCTTACTTGGTATGTATGGGGTTCGAATACCTAGTCGTGAACTTTAGTAGCACTCCTTACAAGGAAATGCCCCTTTGTGATCCAATGAGCCTTGGTAGTTCGCTACTGCTCCGGACACATTGGTTGACCGGCATGTGTCCTTCTTAGCTGCTGTGTCTGTCCCCTTTGGGGAAATGTCACGCGATGTAATGGAGTCCTTGTAGCTTGCTACGACTCGTCTACATTCGCCGATGACCGACACCTGCTTTGTTGGGTCATGTATGCCTGTCCTTGTGCGGTACTGCCACTTTGGTTTATGACTAGACATGTCGATCCCGGTTCTTTGACATTGGATTGCTAGCGACACTATCGCATACGTGAGTCAAAAGACGCAAACGGTCCCGGCTAAGGTAAGGCTGCAGCCGTGGAGTTAACCGTGCGTGAGACCACAAAGGAATGCGATGTGATACAGGCTAGATTCCTATGGCTTAGGATCGGGGTCCCGACAGCGTTGGTATCAGAGCCTGACTGACTGTAGGATTACTAAGCCAAACTGGTCGAAGTTGAGTCTAGAATTTCTTAGTTATATATAGGGGAATTGTTTGTGGAAGGGAACGTAACACTCTTGTTCTCTTCTCAAGATATTCTATCCTGGTCATCCTCGTCTTTTCCGCGGGAATTAAGGACTAGATTTCTCATCTTCTCCTAGGCTCGTGTTTCCGATCGGTAGCTTATAGGACTACGGGTCGAGAGATATTGGGTTTCTTTTATCCCTAGGAAGCAGGAAGTAAGTTTGATGATCAGAGAGTTGAACTTGATAGTTGAGTGGTTACGCTATTCTATTTTGGGTTGTCTCAAAATTTGTTTTTGAGCATTTACAGCCGTTATGCTGCCCAATTTTTCATTCGGAGCTCTAATGCTTTTGCATTACTCTCTATTACAGATGCCTGGCCGTCCTTCTCGTCAGGTGGTACGTCTGACCAGGTGCATTGATGTACCAGGTCATACGGCCATGCTGGTCAGGGTGATGTCGGTGTGCGGTTACCGCTGGTACCCCGAGTACACGGTAGAGGAACAGTACCGAGACTTCAACCAGAGCCAGTACATCTGCACTGTTAGGGTATTTCCAGACTACCCTGGAGCGGAGAAGGCAATCCATTGGTCCTATGGGTTGGGGGTCACCGTTGACATGGCAGTACAGGATGCTGCCTATTCAATGCTGACTATTATGAGAGCGAGACATGCACTGCTGCAGAATTCAGAGTTCTGCTATGTTCCAGCCTCTCAGTCTGGTGAAGAGGGATACCTCACTGGAGTCTATTTTGATTCTTCTATGGAGGATCCACTTCTGCAGTCCACTGTTGAGATGCTAGAGAACAGAGACAAGGATGCTCGTGCTCTCCGCATGGAGCTTTATGCTACCCGTGCTCGTCTGTGGACAGCTTTGACGCAGCTGGCACCGGTAGTACAGACAGGGTATGGAGAGATGGAGATGTTGAACCCTGTTAGGACCCATCTTCCGGCCCACGTTGACTGGCCAGCTATAGGAGGAGTCACACCTCTTCGGGGACCCCTCTTACCACCAGTCAGGGGACCAAGGCCACATCCGTGTCCTTATGGATCCCAGGGATCTCAGGCTAGAGTGTTTCATGATCCGCAGGTTGAGCTTCCAGGTCATGGAGGTAATCTCTATGAGATGTTCTATGCGGATGCCTGAGCTGTGAGCGGAAGGATAGTATGGTAGTAGCCGTACGTTCACAGTCCTGCGTGACTTGTGAAGTATGGTAGTAATGTGAAACAAATTCCGGAGGCCTAGATAAATAATGTATAGGAAGCTTGTACGCCTCTGATGAGTAGTTTCACAATTTCAGCAGTTTGCTCTACGGTTAAGGTTGTACTGAGCTATGTAAGGGTGTGTATGAACCATGGTGTATATATAGCAGTTGCTTGTTACCATGTTGTTCGGATATTCATTTCCGCATTCCGTGTGTTCAGTACATTCTTAATCCATAGCTAGTATTGATATGATATTGGTCTAAGCTATGAGTTTGTTTGTCAGGATGGTGTTCACCAGGTTGAACCGTGCCCCTGCTCATGAGCAAGGTGAGGGTAGTCAAGCGTCGCAGGAAGACCTGCCTCACCCACCTTCTCTGGTAGAAGTGATGCTTGAGGCAGAAAGAAACAAAAGAGAGACCAACCGACTGCTAGAGCGTATTGAGCAGAATACGGCTTGACAGCCTAGGAATGCTGCAGTGTCCCTCAATGACTTTGTGAAGCTGAATCCTCCAAAGTTTCATCATTCCGTCGATCCCCTCGACGCTGATGACTGGTTGTGCAGCATCTCACGCAAGATTCGCTCGGCGAATGTGTCTGAGGCCGACAAGGTGACCTTTGCGGCGCATTTCCTGGAGGGACCCGCCAATCTGTGGTGGGAGAATTTTGAAGCTATGCGTCCCGCTGAACCAGTGGCCACATGGGCAGACTTCAGTGCATCTTTTCGTCTGCACCATATTCCAGAGGGCCTGATGGACAGAAAGAGAGAGGAGTTCTGTGCCTTCACTCAGGGCAAGTTGTCTGTGGATGCCTATAGCCGCGAGTTCGGTAACCTCGCCCGCTATGCAACAGAGGAGGTGTCTACTGACGCCAAGAAGCAAGCAAGATTCCGTAAGGGTCTGAGCCCTGAGCTCCGTCGAGACCTGTGCCTCCATGAGTGTGCAAGTTTTCAAGCCTTGGTCAACAAAGCGATCAGTGCGGAGACTGGTCATTCTGACTTCGAAGCCACAAGGAAGCACTCCCGTGACTTCGGCTTGTCTTCTGGTTCCGCGTTTCCAAAATGCAGGCTGTGGGTTCCAAACAGTTCTCTGCCGCCAAGATACACTCCGAGGCCATCCTACGTGGCGCCTCAGACGAATCAGGCCAACCCTCCAGCAAAAGCTTATGGTGGTCCAGCTAGCAATGCTGCACCACGTGCTAACCAGGTGATATGCTACAAGTGTGGAGAACCAGGGCATTATTCCCGTGAGTGTCCTCAGAATGTGGGTGCCAAGCAACCCGGAAAGTCCGTCGGGCAAGCCAAGTCGGGCAAAGCGTTCTACGTGAAGCCAACTCCTGCACGTGGCCGTGTGAACTATGTGTCAGCAGAAGAAGCTGCAGAGGATCCCGACGTCATGCTGGGTACGCTTCTGGTTAATCATCACCCAGCGTCCGTTCTCTTTGACACTGGGTCTTCTCATTCCTTCATTTCATAAAGTTATGCACAGTTGCATAACATGTCATTTTGTGATATGCCAATCCCATTGGTTGTCCAAACCCCTGGTAGTAAATGGCAAACCTCTAGGATAACCTATGATAATGAAATTCTAGTAGACAGGCTAGTTTTTCTAGCCTCATTGATAGCATTGAAATCTTCGGATATTAACATCATCTTGGGCATGGACTGGATGTCAGCTCACTATGCCAAGATTGATACTCATTCTAGAAATGTCCAGCTTACCCATCCCTCGGGTGAGATAGTAAATGTCTCTACTCGAGTTGCCAAATGCCAGCTCTATTCCTTAAATGCCAACCCTCTTCCGGAACTTGAAGACATTCCGGTAGTCCGTGACTTCCCGGATGTTTTTCCAGAGGAACTGCCAGGAATTCCACCTGACAGAGATGTAGAGTTTCTGATAGATCTTGTTCCGGGAACTGTCCCAATAGCCAGAAGACCTTATAAGATGGCACCCCTAGAGCTAGCCGAACTTAAGAAGCAATTAGATGAGGCCTTGAGCAAGGGTTTCATTCGTCCTAGCTCTTCTCCTTGGGCTTGTCCCGTCCTCTTCGTCAAGAAGAAAGACGGAACGGATCGGATGGTTGTAGATTACCGACCAGTTAACCTGGTCACCATAAAGAACAAGTATCCGCTCCCCAGGATCAATGATCTGTACGATCAGCTCGCTGGATCCTCAGTCTTCTCCAAAATGGATTTGAGGTTGGGATACCATCAAATCAAGATTAAGAACGGGGACATTCCAAAAACGGCTTTTGTTACTCGTTATGGCCAATATGAGTACACCGTTATGTCCTTCGGTTTAACCAACGCCCCAGCCACCTTCTCTCGGCTGATGAATTCAATCTTTATGGAGTATTTGGATAAATTCGTCGTAGTATACCTCGATGATATTCTCATCTACTCAAAGAATGAACAAGAACATGCCGAGCATCTAAGGCTGGTATTGATGAAACTTCGAGAGCATCGCCTTTATGCCAAATTTTCAAAATGTGAATTCTAGTTACCAAAAGTGACCTATCTAGGCCACGTAATCTCTGGTAAGGGTATTGCTGTCAATCCCGAGAGAGTTCAAGCTGTCCTTGATTGGACTCAACCTGAATCGGTTAAGCAAGTTAGGAGTTTTCTTGGTCTAGCGAGCTATTGTCGCCGCTTTGTCGAGAATTTCTCCAAGGTTGCAAAGCCTCTAACTGAACTCCTCAAGAAAGATAAAAAGTTCGAGTGGACACCACAGTGTGAGCATAGTTTTCAGGAACTAAAAAGACGCCTGACTTCCGCACCTGTGTTGCTACCACCAGATTTTTCTAAGGACTTTGTATCTATTGCGACGCCTCGCGACAAGGATTAGGTTGCATTCTCGTGCAAGATCGTCATGTGATCGCATACGCATCTCGACAGTTGCGTCCACATGAGGATAATTATCCCACACACGACCTTGAGCTTGCAGCTGTGGTCCATGCACTAAAAACCTGGCGACATTACCTTTTGGGTAATCGTTGCGAAATATTCACTGATCACCAAAGTCTGAAGTATATCTTCACCCAGCCGGATTTTAATCTCAGGCAAAGACGGTGGGTTGAGTTGATCTCGGATTACGACTTAGGGATAACTTACACCCCGGGGAAGGCCAATGTTATGGCCGATGCACTAAGTCGTAAATCTTATTGTAACAATTTGATGCTACAACAAGGTCAACCACATCTCCATGAGGACTTTCGGAAGTTGAATCTTCATATTGTTCCTCAAGGATTCCTTTCTACCCTGGTGACGAAGCCTACTCTTAAGGATCAAATTATAACTGGCCAAAAGCGTGACAAGGGTATATCACGGATCAAGGAGAATATTTTTAGCGGAAACACTAAAGAATTTTCCATGAATGGTCAAGGTGTTGTGTTCTTCCAGAATCGTTTAGTGGTTCCTAAGAACCCACATCTAAGGCAGTTAATCCTTAAGGAGGCTCATGATTCTCCTCTCACCATTCATCCCGGTAGTACTAAGATGTATCAGGACCTACGCCAGAGGTTCTGGTGGACTAGGATGAAGAGAGAAATTGCTGAGTTCGTTGCTAACTGCGACGTTTGTCGTCGAGTTAAGGCAGAACATCAAAGGCCTGCTGGCACCCTTCAACCTTTAGCTATTCCTGAATGGAAATGGGATAAAGTTAGCATGTATTTCATTACCAGATTTCCCAAGACCAAGAAAGGAAATAATGCTATCTTTGTGGTCATTGACCGTCTTTCCAAAGTGGCTCATTTTCTTCCTGTTCGTGAGAGTATAACAGCTAGCCAGCTAGCACAGTTATATATCTCTCGAATAGTGTCTCTTCATGGTGTTCCCCTGGAAATTAACTCGGACCGTGGAAGTATCTTTACTTCTCGCTTCTGGGAAAGTTTTCAGAATGCCATGGGGACTCACTTATCTTTTAGCACTGCTTTCCATCCTCAATCAAGTGGTCAAGTAGAAAGAGTGAATCAAATCCTAGAAGATATGCTCCGAGCCTGTGTTATTTCATTCGGTATGAATTGGGAGAAATGCCTTCCATTCGCTGAATTCGCTTATAACAATAGTTATCAATCAAGCTTGGGCAGAGCCCCTTTTGAAGTTCTCTATGGACGAAGATGTCGAACCCCTCTTAATTGGTCAGAGACCGGAGAGAGGCAACTCTTTGGCCCGGACATGATCCAGGATGCAGAAGAGCAGGTTCGCATTATTCGTGAAAAGTTGAAAACAGCCCAGTCTCGTCAAAAGAGCCAATATGATCGTCATCATAAGGCTGTGACCTTTGAAATTGACGAGAAGGCTTACCTTCGGGTTACACCTTTGAAGGGTACCCATCGTTTCGGTATCAAGGGCAAGTTGGCTCCTTGTTACATTGGTCCTTTTCGCATTCTTGCCAAACGAGGAGAAGTTGCCTACCAGTTGGAACTTCCTCCGCATCTTTCCAAGGTTCATGATGTTTTCCACGTCTCGCAACTCACGCGTTGCTTTTCGGATCCTATCCGTGAAGTGGACCACGAAACGCTTGATCTACAAGATAACCTTTCCTACCGAGAATACCCCGTGTGTATTCTTGATCAAGCTGAGCGTACCACTCGACGTCGAAACCTCAAGTTTCTTAAATTTCAATGGTCAAATCATTCTGAAAAGGAGGCAACTTGGGAAAGAGAGGATCGTCTCCGACTTGAATATCCTCCGTTATTCCCGACGACTTCTAAATCTCGGGACGAGATTCTTTTGAGTGGGGGTGAGTTGTCACATCCCTAACCCTTAAGCAAGATAGCATTGTGCTCATGTCTTCTTTGCATTTGCATCTAAGAAGTTCCAACAAAAACAACAAAGTGGCAAAGGAAAAACTCAAAACCCTAGCCACCATTTCAATTAAAGGAAATCTCAAACTAGTTCAAAATCAATGAACCCAAAATGGCCTCAAGAAATGTTCAAACTTTCTGATAAATCATGAAAGTAAATGAGCATTGGAGAAAACTATTTTCTTGACATTTTAAGCATTTTAAATAAATGCAAAAGCCACTGGTTTCAAATTTAAAAATTGAAATCAGAAACTATAATTTTCCAAAATTGTTGAAAACCTTGGAAATGAGTGGGGATATTATAACAATTATTTCAGGAGGTCTAAAATAGTTTTTACTTTTGTTTTGGAGCTGAATTAATTAGCAATACAATAATTAGCAAAGCAGAAAAACAAAAAAACAGAGAAAATGGGAAAAAGCTTACATGTCGCCCAAGCCTGGCCCGGCCCATCTCCCCACTCGTCCCCTCCCTTGCGCCAGTAGGCAGCAGGAGGTGGCCGCCGCCTCCTCCGGCGCGGCCACGCACCTACGTGCCTGCCTGGCTGCCGCCTCGCGCTGGCGACGACGGGGATAAGCTCCCCAGAGCCTCCCCTATCCATTCCCCCGCCTCGGTTCTCCTCCTCCGCCCGGATCTCCGCCCCCTCCTTGCTGCCGCCATTAGAGCCGAGCTCGAGCTCGAGCTGCCCATGCCCCTGGCCATAGGATTCCCTCCCAGAGCACGCCTTTAGCTCCGCCTCGTCGCCCTGGTCATCTCTGCAGAAGCCGAAGCTTCCTCGAGCCCTGCAACGCCCGCAACGCCGTCGTCTTCCACCTCCGGCCGTCGGACCTCTCCCGTCGATTCGTCGCCCCCAGGCCTTCCCCGAGCCGTCTAAGCTCTGCTCTGCACTCCCCGTGAGCATGCGGTCATTTCCCCTAAGTTTCCCCCGTCGATCCTCTCGTCTAGCTCTAGTTTCACCGGAGCCCGATGAGGACCGCCGCTGCCGCTCGTCGCCGGTAGCCCTCCGATGATCAGCTCGTCCTTCCGAGGGCACCAGCAGCTCCAGGACGACGCGTAGATGCCGTAGCAGCTAAGAACCGAGCGTAGATCCCTCTGATTCAAAGCCCCCGACGACACCCGAGCTTCGGCCGCCGCTCCGGCTCGTCGCCGACGCCTCTTCCGGCGACCCTAGCCTCCCCAGATAGTCCTGCCAGATCGGCCACTTCGCGAGCATGTTGTAGCTACCAACCGCGTGCGTTTTGGTGCTCTGCAGCGCCGTCTAGGTCGCCTCCGGCGAGCCCTCCGCCGCGGGTCTGGTCGCCGTCGACCACCCTCCGGTGGCCGTCGACGTGGCCGACCATTAGGGCGTAATCGCCCTCCCCTCAGTCGCTGACAGAGGGCCCCACGCCTGGTCAAACCCCAATTAGGGGCTGGTCAGCGCGGGATTAGTCCCAGAGAGGCTGACCAGTGGGGCCCCCCTGTCAGGTTTGACCTGAACAGGTCGGCTGACCTGCTGACGTCAGCCTGATGCAATAAATAGAATTTCCAGTATAGAAATAATTCAGGAAATTGCTAAAAATGGTAAAAATCATAGAAATTAATCTGTAACTCCAATGAAAATAATTTATATATGAAGAAGTATCAGAAAAATTCAAGGATTCTGATTATGCTATTTTCAACTATGTTTGAAAATGTTACAAAACCCTAAATTGTGAAATAAGGAATAATTCAATTCTTTTAATCACCTTATAAATGGAATTTGCAAAAATATTCAAATTTCATTATATATGCAATGATCACACACTGCCCTAAGTACAAATCAGTATCATAACATGACAATTCTTGCATGTTAACATCAAGATGAACCGAGCATCAGGTCGAATCAAGTAAACCGATATCCGAGAATACCCGTTTGAATTGCTATTCTAATATGATTCAAATCAACTCTAAACCTATTACATGTTGAAAATAATAACTTATCACCTTGCATTATCATGCCATGCTCATGCATCATTTTGAGTGCATATGATTGTTATTGAATGTTGCCATTCATTTCGGTAGGCTCCGCACCCCCGGATTCCACCGAATATCCGTCTGACGGATATCGTTCCTCCTCTGAGCAACAAGGCAAGCAACCCTTTTGATCATCCCGATAACTCCTATGTTCTTGCTCCTGCACCTATTTATTGCATTAGGATCAAATGCTTCAACTGCTTTTGCCACGACAGTTGGACCCACTTCCTTTGCATGACTTAACCTTGTCACAGTAAATAGACGAACCTTGCAACCTAGCATACCTGGTAGTTGCTTGAGCTATGATGTGCCTTATCCTGCTATGCATGCTATGCTTAGAGTTGTGTATGGTCTGTCATCTGGGAGATGAACAGAAATGTGGAATGTGTTCGGTGAGCAAAGGTTGTGTGTTGAACTTGATTTGGTAAAGGTATCGGTGAAAGGCTGTGTAGGAGTACATGGCGGGTTGTTTCATTGGAACCGTCCTTAGGAACTGAGTTCCGTGTATGTAATCCAAGACTAGATACTACCACATGCTGGGCCCTGAAATATGACCCCGCTCGGCCTATTAATCGCGTAGTACTCGGTCCAGGAGTTGCAAGTAGTTTCTGGTGTTTATAGTAATGCTGGAGGCCGTGCATGGTGCTGACCTGAGAGGTGGACCGTGATGCGGTAGGCAGTGGCACGGTGTACCAAGTGGCACCCGGATGGTGGGCTTGGGAACCCTGCGCACATCGTTTGAGGCCGTGGCGGAAACCTCGGTCGGACTTCCGTACGGGTTACTCTCAGATAGGCGATAAACCTGGACTAGGTACTACTGTGGTTAACGGTCGTGGCCGACTCCCTCGCTGGGCTTCCGCTTGAAGGTTGCCGAGGTGCATGACGTGCACATGGCGATAAGTGGCAGAAGCGTGTGTGACGAAGTACACCCCTGCAGGGTTATGATCTATTCGAATAGCCGCGTCCGCGGATATGGACTACTTGGAGACATATGTTGTTCATAGATAACTTCAATGGCTACTCATAAAATTGTCAAGATAAGCGTGAGTGTCGTGGACGGCATTTCCGTATGGAGACGGAATGATTCCACGATAGTGTATTGTTGTGGTGTTAGTGGACTCGTGTGCGAGAAATCAAGCTGTCAAAACTAATTTCAAAATGCAAGTTGTCTAGCCACGAGTCAAATGCTGGCTTTCCGCATGAAACCCCACAATACTCCTTGATACCTTGCATGAGTAGTTAGATCTCCTAAAGTCTTGCTGAGTACCTTCGTACTCATGTTTGCTTAATAAATTTTGCAGAGCTTGCTAATGACCCTAATGGAGGGTTCTTCGTAGACATCGACGACGACGAGTAGCTGGTGTCCCAGCTACGATCTGGCCCTACGTCGGCTCTGTAGTACAGTCAGGCCACGTGCCTACTAGTTGCCCTGTCTGTACTCAGACAGTTTATAACTCTTCCGCTGGCTTGTATTGTATGACTGCTATTATGGGTCGTGAGACCCTTAATGTGTAATATTATGTGTGTGGCTCTTCCGAGCCTCTTAAATAAAGCTTGTATGTTTATGGTTATGTTGTGATGCCATCGATGTATCTATACATATCGGTATGCCATGCGTACGTGTGTCTTACTTGGTATGTATGGGGTTCTAATACCTAGTCGTGAACTTTAGTAGAACTCCTTACAAGGAAATGCCCCTTTGTGATACAATGAGCCTTGGTAGTTCGCTACTGCTCCGGACACATTGGTTGACCGGCATGTGTCCTTCTTAGCTGCTGTGTCTATCCCCTTTGGGGAAATGTCACGCGATGTAATGTAGTCCTTGTAGCTTGCTACGACTCGTCTACATTCGCCGATGACCGACACCTGCTTTGTTGGGTCATGTATGCCTGTCCTTGTGCGGTACTGCCACTTTGGTTTATGACTAGACATGTCGATCCGGGTTCTTTGACATTGGATTGCTAGCGACACTATCGCATACGTGAGTCAAAAGACGTAAACGGTCCCGGCTAAGGTAAGGCTGCAGCCGTGGAGTTAACCGTGCGTGAGACCACAAAGGGATGCGATGTGTTACAGGCTAGATTCCTATGGCTTAGGATCGGGGTCCCGACATGTAATGCTTGATTCTTTGCCCATTTACCACTCTAGGAAATTTTCCTTCCGTGTTATTGATTTTGATGGCACCAGAACGATATACTTCCTCGACAATATAGGGACCTTCCCATTTAGAGCGAAGCTTGCCTGCAAAGAATCTCAAACGATAATTGTATAGCAAGACATAATCACCTACATTGAACTGTCGTTTCTGTATTCGTTTGTCGTGCCATCTCTTAACCTTTTCCTTGAACAACCTGGCATTCTCATATGCCTGGGCTCTCCATTCATCTAACGAGCTGATATCAAACAACCGCTTCTCACCGGCAAGTTTGAAATCAAAGTTGAGCTCTTTGATTGCCCAATAAGCTTTGTGGTCCAGCTCAAGAGGTAAATGGCAGGCATTACCGTAGACCATTTTATACGGTGACATGCCCATGGGATTCTTATAAGCAGTCCTATAAGCCCATAGTGCATCGTCAAGTTTGCTTGACCAGTTCTTTCGAGATCTATTGACGGTCTTTTGTAAGATCAACTTGATCTCCCTATTACTCAACTCCACTTGACCACTAGACTGAGGATGATAAGGAGATGCAACTCTATGGTTGACATCATACTTAGCTAGCATCTTGCGGAAAACACCATGAATGAAGTGTGAACCGCCATCAGTCATCAAGTATCTAGGGACTCCAAATCTTGGGAATATGACTTCTTTAAGCATCTTCATAGAGGTGTGGTGATCAGCATTTTTAGTGGGGATAACTTCTACCCACTTAGTAATGTAATCCACAGCAACTAAGATGTGAGTGTACCCATTGGAACTCGGGAAGGGTCCCATATAATCAAAGCCCCAGACATCAAATGGTTCAATGACAAGTGAATAGTTCATAGGCATCTCTTGACGCTTACTAATGTTCCCTATCCTTTGGCATTCGTCACAAGACAAGACAAACTTACGGGCATCCTTGAAGAGAGTGGGCCAATAGAAACCTGATTGCAATACCTTATGGGCAGTTCTATCTCCAGCATGGTGTCCTCCATAGGCTTCGGAATGACACTTCTGCAGGATCTGTCCCTGTTCATGTTCAGGCACACAATGTCTAATAACACCATCTACTCCTTCCTTATAAAGGTGAGGATCATCCCAAAAGTAGTGTCTCAAATCAAAGAAGAATTTCTTCTTTTTGTTGCTAGGTGAAACTGGGTGGTATGTATTTGGCTACGATATAGTTTGCATAATCGGCATACCACGGTGCACTAAGTGAACTGTGGATGACATTTAATTGCTCATCAGGAAAGCTGTCATCAATAGGTAGTGGGTCATCAAGGACATTCTCTAGCCTAGACAAGTTATCTACTAGAGGGTTATCACCACCCTTTCGGTCAACGACGGGCAAATCAAATTCACGTAGCAGGAGAACCCATCTGATCAGCCTAGGCTTAGCGTCCTTCTTCTCCATGAGGTACTTAATAGCAGCATGATCAGAGTGAATAGTGACTTTGGAGTCAACTATGTAAGATCTGAACTTTTCACATGCAAACACGACTGCTAAAAATTCCTTCTCCGTAGTGGCATAGTTTCTTTGGGCAGTGTCTAGAGTTTTACTAGTGTAGTGAATGACATTCAACTCTTTGTCCTAGAACAGCACCAACAGCATAATCACTAGCGTCACACATGATTTCAAAGGGCAAGTTCCAGTTAGGTGGTTGAACAATAGGTGCGGTTATCAAAGCCTTCTTAAGTATTTCAAAGGCTTCCTCACAATCCTCATCAAAAACAAAAGGAACATCCTTCTGCAAGAGGTTGGTAAGAGGCCTAGAAATCTTAGAGAAGTCTTTCATGAACCTTCTATAGAAACCAGCATGACCTAGGAAACTCCGTATACCTCTGATATCTATGGGGCAAGGCATTTTCTCAATTGCATCAACCTTAGCCTTATCAACTTCAATGCCTCTTTCAGAGATTTTGTGTCCTAAGACGATACCTTCATTAACCATAAAGTGGCACTTCTCCCAATTCAAGACGAGGTTGGTTTCTTCGCATCTCTGTAAGACTCAATCAAGGTTGCTGAGGCAATCATCAAAGGAAGACCCGTAAATGGAGAAGTCATCCATGAAAACCTCGACAATATTTTCACAAAAGTCAGAGAATATAGCCATCATACATCTTTGGAAGGTGGCAGGTGCATTACATAAGACAAAAGGAATACGTCTATAGGCAAAGGTACCGAAAGGGCAGGTGAAAGTGGTTTTCTCTTAATCAGATTGTGCAACAGGTATTTGTGAGAAACCTGAATAATCGTCTAGAAAGCAGAAGTGTGTGTGCTTTGATAGCCTTTCTAGCATTTGGTCAATAAACGGCAAAGGATAATGATCTTTCCTGGTTGCCTTGTTCAGTTTACGGAAGTCTATCACCATTCTATAGCCGGTAATAATCCTTTATGGGATTAGTTCATCCTTATCATTAGGAACGACGGTGATACCTCCCTTCTTAGGTACGCAATGTAATGTACAGGACTTACCCAATCACTATGAGCAACAGGATGAATGATTCCTGCTTCCAGAAGCTTTAATATTTCTTTTCTAACGACCTCTTTCATCTTAGGATTTAATCTCCTGTGATGATCAGCAACTGGTTTAAAGTCAGGATCGGTATTAATCTTGTGCTGACATAGAGTAGGACTAATACCCTTAAGATCATCAAGAGTATATCCAATAGCAGCGCGGTGCTTCCTTGGAGTTTTTAGTAACTTCTTCTCTTCGCGCTCTGAGAGGAGAGCACTAATAATGACAGAATATATCTCCTTCTCATCAAGATAGGCATACTTAAGAGTATCAGGCAACTGTTTAAGCTCGAACACAGGATCACCCTTTGGTGGGGGAGGATCCCCAAGCAGTTCAACAGGCAGATTATTCTTGAGAATAGGATATTGTTCTAAGACAATTTTATCTATCTCATCTCTCTCCTCCATATGCATATCATTTTCGTGCTCAAGCAGATATTGCTCTAAAGGATCCGTAGGAGGTACGGCAATAGAGGCAAGAGCAATGATTTCATCCCTACCAGACGACTCTCTTTCATGGAGTTGTCTTCCAAACTTGGAGAAGTTAAATTCATGAGACACACCCTCAAAACTTGCTGTGATAGTCTGCTTAATGCAATCAATGTGAGCATTGACAGTGTTGAGAAAGGGTCTACCAAATATGATGGGACAAAAGCTATCTTGTGTAGTACTAAGGACGAGGAAATCAGTAGGATACTTCGTCTTACCACACAGGACTTCTACATCTCTCACACTTCCCAGAGGGCAGATAGCGTCTCTATTAGCTAGCGTAATAGTGACATCAATGGGTTCTAACTCAGCAGGTGCAATCTCATCTTTGATTTCATCATATAGAGAACGGGGTATTGCACTAACACTAGCTCCCATATCACATAAACCATGGTAACAGTGATCTCCTATCTTAACAGAAACAACGGGCAGGCCAACTATAGGTCCGTGTTTGTCTTTCGCGTGAGGTTTAGCAATTCTAGCGGAGTCCTCACAGAATTTGATAACATGCCCATCTATGTTTTCGGCTAAGAGATCTTTGATAATAGCAACACTAGGTTCAACTCTAATCTCCTCAGGGGGTGCAAGTGGTCTAATGTAACCCCTACGTATCACAGTTGGAGCTTTAGAATAATCCTTCATCCTAGCAGGGTATGGTGGTTTCTCAGAATAAGCACAAGGAACAACAGGATCACTAAAAGCTATGATTTTCTCCTCAACTAGATTGGTTTTGGCTATATTGCTTTCTACAGGAGGATGATATTTAAACCACTTCTCTTTGGGAAGATCAACATGAGCAGCAAAATATTCACATAGAGAAGCTACTATCTCAGAGTCAAGTCCATACTTAGCGCTAAAATCTCTAGAAGTATTTGTCTCAACAAAACATTTAACGCAATCAAATTGGAAATTCATACCTGACTCCTTACCTTCCTCCAGCTCCCAAACTTCAGAGTTGCGTTTGATTCTCTCCAATAAATTCCACTTGTGATCAATATCCTTCTTCATAAAAGAACCGGCACAAGAGGTGTCAAGCATGGTACGATCTTCATGAGAAAGTCAAGCATAAAAGTTTTGAGTGATGATTTCTCTCGAGAGCTCATGATTGGGGCATGAATATAGCATTGATTTAAGCCTCCCCCAAGCTTGAGCTATGCTTTCCCTGTCACGAGGCGAAAAGTTATAAATAAAGTTCAGATCACGATGTACTAAATGCATAGGATAGAACTTTTGATGAAATTCCAATTTCAACCGATTGTAGCCCCATGATCCAGCATCATCACATAGCCTATACCATGTCAACGCCTTATCCTTCAAAGATAAAGGAAATACTTTCTTATTTACCTCATCCTCGGGCAAACCTG
The DNA here is from genome assembly GCF_904849725.1 of Hordeum vulgare subsp. vulgare. Classification (NCBI taxonomy): domain Eukaryota; kingdom Viridiplantae; phylum Streptophyta; class Magnoliopsida; order Poales; family Poaceae; genus Hordeum; species Hordeum vulgare. Next base: position 553,689,259 of record NC_058524.1, on the reverse strand, counting down.
CAAGCTTAAATAAACCACAAACTTCATCTACATAGATTAGATGAAAGTCTGGATGTGAAGATCCATCTCCTGTAAAAGGATTAGCCAACAGTTTCTCAAGCATACCCAAAGGAATTTTCTAAAAGATATTTTCAGTAGGTACCTCAGGTTGAGGAGCAACTCCTCGTGCTTCCGTTCGTGGTAAAGATACCCCGAACAAACTCCTCAAAGGAAGAGTTTCCATAGTGACAAGTGACAATAAATTTCAGCACAGTATATAAATGGTTCCTTACCAATTTCCACTTACCAAAGGCGCTTCACTCCCCGGCAACGGCGCCAGAAAGGAGTCTTGATGACCCAAAAGTATAGGGGATCAATCGTAGTCCTTTCGATAAGTAAGAGTGTCGAACCCAACGAGGAGCAGAAGGCTCTGATAAACGGATTTCAGCAAGGTAATAACTGCAAGCACTGAAAGTAGCGGTAACAAGTGATTGTGTAGCGAAGTGAAACGTAGCAAGCAAACAGTAACAAGTAACAAGTAGTAACAACGGTGCAGCAAGTGGCCCAATCCCTTTTGTAGCAAGGGACAAGCCTGAACAAAGTCTTATAGGAGGAAAAACGCTCCTGAGGACACACGGGAATTTCTGTCATGCTAGTTTCATCATGTTCATATAATTCACGTTCGTTACTTTGATAGTTTGATATGTGGGTGGACCGGAGCTTGGGTACTGCCCTTACTTGGACAAGCATCCCACTTATGATTAACCTCTCTCGCAAGCATCCGCAACTACAAAAGAAGAATTTAGACAAAGTATAACCATAGCATTAAACTAGTGGATCCAAATCAGCCCCTCACGAAGCAACGCATAGACTGGGGTTTAAGCTTCTGTCACTCCAGCAACCCATCATCTACTTACTACTTCCCAATGCCTTCCTCTAGGCCCAAATATGGTGAAGTGTTATGTAGTCGACGTTCACATAACACCACTAGCGGAAAAACAACATACAGCATATCAAAATACTGAACGAATATCAAATTCACATGACTATTATCAGCATGACTTATCCCATGTCCTCAGGAACAAAAGTAACTACTCACAAGACATAATCATAATCATGACCATAGGTGTAATGAATAGCATCAAGGATCTGAACATAAACTCTTCCACCAAGTAATCCAACTAGCATCAACTACAAAGAGTAATCAACACTACTAGCAACCTTACAAGTACTAATCGGAGTTGCGAGACGAAGATTGGTTACAAGAGATGAACTAGGGATTGGAGAGGAGATGGTGCTGATGAAGATGTTGATGAAGATGCCTCCCCTCTGACGAGAGGAGTGTTGGTGATGACCATGGCGACAATTTCCCCCTCCACGAGGGAAGTGTTGGAAATATGCCCTAGAGGCAATAATAAATTAGTTATTATTATAATTATTTGTTCATGATAATCGTTTATTATCCATGCTATAATTGTATTGATTGGAAACACAGTGCATGTGTGGATACATAGACAAAACACTGTCCCTAGTAAGCCTCTAGTTGACTAGCTCGTTGATCAAAGATGGTCAAGGTTTCCTGACCATAAGCAAGTGTTGTCACTTGATAACGGGATCACATCATTAGGAGAATCATGTGATGGACTAGACCCAAACTAATAGACGTAGCATGTTGATTGTGTCATTTTGTTGCTAATGTTTTCTGCGTGTCAAGCATTTGTTCCTATGACCATGAGAGCATATAACTCATGACACCGGAGGAATGCTTTGTGTGTATCAAACGTCGCAACGTAACTGTGTGACTATAAAGATGCTCTACAGGTATCTCCGAAGGTGTTCGTTGAGTTAGTATGGATCGAGACTGGGATTTGTCACTCCATGTGACGGAGAGGTATCTCGGGGCCCACTCGGTAATACAACATCACACACAAGCCTTGCAAGCAATGTGACTTAGTGTAAGTTGCGGGATCTTGTATTACGGAACGAGTAAAGATACTTGCCGGTAAACAAGATTGAAATAGGTATGCGGATACTGACGATCGAATCTCGGGCAAGTAACATACCGAAGGACAAAGGGAATGACATACGGGATTATATGAATCCTTGGCACTGAGGTTCAAACGATAATATCTTCGTAGAATATGTAGGATCCAATATGGGCATCCAGGTCCCGCTATTGGATATTGACCGAGGAGTCACTCGGATCATGTCTACATAGTTCTCGAACCCGCGGGGTGTGCACACTTAAGGTTCGACATTGTTTTATGCGTATTTGAGTTATATGGTTGGTTACCGAATGTTGTTCGGAGTCCCGGATTAGATCACGTACGTCACGAGGGTTTCCAGAATGGTCCAGAAACGAAGATTGATATATAGGATGACCTCATTTGATTATCGGAAGGTTTTCGGAGTTACCGGGAATGTACCGGGAATGACGAATGGGTTCCGGATGTTCACCGGGGGGGCAGCCCACCCCGGGGAAGCCCATAGGCCTTGGGGGTGGCGCACCAGCCCTTGGTGGTCTGGTGGGACAGCCCAAGAAGGCCCTATGCGCCATAGATAGAAAATCAAAGAGAAAAGAAAAGAAAAAAGGAGGTGGGAAGGAAGAGAAGGACTCCACCTTCCAATCCTAGTTGGACTAGGATTGGAGGAGGACTCCTCCTCCCCTTGGTGGCGCAGCCCTTGGGGATCCTTGAGCCTCAAGGCAAGCCTCCCCTCCCCTCCTCCTATATATATGGAGCTATTAGGGCTGATTTGAGACAACTTTTGCCACGGCAGCCCGACCACATACCTCCACGGTTTTTCCTCTAGATCGCGTTTCTGCGGAGCTCGGGCGGAGCCCTGCTGAGATTAGATCACCACCAACCTCCAAAGCGCCGTCACGCTGCCGGAGAACTCATCTACCTCTCCATCTCTCTTGCTGGATCAAGAAGGCCGAGATCATCGTCGAGCTGTACGTGTGCTGAACGCGGAGGTGCCGTCCGTTCGGCACTAGATCGGAGCGGATCATGGGACGGATCGCGAGGCGGATCGAGGGACGTGAGGACGTTCCACTACATCAACCGCGTTTCTTAACGCTTCTGTTGTGCGATCTACAAGGGTACGTAGATCGTAAATCCCCTCTCGTAGATGGACATCACCATGATAGGTCTTCGTGCGCGTAGGAAAATTTTTGTTTCCCATGCGACGTTCCCCAACAGGAAGTTTCCCCGGCAGGATCGTCCTGCCGGAGCTCTAGATTGGATCTGCTCAAGTTCCGCCTCGTGGCGGCGGCGAAACCACGAAAAAGCTCCCTCTTGATTATTTTCCAGACCAGGACACTTCATATAGCAAAAGAGGGGGGCTAGTGGGCCTTCAGGCAGCCCACAAGCTTGCCCACCGCCACTAGGGGGGTGGTGGCGGAATGTGGGCTTGTGGGGCCCTAGTGGCCCCCCCCCCTCCGGTAGTTCTTTCGCCCAGTATTTTTAATATATTCCAGAAAAAATCCACGTAAATTTTCAGGGCATTTGGAGATGTGCAGAATAGTGGACTAGGATTTGCTCCTTTTCCAGTCCAAAATTCCAGCTGCCTGAATTCTCCCCCTTCAAATAATCCTTGCAAAATAAGAGAGAAAAGGCATAAATATGGTACCACATGTAATATAATAGACCAAAAAGCAATAAATATCAACATGAAAGCATGATGCAAAATGGACGTATCATATATCATGTTATTATTAGTGCTAACCTTTCAGAGCATGAAGAAAAGAGATTATTGAAAACTCTGAGGAAGCACCGTGCCGCTATCGGATATACTCTTGATGATCTTAAGGGCATTAGTCCCACTCTATGTCAGCACAAAATCAATATGGAGCCTGATGCTAAACCAGTTGTTGATCACCAACGACGATTAAATCCTAAAATGAAGGAAGCGGTAAGAAATGAAATACTAAAGCTTCCGGAGGCATATATAATTTATCCTATTGTTAATAGTAGATGGGTTAGTCTCATTCATTATGTCCCTAAAAAGGGAGGTATTACCGTTGTTACTAATGATAAAGATGAATTGATCCCGCAAAGAATTGTTAAAGGATATAGAATGGTAATTTTGATTTTAGGAAATTAAATAAGGCTACTAGGAAAGATCATTACCTCCTACCTTTCAAATGCTAGAAAGACTATCCAAACATACACATTTTTTTCTTTCTAGATGGTTATTTTGGCTTCTCTCAAATACCTGTATCAAAAGAGGGTCAAGAGAAGACCACTTTTTCTTTCCCTTTCGGTACCTTTGCTTATAGATGTATGCCTTTCGTTTTATGCAATGCACCTGCTACCTTTGAAAGATGTATGATGGCTATATTCTTTGACTTTTGTGAAAAGATTGTTGAGGTTTTCATGGATGATTTTTCCGTTTACGGAACTTCTTTTGATGATTGCTTGAGCAACCTTGATCAAGTTTTGCAGAGATGTGAAGAAACTAATCTTGTCTTGAATTGGGAGAAGTGCCACTTTATGGTTGATGAAGGCATTGTCTTGGGACTCAAATCTCCGAAAGAGGTATTGAAGTTCATAAAGCTAAAGTTGATGCCATTGAAAAAATGTCGTGTCCAACAGATATCAAAGGTATAAGAAGTTTCCTTGGTCATGCTGGTTTCTATAGGAGATTTATTAAAGACTTCTCTAAGATTTCTAAGCCTCTCACTAATCTTTTGCAAAAGGATGTTCCATTTGTTTTTTATGATGATTGTGTAGAAGCATTTGAAATTCTTAAGAGAGCCTTGATCACTACACCTGTTGTTCAACCACCTGATTGGAACCTACACTTTGAAATTATGTGTGATGCTAGTGATTATGCTATTGGTGTTATTCTAGGACAAAGATTTGATAAGAAATTAAATTTCATCCAGTACGCTAGCAAAACGCTAGACAATGCTCAAAGAAACTACGCTACCACTGAAAAGGAATTTTTAGCAGTTGTGTTTTCTTGCGATAAGTTTAGACCTTATATTGTTGATTCCGAAGTAACTGTTCACGTAGATCACGCTGCTATTAAGTACCTTATGGAAAAGAAAGATGCCAAACCTAGACTTATTAGATGGGTTCTTCTGCTACAAGAATTTGATTTGCATATTATTGATAGAAAGGGTGTTGATAACCCCGTAGCAGATAACTCTTCTATATTAGAGAATGTTCTTGATGACCCACTAACTATTGATGATAGCTTTCCTGATGAACAATTAGCTGTCATAAATGCTTCACGAAATGCTCCTTGGTATGCTGATTATGCTAATTACATCGTTGCTAAATTTATACCGCCTAGCTTCACATACCAACAAAATAAAAAGTTCTTCTATGATTTAAGACATTACTTTTGGGACGATCCACACCTTTATAAAGAAGGAGTAGATGGTATTATTAGACATTGTGTACCTGAGCATGAAGAGGGACAGATCCTATACAAGTGTCACTCTGAGGCCTACGGAGGACATCACGCTCGAGATAGAACTGCACACAAGGTATTGCAATCTGGTTTTTATTGGCCTATTCTCTTCAAGGATGCTCGTAAGTTTGTCTTGTCGTGTGATGAATGTCAAAAAATTAGTAAAATTAGTAGATATCAGGAAATGCCTATGAATTACTCTCTAGTTGTTGAACCATTTGATGTTTGGGGTTTTGATTATATGGGACCTTTTCCAAAGTCCAACGGGTATACTCATATTCTAGTTGTTGTTGATTATGTTACTAAGTGGGTAGAAGCTATTCGAACTAGTAGTGTTGATCATAACACTTCTATTAAAATGCTGAAAGAGGTTATTTTCCCTAGATTTGGAGTCCCTAGATATTTAATGAGTGGTGGTGGTTCACACTTTATTCATGGTGCTTTCCATAAATTGCTTGCTAGGTATGATGTTAATCATAGAATTGCATCTCCTTATCATCCTCAGTCTAGTGGGCAAGTAGAATTGAGCAACAGAGAAATTAAATTGATCTTGCAAAAGACCGTTAATAGATCTAGAAAGAATTGGTCGAAAAAACTTGACGATGCATTATGGGCTTATAGAACCACTTGCAAAAACCCTATGGGTATGTCTCCTTATAAAATGGTTTATGGTAAAGCATGTCACTTACCACTAGAGCTAGAACGTAAAGCTTATTCGAATATTAAAGAACTTAACTATGATTTCAAACTTGCTGGTGAAAAGAGGTTATTTCACATTAGCTCACTTGATGAATGGAGAACCCAGGCCTATGAGAATGCTAAGTTGTTTAAAGAAAAGGTTAAGAGATGGAATGATAGAAGGATACAAAAGCGTGAACTCAATGTAGGTGATCATGTCTTGCTATACAACTCTCGTTTTTAAGATTTTTTGCGGGAAAACTTCTCTCTAAATGGGAAGGGCCTTACATTATCGAGGAAGTATATCGTTTCGATGCCATCAAGATCAACAATGCCGAAGGCACAAATCCGAAAGTGGTGAATGGACAAAGAATCAAACAATATATCTTAGGTACTCCCATAAATGTTGAAACTAATATTATCAATGCCATAACTCCGAAAGAGTACATTAGGGAGACCTATCATAACGTTTCGGACTCCGAAAAGGAATAGGTATGTCTTACGGTAAGCAAACCGACTCCAAAACTTTTCCAATGGCAATTTTTATCAGTTTTGGAATATTTAAAAAATTAGGAAAATTTAAAGCAATCCGAAGAGTGCACGAGGAGGCGACAAGCTAGGGGCATGGCCTACCCCCCTGGTCGTGCCCTACAGGCTTGTGGCCACCCCATGCACCCTCCTGACTCCGTTTTCTTGTGGAATACTCCTTCGGGGCGGCAAAAATTCATTATATAATCCCCCGAAGGTTTGACCTTCGTATCATGACAATATCTCTTGTTTCCGTTTCGAGCTATTTCTGTAATAGATTTATATCAACATGACGTCTTCAAGTACTCTGAAGGACAAGTTCTTTGAGAGGGTCATCAACCCCTACCTTGCGGAGGTGCTGCAACACCCTCAAACCATTGAGATGCATGAGGGGGTGTTGCACATCCCTGATGTTGAGGGGCCAAAGAAGACCGGAAGCATGGAGGCAAGGCTCGAAGAAATGGAGCAACAAGTCTTCAAGTGCCAAGGGATGGTGGAACGAGGACTTAATGCCAATCACCTGATAATCACGGAGTTTACCCATAAGCACAAGCTGGACGCCAAGAACATCTGGGATCACGTCTTCAATATTTACGAGAAAATCGAGCACCTCCAAGCCCAGATCTATGACGTGCAAAACCAAAATTATGAGTATGAATACAAATTTAAGAAAATGAGTTTGGTTGCTGGCCTGAGGATTCCGAAGACTAGTTCATATTTTCACGATGGTGATCCCATGCCTTTGAAGACGGAGGACAAACTTCCAACCTCACCCACAACTCCAACATCACCACCTCCGAAGAAAGACAACTGAACACATGGGTATGGGCACTCCCCTTGGCTTGTGCCAAGCTTGGGGGAGGTGCCCCGGTATCGTATCACCATCATACTTTTTTACTTTCTTCATTTTTCTTCGTTCGATCCTTTCGGTTATTTCTTGATCTAGTAGAATAAAGTTTTAGTGTGATTTAGTTTTGAGTTTTTTCTTGATGTTTCCCCCTATGTAAGCAAGTCCAAGAGTTATATAATAAAGAGTAGTTTTGAGTCGAGGGCTTTGCTTTCTTGCTATGATCTTGAGAAAAAGAAATAGAAATAAGTATAGAATAAAAGCAAAAGAGCATACATAATGATCTTATGGGGAGTGATGACTTCACATATAAAAAGTATGTCGATTGAAATTTGTTGGGAGTTGACAAGCAAAGCTATTGGTCATTGTTGCAATTATAAGGAAGTAATAAATAAAGAGAGGTTCACATATAAATATATTATCTTGGACATCTTTTATGATTGTGAGCACTCATTAAAATATTATATGTTAAGAAGTTGATGTTGGACAAGGAAGACAACATAACGAGTTATGTTTGCTTATTTACGAATAGAAGTTATATGGTTGTATATCCTTCAAAATGTGTCACTTGCTTCCACCTCATATTAGCCAAAAACTTCTCCACCAAGTAGAGATACTACTTGTGCATCCAAAAACCTTTAACCCAGTTTTTCCTTGAGAGTCCACGATACCTACCTATGGATTGAGTAAGATCCTTCAAGTAAGTTGTCATCGGTGCAAGAGATAAAAATTGCTCTTTAAATATGTGTGATTTATTAGTGCGAGGAAAATAAACTTTATACGAACTTGTGATATAGAAGAAATAAAAGCGACGGACTGCATAATAAAGTTCTTTATCACAAGGGGCAATATAAAGTGATGTTCTTTTGCATTAAGGGATTGTGCATCCAACTCTAAAAGTGCATGACAACCTGTGCTTCCCTCAGAGAAGGGCCTATCTATTACCTTTACTCTCTAGCACTTACCTTTTTGAAAGAGTCGTGGTGATCTTCACCATTTCCCTTATTTCGCCTTTATCTTTTGGCAAGCGTCATGTGTTGGGGAATGTTATAGACAAATATATCCACTCGGATGTGGGTGAACCTGAGTTATTATTGTTGACATTACCCTTGAGGTAAATCGTTGGGAGGAAAAAGTATAAGCCCCTATCTTTCTCTGTGTCCGATTGAAGCTTTGACCTCATATGTACCGCGTGAGTGTTAGCATTATGAAAGACCATAAGATGATTGAGTATGTGGATTTGCTTTATAAGCTCTTATATTGACTCTTTCCTACGTTGCGATAAATTGGAATTGCTTCAGTGACTAAAAGCATAGTTAGTTAGTTCACAATAGAGTTCTTGATTCATATTTTACCTTGTGAATGAATTGTTACTCTAGCATAAGATATTCTATGTCAATATGTGTTGTCGTTCTAAAGATAAACATGATGCCTTCATGTCCGTATTTTATTTTATCGACGCCTCTATCTCAAAACATGTGGGCATATTTATTGATCTTGGCTTTCGCTTGACGACAAGCGAGGTCTAAGCTTGGGGGAGTTGATACGTCCATTTTGCATCATGCTTCTATATCAATATTTACTGTATTATGGGCTGTTAATACACATTATGGTACAATACTTATGCCTTTTCTCTCCTATTTTACAAGGTTTACATGAAGAGGGAGAATACCGGCAGCTGGAATTCTGGACTGGAAAAGGAGCAAATCTGAGAGACCTATTGTGCACAGCTCCAAAAGTCCTCAAACGTTACGTAGACCTTTTTTGGAATATATAAAAAAATATTGGGCGAAAGAAATACCAGAGGGGACCCATCACGAGGTCACAAGCCACGGGCGCGGCCTACCCCCTGGTCGCGCCCTGCAGGCTTCTGGGCCCCCTGGCAGGCCTCCGGTGCCCATCTTCTGCTATATGAAGGATTTTGACCTGGAAAAAATCATATCAGATCTTTTGGGGCGAGGCGTCGCCGTTTCGAGGCGGAACTTCGACAAAACCAATCTAGAGCTTCGGTGGAGCTATTCCGCCGGGGAAACTTCCCTTTCGGAGGGGGAAATTGAAGCCATCATCATCACCAACGATCCTCTCATCGACAGGGGGTCAATCTGCATCAACATCTTCATCAGCACCATCTCCTCTCCAAACCCTAGTTCATCTCTTGTCTCCGATCTTTGTCTTAAAACCTGAGATTGGTGCCCGTGGGTTGCTAGTATTGTTGATTACTCCTCGTAGTTGATGCTAGTTGGTTTATTTGGTGGAAGATTATATGTCCAGGTCCTTAATGATTATTAATACTCCTCTGATTATGAACATGAATATGCTTTTTGAGTAGTTACATTTCTTCGTGAGGACATGGGATGAGTCTTGTTATAAGTAATCGTGTGAATTTGGTATTCGTTCGATATTTTGATAAGATGTATGTTGTCTCTCCTCTAGTGGTGCCATGTGAATGCCGACTACATGACACTTCACCATTATTTGGGCCTAGGGGAAGGAATTGGGAATTAATAAGTAGATGATGGGTTGCTAGAGTGACAGAATATTAAACCCTAGTTTATGCGTTACTTCGTAAGGGGCTGATTTGGATCCATATGTTCCATGCTATGGTTAGATTTATCTTAATTCTTCTTTCGTAGTTGCGGATGCTTGCGATAAAGGTTAATCATAAGTGGGATGTTTGTCCAAGTAAGGGCAGCACCCAAGCACCGGTCCACCCACATATCAAATTATCAAAGTAACGAACGTGAATCATATGAGCATTATGAAAACTAGCTTGACATAAATTCCCATGTGTCCTCGGGAGCACTTTTCTTTATATAAGAGTTTGTTAAGGCTTGTCCATTGCTACAAAAAAGGATTGGGCCACTTTGTTGCACCATTGTTACATTTGTTAGTTGCTATCCGTTACAAATTACCTTATCACAAAACTATATTTTACCGATAATTTCAGTGCTTGCAGAGAATACCTTATAGAAAAATGCTTGTCATTTCCTTCTGCTCATTGTTGGGTTCAACACTCTTACTTATCGAAAGGACTACGATAGATCCCCTACACTTGTGGGTCATTAGGGCTCGGCGATGGCGTCGGGGGCAGCGACGAGGAGCGGGCTCGGCGACGGCATCGGGGTAGGGCTTGGGGACGGCGTCGGGGGAGGCAACGAGGAGCGGGCTCGACGACGACGTCGGGCAGGGCTCGGGGACGGCGGCGAGGAGCATGCTCGGGGAGGAGGACGAGGAGGTCCAACGATGGTCAGTGGGCTCTGGGATGGCTCGGAAGCGACGACGAGCTCTGGCAACCTGGCGGCTTCGTGGTGGTGTCCAGCGTCGTCGGGGAAGAGATCGAAACTAGAGATGGTGTTTACGGAAAATTTTCTAAGTGGTGCTCATATACCCCCACCCTTTAGTCTCGGTTGGTGGCTTCCCCCTTTAGTCCCAGTTAGTTCCACCAACCGGGACTAAAGGTGAATTTCACAAGCCCAAAGGGCGCGAAACCTAGGCCTTTAGTCCCAATTGGTGGCTCGTCCTGACACAGACGAGGGGTGATGGGAGTTTAGTCCCACCTCGCCAAGCGAGAGGCGCTTGAACCGGTTTATAAGCCCGCCTGCTGCTACCTTGGCAAGATCCTCTCAAAGCACACAGCTCATAGTCTAACCTGGCCCCTCTGTGTCGTGTGGGTCCTACTGACAGTAGATATTCGTGCCCGCGGGCCTTCTTCCTGGCCCATATATAGTTGGGTTTCTAGTCTTCTGAAGGTCATGGTGTGTGAATTCCCGTGCTAGTAAGCGGGCATTTTTTGCATATGTTATGTCAACTTTTTGACCTTCTTCGAATCACATCCTTATTTTTATACATACTCGTTTTTCCTATTTTTTCACCTTCTTCAAATCACATCCTAATTTTTTGACCTTCTTCAAATCATATGGTGTGTGAATTCGAAGCCACCGACCGGGACTAAAGGTATTTTTCCTATTTTTAGTTTTGAACATTTTTAGGATATTTTAGTTTTAGTTTTCATTTAAATAGATTCAAAAACAGTAGTTTTAGACCTTTTTAGGATATTTGAATTTTAGTTGGATAAAACTTACATAGTTTTAAGTTGATACTATTTTGATCATAACTAGAGTTTTATAAAAGCTTTTTAGCTAAATGACCCTCAAATAGAAAAGCAATACAAATGACTCTGAAAAGGTTGAAATTTGGCATGGTGTCATCATTTCACCCACATAGCGTGTGCTAAAAAGTTGAGAGGGTTATGGAAAAAATTAGATGCACTTCGTGTACAAACTGGACAATCTCTTTCGATGTATCAATGTTTGGACGAATACTCATCTGTTACAAAGGCATTTCATTTTTTTAAGCTTATTTTAACTCCAAACTCTTTGTGCGTTCAATATGAACCATTAAAACTCACGTCATCATTTTTCAACCCTTTCTGAGTTCATTTTCTATTTTTCATGTATTTAATGATTTTTTGAGCTAAATGACCGTGAAATTGAAAAGCACTACAAATGAACCCTGAAACGGTTGAAATTTGGCATGATATCATCATTTCATCCACATAGCATGTGCTAAAAAGTTGAGACGATCGCATCAGAAACTAGATGCACTTCGTGTACAAACTAGACAATCACTTTCGAAGTATCACGGTTTTCGACGAATACTCATCTCTTACAAAGGCATTTCATTTTTTAAGCTTATTTCAGCTCCAGACTTTGTAATATGCACCATTCAAAGATACATCATCAATTTTCAATCTTTTATGACTTCATTTGCTATTTTTCATGCAGTTAGTATATATAATTTTAGGTAAATGACAATAAAATTGAAAAACACTACAAATGAACCCTGAAAAGGTTGAAATTTGGCATGGTATCATCATTTCACCCACATAGCATGTGCTAGAAAGTTCACAGGATTACGACATAAATTGGATGCACTTCGTGTACAAAGTGGACAATCTCTTTCAAAGTATCATGGTTTCGGACGAATATTCATTTGTTACAAAGGCATTTCATTTTTTAAGCTTATTTCAACTCTAGAAATTTTGTGCGTTCCATATGTACCATTCGAAGTTGCATCATCAACTTTCAACCCTTTCTGACTTCATTTGCTATTTGTCATGCATTTAATGATTTTCTTTTAGCTAAATGACCCTGAAATTGAAAAGCACTACAAATGAACCCTGAAAAGGTTGAAATTTTGCATGGTATCATCATTTTACCCACGTATCATGTGCTAAAAAGTTGAGAGGGTTACAACATAAATTGGATGCACTTCGTGTATAAACTGGACAATCTCTTTCAAACTATCACGATTTCAGACGAATATTCATCTGTTACAAGTGCATTTCATTTTTTAGCTTATTTCAACTCCAGACTTTTTGTGCGTTCAATATGTACCATTCAAAGCCACATCATCAATTTTCAACCCTTTCTGACTTCATTTGCTATTTTTCATGCATTTAATGATTTTTTAGCTAAATGGCCCTGAAATTGAAAAGCACTACAAATGAACCATGGAAAGGTTGAAATTTGGCATGGTATCATCATTTCACCCACATAGCATGTGCTAAAAAGTTGATAGGATTACGGAAAAAACTGGATGCACTTCGTACAAACTAGACAATCTTTTTCGAATTATCAGGGTTTCGAAGGAATACGAATCTGTTACAAATGCATTTCATTTTTTAAAGCTTATTTCAACTCTAGACTTTTTGTGTGTTCAATATGCACCATTCAAAGCCACATCATCAATTCTCAACCCTTTCTGACTTCAGTTGTTATTTTTCATGCATTTAATGAATTTTTTTTAGCTAAATGACCCTGAAATTGAAAAGCGCTACAAATGAATCGTGAAAAGGTTGAAATTTGGCATGGTATCATCATTTCACCCACATAGCATGTGATAAATAGTTTAAAGGGTTACAACAAAAATTGGCATGGTATTATCATTTCTCTGATGCTTGTATTGTATTAAGGGGTCCTCAGCTCAAGAAACCACACAATAGCTCCAACTTTATGTCATACAACGTTTCTCTCTTATCATTCAGCGCTTAACTTCTCTCTAAGGCCTAATTTACTACTCCCTCCGTTCCTAAATATAAGTCTTTTAAGATATTTCACTAGACGTCTACATACGGAGCAAAATGAATGAATCTACACTCTAAAGTATGTCTATATACATCCGTATGTAGTCCACTATTGGAACCTCTAAAAAGACTTATATTTAGGAACGGAGGGAGTAGGAGCTACCGAGCAGGCGAACCCGTGTTCCTCTTAGTGCCACCTCTGTCTTGGCTACTCTGCTGGTCTATAAAGATATCCAACTAGTTGTCCAAGACTCCGGCCTACCAATTTTCTAGTCCCCCAGACATAATAAATAATTATTCTAAAATCATGTTTCAAATGACAAAATGCCAAAACACATATATACCCTAACTCTTACAAACATTCCCTCAATTTTGTCAAAATATTTCTTTCGAAATCTAAAGCCCTTTAGGTATAACCCAACATACTCATGATGTGGGTTTGTAGTCGTGATGTAAGATAATATAAAGGTGTCTGGATGTTCGTAAGATAAGCCAAAACAATAGGCTATTCTCATAGGATTCTATGATTTCTGAGCCCTCAACATATCATCAACTTCCCCTTTTAACCATTTCCTGAATTTGCGATAAGAGAGGATGCTTTATAGGTGGCCTACCAACTTGAATGACATGACAACACCTCTAGCGCTTACCTTCTCCCTCGGGCCTAATTTACTGGGACCAACTAAGCAGGCGAACACGTGTTCCTCTTAGTGCCAACAAGTACAGGTCATCTCCAACAGTGTTGTTACTCATGAGATGTGTTTGAAACCAACCGCTGAAAGTCTCCGTGTTCACGTGTAGTCACACTACTCCGGGTGTTTGGAGCGTAGAATATTCTTATGTTCATTGATATACGGGGCCACCATTACAGAACATCATGAATAGAGAAATGGCCGAATATATATACAAGTTCATCATCACATTAAAACCAAAGTACAATAGTTATTACTGCAAAAATAAATACATAAAGTTCATACATAGTTCTCATAAAATAACATACAACTATGTAAAACATTTAAATGCAAGCAATAAATGCGATCAAAGTCACAACTAAGGTAACAATTGATCCAACAACGTAATGATACCAAGCATCTTTATCAATGACATATTTTTTAATCTTTCTAATCTTCTAGCGCACTCCATCCATCTGGATCTTATGTAGATCGACGACATCGACAACATGCAACTCCAATTTCATCTTCTATTCTTCAATTCTTTTCATATTTTTCAAATAATTTTTTTCTTGTTCAACTAGATTTAACCTCTCGACAAGAGGGTTAGTTGGGATTTCAGGTTCACATACCACCTAGATAAAGACATCTATGTCAATTTGGTCGGCATAATAGTCATAAACACTAAATTAACCAAATAGTTATAAAAGATAATATATCACATATGAATCATAGACCGAATGAGAGCCGGAGGGGCGGATATTAAAACCATAGCACTATATAATAACAAACAATAATACAAGTAAGAAAATTATACAAGTAGCTATCTAAATCATATAAGTAAAACCCACAAACCAAAAGGATGAAGTTGCTAACCTTTTAGAACACTTGGATAGTTGGTGCACCGTCAAATCTAGACAAATCTTGAGAAAATTAGAGCTTGGAGGTCGAGCTTGGAGGAAGAACAGAGGAGAAAGCTTAAGTGTGGCTCGGACATTTCATCGGACACCTTATGTGCATATAGGAAGGCAGAACAGAACAGCACACATACCTCCCACACCTTCTACAACCAAAAAACAGAGGAGAGGGGCGCAGGGCGAGGATATATATAGGCATCTTTTTAGTCCCGGTTGGTGTATAAAACCGGGACCGAAGACAGACATGTAGTCCCGGTTGAAGACACCAACCGGGACTAAAGGGGTTGTGCCAGGAGGGAGGCCCTTTAGTCACGGTTGGTGTCTGGAACCGGGACTAAAGGTCTCAATCGAACCGGACTAATGTGTGCCAAGGCCCGGCCGACGTCTTAGCCGCTCAAACCGGGACTGATGCTCACATTAGTCTCGGTTCGTAACAAGATTGGGACTAATGCTTTGATCTCGTCAGAACCAAAGCCTTGTTTTCTACTAGTGAAAGTAGCAATAGTAAATCCATATGAGACTGAAACTATGCCCATGTTGACGAAGAAGGTGGTCCAATTCGGAGATTATGTTGTCATCCATGTTAGGTAAAAAAACTCACTAGCCACCTGCTCCAATCACATACACACCGTCTTGAACTGGCCCGGTCTTGATGGGGGGCAGGAGGGCCGCCGCCCCGGGCCCCCGAAATGGAGGAGGGCCATCCAGGGATGTGTGTGTAGGTAGGCATGCTATAGCGTGGACTAAAATATGTGTATTCTGGTCCAAGTTACAGGATACACATGATAGGAGCGATGGATTTGGTAGCGCTTCAAATTCTCCATCCTCTTTTGTAATTTCTGTAAGATGTGAGACGAAAGATATGATCTTGGGTTGAAATGAAAGCAAGGGAAATGCATAGGAAATTGGTTTTGATGACATGTTCAAACTTCAAAGGGGCCCCGAGCTTAAGCTTCACCACGGGCCCTTAAATGCTAGGACCGGCCCTGCTTGAACAACATTTGATACTTCGTTCGGTGCATAATAGGCCTTTTAAAATAGATGAGAATTCACTTTCTCGGCCTCTCCATCAACTAGGAATGCACATAAACTTTTAAATATGAGTACTAGAATTTTTTTAATCTCTATTATATACCAAACCTAGTCCTTAATAAATACGTGAGAACCAGAAAAACCTGGTCCTCAAAAGTAAAATAAGAATCTAAATTCGTCTCCATGATAATTTAACCCAAGCATTGAATTTGTACATCTACTTTTTTAACCAGGTGTTGGGTGGCGGCTATACACGACCCTTGCGCTCTTCCGTGGCTGCTCTGTCCGCGTCCAGCCGGAATGCCCCAGAGCTCATGCATGTTGCGCGCGTTGGCCTGCATCGATGTTCTGATTCATTCGAGATCAGAAAGAGAGTGTGTGCCTACAAGTGGCGTTTCTCTCCCCGGACTCATTTGCACCTTTGCTCATGAAAAAATCAAAAACAAATACTAAAAAAATTCAAATAATTCTAAAAAAAATATGTGGTAGATAATTTGATGTGTGACGTCCGTTTCAAACTGTAACTTATTTGAACATTTGAGGAGCTCTCAGCAAAAAAGACAAATCGGGATGTGTAAAAAAAGCTGACTATTCACGAAATTTTTCTGACCCAATTTGTCGTTTTTGCTGAGAGTTGATGTTCAAATAAGTTGTAATTTAAAGCGGACCTCACGTATCAAATTATCTACCACATAAAAAAATTGATTATTTTTGAATTTTTTTAATATTTCTTTTGATTTTTTTTGTGAACGGGAGCAGATGAGTCCGGAAGCACTTGAATTACCGTTATAACTAACCTTAATCAAGTGCACAGTTGTCCTGTAGTAGTTTGCTATTGCCGCCTATGTGTAGAAAAGAAATCATATACGTACAACGGACCAAGCTTTGAGCGGTTGATCTCAACATTTTCCTTGTCGGGGTATGCTCCACAATTCCATTATTCTACTTTTGAGACGAGATAGATTCCCAGTGATCTTTGGCAAAGAGGCTTGAGCGAGAAGAAAGCGTGTGGACGACATGGGGATCAAAGACAAAAGCAAAAGATGAGGAAAAGAAAGTTGCCAAGAGAGAGGAAAGAGCATTTCTTGGCCTCTTCTCCCTCCCCATCTCCTCTTTATATCACGCAAGGACCATGGATTTGAAGGAAAAGAAAGAAAGCCAGGGTACGTGGAGCACACGGCCGGGATCCTACTAGTAACGAATCAAATCATGGGATCACGTAGGCAAGGTAGGTTGTGTATGTGTGTGTGTGCATAGGACGATACAGGTTGCGCTAGCCTGGAGATCGGAGGGTCTACCGAAAGGAAACCATCCAGGCTTATATGCCTGGGGTCGTATCCAATCCACCAAAGGGCGCTGTTTTCGAAAGCACAAAGCTGTGTGTACCAGCATTTTTCGAAAAGACGAAACCTACCTAGTGGGATTGGGCAAGGAAACGTTTCATCCCCTCCAGCTTTTGCAGTTCCGTCAATAATCGTTGTATATTTCATTTTCTGGCCATCTCCCGGGATGTAACTTTGTGCCTCGGTGTGGACCTCTCGTTTTTTCTTTTTTTTTCCTCCTTTTTTGCAGGGACTCACACTCCTTTTTTACAAACACTGATTATAATAAGGAAAACACTTAGAATCCGCCAGATGATTTTCCCGCCTCTTAAGTCGCTTCCCTCTCTCGCCACGTGTCCCTGTGGAACTGATGCAGCCTTATCTTCTCAGCCATTCAGATCTCGTCGTCTGCCACGAGCTAATCCCCTCCTTGCTAGCGTTGTCTCTCTCCCCCTTCCTCTCTCTCATGATGTCCTCTCCTCTTCGGGCTGATTCACGGGTCCGGCCAGCCACTACTTCGCCGGCCCCAGCCCCGGTTCTTGCGGCGACCTCACCGGCCCCGAGGGAAGATTACATGCTTCGCCAGAAGGTGCGGTGTTGCGAAGCGCCGGAGTTGCAATTCAGCTGCGCCGGAGACGTCGGCACTGCGTTGGAGCTCTGCTGCGTGTGCAATGGAGCTCGGCCGCAGTTGCAATGGAGTTGCGCCGGAGCATCATGCTGCGTTGGAGCTCGGCCAAGGCTGCAATGAAGCTCTGTCGAAGTTGCAACGGAGCTTCGCCGGAGCTGTCGAAGATTTGTAGTGGCTGCAATGAAGCTCGGTCAGAGTTGCAATGGATCTTCACCAGAGTTGCAATGGATCTTCACCGGTGTTGCACTGAAGCTTGACCTACGGCGTCGGTGCTCCGTTGCAGCTTCGCCTCGCTGCTGGTGTTGCTATGAAGCTTTTGCCGACGCTTAATGCTGCCATGGACAACACCTGCAACTACGAATGCAGCACCAGATCGCAAGTCCCCTAGCGCCAGATCTAACGGCTGGCTAGGCGGATGATTTCTTCAGGAAATCATCCTCCTGATCCGTAGCAGCGGCCTTATAATAAAGGAGTACGCACTGACAAAACTCACAGCGGCGAACCCACAAATGCTCACACCTCTCCTATTAGAGACAAGATCGGAGTTGTAGGGTTTTAAAATTGACAAAGTCATTACATATGCCTTGGTATCAACAAAAATGTCGTCTCTCACAGAAAGAATGACTTGCATTAATAAGACAAAAAGTTATCAAATCTAGGTATTCCCACAATTGCTTGCTTCAGTATCTAGATTAGGAGAGAAAAGGAGCTATGATTAAAACATTGAACTTGTGAAAAATTTCTAACACCACCAAAGCATTTAGTGTTGGTAGTAGATACATGGCTAATCATGAAAAGGATCATTGGAAAGCAGTTCAATGGATTTTTAGATACTTGTGAGGTACTTCTAATGCTTATTTACAGTTTGGAAAAACTAGAGATCGACTTGTTGGTTTTGTTGATTCTGATTTTGCTGGTGATTTGGATAAGAGAAGATCACTCACAGGTTATGTTTTCACCATTGATGGTTGTGTTGTGAGTTGGAGAACAACTTTGTAGTCTATTGTGGCTTGTTCCACTACTGATGCGAGTATATGGCTATTTCTGATGCATGCAAAGAAGATACCTCGTTGAGAGGTCTATACGCTGAGCTTTGTGGAGACTCATCTTGTCCTACAATATTTTGTGACAGTCAAAGTGATATACATCTTACAAAGAATCCAATATATCATGAGAGAACTAAGTACATTAAAGTCCGATTTCACTATATTCGAGATGTTGTTGCTAAAGATGATTTAAAGGTATGTAAGATAAGTACGCATGATAATCCTGTTGATATGATGACAAGACGAGTTCCTATCAATAAGTTTGAGTTTTGCTTAGGTTTAGTCGGTATTTCTCGCTAGTCCTATGGACTTTGACGCATAAGGTATTTATGCTGATTTGGATGGAGTTATTTACTTTCTTCCACTACTGGAGGGAATTTGGCTCAAGGTGGAGATTATTAAATTGCGAACCAAATTCTACCTTGTTGGACTAGACGTAGTACAAACGGTGTGGGCATTTGCGTTGATACCGACGCGTACGAGTACAACTCGTTTACTTGTCCTCCAAGGACTCTCAAGTGTTGTCCATCATATATACTCCATGTAGTCACACCTAGTAATGATATGTCGTTTCGTGCTTGTAATACTCCACCATCATAGTGATTGCGCCTTCGTGCTTTCGTGGTTTTCTCCCGCAAGGGTTTTTACATAAAAATTTGTGTCTCTTGTGTCTCGTTGATCTCGTTTTATCTAACACCCATGAAGAGGGATCTTATTCCCTCCCCACCCATGAAGAGGGTGTCGACCTGTTAGCAAGCAGGTAGGCGCAAACCAAACGACTCCATAAAATAAGGCGCGGAAGAACACTGGACCAAATGAGATGCAACACTAAGGTCACATCTGGAACCATGTTATCATCGCATGCAGCAATGGATATGCACACACCCTTCTCACGCAATGTAGAGCGGACATGGATTTTTGCCTCGGGAAGAAAAAGGGGAGGGAGGGGAAGGTACTTCAACGACGCCTCTAACGAGGGATATGGTAGGTGCATGTGTTGCAATCTGTGTGACCATAATGTTAAATGCCATTGTGAGATTTCCTCTAGTCCAAGCCTCGCCTTCGAGAGCTCGACCATTAGAAGATCCGGTGACCAACACAGTCACAAACTAGACCTTATGGGATCAGAGTACTTGAGGGATGAGGAGATGGCGAACTTTCGATTTGGCAGCAAACCCCACGACCGAGCCACCCACTTGGTCATCCTTTACCTGACGAACTACCTAATACTACGATGACAAACGACGAGTATCGCTCCGTCATCACCATACCTGACGAACTACCTAATACTACTAGTGGCGTGATAATAGTGGCGCACCTATAGTGCGCCACTAATAGCCAATATAGGTGCGCCACTAATAGCCCTTTTTCCACTAGTGTCGCCGCCCACACCATGGAGGTAGGGTGTAGCACCTGTGGGCACAGCTCATCGCTGAGCCAGCAACGTCTTACAGCTTGAGGCCGCCTCACCACCACACAGAGATGAATATGCAACATCCTTGCCACCACCATCCTTGTTGGCCCATGTGATGCCTGATACGCCTGTGTCATATCTACTTTTCCGAACTCTTTTTCCCTTATTTTGGATTCTAATTTGCATGATTTGAATGGAACTAACCCGGACTAATGATGTTTTCAGCAGGATTGCCATGGTGTTGTTTTTGTGCAGAAATAAAAGTTCTTGGAATGACCTGAAAATTTACGAAGAATTTTTCTCGAATTTTTCCGGAGGAGGTGAGCCAGTGGGCCACAAGCCCAGGGGCGCGGCCACCCCCCTGGCCGCGCCTGGCAGGCTTGTGGGGGCCACGTGGCTCCACCGCCTCCAAACTCAGCTCTATATATTCCGTTTCGCACGGAAAAAAATAAGAGAGAAGGATTCATCGCGTTTTACGATACGGAGGTGCCGCCACCTCCTGTTCTTCATCTGGAGAGCAGATCTGGAGTCCGTTCTGGGCTCCGGAGAGGGGAAATCATTGCCATCATCATCATCAACCTTCCTTCATCACCAATTCCATGATGCTCTTCACCGTTCGTGAGTAATCTCATAGTAGGCTTGCTGGACGGTGATGAGTTGGATGAGATCTATCATGTAACCGAGTGCCATGATTTCAGATCTGAACCTATTATGCTGTCGCTAATATATGTGTGTTTTAGATCCTATCTTGCAAGTTGTAGTCACCTACTATGTGTTATGACCCGGCAACCCCGGAGTGATAATAGCCGGAACCACTCCCGGAGATGACCATAGTATGAGGAGTTCATGTATTCACCAAGTGTTAATGCATTGGTCCGGTTCTTTATTAAAAGGAGAACCTTAATATCCCGTAGTTTCCATTAGGACCCCGCTGCCACGAGAGGGATGGACAATAGATGTCATGCAAGTTCTTTTCCCTAAGCACGTATGACTACATACGGAATACATGCCTACATTAGATTGACGAACGGGAGCTAGTTACTTATCTCTCCGTGTTATAGCTGTTACATGATGAATCACATCCGGCATAATCATCCATCACCGATTCAATGCCTACGGGTCTTTTACTACTGGTCCTTGCTACGTTACTTTGCCGCTACTGCTGTTACTTGCTACTGTTGTCACTACTGTTGTTACTTGTTACTTTGTTGTTACCTGCTGCAAGACTATTTTCTGGTGCCATTGATACAACAAGTCAGGAATAGTCTGGCGTCAACAAACCTTTTTCTGACATCGTTGCTATCATACCACTTTGCTACTGATACTTTGCTCGCAGATACTAATCTTTCAGGTGTGGTTGAATTGACGACTCAGCTGCTAATACTTGAGAATATTCTTTCACTTCCCCTTGAGTCAAATCAATAAATTTGGGTTGAATACTCTACCCTCGAAAACTGTTGCGGTCCCCTATACTTGTGGGTTATCAAGACATTTTTTTGGCACCGTTGTCGGGGAGGCACGGCTATATTCTCTGAGTCACTTGGGATTTACGTCTGCTGGTCACTATGAGGAATCCGATAGATCCAAGAACTAAAGTCTTGCCTTCCACTACGAGGACAGGTAAGGAACTGCCATCTAGCTCTGCATTCGATTCACCTTTAGTTATGAGTAACTTTGCGACATCACCTCCTGCTAGAAATATTGATATGTCCCTTGTGCTTGATGATGCTACTTCTGCTGCCCATGATGCTTATGATGATGCTATGCTTGATACTATGCCTGATGATGCTATGCTTGATACTATGACTGATGATGCTATGCTTGATACTGCTTTGCCTTATGATTCTATGCCTGATACTGCTTTGCCACTAGGTGCATTCCTTGATGCAAAAATTACTAGAGTTGCTGCTAGATGTGATGACACTTCTGAAACTGATGATACTATTGAAGTAGAACCTCCTATTTTGCCTGCTAGAACTAGCTCTCCTAGACCTGATATGCCTGTTATGCCTGATACGCGTTATGTTATGGAGGGATAGATAGCTAAGGATTTTCTTGCGTGTAACGATAGCTATGATGTTGAGAATTTACCGCGCAAGTGGAAAGAAAAATCTCTGAACGCTAGGATGAAATACGACACGAAGTTTGCCACTTCGCCTATCTTTGTGACCGATAAGGATTATGAATTCTCTGTCGACCCTGAGTTAATCACTCTAGTCGAATCTGGTCCTTTTCACGGTTATGAGTCTGAAACGGTTGTAGCCCATCTTACCAAACTGCACGATATAGCCACCCTATTCACTAGTGAGGAAAAGATCCGCCACTACTATATCCTCAATTTGTTTCCTTTCTCGCTAAAGGATGATGCTAAGACTTGGTTCACTTCTCTTGCTCCTGGTTGTGTGTGTAGCCCCCAGGATATGGTCTACTACTTCTCTAAAAAATATTTCCCTGCTCATAAGAAGCAAGCTGCCTTGCAGGAAATATACAACTTTGCTCAAGCTGAAGAAGAGAGTCTCCGACAAGCTTGGGGGAGGCTTGTCCAGCTACATAATGCTTTGCCTGATCACCCTCTTGAGAAGAATGAAATACTTGATATCTTCTATAATGGACTTACCGATGCTTCTAAAGACCACCTAGATAGTTGTGCCGGTAGTGTTTTTAGGGAACGAACCGTAGAACAAGCTGAGATTCTATTGAATAACATCTTGTGCAATGAGAATGCTTGGACTATTCCCGAACCACCTCCTAAGACAACTCCGAAGAAAAGAGGTATTCTATTCCTCAGTCCTGAAGATATGCAAGAAGCCAAGAAATCTATGCGAGAGAAAGGCATTAAATCTGAAGATGTCAAAAATTTACCACCTATCGAAGAGATCCATGGTCTTGATAACCCGATACAGGTAGTAGAAGTAAATTCTCTCCGTAGGTATGATGAGAGTGATATTCCTTTTGATAAACCTGCTAGCTTATGCGTGGAAGAATTTGATAACTTTGTTGCCAAACAACAGAGTTTCAATGATTATGTTAGCAGACAATTGGAACAGAATGCTCGTATGCTTAGTCATTTAAGTGCTTGTGTGGATAGAAACGTCAATGATCTTAAGCTTCTGAGTAAACATGCCTCTATGGTTACTACTCGGGTAGAACAAGTACTTAAAGCTCAAAATGACTTGCTCAATGAGTTGAATGACAATTCTGTCAGAGTCGTCACTAGAGGCGGTAGAATGACCCAGGAACCTTTGTATCCTGAGGGTCATCCGAAGAGAACTAAACAAGATTCTCAAGGAGTTAGCACTGATGCACCTAATCATCCTAGAAACAAGAAGAAAGATGATAGGAACCTGCACGCTAGCAACCCTGTTGCTGCTACACCTGAGAGTCCAAACGATGTCTCTGTCTCTGATGCTGAAACACAATCTGGTGATGAACATGAGCCTAATGATAATATCAATAGTGATGTTCATGAAGATGCTCAACCTAGCAATGAAAAGGATGTGGAGATTGAACCTGATCTTGATAACCACATCCTAAGACTAAGAGATACGATAAGAATGACTTCGCTGCTAGGAAGCATGGTAAAGAAAGGGAACCATGGGTTCAGAAACCCATGCCCTTTCCTCCCAAACCATCCAAGAAAAAGGATGATGAGGATTTTGAGCGCTTTGTTGAAATGATCAGACATGTCTTTCTGCAAATGCGTTTGATGGATATTGTCAAAATGTCTCCGTATGCTAAGTACATGAAAGATATTGTGACTAATAAGAGGAGGATACCTGAGGTTGAGATTTCCACCATGCTCGCTAATTATACCTTCAAGGGTGGAACTCCCAAGAAACTAGGTGATCCCGGTGTACCCACTATACCTTGCTCCATTGAAGGTAACTACGTTAGAACTGCTTTATGCGACCTTGGAGCCGGTGTTAGTGTTATGCCTCTCTCTCTCTCTTTATCGTAGGCTTGAACTGGATAAGTTGACACCCACTGAAATCTCTCTGCAAATGGCCGACAAATCAATGCTTTCCTTGTCGGCATTTGCGAGGATGTGCCTGCTGTGGTTGCTAACGTCACTATCTTAACAGACTTTGTTATCTTGGATATTCTCAAGGACGATGCCATGGCGGTCATCCTCGGAAGACCCTTTTTAAACACTGCAGGGGCTGTTATAGATTGCAACAAAGGCAATGTCACTTTCTATGTCAACGGTAATGAGCATACGGTGCACTTTCCGAAGAAACAATATCGAGTACATTGCATCAATGCTATCGAAAAGACTTCATCGATTCTTATTGGGAGCTTTGAATGCCCTATTCCTCGTGTCAAGATGAAGTATGATTTGCTTGTTGGGGAGATACACATCCCCATTGAGGTAACCTAGTGACTATTCGAACATTCTCCGTTCTCTTTTGCGATTCGAAAAGTTTTGTTGAGGGGATTTGATCAACCCCATTGACGGATTTCTTTCGATGACCATGAGATGGATGAATCAAGGAGTCACAAACCTCTGTTCCAAGCTTTCACTTTAGGTTGCTTAGAAGAAAAATTATAGGTTTAGTTTAGTTTTCCCTGTTTTCTGTCTTAGCGTCCCGTGGAAAAGTACCCCGAAAATAAAAGTTCTCCGAACGTCCTGAAAATCAAGTATGATTTTTTCTGGATTTTTTTGAAAAATACTGAGACGAAGAGCTTGTCTGGGGGCTGCACCAGTGGACCACAAGCCCAGGGGGCGCGGGCACCCCTCTGTCCACGCCACCCAGGCTTGTGGGGCCCACAGGTACCCCCTCCACTCATTCTTGCTCTCATCCACTTCTCCTACCTCCAGAAAAAATCGTTTCGCAGCTCAAACCTGTGTTCTTGCTCCTCTTGCTGGGATTTTCGATCTCTTTGCTCAAAGCACCATTCTCCGAACTGTTTTGGGGAAATTACTCCTTGGTAAGTGACTCCTCCATTGGTCCAATTAGTTTTTGCTCCAGTGCCTTATACTTCACGTATTTTTGCTGCCTTTGTGACCCTGTTCTTGAGCTTTGCATGCTAATTTTAGCTGGTCCCAAGTAGTTTTGATGCGTAATATGGCCTCTAGGCACTTGTGGGAGTAGTTGCTATAAGTTTTGTTGAGCCTTGTTCACTTTTCCTTAGAGTCACTAAATATTTCAGAAATTTTCAGAGATAGAAAAAGGAAAAGATGAGGAGGTTCTTGAGAGGCTCTTCAAGCCGTGACCCCAAGGATGATGGAAGTGAGAAGAAGCCCAAGTATTTGGTCCCTCGAGTCGCAGAAGTTAGAGCATGCGAGTGCCCAAGCGACGTGTTCTTACGCGCCGCTAGACTTTATGAGGACTTTTACCACTTGGTGGAGAACACAGGCCTTACCGCCTTCGTTGAAGATAAGTGTCCGCAATACCTCCTCCTCACTAATATCTTCGTACAAAGCTTTAACCTCTATCCGAGGAAGAATCCTCCAGGATTTTTGCAATGTTTGCAAATTACCTTACGTTGGGGATATTCATGAACCTCGTCCATGGGACTTGGAAGCTTTCATCGATACAATTGTTGTAGGAGAGGAGAGAGGAGTGTCTAGCGCTAGAGCTGCTAGCATTCATTTTTCCGTGCTTCGGTACTTCTCACTATTTGTGGGAAAATGTTTGATTGGTCGAGGGAAAGCTGGGTCCCTTAGCTCCCCAGATCTTGCGGTCTTGCGCGAAGCCCTTTATAACGATAAAACTTATAGCTTGGGCGCTATAGTAGCTCAACGGTTGAACACGAACCGCTCTAAGGGCATTGTCTATGGAGGTATCTATGCTACTCGTCTTGCTAGACACTTTGATATGCCTATTAGACTGGACGAGGAAGAAGAGATTCTTCTTCCCGAGAGATATCTAGATTACGATAGCATGGTTCGCCATGACTTTCTTGATAGAGATATAAATAGAAGGATGATTTATAACCTGGTATTTAGTCAGGGTACTCGTGAGACTATTACTTTGCCTGCTCCTTCTTTGTTCAATCTTCATGCAGGCAGGTACATTATTATGCCCTCGGACATCTATGCATATTGGGGCTTAGCCCAACCACAGGTGCCCGTGACCGAGCCATCAGTCGAGTACCAGACGCCAGTTTATCAGTGGGAGCCAGAGGAGCTCACACAGCAGTGGCATCCTCAGTCCACTCCAGAGTACCCCAGAGCTGGTTATTTCCCTCCTTGGAAGTAGACCAACTTAGGCCAAAAGCCTAAGCTTGGGGGAGTACGTGTTCTCACCGACTTTACATTCTTTCTTATGGTTTCACTTTTTTCGTCGGTGTTCACACTTTGCCATTGTATCATCCATGCTAGTTTATTTTCTTCTTCTCGTTTTCTTTTCGTGTGTTCGTCTAGTTTGAGAAAACCCAAAAAGATTTTCTTTTTCTTCTTTTGCTTGTTGGGAGCTTTCCCATGTAAATAGTTTTCTTTTTCTTTGGGTCAAGGTAGAAGACCATGGTTACAATGTTTAGTGGCTCTCGCATGCATACTTGTTTAGCTGTCATAGAGCAATATTACTTTGTCTTCTTCTGTGTGTTTTCTTGCAAATTCCAGCTTTAGTCCAATGCACGAGCACTCTTATTATTGTTCACATCATTCGGTCGTGCAAGTGAAAGGCAATAATGACGATATATGATGAAGTGACTCAGCCTGGAAAAGCTGGTATGAACTCGATCTCTTTTTTTTGTAAATATGACTAGCTCATCATGCCTGATTCATCTTTTTTGTGAGAGAAACATGTTTGCAATGACAACTTAGAGATCATAGTTGCTTATGCCATGCTTACTTAGCTAGGAGCTTATAATGGTTTTTCTTGGATGCCGACATGAATTTTGAGATGACTATGATGTAGTATGATAGGATGGTATCCTCCTTTGAATGATTCAAGTGGCTTGACTTGGCGCATGTTCACGCATGTAGTTGAAACAAAGTCAACATAGCTTCTACGATATTCATGTTCATGGTGATTTATGTCCTACTCATGCTTGCACTCAATGTTAGTTAATCTCAATGCATTTTGATGACTGTTGTCGCTCTCTAGTTGGTCGCTTCCCAGCCTTTTGCTAGCCTTCACTTGTACTAAGCGGGAATACTGCTTGTGCATCCACTTCCATAAACCCAAAGTTGTTCCATATGAGTCCACTATACCTACCTATGTGCGGTATCTACCTGTCGTTCCAAGTAAATTTGCATGTGCCTCTCTCTAAATCTTCAAGAAATAATCTGTTTTGCATGCCCGAACCGCTCATGTGGTGACAGGGGGCTATTAGTATCTTCCATGCTAGGCGTGTTATCCTCGATACGTGTTTATTCACTATCATTCACGAGAAAGGGGCCGGTAATTGGAATTCCCAGTTCCATGCTCAAATCGAAAAGATAATTGCAAACAAAACTCCCCCAGGATTGATGTTGGTATGGACGGTACCCGAGGATTCGGCTAGCCGTGGAGTGTGATTGATTGGTGGTGGGGGAGTCAAAACTTTACTTTTCTTTTTGGGAACCGCCTATAGCATGTGTAGCGTGGAAAATGTTGAGAACTCTTAGTCATTGCGTTGACAATGAAAGCATGCCACCCAAAATTATTATCTCTATTTTCAAAGCTTGAGCTATGGCACCTCTGCAAATCAATGCTTCCCTCTGCGAAGGGTCTGTCTATTTATGTTCTTGTTGAGTCATCCTCCTTTTATAAAAGCACCAATTAGAGAGCACCTCTGTCATTTTTATGCTTTGCTTTTAACTGTGTTGAGTATGACTGTGACTGGATCTTCATTGCCATGAGTTACAATGTTTAGTCAGCCCTTGGTCTTTGAAGGTGCTCTGCATTTATGTTTTGCGGTCTCAAAAATTGCTAGCGAGATACCATCTATTCATACTACTTCATGATTGTTTTGATTGAAGTGTTGACATTTGAGACTTATTATTATTTGTTCGCTAGTTGATTATGCCATTGATATGAGTTTACCGTGAGACCTAGATGTCATTTGCTTATGTGGTTTGCTTGTGATCTTGCTGAAATTCTGGTTATGAGTTAGACATAGTTACAACAACAAGATCAAACAGAGTTCGTCAAAGTTTTTCTTTTGTCTCTTTCAGTTTGTCAACTGAATTGCTTGAGGACAACCAAGGCTTTAAGCTTGGGGGAGTTGATAAGCCTCCGTCGTATCTAATTTTCCGAAATCTTTTGCCCTTGTTTTGGACTCTAATTTGCATGATTTGAATGGAACTAACCCGGACTAACGTTGTTTTCAGCAGAATTGTCATGGTGTTGTTTTTGTGCAGAAATAAAAGTTCTCAAAATGACCTGAAAATTTACGGAGAATTTTTCTGGAATTAATGAAAAATACATGCGCAAAGATCCATCGGAGGAGGTGAGCGATACGTCTCCAACGTATCTACAATTTTTGATGGTTTCATGCTATTATCTTGTCAAACTTTGGATGTTTTGCATGCCTTTTATATATTTTTTGGGACTAACTTATTAACTCAGTGCCAAGTGCCAGTTCCTGTTTTTTCCATGTTTTTGACCCCTTTCAGAGGAGATTTTGAAACGGAGTCCAAACGGAATAAAATCCCCGAAAAGATTATTTCCGTAACGGAAAAAGATCAGGAGACTTGAGAGCCAAGGCAAGGGGCCCCAAGGTCCCCACAAGCCCCCACCCCACGGCTAGTGGGAGGCCGCGGGCCTCAGTCTTGTGGGCCCCCTGGACCTCCTTTGCCCTAGGTTTTGCTCCTATATATCCCCAAAAATTCCACAAAAAATTAGGAGATCATCGAAAATACTTTTCCGCCGCCTCAGGCTTCTGTCTCAGCAAGATCCCATCTGGGGCACGTTGTGGTGCCCTGCCGGAGGTGGGATTCGAATACGGAGGGCTTCTTCATCAACACCATGACCTCTCCGATGATGCGTGAGTAGTTCACCATAGACCTACAGGTCCATAGCTAGTAACTAGATGGCTTCTTCTCTCTCTTGGATCTTCAATACAAAGTTCTCCATGATCTTCATGGAGATCTATCCGATGTAATCTTCTTTTGCGGTGTGTTTGTCGAGATCCGATGAATTGTGGATTTATGATCAGATTATCTATGAATCTTATTTGAGTTTCTTCTGATCTCTCTTATGCATGATTTCATATCCTTGTAATTCTCTTCGAGTTGTGGGTTTTGTTTGGCCAACTAGATCTATTATTCTTGCAATGGGAGAAGTGCTTGGTTTTGGGTTCGTACCGTGCGATGACCTAACCCAGTGACAGAAGGGGTATCGAGGCACATATCGTGTTGTTGCCATCAAGGGTAAAAAGATGGGGTTTTCATCATTGGTTTGAAATTATCCCTCTACATCATGTCATCTTGGTTAAGGCGTTACTATGTTCGTCATGAACTCAATACACTAGATGCATGCTGGATAGCGGTCGATGTGTGGAGTAATAGTAGTAGATGCATAAAGTATCGGTCTACTTGTCTCGGACGTGATGCCTATATGTATGATCATTGCCTTAGATATCGTCATGACTTTGCGCGGTTCTATCAATTGCTCGACAGTAATTTGTTCACCCACTGTAATACTTGCTATTTTGAGAGAAGCCTCTAGTGAACACTATGGCCCCCCAGGGTCTACTCCACACCATATTTTTAGCCTTACACTTTTTACTTCATTGCACTTTCCGCCTTCAGATCTCACTTTGCAAACAATCTTGAAGGGATTGACAACCCCTTTATAGCGTTGGGTGCAAGCTCTTTTGTGTTTGAGCAGGTACTCTAGACTTAACGAGATTGTCCTACTGGATTGATACCTTGGTTCTCAAACTGAGGGAAATACTTACTGCTCCTGTGCTGCATCACCCTTTCCTCTTCAAGGGAAAAACCAATGCAAGCTCAAGATACAACAGAAGGATCTCTGGCACCATTGTTAGGGAAGTACTTTTGTTGACGTAGCAGAAGGATTTCTGGCGCCATTGTCGGGGAGGATCAAGTCAAGAACTCATCCAAGTAGGTGTCGCAAACTCATCTCTTGCATTTACTTTGTTTGCCAGTTGCCTCTCGTTTTCCTCTCCCCCACTTCACAATTTGCCTTTTTTCGTTTGCCTTTTTCGTTCGCCCTTTTCTCTCGCTTGCTTTCCGTTCGCTTGTGTGACATGTGCCTTCAATATGCTTGCATCTTTGCTTGCTGAAAATCTAGTGATATGGATCCTCATCCACTTGCTAATCTCTTTAAGAGATCCAATTATGTTGATCCAATTGCTAGTGAGTTGAGTGCACTTGACTTTCTCTATGGAGTTTTGCTTGAGATGCGTGAATCTGAAAATTATGAGGAAGAAATTTATGAAGTGATTCACGAGGGCTCCTTGGATGAAAAGCATGATTGCAATGGTTTCACTATAAATTCTATTAGTGACAATCATGCTAAAAATATGCAAAACCCTAAGCTTGGGGATACTAGTTTTGCTATGTCCACTACTTGTTGCAATGATATTGGCAATAATATTGAAAGTGGGTTTGGAGAAGTCATGACTTTAGTTGATGATAATCCCACTATTTTTGAAGAGCGTCAACTTTGCATGCATGTGGATCATGAAAAGAATATCCTTTGTGATAGCTATTTTGTTGAATTTGATTATGATCCCACATGTAATTGCTATGAGAGAGGAAAATATTGTGGTAGAAACTTTCATGTTACCAAATTACCTCTCGTTATGTGGAGATTGCTATTGTCTCTTTCTTCTTCCTTGCATATGGTAACTATTGGTTGTCTTGACAATCTGTTTTCCTATAAAATGCCTATGCATAGGAAGTATGTTAGACTTAGATGTGATTTTCACATGCTTTATGATGCTCTCGTTGTGCTTCAATTCTTGTCTTTTGTGTGAGCATCATTGAATTATCAATGCCTAGCTAAGGGCGTTAAACAATAGCGCTTGTTGGGAGGCAACCCAATGAATTTATCTTTTTTCTATTTTGTTGCATCCACACCATCATAATTCTATTGTGATTGTGTTTTTTGTGTTTCTTTTTGTGTTTGAGCCAAGCAAAACCTTTATGACTAGTCTTGGTAATGGTTGTTTGATCCTGCTGGAAAAAGACAGAAACATTTCATTCACAAGATGATTTTTCATTTTTATTCAGAAAGATATTTTGAGTTGATTATTATTGCTGATGGTTGATATGCCTTTTTCCCACGCAGTCATAATTTTTCAGATTTTTGGAGGTACCAGAATTATATGAAGTATACAGACTTCTACAGACTGGTCTGTTTTTGACAGATTCTATTTTTGTTGAGTTGGTTTCTTGTTTTGATGAAACTATGGTTAGTATAGGGGGGTACTAGCCATGGAAAAGAGAGAATACAGTAGCCCAACACCAATATAGATTGAATTCAAGCTTGCTACAGTACCAAAAGAAGCGGTAGTTTGTTCTCTTGTGCTAATGTTATCACGAGTTTCTGTTTAAGTTTTGTATTGTGAAGTTTTCAAGTTTTGGGTGATGTTCTCATGGACAAAGAGATAAGGAGTGGAAAGAGCTCAAGCTTGGGGATGCCCAAGGCATCCCAAGCCAAATTCAAGGACACCAAAAAGCCTAAGCTTGGGGATGCCCCGGGAAGGCATCCCCTCTTTCGTCTTCAATCCATCGGTAACATTACTTGGAGCTATATTTTTATTCACCACATGATATGTGTTTTGCTTGGAGCGTCTTGTATCTTAGGAGTCTTTTCTTTTTTTTGTGTCACAATCATCCTTGCTGCACACCTTTTTGAGAGAGAGAGAGACATGCACTCATCGTGATTTTTGCTAGAATGCTCATAGTGCTTCACTTATATCTTTTGAGCTAGATAATTTTGCTCTTTGTGCTTCACTTATATCTTTTAGAGCACGGTGGTGCATGACTTGGTAGTTGGCTTATGCTATGAAAGCAGTCCCAAATGTGATAGGTACCCAAAGAGGATGCAAAAACCTCCATCTTCATGTGCATTGAGTAGAAAGAGAAGTCTTGATTCCTCTCAATTAGTTTTGAGACATGGATTTGGTAATATTAAGAGCTATGTTAGTAGGGTGTTGTGAATCTAGAAATACCTATGCTGAAGTTAGTGATTCCCGTAGCATGCACGTATGGTGAACCGCTATGTTAGGAAGTCGCGACATAATTGATCTATTTATTGTCATCCTTTGTGTTGAGGTCGGAATCGCGCGATGGTTAACACCTACCAACCCTTCCCCTAGGAGTATGCGTTTAACACTTTGTTTTGATTACTAATAAAAACTTTCACAACAAGTATGTGAGTTCTTCATGACTAATGTGAGTCTATGGTATAGATGCACTTTCACCTTCCACCATTGCTAGCCTCCCTAGTGCCGCGCAATTCTCGCCGGTGCACAAACCCACCATATGCCTTCCTCAAAACAGCCACCATACCTACCTACTATGGCATTTTCATAGCCATTCCGAGATATATTACCATGCAACTCCCACCGTTCCGTCTCATGATTTGTGTCGTCACTCTCATATTGCCATTGCATGATCGTAAGATAGCTAGCGAGATGTTTCAACGTCATACGCCAAGCTAGATCGTTGCACATCCTGGTACACTGCCGGAGGCATTTCCTATAGAGTCATCATCATTTTGAGCTTTGAGTTGTGAGTAAATAAAAGTGTGATGATCATCATTATTAAGATCATTGTCCCATGTGAGGAAATAAAAAAAAAGGCCAAAGAGCCCCAAAAAAAGAGGCCTAAGAGCCCAAATGAAAAAAAGGGGAAAAGACAGAAAAAGAGAGAAGGGACAATGCTACTATCTTTTTCCACACTTGTGCTTCATAATAGCACCATGTTCTTCATGATTGAGAGCTTCTTTCTTTGTCACTACCATATGCTAGTGGGAATCTTCATTATATAACTTGGCTTGTATATTCCAATGATGGGCTTCCTCAAAATTGCCCTAGGTCTTCGTGAGCAAGCAAGTTGGATGCACACCCACTAGTTTTCCTTTTGAGCTTTCAGATACTTATAGCTCTAGTGCATCTCTTGTATGGCAATCCCTACTCATTCACATTGATATCTATTAATGGGCATTTCTATAGCCTTTTGATACGCCGAGTCAATGTGACCATCTCCTCCTTTTTGTCTCACAACCACCACCACACTCTATCCCACCTATAGTGCTATATCCATGGCTCGCGCTCATGTATTGCGTGATAGTTATAAAAAGTTTTAGAAAGTAAGAGTGCGAAAACAATTACTTGGCCAATACCGGGGTTGTGCATGATTTACATTAGTTGTGTGAGGATGATGGAGCATAGCCAGACTATATGATTTTGTAGGGATAACTTTCCTTGGCCTTGTTATTTTGAAAGTTCATGATTACTTTGCTAGTTTGCTTGAAGTATTATTGTTTTCAAGTCGATAGCAAACTATTGTTTCGAATCTTACGGATCTGAACATTCATGTCACGTGAAAGAAGTTGCAAAGGACAACTATGCTAGGTAGCATTCCACATCAAAAATTCATTATTTATCACTTCCCTACTCGAGGACGAGCAGGAGTTAAGCTTGGGGATGCTTGATACGTCTCCAACGTATCTATAATTTTTGATGGTTTCATGTTATTATCTTGTCAAACTTTGGATGTTTTGCATTCCTTTTATATATTTTTTGGGACTAACTTATTAACTCAGTGCCAAGTGCCAGTTCCTGTTTTTTCCATGTTTTTGACCCCTTTCAGAGGAGATTTTGAAACGGAGTCCAAACGGAATAAAATCTCCGAAAAGATTTTTTCCATAACGGAAGAAGATCAGGAGACTTGAGAGCCAAGGCAGGGGGCCCAGGGGCCCCACAAGCCCCCACCCCGCGGCCAGGGGGAGGCCGCTGCCCTCAGGCTTGTGGGCCCCATGGACCTCCTTTTCCCTAGGTTTTGCGCCTATATATCCCCAAAAATTCCATAAAAAATCAGGAGATCATCGAAAGTACTTTTCCGCCGCCGCAAGATCCCATCTGGGGCACGTTCTGGTGCCCTGTCGGAGGGGGGATTTGAATACGAAGGGCTTCTTCATCAACACCATGACCTCTCCGATGATGCGTGAGTAGTTCACCATAGACCAACGGGTCCATAGCTAGTAACTAGATGGCTTCTTCTCTCTCTTGGATCTTCAATACAAAGTTCTCCATGATCTTCATGGAGATCTATCCGATGTAATATTCTTTTGCGGTGTGTTTGTTGAGATCTGATAAATTGTGGATTTATGATTAGATTATCCATGAATCTTATTTGAGTTTCTTTTGATCTCTCTTATGCATGATTTCATATCCTTGTAATTCTCTTCGAGTTGTGGGTTTTGTTTGGCCAACTAGATCTATGATTCTTGCAATGGGAGAAGTGCTTGGTTTTAAGTTCATACCATGCGGTGACCTCACCCAGTGACACAAGGGGTAGCGAGGCACGTATCGTGTTGTTGCCATCAAGGGTAAAAAGATGGGGTTTTCATCATTGGTTTGAGATTATCCCTCTACATCATGTCATCTTGCTTAAGGCGTTACTCTGTTCGTCATGAACTCAATGCACTAGATACATGGTGGATAGCGGTCGATGTGTGGAGTAATAGTAGTAGATGCATAAAGTATCGGTCTACTTGTCTCGGACGTGATGCCTATATGTATGATCATTGCCTTAGATATCGTCATGAGTGTGTGCGGTTCTATCAATTGCTCGACAGTAATTTGTTCACCCACCGTAATACTTGCTATTTTGAGAGAAGCCTCTAGTGAACACTATGGCCCCGAGGGTCTACTCCACACCATATTTTCAGCCTTACACTTTTTACTTCGTTGCACTTTCCGCCTTCAAATCTCACTTTGCAAACAATCTTGAAGGGATTGACAACCCCTTTATAGCGTTGGGTGCAAGCTCTTTTGTGTTTGCGCAGGTACTGTGGACTTGACGAGACTCTCCTACTGGATTGATCCTTGGTTCTCAAACTGAGGGAAATACTTACTCTCATGTGCTGCATCACCCTTTCCTCTTCAAGGGAAAAACCAACGCAAGCTCAAGACACGACAGAAGGATCTCTGGCACCATTGCCAGGGAAGTACTTTTGTTGACGAAGCAGTGAGCCAGTGGGCCACAAGCCCAGGGGCACGGCCACCCACCCTAGCCGCGCTGGCTTGTGGGGCCCACGTGGCTCCACCGCCTCCAAACTCAGCTCTATATATTCCGTTTCGCCCGAAAAAATTAGAGAGAAGGATTCATCGCGTTTTACGATACGGAGGCGCCGCCACCTCCTGTTCTTCATTTGGAGGGCGGATCTGGAGTCCGTTCTGGGCTCCGGAGAGGGGAAATCTTCGCCATCGTTATCATCAACCTTCCTTCATCGCCAATTCCATGATGCTCTTCACCGTTCGTGAGTAATCTCATCGTAGGATTGCTGGACGGTGATGAGTTGGATGAGATCTATCATGTAATCGAGTTAGTTTTGACAGGGATTGATCCCTAGTATCCACTATTTTCTGAGATTGATGTTGCTACTACTTTCCCATGCTTAATGCTTGTCACTAGGGCCCGAGTGCCATGATTTCAGATCTGAACCTATTATGTTGTCGCCAATATATGTGTGTTTTAGATCCTATCTTGCAAGTTGTAGTCACCTACTATGTGTTATGACCCGGCAACCCCGGAGTGACAATTGCCGGAACCACTCCCGGAGATGACCATCGTATGAGGAGTTCATGTATTCACCAAGTGTTAATGCATTGGTCCGGTTCTTTATTAAAAGGAGAACCTTAATATCCCGTAGTTTCCATTAGGACCCCGCTGCCACGGG
The DNA here is from genome assembly GCF_904849725.1 of Hordeum vulgare subsp. vulgare. Classification (NCBI taxonomy): domain Eukaryota; kingdom Viridiplantae; phylum Streptophyta; class Magnoliopsida; order Poales; family Poaceae; genus Hordeum; species Hordeum vulgare. The sequence continues at coordinate 553,652,879 of NC_058524.1, read as the reverse complement.
AGGGATGGACAATAGATGTCATGCAAGTTTTTTTCCCTAAGCACGTATGACTACATACGGAATACATGCCTACATTAGATTGACGAACGGGGGCTAGTTACTTATCTCTCTGTGTTATAGCTGTTACATGATGAATCACATCCGGCATAATCATCCATCACCGATCAAATGCCTACGAGTCTTTTACTACTGGTCGTTGCTACGTTACTTTGTCGCTACTGTTGTTACTTTCTACTGCTGTCACTACTGATGTTACTTGCTACTGCTGTCACTACTGTTGTTACTTGCTACTGATGTCACTACTATTGTTATTTGTTACTTTGTTGTTACCTGCTGCAAGACTATTTTCTGGCGCCATTGATACAACAAGTCAGGAATAGTCTGCCGTCAACAGACCTTTTTCTGACACCGTTGCTATCATACCACTTTGCTACTGATACTTTGCTCGCAGATACTAATCTTTCAGGTGTGGTTGAATTGACAACTCAGCTACTAATACTTGAGAATATTCTTTCGCTTCCCCTTGAGTCGAATCAATAAATTTGGGTTGAATACTCTACCCTCGAAAACTGTTGTGATCCCCTATACTTGTGGGTTATCAATGTCATATGCCTCATCTCGCGACGATGAGAGAAGGGATAGCATGGGAGGGGCGGTGGTGCGCTAGGGTTTAGATGCTGCTCATGTTACCCTCGGCTGTGCGATGTGGGGCCAAGCAAGTTTTCTCGGTAACACTTATAGACAACACATGTATACTCGACGGTTCATGAGAAAAATGCTAATCCATGGGAGGGCTTTTTTGCCTTCTGAGTGCATTTGCAACCAGATAAACAATAACGTAAAATATATTAGTAAACATTTCTTATAGATGTTTGTGTTAGTTTCGCAAGCATGCTGAAACGAAATAGTGATGTTTCGTCGGTGAAAAAGGTAAATTTGGGTGTGACATTGTGGGATAACAATTGATGTTCAATTTGTTTTTTTTGTTTGTTTTTTTTTTGTTTTTTGCACTGGATAAAATGCTTAACCTTTTTGCCTAAAAAATTCAGGTAGCATTTGAATGTGACAAAGAACACATAAAAAATTTATTGGGATTTTTTTGGACATTTCAAAATTTCATGGACAGGAGCACATGCTTCCGGGAGTCGAACTGCATTTCTGCTAATCGATAAATTACATTGTTTGCACAATATAAAGTGCCAACTCGGTTCATTTCAAAGCCATTTAAGATCTGGATTCCCACATCGCGGTCATCCCTATGTGCAAGCTAGCTGATGTGTGCTTTTCGTCGCACAGATAACAGATTGCATGGACCGCGTTGGATACCATATTGCAAATGTACGAGCCTCGGATGTTGAGAGGTCGGTGCATGTCTATGTAGCTTTTTTTAGAGAGAGAATAGTCTACGTATAGTTGCTGCTACACCTTCTTCGTCGAAGATGCAGACACGACATACTTTGGGGAGGATTTGATAGGGACATAACCGACACCAAAAATGATATTTTCAACGGTTCTTGCCATCCTAGAAAAAATTGTACTACTGGGCATGCAGCTTGTGGGCGTTTCGGCCTTCTGGGCTGGTAATCCCATGTTTGGGCCTTTTCTATCTCCAGGCTGGGATCATCGACTTAATTAGACAGGTTTTAATATCATTCTCAAGAGAGTACGGCCTACTGGGCCTAGCTCCTGCCACCCTGGGCAGATGGGCTACGTATAGTTCGTGGACGCTATCAAAAATTGAGAGCAATTGCGGGCAACTAGTGATTTCCATGAAAGTTTGCAATAACGGGACGGGAGGAATAAAAACATTTCCAAATGGCGAGAGAAGACAGCAAGACGAAACAAGTTGATTTCATATGTATGATACGATTATCAAACAGGCGCTACATAATGAATAAACATGACACGAATCAGATTAATAATAATGAAATAAAAAAACAGCGCCGCATGTTTGACGCCCATGCATGCATGCAAGCGCGCGCGCGCGTGCGTGCCACCAATGCGACGCTGCTCCCTTCTCCTCCTTAGCCTTCTCCATCATCACAGCAGCATCAAACCTAGAACGAACGAACGAGCGAACAGAGACACGAGGCGCCACGTCGATCAGTGGTGGAGGTAGTAGGCGAGGAAGGAGACGACGAGCGCGACGGGGGCGGCCGCGGCAGCGGAGGCGCCGCTGGTGGCGGGGCCGGGGGCGCCGGCGGGCGCTTCGGACGCGAGCACCGTGGTCGCCGAGGCGGCGGCGACGAGCGCGGCGAAGAACACCTTCTTCATCTCCATGTGGCAGGTACGTACGGCCGGCGCGGCGGAGTTCGGGCGAGCGGCCGGTTTATTCCTCTCCGATCGAGCAGCGAGCGAGACCGAGTTTATTAGCTGGGCTCTTTGGTTAGCTTAGCGTTGGCGATGGCCAGGGGGCTGGGTTTTGTAGTACGGGGCGGTTGGGCGCGAGCGGTTGGGAGCGGGATTAGGTCGAGCGATTGGTTGGTTTGGGCGTGGGCTACAGCTAATTTTGGCTGGATATCGATCGGGAATGGGCGCCGCTGGACACGGCTGTTGGTGCCTAATTTTGTGAAGACAAGTTCGCGGCGGATGCGTTGTCGGAGAATGTATGAGCTGGCGAGACGTAATCCTGCGTATCAGTGTGTGTGTGCGTTGCGATGGAAAGACAAAGACGACTAGCTTGGATACAACGAGAGGCTAAATGTGATGGTACAGCTCTACAAGGCCAAGGACATTTGGAAGAAATTATTGGTTCCATAACGTACGGGACATCCCATGACTCAGCTACAGGCCACATCATCTCATACACTGTATAGTCATGTTGTTTGATAACAAATACTCCCTCCGTTCCTAAATATAAGTCTTTTAAGATATTTCACTAGAGTCTACATACATACGGAACAAAATAAGTGAATCTATAGTCTAAAGTATGTCGATATACATCCGTATGTAGTTCACTAGTGAAACCTCTACAAAGACTTATATTTAGAAACGGAGGAAGTAGGATGCATGATATAACGCACTCGAATAGTGAGAATAATACTACGTTCCTGTGAAAACTGGTACCATGATCGGATGATCCACACACGTCGAGCTTCTCTTTTCCCTCAAATAAAGTCAATATATGCGTGTCGGCAGGGTTGTTTTGGCTCTGGAACAAACAGTAATTAAAAACAAATACCCCCTCTGTGAATTAATAAGTCTTTAAAATGTCATATATTAGTTTACCGAGGGAGTGGTAAATATATTTTTAAATAACTTTTCAGATATTCATGCTAGCTTAACAAGTTTGTTTGACAAAATTCATGTGAAATGGGATAGCACTGCTTCGTCGGTGAGAAAAAAGAGAAGTAAGTGTACATCCGTTTCACTTTTTTTGGCACAAGTTAGAATACCTAAGCTTTCGTCCTAAAATTTGCGGGTACCATTTGGATGTAACGATGAACACACACACACACACACACACACACACACACACACACATATATATATATATATATATATATATATATATATATATATATATATATATATATATATATATATATATATATATATATATATATATATATATACATACATACATACATATATATGTATATACATATATATATGGCCGCGCTATTCGTCATTCTGGGTGAAAAATAATTATTCTTCACCCTTATTTTTAATACCAATGCATCGTAATTTTATGTTTTATAAATTTTGCCTTATTTTATACGTAAAAAGAGATCATAAAAAATATAATCAATGTAAAAATATTTTATGTCACGTAAAATTACGAACATACAAAAATAGTGCAAAAAATACAAGAAGTTCAATTTTTCGGGTCTTGTGACCTATGTTTTTGTTTTTCTTTTGTCAGACTTTATGTTGTGTTTCAATATAAATGTAACTATTTGTATTTCAAATGTAATGTTTTTGTAAATTGATCATAAGATTATCTCGAGTGAAGGATAAACTATTCTGCACACTGGATGATGAATAGAGTTTCTATATATAGAAAGTCTATTCATTACCCAGGATGCAGAATAAGTTATTCTTCACCCGAGGTAATCTTACTATCGTTTAATATATAAATTACATTTGAAATGCAAATAATTGCCTTTATATTGGTTCACTACATAAAGTTTGACATAAGAAAACAAAAATATAGATCATAAGACCAGAAAAATGTCGTTTTATGTATATTTTACACTATGTTTTTGTGTTTGTAATTTTACGTGACATAAAATATTTTTTACGGTGACTATATATTTTTTACGGGTTTTTTATGTATAAAATAAAACAAAATTTACGAAACGTAAAATTACGATGCATTAATATGAAAATAGAGGGGGTGAAAAAAAACTATTCGTCACCCAAGGTAACGAATAGTCAATGCACGGGAGTATTTCCGTCTAGTCTCTCTTTACAGCCATGAATTTACGAGTGCTACTACCCCCGTGGGATGCCGACGAAGGGTGCGGCTATGTCTCGTTTTAGACGAGATAGAATCTTATCCTCACGTAAAGTGAAGCCCCTAGTGGGCCAGTCCAGTCAGGTTTGGTTCATTTTTCATATTGTTTGTTTATTTTCGTTCTCTTGTCCAATTTTTCCTTTTTTCTTATATTTTTGAAACATTCAAAAAAAATATCTAAGAAAATAATTTACTTCAATTATTAAAATAAATGTTCATGCAGTTTGTAAAAGAATATTCATACAAGCAAACAACTGATCATGACATCCAATAAAATACTCACATGTTTCAACAAATTGTTAGAAAACTTCCAAAAAAAATACATTGCAAAAGAAAACTTCGTGTAATTAAAAAAAATGGGTCATACCATTCACAAAAATGTTCAAGTTTCAAACTATACCCGTGATAGTTTCAAAAAAATGTTTACTCAAATGCTAAAAATTGTTCTCGTAATTTTAAAAACGATTATACCAATCAATAAAATGTTCATGACATTGAAACAAATGTTCAAACACTTCAAAAGTATGCAGAATGTTTGTGTCGTTAAAAAACAATTGTACCATTCAAAAAAATATCCACGACATTAAAGAAATGTTCTAACAGTTAACAAATATTGCCTGCATTTTAAAAGCAATGTTCATGGCATTTATAAGAAAAATTCAATGTATTTTAAAAAAATGTGTATTCGACAAATGTGTTAACGTGTATTTCAGAAATTCAATGTGTATCCTAAAATTTTTTGAACTTATATACAAAAAATATTCCACATATATTTAAAAAACTCCACGTGTAATTGAAAATAAAATTGTACCTGAAAACAAATTGATACAAAAAAAAGGGTTGTTAAAACTGGTATGAACCTCTCCCGCTAGCGCTCATGCCGGAACGAAGACAAGCTACGCCCTACTAAGTGCACTAAGCGATAATTGGAGTATGTCCATGGATGTTTCAACGCTCAGCAAGGCATTTAGTAGGGAATTTTCGGCCTTTGTTTGTCATAAAAAACATTTGATATTAAAAATCGGACGAAACGAAAAACATCATATATTCATAAAATGTTCTCAGTTTGTGAAGTGTTCCCGTATTTAAAACACAATTTGAAATCATGTCTTACAAAATGTAAATTTTAAAAATTGTTTACAAATTTGTTAAAATCACCATAAATTTTGAATTGTTCCAGAATTCCAAAAATCTCTTTGAATTAGAAAATAAACCATATTTTAAAAATATTCATGATTTCTAAATTTAATTCAGAAATTGAAATTCTAAAAAAGTAAGAAGAAAAATCAAAGCCAAATGGTCGTAGCGTTAGAAATGCAAAAAAATACACAACAAAGAGGAACAAACAGACTTGAGGTTTTGAAAAACAGATGGAAACTATTGAGAACCATAAGAAGAGAACAATAACAAGGAGATCGAGCACTGGATGTCCCAATAAAGTGTGAATGAGTACTTGGTCGATTTCTGGAGCCCTATGAACGGTCTAGGAACTTCCACGAGTTCTTGCTTGTGATGCCTACACAAAAAAAGTGACATATAAGGCTCCAAATTTGAAGACCAAAAGTCTACCTTAAAAGCAAAGTCATTATAATATCGATTATCATCCATTATATGGACTGCACTCTGTAGTAATATGAAGGTTTTTGAGGTGATGTGAGAACCCAGAATCATCATAAACCAAACATGCAAAACAAATTTACACATGGGACATGCTAGTCACTGGCTACAAAAACCTTTGCTTCCCCACCTAAAAGTGGAATATTCTTCGTATTAGGCATGGATTTCAAAAAAGATTTCAACATGGGTTACAACTAGGATATGGAAAAGCATTTAACTATGATTCTCTATTAGAATCTGAACTATGGGTTCTTCCGCCGCTTGGAAGTGACCTTACAGGCGGGGAGGGCTTCAAGTGTTGATGCTCCCATGGCCAACGAACGCATGTGTTTCCTGGATGCGGTATAGGGTCACAAGGTTGAAGGCCCGCATGAGCATGGTCTCCATTTCAATCTACACGTCGTTGACATGCGGTCAAAGTAGGCGAGGGTGGTGGATGTGGGCGTGTGGCCAACGATTGTTTCATTCTTATGACGAGCATCCCCATGGACCCACTGGGAGTAGTACCAAACTCTCTCCCATAACTCTTTTCCGACGCGGTCCTGTTCAGTCTCGTCAAGAGAAGGTCTGTGAGTAGGGCGCAACAATAACATGGTTGATGGGGCGAGTGAGGAGGATATGTGTAAGGGGTAGATAGGGGCGGGGTGGTATCATGCAACAGTGCCTGATGGGGTGGGGTGATAGGGTCGGGGTGATACGCGCGAACTGAGATGCACTCGAGAAAAACAAGGTAATTTTTAGTATGCGCACGTGAGGATTGCGTGTCAAACACGACGACACATTAATTGGCGCCCTTCACGGTGAAAAACTCGTTGTGCACTTGAGAGGGCGAAAGTTGAGAGCCATATGAATGGCAACACCATTGAGCGGGCTACACATGGGAGGAAGAGGCCGAGCTGAAACTTCCCTCCCATGCAAGTGATTGTGGATGGATGCTATTCCATATAGACGTCCCAACTTTCAGATATGGAATCTCTATGGCTCGATGAGCATGCTCCATAAATTATGCAAGCCAAGAGGTGTATGGCAACTCTATTTGTAGTGTCATTTTCGGTCATGGTCATCATATGAACGATTATTATTGTGATCGAGCGTTATGACGATGGTCATACAAACGATTATTATAACAACCAGACTTGTCTCAGGACTTTGATATTGTTGCTCCATAGTTCGCAAATGAGGCCTTAGACTTTAGTGCAATTGTGCCATTACATTAGACATGCCTTCTTTCCCTTCCCTCCCTTCCTAACTCTCACGCACGTCTCCCTCCCTCCCTCCCTCCCTCCCAACCCTAGCCGCCTCCCCCTCCCCATCCCTTCCTCGCCGCCGCCTAAGGCAGCCGCCGGGCAAGCCCGAGGCGCCAAGGATGGTGGCGGTGGGGCCTAAGCTGCCCTGCCTCTGCATGCGGAGTCCCGGATCTGGAGCGGCGGCTCCATTGACGAGGCACGACAGGCTAGCAGCCGTGCGGGAGGTGGATCCGGCGTCTCGGCCGCGCGGGCGGCGGGATCCGGTGGTCGCTGGCGTCTGGAGGCGGCTTTTGCGGTGGCCGGTGCGCGCGATCTAGCGCCTCCCCTCCTTCCCTGTTCGGCGTGCGGGCCAGCCTGGTCGGGCCGCGCTTCCTTGGATTGTCGGTTTTGTACAGGAGGTGCTTCTGGTGGTGGGGATCTAGTTCGGGCGAAATCCCTGGTCGGCCATGGCCGGCCGCGTCGACGGCAACGCCTGAGGGCGTCGTTCCCCTCCTTGGAGGCGTCGGTATGGACTGATCCCCTCACTTCCCCTTCCCCTAGGTCTCCCGGGCGAAAGCCTTAACTTTGTTGGGCGGCGGCGGCGCTCACGGCGCCGTTCCCTTCTTGAAGGCGCCGCTTTGGGAACCTTGGGGCTGGGTGGCGCTTGTGGGTGGTGGGCGACGGCGGTGGTGCGGCCCTATCCTAGCATGGATCTCCATCCGTTGCTTGGAGATGGACTCGCGTAGGTGGAGGTCGTCGTTTGGCGTCATAATGGCGTCGATGGCGGAGGCACCTACCAAGGCTGGTACCTCAATCTGATCTGAAGATGGACCAGCGCAAGATGGCGGCGACGACACATGTGAGTGCGTCGGACCGGTTTGTGCCCCGGACACGGTATGTGGCTCGGTCAGGGTCTCCGGCTTTAGATGTTAGGCTTAGGTGAGAGGTCTGGGTATTTGGTCCAGCTTGCACCCCTTCATCATATGTAGGAGTAACGGCAGATGTTGCCAAGATGGCGGATTCAGGCATATTGTTGTACTGCTTTGTAAGGTCTTTGAGAATAATCAATAAAATGGCCGCATGCATCTCCCAGATGCAGAGGCCGGGGGTCATCCTCCTTTTCTTAAAAAAATGCCTTTTTTCCCTAAAAAAAATAGACAATTCATCTTGTCTTCTTTTTTAGTAGATTTTTAGACGAGCAGATTTTTAGATGAAGGTCCCTCGCCGATGGAGAGGATACAGGGCTCGAGTTTCTCAGCATGAGCCTCAACCAGATAGACCATCACTACAAAAAGGACACAAGATAGCCTAGGCCCACTTCATGGCCCTTCTCGCTGAGATCTTCCACTATAAAATAGGCGTAGCAGCACAAGGGCTCCCCTGACTGGGCCGGCCCGGCATCGTGCAAAACAGTGCGAAAATCACAGGAAAAAGTGTGCGCGAAACCTGGAACACTCGTGAGCCCTCTTCGTTAGCCATAGGACATGGCGAGCTTAGCTAAGAACTATCATCAGTGACAGATCTAACATCATTTTTTGAATTTTCAAATGGGTTTTCTTATAGTAAATATGTTTTGAAACACAAACATTTTTATAAAAAAGGACAACTTTATAAACACATGAACATATTTAAATTGACAAACATTTTTTAAAAACATGATTTTCTTAAGTTGTGGACAAATTATTTTAATGGTAAAATCTTTTGAAATTATGAAAAGCGCAAAAAAGTCCCAAAATTTTTTAAAAAATATGAACATATTTTGTGTCCCTGAGGACAAATATAAAACAGGAGCATTTGCTTACATTATGATCAATTTTAAAAGAGACATGAACAATTTTTGAAATTCCAGAACTATATTGTTAAATGCATATTGCTTTTGAAATTACTTTTTCTTTCCAAAATACAACCATTTTTTATAAATATATTTTTGAAAGCACCAATATTTATCAAATATATGAACATTTTCCGAAACATGAAAAACGAAAAAGAAAATAAATACGAAAAAATTATCAGAAAACAAAAGAAGCCATAATAAAATTGCTAAAAGAAACAGAAAACTTGTCCAGGGACCTTCTGAAGGGTTTTCAAAAACCTGATGGTCGTTGTGGTGAAGTGGGCTGGCCCAATTTTTACGCTCAGCTTCGTTGTTCGTGGGGTTTTCCTTTGTCCCTATACCACGAGAAATGATCTTAAGAAACAAAATACCTTGAAAACTAGGTAAATGTTTATAGTTGGTGCGCCGGCTAAAACTTGCGTCGGACGCGCGCACGCGGTTGGATAAGAAACCGCTTCGGCGCTCCCTCACCGCACATTTAACGTGGATCCACCCGCAGTTGTACTTGTCGTTATCTGTTTTCCTCATCGCTCGTCTTCCTCCTCCCATCTTGATTCCTCCCGCAGCTCGTTTTTCCCTTTTTGCTCTCGTCGTCAGCCATGGAACACCTGCTAGAGCTCGTTTTTACTTCTCCTCTCTCCACACGTCGCCTCCAACTCCAATCCTCCTATCATCTCTCGTGTTTTTTCGCTACTCCAAACGGCGACACGGCTACTACGCACAGGGGCAAGACATTGGTGTCAAAATTTGCTACAACCAGCGTTAAAATTTGCTATAACTGGTGTCGAGATTTGCTACAACCATTGTATAATTTGTTACAACCGGTATTTTGCATTTTTGCTACATTGCACAATCAGCCTTAGCAATTTCTGCTACAATCCGTGTTAAAATCTTCTACAACCAGTGTCCAATTTGCTACAACCAGTATTTTGCATTTTTGCTACATTGCATTTTTGCTACATTGCACAAGCCAGCGTTAAGAAATTTTGATACAACTAGTGTCAAAATTTGCTACAACCAGTTCTTTGAATTGCTAAAACCGGTGTTTCCATTTTTGTTACATTGTACAAGCTAGCGTGAGGAATTTTTCATACAACCGGTGTCAAAATTTTCTACAACCAGTTCTTCGAATTGCTGCAACCGGTGGCAATGCAAGCTGCAACTGACATCGCAGCTCGGCGGTGAAGATGTTTTTGTTGGAACCGCTGCTCATTTTTGCTCGAACGGGTGCTCATTTTTTCCGCAACAGGCGACCGAGATGTAACGAGGGTGACATTTGACCGACGAGCTCTGGCATGAGGCGTGAGCGACGACTAGCATCGGGGTGTTGCAGGCATGGAGCTCGCCGGCGATCGACGACGAGGGGTGGAAACCGGGGACGACCGGCGATGAGAGGAGATGAGGAGGCGAGGCAAGGCGAGGGGGCGGTGTATGCAGGGGCGGCGGGAAGGAGCGAGCGTCGCGCCAAGCTCGCACTTGTGATGCGAGGGACAAGGGAGGCGCCAGGAGGAAGACATGGCTAGGGGGATAAGATCTAAATGGCCTAGGATGCGCTAATCGAACGGTCGCGCGGCGACCGGCCAAAACATTGGGCCGACACGCCGACGCATATCATCGGTAAATGTTTACATCCGGGGCGCCGGCTGAAACTTGCGCTGGACGCGCGCACGCGGTTGGATAAGAAACCGGTTCGATGCTTCCTAACCGCACATTTAACGTTGGTCCACCCGCGGTTTTACTTGTCCTTATCTGTTTCCCTCATCGCTCGTCTTCCTCCTCCCATCTTGATTCCTCTCGCAGCTCGTTTTCCCTTTTTTTCTCGCGTCGTCAGCCATGGAACACGTGCTAGAGCTCATTTTTACTTCTCCTCTCTGAACACGTCGCCTCCAACTCCAATACCCCTACCATCCCTCGCATTTTCGTTGCTCCAAATGGCGGTACAGCTACTAAGCAATAGGGCAGGCCATCGATATCAAAATTTGCTACAACGGTGTTAAAATTTTCTACAACCGATGTAAAAATTTGCTACAAGGAGTGTCCAATTTGCTATAATCGGTATTTTGCATTTTTGCTACATTGCACAAGCTAGCGTCAGGAATTTTTGCTACAACCGGTGTCAAAATTTGCTACACTTGTCCAATGTTCCACATCCCGTATTTTACATTTTCTCTACATTGCACAAGCCAGCGTCAGGAATTTTTTATATAACTGGTGTCAAAATTTGCTACAACCAGTTCTTCGAATTGCTACAACCGGTGGCAATGCAAGGTGCATACGACATCGCGGCTCGGCGGCGAAGATGGTTTTTGGTGGAACCGCTGCTCAATTTTGCTGGAACGGGTGCTCGTTTTTGCTGCAACAAGCAACCGAGATGTAACGAGGGTGACATGTGACCGACGAGCTGTGGCATGAGGCGTGAGCGTCGACGAGCATCGGGGTGCTGCAGGCATGGAGCTCGCCGGTGACCAATGACGAGGGGTGGAAACCAAGGATGACCGACGGTGAGAGGAGATGAGGATGCGAGGCAAGGCGAGGGCGGCGGGGAGGAGTGAGCGCCACCCCAAGCTCGCAGCTGTGATGCGAGGGACAGGGGAGGCGCAAGGAGGAAGACATGGCTCGGGGGATTTGATCTAAACGGCCCAGGATGCACTAATCGAATGGCCGAGCGATGACCGACCAAAAAGTTGGGCCGACGCGCCGGCGCCTATCAGCGGTAAACGTTTACATCCGGTGCGTCGGCTGAAACTTGTGTCGGACACGCGCATGCGGTTGGATAAGAAATCACTTTGGCGCTCCCTCATGGCACATTTAACGTGGGTCCACCTGCAGTTGTACTTGTGATTATGTGTTTCCCTCTTTGCTCGTCTTCCTCCTCCCATCTTGATTCCTCCCGCGGCTCATTTTGCCCTTTTTGCTCTGGTCGTCAGCCATGAAACACCTGCTAGAGCTCGTTTTTTACTTCTCCTTTCTCCACACGTCTTCTCCAACTCCTACCCCCCCCCCCCCCCCGCCATCTCTCGCGTTTTTTCCCTGCTCCAAACGACGACACGACACTCGGGCGGGCCACCGGTATCGAAATTTGCTACAACCAACGTCAAAATTTGCTACAACCGGTGTCAAAATTTACTATAACGAGTGTCCAATTTGCTACAACCGGTAGTTTGCATTTTTGCTACATTGCATAAGCCAACGTGAGGAATTTTTAATACAACCGGTGTCAAAATTTGTTACAACCAGTTCTTGGAAATGCTACAACCGGTGGCAATGCAACCTGCAACCGATATCGCTACTTGGCGGCGAAGATGGTTTTTGTTGGAACCGCTGCTCAATTTTGCTAGCACAAGCGATCGGTTTTGCTGCAACGGACGACCGAGATGTAACAAGGGTGACATGTGATCGACGAGCTGTGGCATGAGGCGTGAGCGACGACGAGCATCGAGGTGCTGCAGGCATGGAGCTCGTCAACAACCGACCACAAGGGATGAAAACTCGCAGCTGTGATGCGAGGGTGAGAAGAGACAAAAAAAGAAGACATGACTCAGTGGATAAGATCTAAATGGTGCGGGATACGCTAATCGAATGGCCGCGCGGCGGCCGGCCAAAACGGGGGCCGACGCACTGGTGTCTATCAGCACCCAAAATGAAACCTCGAGAAAAAAGTTTGTATGAAAAGAAAACCTTAAGAAAAAACTTCACGAACCAAACGGAAGAGGGCCCACTTCTGAGACAGCCACAATGCACCAGGCTGCCGCCGTCAGCGTCGGGGTTTGCGTAAGTTTCACGGGCAGCCCACGCTCGCCGTCAGGAAGACACGCAGCATACTCGCCGAGCTGGTAGTACCAGGCTAGGAGGCCATGTGATTCCCTAAGCAATGATAAATAAAATGTCTTATCAAGGAATCACGTGTCAGTCTGCCAACAACAATCCGCGTGTCAGGTTTCAGAAAGCGATCCAGCAAATAATTACTGCAATAGCTGAAGTTAATACGTGTACCTGATCGAAATCCCGAAAATGGCCCGGGTGGCCAGGTTTGCTCCGGCACATCTCACAAGTCAGCCTCACATCTCAGCCGCTCTATGCAAATCAACCAGTGGTTAGTTGGTTAGAGCAACTCTAACTGGTGGATCCAAACGGACGATGATTTCGTCCGTTTTTCGTCAGTTTGGATCATTCTTCGGCTTCGTATCCATCTAGATTGTGATTTGAATTGACAGTACGACTCAACGCGTCAATGCATATTTATCCGTCTGACCGGCTAACCGCCGGTTTTTGAAAAAATTATTTTGCATATGTTACAACAACAAATGATATAACATAGTTTTATAACTAAAAATAAAATATAGCAAAGTTTTGCAAGCCCAATAAAAATTAAATTGTCTACAAAATACGTCTATTGATTGCCAACATGATTCCATATTTGCTCAATCAAATCACCTTGCAACTGAATATGAGTTTTCAAATCACGCATTTCTTGATAAATTGGGTGAACTGTGCAAACGATGCTGCTTCTCCGTCATGCTGAGGCACCACATTGTCACCTTGAAATTCAAATCATTGATCGTGTAGACGGTTCGTGCGCTCATCCTCTACGATCATATTATGCATGATCACACAAGCTGAAAGGACGTGGATGTCGCCTAGAGGGGGGTAAATAGGCGCTTTAAAATAACTACAGTTTAGGCTTGAACAAATGCGGAATAAAACTAACGTTTAATTTGTCAAGCACAAAACCTACAACAACTAGGCTCACCTATGTGCACCAACAACTTATGCTAAGCAAGATAAACAACTAAGTGATAGCAAGATATATGACAATAAACAATATGGCTATCACAAAGTAAAGTGCATAAGTAAAGGGTTCGGGTAAGAGATAACCGAGGCACGCGGAGACGATGATATATCCCGCAGTTCACACCCTTGCGGATGCTAAACTCCGTTGGAGCGGTGTGGAGGCACAATGCTCCCCAAGATGCCACTAAGGCCACCGTAATCTCCTCACGCCCTCGCACAATGCAAGATGCCGTGATTCCACTAAGAGACCCTTGAGGGCGGTCACCGAACCCGTACAAACAAGGTTGAGGCAATCTCCACAACTTAATTGGAGGCTCCCAACAACACCACAAAGCTTCACCACAATGGCATATGGCTTCGAGGTGACCACAAATGCTCGGGGCAATCTCCACAACTTAATTGGAGACCCTGACGCTTGCCCGGAGCTTTAGACCACAATGATTGAGCTCTGAGGCACAACCAAGCTTCTAGGGGTACCAAGTACGCAAAGGTAATAAGCTTCTCAACTTCTCACTTCCACGTATCACCGTGGAGAACTCAAACCGATGCACCAAATGCAATGGCAAGGTCACACGAAGTGCCCAAGTCCTTCTCTCCCAAATCCCACCAAAGCAACTAATGCTAGGGAGGAAAATGAGAGGAAGAACGAAGAAGAACACGAAGAACTCCAAGAACTAGACCCAAGGGGTTCCCCTCACTTAGAGTAGAAAGTGATTGGTGGAAATGAGGATCTAGATCTCCTCTCTCTTTTCCCTCAAGAACTAGCAAGAATCATTGGAGGGATTGAGATTTAGCAAGCTCGAAGAAGGTCAACAATGGGGGAAGAACACGTGCTAAAGAGATAAGGTTCAATGGGGAAGAAGACCACCTTTTATAGGTGGGGAAAAATCCAACCGTTAAGCCTCACAGCCCGCACAGAGCGGTACTACCGCTCATGGAGCGGTACTACCGCTCGGTAGGTTCACCAACCATGCCGAGGCCAAAAAGTATGCAAAAAACAGTCGGACGGAGCGGTACTACCGCTCCTGGAGCGATAGTAAAAAATTACTACCGCTCCGGGGGCGGTACTACCTCTCCGGGGGCGGTGCTACCGCTCGCACCAGGAGCGGTACTACCGCTGGATACTGAAACTGCTGTAACTTTCGCATACGGACTCCGAATTCAACGAAACCAAGTTTGTTGGAAAGCTAACGACATGGGCTAACACAATATTGATAGAAATATCAATAAGAAGCAAGTTATAGAAGTCCCATAAGAAAATGGTGAGAATCCTTCTTGGAATAAGACCGGTAAAAACTCCCAACATCGAAAATATCATAGAAGATGCATATGGACTCCGTTTTCGATGAACTCGAGCTTGTCATGAAGATGAACATAAGCTCTAAAACTCACAAAGAGAAACACCAAACAAGAACCAATAAGTATGATGCAAGGATGCAAATGGTTTGAGCTCTCAACAAATGATACGATCAAGCTACTCACTTGAGAGCCCCCCTTGACAGTACGACAATCTATCCTAAAAGAGAAAACCTATCAAGGGCAAACCTATACCTTGCACCTCATCCTCTTGAGCTAGAGGACGATGATCTTGGCTTCCTCAAGATGGACCACCTTTCTTGCTTGCGTTGGCTTGATGAAGACTAGTTGATTGCTCCCCCATACACACTATGGGTGAGCCGCTCTTCACCATATATTCACAAGTCCATTGCCACCATCCTCCATCACTTGACGTCATCCTCCATGGGTTGTATGCGTATTCCTCTTGCTTGCGTTGGATTGATGAAGACTAGTTGATTGCTCCCCCATACACACTACGGGTGAGCCGCTCTTCAGCATATCTTCACAAGTCCATTGCCACCATCCTCCATCGCTTGACGTCATCCTCCATGGGTTGTATGAGATATTCCTCTTGACGCAAGCCCATGGAAACACACCTAACCCCACATAGAACTCTCAAGAAGACCATGGGTTAGTACACAAATACGTACTGGACAATGCTTACCATACCATGGGATCACTTGATCCCTCTCGGTACATCTTGTACGCTTTGTGTGTTGATCATCTTGATTTACTCTTTGTCTGACGATCTTGATCAACCTTGTGTCTCTATGATCATTCTTTGGATAATACCTTGAATACCACCTTGGTCATCATATAAACTCCTTGAACCCAACAGGTGGACTTAAAAAAGTGCCTATGGACAAATCCTATAAATATAACTTAATGCAACCATTAGTCCATAGGAATTTTCATCAATTACCAAAACCACATATGGAGATATATGCTCTAACAATCTCCCCCATTTTGGTAATTGATGACAACCACTTCAAGAGAGTTTATATAAGGAAATAAGCATAACCAAGCGCACACATACAAAGCAATAATGCATGCGTGCAAGATGTAAATGCTTATGCAATAGAAGCAAAACCCTCTAAACATATCCAAAGTAAACTCTCTAAACTTCTCCCCCATTGGCATCGATTGCCAAAATGGACGAAAAGTTTAGAAAGCCAATATAGTAGGTGGTCCTCCAAAAAATGTGTACTTCTCAGCAAATGAGTGCAAAGAAATACACAAATACAATGATAAGTAGTTGGAGGAAAACAGACTATATTGAGGACCCAAAGATTGCAAAAATAAGGATCGTATGGCACAAAGACATACAAAATAGAAGCAAGCAATCAAAAGATACCATATGGAACAAACAATCACATGGTCCTTCGAACCACATGAATAAAAGATACTATGATAAAAGCAAAGGAGTGTTTTATCAAAACTAGAGAAGCTCCCCATGATTTGTGCACTAATAAGAGATTTTTGTATTTGATACAAGCGCACAAAATAGGATCGTTGCTCCCCCAAAATTAATAAAAACACACAACGAGTGCAAGAAGATAGATGAGACAATAAGCATATCAATTGCACAAAACAAATGGTTGAGCAACATGTAAAAGAAGCAACTTAAGAATAGGCTCTACCAAAGTAATGTGTGTGAGTCATGGCAAAGCACTTGAGAAGACTAAGATAAGGATGAGCATTACTCATCAACATAGTCTTGATGAAATGAGACACAAAGTGCAAGACATATCATTCCCACGCACACATACCAGAAAATGGGTTCACAAGCTTACTAATAAACAAAATAAGAACCAACGCTTGTGACAACCCATGGTGAAGATAGGAAGTAAGAACCTTGTTAAGAGGAGGGATACCAATCAAAATGGCAAAACCCTCATCAAGACAAGCTTGAGGAAAAATAATCTTCACGGCCAAAGAGTGTATCAATATGTAGGAAAATAAGATACGCACTCAAGACAAATCCTTTCATGAAGCCACCAAAAACTGAAAAAGGAAATGCAACGGTGGACGTGAAAGAAAAGAGGATATCAATTAGAGACGTAACTTCTCTCATGTGTAAAAGATTCTAAGTAGAAGACAATCATGATGATATATTTCCACAAAGAAGGATGTACACACGAAATGGTTACAAGAAGGAACAAACTAGATATCCAAAAGGAAGTCATAAATATATCAATAAGATCTTTTGCTTGGAAGCATAGCACATGGCCTAATATTTTCTTATTGTACAACATGAACTTCCAACATACGAACATCAAAGACATCCCAACTAGTAGTAAGACATCATCGTTCGGATGCTTTGAGAAAGGAAACAAGTACTACAAGAACGAATCAAGAGATTCATGCCATGATGCAACCTGGAAAAGAAAAGACAGGTTGGGGCCTTTGCAAGAAAAGAATGCATGAAGTGGATACTTGTTACCGAGACAACATTGAATTGATGTAGTAGATAGTTGTTCTTTGATCATCCTTACTTGGCTCCAATAATCACATGGTCTCAACGCCTTCCTTATAGGTGAGCCGAGCATCCAATGCATCTCCAGTTGTTCCTGGAACAGCAAAACAAACAAAATGGTGCCCAAACTCATTGGGACCAAAGAGTTAGAAACCCAACAATACATAGGACAAACTCCACATACATATGTGCATATATATATATGAATTTGAATTTCATGCACACTTTAGCCATTTTATGACAAGGTGGAGTTTCCCCTATATATTGGGTCAAAGAAAGAAAGCAAGCAAAAGAAGTTGTATATAGTAGATATGCATGCTCAAGACTCTCAAGAATCAACTCAACACAAAGTTGATAAGTCACCAAAAGACAAGGTATCAAGTGATAATAAGATCCCAAACAAAAAAACTATCACTTGAAGGATATCAATTAAAATATACCTCAAGGAATGAGATATGCATTGAGACATGCCAAATAAAAGGAAACAAGATACCAATTGAAGGAAAACAAACACGAGGTATCTAATTTCCAAAAGAGAGCTAGGTTCCAACAAACCAAACCCTCGAGAAATTTTCATGATGGCACAAAGCATCATAAAGAGCAAGACTTGCCTCCCATCAACACACACTTGATGGGGATCAAAAGATTTTATGATGGGTGAATAAAGAGAGTGTTCTAAATAAAATAGGATAGCTCCCCCAAGGGAGGTGCATTATATAGAATTTGCATTTAAATACAAAATGCACAAGATGGGATCATCACTTTCTCTATATCTATAAAAACACTAGACATGTTAAAATAGATCCACAAGAGGCAAGGAAGACAAACGAAACACAAAATCCAATGTAAAGACGATTAGCAATTCCTACCACATGATGGGAATACCAATTGTCAAGGACAAGAAGTATTTTGGAAATGATACTCATTGGTAGATCGCAAATATTTCCAAGATCATATTTACCCATAAAACGCAAGCAAATGACACTTGTAGAGCAAACATGCCACCTAGGAACAAGATAATTTACAATATCAACACTAAGTGGCAATACCTCAAATGTACACATTCTCTAGGATTGTAATATGCACATAGCATATTACTCCCCCATAATGTGATAACCCAACAATATTAACAAGTGGCAAATTAAAACCAACAAGAGATAATTAATGGACCATATAGAATTTGAATTTCTCATGAGTAAGGCATACCACATAGAAACTAGATAATCTTGAAATATCAATCCTAAGTGGAATTCCCCATGTATACACACATTTATAGGATTGTGAGGTGTGCAAAGCACATCACTCCCCCCACAATGGGATAATCCATTAATCTCTCACAAGAGCCAACAAAGATACAAACAAGATGCAAAAAGGCTCAATACAAGACTCACATGTACATGATATGCAAACCAACATACACATACTCGATTACTCAACATAAGCAAGTTGGAACCACAACATGTACAAACACATGCAAGGTACAAAACCACAACATGCAAAGGGGCAAGAAACTAACAATGTAAACAGTTGAAGTACAAGTTACCGTAAGGAGGCACATTGGATATAAGATATAAACTCGATAATCCAAATGACTTGGCTTGAGAAAATATGAATGATGAAGACCCCATTAATTATTCATTATGTATCCAAGTCTCTAATGTCCTCCACAAACACCTATTGATCAATTTTGAGCTTGTTGGTCCCCAACCACGTTGGGTCCTAAGAGGTTAGTCACAATAGGCTTGGCAACCCAAATGGTACTTTTCTTGACACCACTTTGAGTACCAACAAACTTGGCAAACACATTGCCAACCTTATCCTTCCCAAGTGAATAGATATCATCAATAATGATTGGGTTGGATAAATTACCTCTCGTGCAAGAAGAAGCGAAGTGACCCTTCTCACGACATAAGTAGCAACATCTACCCTTTAATTTCTTCCCTATTGATTTCTCAACATGAGGAGTGTTGGCTTGGGTCTTATTGGGAAGGGGCCTTTCTTCAACTTGTAGTTGAGTATGTGAGTGCACTTGTGGCCTCTTCCCTTGTTGCTTGTGACTTTGGGGCTTCTTCTTTAGTGGGCAAGATCTAACATGGTGCCCTTCAATTTTGCACTTGAAGCAAATAATCTTGGCTGAATTCTTGACTTGTTCTTGGCCCTTCTTCTTGAAGCTTTTGGACTTATTATTCTTGTTGGAGTTGAATCCAAGTCCATATTTGTCATTTGGGGATTTTTGTCCACACAAGACATTGTTGAGTGTGGACATTCCTTCATCACTCTTTTCCAAGTCTTTCTTCAAGGAAGTGACTTGGGCCTTGAGCTCTTTGATTTCCTCTACATGGTTAGTATCAACACAAGTACTAGAGGAAGTATAAGCTTCATTGTTAGAGCAACAAGACATGGAAAGTAATTCATCACAAGATGTAGCAACATTGTGAGTAGATGAATTACGAGGACTAGCACATGGCAATATAGCTTTTTGACTAGAAGTAGTGATAATGTCCACATGAGCCTCACACAATGTTACCTTGGTAGTAATAACCTCATGAGCTAATTTTAGCACATTATGGGATACTAGAAGATCATCATGAGAGCTTGTGAGCATTACATGACTTTCTTCCAATTTCCCATAATTGTTAGATAGCAATTCGAGTTGAGCCCTTAGCTCAACATTCTCCTTTAAAATGGATGCTTCACAAAAAGTAGAATTAGTAGCACAAGCATCATTATTAACAATAAGAGGAGAAGGCAACTTTGCAAGCTCTTTAGCATATGAAGCTTCAAGTTGAGCATGATACTCGATGAGTTCGATGAGCGAACTCTAAATAGCCTTTGAGCCATTTTCGAGGTGCTCATAGTCCTCAACGAGTTTAGCATGTGCAACTTCAAGCTTATCGTTTTTAGTTCTAAAATCATTAGCCACCTCGAGAGCCCTATCATGGGATTCCTTTAATCTAGATAATTCTATAGCAAAGGTTTCCTCAAGAGATTCCTTGGTGGTTTGTTCATTTTCAAGAGCTTGAGATGGCTCCGCGATCTCGTTAGCGTATTCACGCTCATGACCTTCCATTGTCTCAATGGTGGCCTCATGATCCTCGAGATGAGCTTCCAACTCCTCAATGTATTTCTTGCCCTCAGTGGCAATAGACATGATTTCCAAGAAGTTGGAACAAGCAAGTTTATTCTTATAAAGAGATTTAAAAATCATTTCACCCTTAATTTTTAAGGATGCAATATTATCACTCTCTTCATAATTATTCTCATCCCCATTATCATCAACATCATCATCATGAGATATATTGGGATTCAAAGTAGGACATACCTTTGAAGCCTTAGCCATAAGGCAAAAGTGAGTCAGAATAGATGATGGTGTAGGATCCCTTGAAGCATCATTCAAGGCCACATCTTGTTCCATGGAGTGATGAATTTCCTCTACATTGTTAGCACAACAACTCGAGGAAATATATACATTTTTATGATGGCAACAAGATATAGGAAGCATATCATCATGAGATTTAGTCAAGCAGCTTTTACATGATATGCAAGGACTATCAACACAAGCATGTAAAACATTTAGAGTGCTCTAAGTGTTAATGCCCAAAGATGAAGCATTGCAATAATATAGTGATGAAGGATCAACAACAATAAACCCACTATCATCGTTGCAATGATCACCACTACTCACCATATCATTACCTTGTGGCAATCCACATGTAGGTGAAGTAGATGAAGTTGAGAAGACCACACGACCGGAGGTGGAGGGAGAACAATCATTCCCACAAATCTTGGATATACCATATTTATCTTGAAGCTTTATCCACAACTCATGAGCATCCCGGAATGGCATGAGTTGAAATATAACTACATTGCTCAAAGCATCAAAAAGCACATTAGAAGCTTGAGCATTGAGATAAGAGTTTTTCTCATCCTCTAAAGATATATTTTGAGAATCCTTTGGAGGAGAAAAACCCATATCTACAATTCTCTCTAAATTTTGGTCCAAGACCCGAAAGTGATTAAGCATGCGAATTACCCAAACATCAAAATTTGTGCCATCGAAACTAAGAGTATCAGTGAATCCTAAACCCCAAGTCGACATCCTTACTCTCTGGGTGGTTAAACCTAACAAAGAGAGACCTAGATCTGATACCAATTGAAAGGACGTGGATGTCGCCTAGAGGGGGGGGTGAATAGGCGCTTTAAAATAATTATGGTTTAGGCTTGAACAAGTGCGGAATAAAACTAACGTTTAATTTGTCAAGCACAAAACCTACAACAACTAGGCTCACCTATGTGCACCAACAACTTATGCTAAGCAAGATAAACAACTAAGTGATAGCAAGATATATGACAATAAACAATATGGCTATCACAAAGTAAAGTGCATAAGTAAAGGGTTCGGGTAAGAGATAACCGAGGCACGCGGAGACGATGATATATCCCGCAGTTCACACCCTTGCGGATGCTAAACTCCGTTGGAGCGGTGTGGAGGCACAATGCTCCCCAAGATGCCACTAAGGCCACCGTAATCTCCTCACGCCCTCGCACAATGCAAGATGCCGTGATTCCACTAAGGGACCCTTGAGGGCGGTCACCGAACCCGTACAAACAAGGTTGGGGCAATCTCCACAACTCAATTGGAGGCTCCCAACAACACCACAAAGCTTCACCACAATGGCATATGGCTTCGAGGTGACCACGAATGCTCGGGGCAATCTCCACAACTTAATTGGAGACCCTGACGCTTGCCCGGAGCTTTACACCACAATGATTGAGCTCCGAGGCACCACCAAGCTTCTAGGGGTACCAAGTACCCAAAGGTAATAAGCTTCTCAACTTCTCACTTCCACGTATCACCATGGAGAACTTAAACCGATGCACCAAATGCAATGGCAAGGGCACACGAAGTGCCCAAGTCCTTCTCTCCCAAATCCCACCAAAGCAACTAATGCTAGGGAGGAAAATGAGAGGAAGAACGAAGAAGAACATGAAGAACTCCAAGAACTAGACCCAAGGGGTTACCCTCACTTAGAGGAGAAAGTGATTGGTGGAAATGTGGATCTAGATCTCCTCTCTCTTTTCCCTCAAGAACTAGCAAGAATTATTGGAGGGGTTGAGAGTTAGCAAGCTCGAAGAAGGTAAACAATGGGGGAAGAACAGGTGCTAAAGAGATAAGGTTCAATGGGAAAGAAGACCACCTTTTATAGGTGGGGAAAAATCCAACTGTTAAGCCTCACAGCCCGCACAGAGCGGTACTACCGCTCATGGAGCGGTACTACCGCTCGGTAGGTTCACCAACCATGCCAAGGCCAAAACGTATGCAAAAAACAGTCCGATGGAGTGGTACTACCGCTCCTGGAGCGGTAGTAAAAAATTACTACCGCTCCGGGGGCGGTACTACCTATCCGGGGG
Source organism: Hordeum vulgare subsp. vulgare (assembly GCF_904849725.1). Taxonomy (NCBI): domain Eukaryota; kingdom Viridiplantae; phylum Streptophyta; class Magnoliopsida; order Poales; family Poaceae; genus Hordeum; species Hordeum vulgare. Next base: position 553,629,726 of record NC_058524.1, on the reverse strand, counting down.
CGGTACTACCGCTGGCACGAGGAGCGGTACTACCGCTGGATATTGAAACTGTTGTAACTTTCGCATACGGACTCCAAATTCAAAAAAACCAAGTTTGTTGGAAAGCTAACGACATGGGCTAACACAATATTGATAGAAATATCAATAAGAAGCAAGTTATAGAAGTCCCATAAGAAAATTGTGAGAACCCTTCTTGGAATAAGACCGGCAAAAACTCCCAACATCGAAAACATCATAGAAGATGCATATGGACTCCGTTTTTGATGAACTCGAGCTTGTCATGAAGATGAAAGTAAGCTCTAAAACTCACAAAGAGAAACACCAAACAAGAACCAATAAGTATGATGCAAGGATGCAAATGGTTTGAGCTCTCAACGAATGATACGATCAAGCTACTCACTTGTGAGCCCCCCTTGACAGTACGACAATCTATCCTAAAAGAGAAAACCTATCAAGGGCAAACCTATACCTTGCACCTCGTCCTCTTGAGCTAGATGACGATGATCTTGGCTTCCTCAAGATGGACCACCTTTCTTGCTTGCGTTGGCTTGATGAAGACTAGTTGATTGCTCCCCCATACACACTATGGGTGAGCCGCTCTTCACCATATCTTCACAAGTCCATTGCCACCATCCTCCATCACTTGACGTCATCCTCCATGGGTTGTATGAGATATTTCTCTTGCTTGCGTTGGCTTGATGAAGACTAGTTGATTGCTCCCCCATACACACTATGGGTGAGCCGCTCTTCAACATATCTTCACAAGTCCATTGCCACCATCCTCCATCACTTGACGTCATCCTCCATGGGTTGTATGAGATATTCCTCTTGACGCAAGCCCATGGAAACACACCTAACCCCACATAGAACTCTCAAGAATACCATGGGTTAGTACACAAATATGTACTGGACAATGCTTACCATACAATGGGATCACTTGATCCCTCTCGGTACATCTTGTACGCTTTGTGTGTTGATCATCTTGATTTACTCTTTGTCTGACGATCTTGATCAACCTTGTGTCTCTATGACCATTCTTTGGATAATACCTTGAATACCACCTTGGTCATCATATAAACTCCTTGAACCCAACAGATGGACTTCAAGAAGTGCATATGGACAAATCCTATAAATATAACTTAAGGCAACCATTAGTCCATAGGAATTGTCATCAATTACCAAAACCATATATGGAGATATATGCTCTAACACAAGCAGTCATCACTTCCCACAACTTCTTGGTGCTCCAAGTTCTAGCAGGATGGCGAACTATGTTCCATCTAGATTGCACAACACCAAAGGCACGCTCGACATCCTTCCTAGCACTCTCTTGCTCTTGGACAAATCTTTTTCTTTTCTCTCCAACTGGGTTGGAGATTGTCTCCACAATAGTGGTTCACCGTGGATAGATTCCGTCAGCTAGATAGTATCCTTTGTTGTAGTTGTGACCGTTGATGTTAACATTTACCAGCGGGCTGTTGCCTTCGACAAGCCTTGCAAACACCGGCGATCGTTGAAGCATGTTGATATCATTGTGCGATTCGACCATGTCAAAGGAAGAATGCTAGATCGAGAGATCTTGAGAAGCCACGGCCTCAAGTATGACACTGCAAGCCTTGACATGGCCCTTGTAGTGGCCTTGCCAACCAGAAGGGCAATTCTTTCATACCGAGTGCATGCAGTCTATGTTGCCAAACATCCCTCGGAAGCCCCGGCTAGCATTGGTCACCAACAAGAGGGTTGTGTCTGCAGTAGTCGGCTCTCTCAAATAATCAGGGCCAAACACTGCATTCACGGCCTTACAGAATCTGTATAATGACTCTAGGCATGTAGACTCACTCATACGGGCATACTCATCGATAAGATCACTGGGTACTCCATAAGCAAGCATCCGGATGGCAGTAGTGCAGTTCAGATAAGATGAGAAGTCAATCCTTCCAACATCATCCTCTTTGCACTCGAAGTAGTTATCATATTCGAGCACCCCCTCTCAAATCAGGTTGAAAACATGCCTAGTCATACGGAAATGACGCCAGAGTTTCTGATGTTTGAAGAGCGGATTGCTTGTGTCAAAGTAGTCCTTCCATAGAAGTAAATGGCCACTCTCTCGGTTGCGATTCAACGCGGGAACATGCCCCGGAATCGAGCTCCGGAGCAGCGGTCGCTGCCTATTAATGTGGTCATGGACCAGCACGACAAGCAACATCTCCTCATCGTCGGATGAGGAATCGTTGGAGTCACACAGAACATTATGGAAAAAGAACTCGTCGGCGCAGTCCATTTTGTACTTTGAGGCAAATTGTTGTACTACTTGTGGGCGTGGACGACGAAGCTGACCGACGACGACGGGTTGGGGTCGGGGAGCTGCGGTTCCCAGGAGGCGATGCGGCCGGCGGCGTGGGGTAGGCGCTACGCTATGGGAGGAGTGTTGGAATTATGCCCTAGAGGCAATGATAAATAAGTTATTATTATAATTCCTGTATCAAGATAATCGTTTATTATCCATGCTATAATTGTATTGAATGAAGTCTTAGATACATGTGTGGATACATAGACAAAACACTGTCCCTAGCAAGCCTCTAGTTGGCAAGCCAGTTGATCAAGGATAGTCAGGGTCTTCTGACTATGTGCAAGGTGTTGTTGCTTGATAACTGGACCACATCATTGGGTGAATCATGTGATGGACTAGACCCAAACTAATAAACGTAGCATGTTGATCGTGTCATTTTGTTGCTACTGTTTTCTACGTGTCAAGTATTTATTCCTATGACCATGAGATCATATAACTCACTGGCACCGGAGGAATGCCTTGTGTGTCTCAAACGTCACAACGTAACTGGGTGACTATAAAGATGCTCTACAGGTATCTCCGAAGGTGCCGTTGAGTTAGTATGGATCAAGATTGGGATTTGTCACTCCGTGTGACGGAGAGGTATCTCAGGGCCCACTCGGTAATACAACATCACACACAAGCCTTGCAAGCAATGTGACTTAGTGTAAGTCACGGGATCTTGTATTACGGAACGAGTAAAGAGACTTGTCGGTAAACGAGATTGAAATAGGTATGCCGATACTGATGATCAAATCTCGGGCAAGTAACATACCGAATGACATACAGGATTATATGAATCCTTGGCACTGAGGTTCAACCGATAAGATCTTCGGAGAATATGTAGGATCCAATATGGGTATCCAGGTCCCGCTATTGGATATTGACCAAGGAGTCCCTCGGGTCATGTCTACATAGTTCTCGAACCCGCAGGGTCTGCACGCTTAAGGTTCGGCGATGTTTTATGCGTATTTGAGTTATATGGTTGGTTACTGAATGTTGTTTGGAGTCCCGGATGAGATCACGGACGTCACGAGGGTTTCCGGAATGGTCCAGAAACAAAGATTGATATATAGGATGACCTCATTTGATTACCAGAAAGTTTTCGGCATTACCGGGAATGTACCGGGAGTGACGAATGGGTTCCGGATGTTCACCGGGGGGGGGGGGGGGGCAGCCCACCCGGGGGAAGCCCATAGGCCTTAGGGGTGCCGCACCAGCCCTTGGTGGGATGGTGGGACAGCCCAATAGGCCCTATGTGCAGGAGAAGAAAAAATCAAAGAGAAAAAAAGGGGGAAGTGGGAAAGTAGAGAAGGACTCCACCTTCCAATCCTAGTTGGACTAGGATTGGAGGAGGAATCCTCCTCCCCCCCTTCGGCCGACCCCTTGGGGCTCTCTTGAGCCTCAAGGCAGGTCCCTCCCCCTCCCTCCTATATATACTAAGGTATTAGGGCTAATTTGAGACAACTTTGCAACGGCAGCACAACCACATACCTCCATGGTTTTTCCTCTAGATCGTATTTCTGCAGAGCTCGGGCGGAGCCCTGCTGAGATAGATCATCACCAACCTCCGGAGCGCCGTCACGCTGCCGGAGAACTCATCTACCTCTCCGTCTCTCTTGCTGGATCAAGAAGGCCGAGATCATCGTCGAGTTGTACGTGTGCTGAACGCGTAGGTGCCGTCCGTTCGACACTAGATCGAAGCGGATCATGGGACGGATCGCAGGACGGTTCGTGGGACGGTTCGCGGGGCGGATCGAGGGACGTGAGGACGTTCCACTACATCAACCGCGTTTCTTAATGCTTCCTGCTGTGCGATCTACAAGGGTATGTCGATCGGAAATCCCCTCTCGTAGATGGACATCACCATGATAGGTCTTCGTGCGCGTAGGAAATTTTTTGTTTCCCATGCGACGTTCCTCAACAATGGCATCATGAGCTAGGTTCATGCGTAGATGTCATCTCGAGTAGAACACAAAAGTTTTTGTGGGCGGTGATGTGCGATTTGCTGCCCTCCTTAGTCTTTTCTTATTCCGCGGTATTGTTGGATCGAAGCGGCTCGGACCAACATTACTCGTACGCTTACGAGAGACTGGTTTCATCACTACGAGCAACCCCGTTGCTCAAAGATGACTGGCGAGTGTCAGTTTCTCCAACTTTAGTTGAATCGTATTTGACCGAGGAGGTCCTTGGAGAGAGGTTAAATAGCAATTCATACATCTCCGTTGTGGTGTTTGCGTAAGTAAGATGCGATCCTACTAGATACCCATGGTCACCACGTAAAACATGCAACAACAATTAGAGGACGTCTAACTTGTTTTTGCAGGGTATGCTTGTGATGTGATATGGCCGGCGATGTGATGTGATATATTGGATGTATGAGATGATCATGTTGTAATAGTTAATATCGACTTGCACGTCGATGGTACGGCAACCGACAGGAGCCATAGGGTTGTCTTTAAACTAATGTTTGTGCTTGCAGATGCGTTTACTATATATTGCTAGGACGTAGCTTTAGTAGTAATAGCATGAATAGCACGACAACTCCAATGGAGACACGTTGATGGATATCATGGTGTGGCGCCGGTGACAAGAAGATCGTGTTGGTGCTTTGGTGATGGAGATCAAGAAGCACATGATGATGGCCATATCATGTCACTTATGAATTGCATGTGATGTTAATCCTTTTATGCACCTTATTTTTCTTAGAACGACGGTAGCATTATGAGGTGATCTCTCACTAAAATTTCAAGACGAAAATGTGTTATCCCCTACTGTGCACCGTTGCTACAGTTCATCGTTTCGAGACACCACGTGATGATCGAGTGGCATAGACTCAACGTTCACATACAACGGGTGCAAAACAGTTGCACATGCAGAACACTCGGGTTAAGCTTGACGAGCCTAGCATGTGCAGACATGGCCTCGGAACACATGAGACCGAAAGGTAGATCATGAATCATATAGTTGATATGATTAGCATAGGGATGCTTACCACTGAAACTATCCTCAACTGACGTGATGATCGGACTTGAGCTAGTGGAATTGGATCATGAACCACTCAAATAACTAGAGAGATGTACTTTTTGAGTGGGAGTTTAGCAAGTAATTTGATTAGTTAAACTCTAATTATCTTGAACATAGTCTAAGTCCACTTTGAAAATATTTGTGTTGTAGATCAATGGCTCACGCGACAGTCACCCTGAATTTTAATACGTTCCTAGAGAAAGCTAAGTTGAAAGATGATGGTAGCAACTTTATAGACTGGGCTCCTAATCTTAAGTTGCTCCTGGAAGCTGGGAAGAAGGATTATGTCCTTAACGCTGCGCTAGGAGATGAACCACCCGCCGCGGCTGACCAAGATGCTAAGAACGCTTGGTTAGCACGCAAGGAGGACTACTCAGTAGTTTAATGTGCAGTCTTGTATGGCTTAGAACCGGGACTTCAACGTCGCTTTGAGCATCATGGAGCATATGAGATGTTCCAGGAGTTGAAGTCCATCTTTCAGAAGAACGCCCGGATCGAGAGGTATGAGACCTGTGATAAATTATATGCTTTTAAGATGGAGGAGAATTCGTCTGTCAGTGAACATGTGCTCAAAATGTCTGGGTACTCAAACCGTCTAGCTGAGCTGGGGATTGAACTCCCGCAAGAGGCTATCACTGAAAGAATTCTTCAATCACTTCCACCAAGCTATAAGGGCTTTGTGTTGAACTATAACATGCAAGGGATAAACAAGTCACCCGGCGAGTTATTCGCGATGCTGAAAGTCGCAGAGTCAGAACTCCGTAAAGAGCATCAAGTGTTAATGGTGAATAAGACCACTAGTTTCAAGAGAAACGACAAAGGAAAGAAGGGTAATTCAAAGAAGAGCGGCAAGCCTGTTGCCAATCCGACGAAGAAACCCAAAGCTGGACCTAAGCCTGAAACAGGGTGCTATTATTGCAAGGGTATGGGTCACTGGAAGCGCAACTGCCCCAAGTATCTGGCTGATAAAAAGGCAGCCAAAGAAAAATCAGGTATATTCGATATACATGTTATTGATGTGTACTTAACCAGCTCTCGTAGTAGTGCCTGGGTATTCGATGCCGGTTCTATTGCTCATATTTGCAACTCGAAATAGGAACTGCGGAATAAGCGAAGGCTGGCAAAGGATGAAGTGACGATGCGCGTGGGACATGGTTCCAAGGTTGATGCAATCACCGTCGGCACAGTTTCACTTCAGTTACCATCAGGATTAGTTATGAACTTAAATAAATGTTATTTAGTGCCTGCGTTAAGCATGAACATTATATCTGGATCTTGTTTATTGCGTGACAGTTACTCGTTTAAGTTAGAGAATAATGGTTGTTCTATTTCTATGAGTAATATCTTTTATGGTCATGCACCCAATGTGAGAGGATTGTTCATATTGAATCTTGATAGTGATAATACATATATACATAACATTGAGACCAAAAGAGTTAAGAGTTAACAATGATAGCGCCATGTTTTTATGGCACTGCCGCTTAGGTCATATTGGTGTAAAGCGCATGAAGAAACTCCATACCGATGGGCTTTTGGAGTCACTTGATTTTGAATCAATTGACACTTGCGAACCATGCCTCATGGGCAAGATGACTAAGCCTCCGTTCTCTGGAACAATGGAGCATGCAAGTGACTTGTTGGAAATCATACATACCGATGTGTGTGGTCCGATGAGTGTGGAGGCACGCGACTGATATCGTTATTTTCTCACCTTCACTGACGATTTGAGTAGATATGGTTATGTCTACTTGATGAAGCACAAGTCTGAAACGTTTGAAAAGTTCAAGCAATTTCAGAGTGAAGTTGAAAATCATCGTAACAAGAAGATCAAGTTCCTACGGTATGATCGTGGGGGTGAATATCTGAGTTTCGAGTTTGGTGCTCACTTAAGACAATGTGGAATTGTTTCACAGTTGACACCGCCTGGTACACCACAGCGTAATGGTGTGTCCGAACATCGTAATCGTACTTTATTAGAGATGGTGTGATCTATGATGTCTCTTACTGATTTGCCGTTATCGTTTTGGGGTTATGCATTAGAAACAGCTGGGTTCACTTTAAATAGGGCGCCATCAAAATCCGTTGAGACGACACCATACAAACTGTGGTATAGCAAAAGACCAAAGTTGTCATTTCTTAAAGTTTGGGGATGTGATGCTTATGTCAAAAAGCTTCAGCCTGAAAAGCTGGAACCCAAAGCGGAAAAGTGCATCTTCATAGGTTACCCAAAAGAGAAAGTTGGGTATACCTTCTATCTCAAATCCGAGGGCAAAGTGTTTGTTGCTAAGAACGGAGCTTTTCTCGAGAAGGAGTTTCTCTCGAAAGAATTGAGTGGGAGGAAGATAGAACTTGATGAGGTTATCGAACCTCTCATCCCTCTGGATGGTGGCGCAGGGCAAGGGGAAACCCCTGTCGTTGCAATGCCAGTTGAGGAGGAAGTTAATGATGACGATCATGAAACTCCGGATCAAGTTCCTATCGAACCTCGCAAATCGACGAGACCGCGTACTGCTCCAGAGTGGTACGGTAATCCCGTCTTATCAATTATGTTGTTGGACAACAATGAGCCTCCGAATTATGAAGAAGCAATGGTGGGCCCGAATTCCAACAAATGGTGGAGGCCATGAAGTCCGAGATAGGATCTATGTATGAAAACAAAGTGTGGACTTTGGAAGTACTACCCGAAGGCCGCAAGGCTATTCAGAACAAATGGATCTTTAAGAAGAAGACAAATGCTGATTGTAATGTGACCGTTTATAAAGCTCGACTTGTGGCAAAGGGTTTTTCACAAGTTCAAGGAATTTATTGCGATGAGACATTCTCACCCATAGCGATGCTTAAGTCCGTCCGAATCATGTTAGCAATAGCTGCATTTTTCGATTATGAAATCTGGCAGATGGATGTCAAAACGGCGTTCCTTAACGGTTTCCTTAAGGAAGAGTTGTATATGATGCAACCCAAAGGTTTTGTCGATCCTAAAAATGCTAACAAAGTGTGCAAGCTCTAGCGATCCATTTATGGACTGGTGCAAGCATCTCGGAGTTGGAATAAACGCTTTGATGAGGTGATCAAAGCATTTGGGTTTATACAGGTGGTTGGAGAATCCTGTATTTACAAGAAAATGAGTGGGAGCTCTGTGGCGTTCCTAATACTGTATGTGGATGACATATTACTGATTGGAAATGACGTGGAGATTTTGGAGAGCATAAAAGGTTACTTGAATAAAAGTTTCTCTATGAAGGACCTAGGAGAAGCTGCTTACATTCTAGGCATTAAGATCTATAGGGATAGATCGAAACGCGTGATAGGACTTTCACAAAGCACATACCTTGATAAAGTTTTGAAGAAGTTCAAAATGGATCAGTCCAAGAAAGGGTTCTTGCCAGTATTACAAGGTATAAAATTGAGTAAGACTCAGTGCCCAACAACTGAGGAAGATAGAAAGACAACGAGTTCCGTCCCCTATGCTTCAGCCATAGGTTCTATCATGTATGCAATGATGTGCACTAGACCGGACGTTAGCCTGGCCATAAGTATGGCAGGCAGGTTCCAGAGTAATCCAGGAGTGGATCACTCGACGGCGGTCAAGAACATCCTGAACTACATGAAAAGGACTAAGGAGATATTTCTCGTATATGGAGGTGACAAAGAGCTCGCCGTAAAAGGTTACGTCGATGCAAGCTTTGACACAGATCCGGACAACTCTAAGTCGCAGACCGGATACGTATTTATTCTTAATGGGGTGCGGTAAGCTGGTGCAGTTCCAAGCAAAGCGTCGTAGCTGATTCTACATGTGAAGCGAAGTACATGGCTGCCTCGGAGGCGGTTAATGAGGATGTCTGGATGAAGCAGTTCATGACGGATCTTGGAGTGTTGTTGAGCGCACTGAATCCAATAACTCTGTTTTGTGAGAACACGGGTGCCATTGCCTTAGCAAAGGAATCGCGGTTTCACAAGAATACCAGACACATCATACGACGCTTCAACCTCATCCGCGACTATGTCGAGGAGGAGGACGTGAATATTTGCAAAGTTTACACGTATCTGAATGTGGCAGACCCGCTGACTAAACCTCTTCCACGAGCAAAGCATGATCAACACCAGAACTGTATGGGTGTTAGATTTATTACAATGTAATTCACATGACGATGTGAGGACTAGATTATTGACTCTAGTGCAAGTGGGAGACTGTTGGAATTATGCCCTAGAGGCAATGATAAATAAGTTATTATTATAATTCCTGTATCAAGATAATCGTTTACTATCCATGCTATAATTGTATTGAATGAAGTCTTGGATACATGTGTGGATACATAGACAAAACACTGTCCCTAGCAAGCCTCTAGTTGGCTAGCCAGTTGATCAAGGATAGTCAAGGTCTTCTGACTATGTGCAAGGTTTTGTTGCTTGATAACTGGATCACATCATTGGGTGAATCATGTGATGGACTAGACCCAAACTAATAAACGTAGCATGTTGATCGTGTCATTTTGTTGCTACTGTTTTCTGCGTGTCAAGTATTTATTCCTATGACCATGAGATCATATAACTCACTGCACCGGAGGAATGCCTTGTGTGTATCAAACGTCACAACTTAACTCGGTGACTATAAAGATGTTCTACAGGTATCTCCGAAGGTGCCCGTTGAGTTAGTATGGATCGAGACTGGGATTTGTCACTCCGTGTGACGGAGAGGTATCTCGGGGCCCACTCGGTAATACAACATCACACACAAGCCTTGCAAGCAATGTGACTTAGTGTAAGTCACGGGATCTTGTATTATGGAACGAGTAAAAAGACTTGCTAGTAAACGAGATTGAAATAGGTATGCGGATACTGACGATCAAATCTCGGGCAAGTAACATATCGAAGGACAAAGGGAATGACATACGAGATTATATGAATCCTTGGCACTGAGGTTCAACCGGTAAGATCTTCGGAGAATATGTAGGATCCAATATGAGCATCCAGGTCCCGCTATTGGATATTGACCGAGGAGTCCCTCGGGTCATGTCTACATAGTTCTCGAACCCGCAGGGTCTGCACGCTTAAGGTTCGGCGATTTTTTATGCGTATTTGAGTTATATGGTTGGTTACCGAATGTTGTTCGGAGTCCCGGATGAGATCACGGATGTCACGAGGGTTTCCGGAATGGTCCGGAAACGAAGGTTGATATATAGGATGACCTTATTTGAGTACCGAAAAGTTTTCGGCATTACCGGGAATGTACCGGGAGTGACGAATGGGTTCCGGATGTTCACCGGGAGGGGCCAGCCCACCCGGGGGAATCCCGTAGGCCTTAGGGGTGCCGCACCAGCCCTTAGTGGGCTGGTGGGACAGCCCAAGAGGCCCTATGCGTAGGAGAAGAAAAAATCAAAGAGAAAAAAAAGGGGGAAGTGGGAAAGTAGAGAAGGACTCCACCTTCCAATCCTAGTTGGACTAGGACTGGAGGAGGAATCCTCCTCCCCCCCCCCTTCGGCCGACCCCTTGGCGCTCTCTTGAGCCTCAAGGCATGTCCCTCCCCCTCCCTACTATATATACCGAGGAATTAGGGCTGATTTGAGACAACTTTGCCACGCCAGCCCGACCGCATACCTCCACGGTTTTTCCTCTAGATCGTATTTCTGCGGAGCTCGGGCAGAGCCCTGCTGAGATAGATCATCACCAACCTCCGGAGCGCCGTCGCACTGCCAGAGAACTCATCTACCTCTCCGTCTCTCTTGCTGGATCAAGACGGCCGAGATCATCGTCGAGTTGTACGTGTGCTGAACGCGGAGGTGCCGTCCGTTCAGCACTAGATCGGAATGGATCATGGGATGGATCGCGGGACGGTTCATGAGACGGTTCGGGGGGGCGGATCGAGGGACGTGAGGACGTTCCACTACATCAACCGCGTTTCTTAACGCTTCCTGCTGTGCAATCTACAAGGATACGTAGATCGGAAATCCCCTCTCGTAGATGGACATCACCATGATAGGTCTTCGTGCGCGTAGGAATTTTTTTGTTTTCCATGCGACGTTCCCCAACAAGGAGTCGGCCGGAACTGGGCGTGACGGCCACGACGGTGGTGGTGGCGGCGGCGAGGGGGCTGGGGGCGAGGCGATGCGAGGTGGTGGAGAACCACCAATGTGCCACTGACTGTCGGGCCAGGAAATGGTGGAAGCGCGTGTCGTTCCCGTCCGCTTTGTGTCGAGGTCGACCAAAATCAGGCTCAAAATTGGGCCGGAAATGGGTGGGCACGCGGACGAAAAGCGGACGCGCGTCCATTTGGGTCGGCGCGTTGGGCCGTTTTTTATGTCCGTGTGGACCCAGGCGGACGATTGCGGACGAAATGGGTCATTTCGTTGGAGTTGCTCTTAGAGGGGCCGTGGTATTCTTAGTCCACGAGGGTTTAAATCTTACGAATTTCAAGATGACATGCCTGCTTGCATTATTTCTGAATTTATTTTACGATTTTCGACGATACACTTTTAATGAAAGGATACGTTTCCGTCGGTGATGAGGCGCCTACGATGACTTCGTAAATCTCAAGATAACATGACGACTCAGTCTTTCGGATGTGCTTATAGGGGTACAATGTGCGTGTATGCGTTTGTAAGGATGAATGTATGCGCGTGTATATGAGCATTCACGTATACTGTGTTTAAAAGAAAACTCAGCCGCTCTGCCATCCCTGTTCAAAAAGAAAAAGGAAAAAGCTTTCTGCCAAAATGTCTTATTGGGCGCACAAGTCCGCTCAGGTCAAGAATCAAGAAGATTATGGGAAAATCATGGGTAATTTGCAAAGTCGCGCATAATTTTTAAAGAAATATGGCACATAATACATCAACTAGAAGGACTGGACGGGTTTGCTGTGCCACTAGGTTAAAAAAACATAATCACTTTATTCAAAATATAATATGTATTACTCCCTTCGTCACGGTTTAGAAGTCGTGTTTGTAAATTTTTTAGAACTTAGGTGGTTATTGATTGACTGTGAGATGACCTGAAAGATAGCATTCATATTACAAATGTATATAGAAATATTACAACGGAGTAGTAATTAGCTGCTAGGAGTAAATGCAATGCGTCTTAAACCTTGTCTATTATGAAAATGTACGTAAATTTAAACGTGTCTTTTAAACTGTGACGGAGGTAGTATTTTTTAAAAATGTCAAACTTTTTCAATTTGTAAATAAATATATCAAAATCCGTAATGTCAAATTATTATGATTAGATTCATCACTAAATGAATTTTCATTTTTTATTTAATATGATGGAATATTTTTGCTCTCAACTTGGTCAAAGTTGTAGAATTTGACTTTCTAAAAAACTAATACTGCTTATTTTTTGAAACTAATGGAATATTTCATTTGATATGTGAGGACGATGATATAGTGTGTTTAATTTTTATTTATAATTTGTTAATTTGATGAGCCTTTCGTAATGTTATTTTATATTATACGCTAAAAAACCTTATATATGTGGAAAAATTTCTATGTCGACCGATGCATCAGCATGGTTGGTATGTTTTTATAGGCCGGTTGCTATTCATTGATTTGAAAAACAGTTGGTTCAGTTAAAAATTAAATCAAACCCATTAGAAAACATAGTGTAGTTGTCTAAAGAATTGAACAAGACAGTTTTGAGAAAATATTGACCCGGCAAAATCGGATGACCCAATTTTAATTGTAGTCTTGGATACCTCAATTGAATGCGCTCTCTTTAAAACTAAGAAGTATAGTGTTATAGAGGTATAAATAAAATAATTAAATAAGAGATTTTCAAGAAATTATTGACCAAATCAAAATTGGGTGTCTTGAAAATCTCAATGGAATATGGGCATTCCAATTCTAGAAAGATTAGTGTTATATACTGTATGTAATAATAGTTATTAGTTTGGGACATCAAATGACATTGTAGTGCCATGGTGTGTGTTGTAGCTTAATTGCATCTCCAATGCTAATTCGTAAATTTTCCCGTGCATCCGTCCGTGAACAAAGGGGGCCGTGCACGAAGACGGATGCGGAAGCCGACCATCGAACGCTACTTGCATATATTTGAAATAAAGTTTAATATAACAAAATAAATTACATTTAAATCAGATGATTTTCATTCAAACCGACAACAACATTTACATTTCAAATATATTTTAACTAGACAAGACTCTAAACTAAGACTAAGATGACGTCTCATTCCTGTTCCCCATGTCCAGCCGACCATGAGCCCCGGATCCGCAGCCGTACGTAGTCATGAGCTCGAGAACTGAAGTTATCCTCCTCCAAGTTATTACCAAGCGGCTAACCGATCGAAGTTGTTGAGCCCATCAAGCTTGGCTTCAACGGGAGAGAAAGAGCGACGGCCTTCCTAGGACCTAAGCGCAAGCGACCTCTCACTAGTGGGGACGGGGCCTTTAGCCCCGGCCTATAAGGGGCTTTAGTCCCGGTACACCAACCGGGACTAAAGGGGCGGGACTAAAGGCCTAACCTTTAGTCTCGGCCCTGTTACAAGCCGGGACTAAAGGTGCTCCACGTGGGCGCCTCGTAGCGCACCAGGGGCAGGACCTTTAGTCCCGGTTCGTTACACGGACCGGGACTAAAGAGTTTCAGATTTTTCTTATTTTTGGGTTTTTTTTGAATGAAATTATTTTTGGGTTTTAGGGTTTTAGGGTTTAGGTGTTCAGGAGATTAACATGATGCCTCGTTTGGTGTTCGGGAATTAGTTTCCATATAATTTAAATAGAAATAATTATGCACATATATATAAGATTAACTTATCTTACAAGCGAGCATATATACACAATTATATGGAGATCTGAATTATCGGGACTAGAGCCCGTCTATTCTATTACATGGACGAACACCAGTAATGGCCCCTAGCTACACTAAATCGTCATTTGTCATCTATAGCTTCCGTCCTCAGAAAGGTCGCAAGCTCCTCTGCAACAGCAATCGCGCGTTGCTCTGGTAGGACCTTCGTCCTCATGGCCGTGTACTATATAAGAACAGGAGATGAATATGAATATCAATCAGGATAACAAAGAATGACGGGTAAAAATAGAGGTGTGAATGTTCATTGCTTACGTCGAATCTGTGATCCTTGTGCTCAGAGGTAAACATGCGAATGGTCTCGCAAACATAGTATCCGCATAGATGCGTTCCCCGTGGCTATTGGTCGCACTTTACGAGAATAGAATATATATAATCAAAATAATAATCTAGCATCATAAATGTATTGGAAATAGAAGTATATCATACTACTACTTACCTGAGCCGCTCTAAAGGTCAGCTTCTCAGGAAAGTTACCCGGAGTCACGCACTTGAACAGCTTCCAAACCCTGCCCGACAAGGATAATGATTTGCTAAGTTTTTCATTAATTGATATATCAGAAAATCATCGAAAGAGACCGGTAGAGCGCAAGAATGATTGAAATTACCCTTGGAGCATGTCCTGCAGGCTTTGGAACTGTTCCAAGGGTCTCGATAATGGGTCGAAGGCATCAACTCTTCCCTTATCAATTTGAATGTCCAACAGAATCCAATGGAAGCTGCACATGTTTATATATATGTGTCAGTAACTTATCAATTACACTTATAAGTGAATGGACACAACAGAGTAAAGACCCTCACCTGAAGTTGTATGGAAACAGTATGTGGTCACAGAAATTTTGATCTGTTAGAAACCTTAGAAGGTTTTCCTCCGTCTCCTTGGGTTTATCAGTTAGCGTCACTATATGTACTTTATCTGAGTCAATAAACCCAATATTTAGGATGTTCTTACTTTTACAATCCAGAATCTTCATTCTGCATAATAGAGTACAAGTTATATATAGACAATGAATTGAAATAACTAAACAAGTTATATGTAGACAACGAATTGAAAAACTTACAGACAATAGCAACTCATAAGCGATTTGTCGAGGGCGTCGCCATTGTACATCTGGAAGAGTTCATCAAAGTTGATATGGATTTCTTCGGGGCGGCTGTAGTACTCCCGTGGGACACTCACCACGATCATCGTTCTCCCATTCTTTGATTCACTTAAGTACCATGTATGCAAGTAACACATATTTGTTGGGAGATCATCTTTGCTGACCAAAGGCTCTCCCATGACAAACTGTGGCTTAGAGGCTACCACAGCCTTGGGTAACCTGTCGTCTTGGGAAGCCAGAACATCTTCAACTGAGACACCCCATTCAGCCGCCCACTTCTTCGCTATTTCAAAAGCTTGCCCCTGCATCGGAGGGGGAACATTCTCGGTTAACACCTTGAGGGGTGGGATCGACTGTTTGGCCTGTTGTCCAAGCTGAGGAACGTCTGATTTTTTCTTGCTTGTAGTTGAACTTGATTTGCTCCCACTTGCACTTGCACATGATCTGCTCTTTTTCACTTCCTTCTGCAATGTGCGTGTATAGTCATCAGGCTTATGGTGTAAATCATACTATGATGGAAGGGTCGTGAAGTATTTTGCAAATGCTATTTGCTTCTCGGTGTATTCCGGGCGGGGCTCGGGTTCCTTCTTTTTCATCTGCGCATCATGATGTTCCTTTGCTATCCTGGCGTTTTCCTCGGGGGTACGATCATAAGGTCTGATAGGAAGATTAGCATGAGGTAGCTTTGGGAGGGGCGACCGTTTGCGCTTTGGGGGGCTCCGTCGCTTAGAAATCATCGGCGGAGCGTTCTTGGTGGCACGCTTCCGCTTAGTATCCTGTGCGGGCGGCGGCGGAGACGGACGACCCAAGTCCGGCGGCGGTGATCGAGATGGACTCGTGTTGTGCTGGCCGACGTCATGTGGAGGGATTGGAGGTAATGGAGGTGTAGGTGACGCTGGCCAAAGAGTACGTAATAATAGCTATCATAGATATATATATTCGAGGTGACGCTGGCCATAGGTGACGACTCGAATTAGAATGTTCACCTTATTCGAGGTGATGCTCGCCATAGTTGACGACTCGAATCTTGCGGTACAACTCGTATGAAACGTATGCATCTTTTGCTGCATACTCAATGTTGATACGATCAAGTGGGGCCTTCTCCCAAAGTTTGTGCTGAGACTTCGGGAAATTGGTCTTCATATCACCATATCCCTCGTCGATCAAGGCAACTGCCATATGAGCCATCGAAGTCCTGACATGTCGAAGCCTGAATACCGTTTGGAGATCAATGAGGCAACCAGTTGGTATCTCAATACCGAAGCTGTACCTCATCTTCAGCTTGTCGTTCGTTATGTCAACGGTAGCAAAAGTGATGCCGCTGCGAATGAAGTCCATGAGTTCTGGACAATGCTTGTCACTACTACAACAGAAACAAATTAAAATGGAACAAATGTTACATACTGCTGCAATAAGGAAACATGTTTCACTACAACTAAAGAGAAAATTATCTTTAGGATTCAAATAGAACATATGCAATGGAACCTAGAGAGATCACTATAGCTATCCAATGGAACCTAGAGAGATCACTAGCTATATGCAATTTTCATGACTATGACATATCATATTGCTATCCAATGGAACCTAGAGAGATCACTAGCTATATGCAATTTTCATAACCTTGGATCAAAGAACACCGCATAAAATTGTATCACTACAACTATGATTTCAATGGAACATATTGAACCAATCAGATTTTTCAGATTGTGGAACACTATTCTAATCAGATTGTGTTCCCTTCAACTAATCAAAATTGTTTCACTACAACTATTTGAAGCGAACCAACTATGATTCCAATGGAACATATTAAACACTAGTTGATTCTAATACGATTTTTCGGATTATGGAACACTACTCCAATCAGATTGTGTTCCCCTTCAACTAATCAAAATTGTTTCACTACAACTATTTGAAGGGAACCAACTATGATTGAAACAAATAAACTTACAATGTCATTACCTTGGATCAAAGAAAGCCTCAAAACTTACCTCGCCCATTGGAAGATCAAGACATGGTGTGCGAAGCATAGTTGGATGACGGCAACACCGCGTTGATCGGTCGTGTACTCCAGATCAAGCCCCAAGAACTTCTCATGATCCATTGCGGCGTCAAGCCATCGTTCCTTCAACTATTCAAGAAAATACGGCATCTCCCTGCTCTCGTTCGTGTACACGACATCGAGCATGGTCTTTCCATGTGCGAGCACCTCTCCAAAGCGAGTTGGCATGGTGGAAGAAGAGAAGGGAAGAAGAGAGGAGAAGAACAGAGAGCGAGAGCGAGAGAGAAGAAGAAACAGAGAAATGGCGACTCTGCTTCGGTTCGTGCTTTTCATCGCCCGAAACGACGCGGGATGCAAATCGTTTGGGCCTTTAGTCCTGGGTTGAGCCACCAACCGGGACTAAAGAGGTATACCAATGGTTGCCACCACTACGGCAGGCCACGTGTTAGGCCTTTAGTCCCGTGTTGAGCCACCAACCGGGACTAAAGGGGGATACGAACGGTTGCCACCACCACTGCCCATCGCGTAGCCCTTTAGTCCCGGTTTGGGACACGAACCGGGACTAAAGGCTCCTTACGGGCCGGGACTAAAGCCTCGAGGGAGGCATTGAGAATTGGGGCGACGTGGCCGGGCCTTTAGTCCCGGCCCAGAGGCAGGCCGGGACTAAAGGGTCCCGGCCAAAGGTCCGTTTTCCACTAGTGTTCCCATGCCCCATTCTTCCTCGTTGTCGACCGCACTTGCAGACGTGCCGACTTTGTGGTCGTGGCAGCGGGGCGCAGCCATGGCAGAGCTGGCAATGTCCTTCTTGTTGTCACTCTTGCCGAACACCTCATCCATCGCCTCGACCATCTCCTTGTAGGTGACCTGTAAATCCGTCTGATATTGGATGTACCGCTGGCATTCATGACGGATTTTGCGAGCATTCGGGTAGGAGTCGAGCAGCGTCTCCTTCTCGGCCACGCCCACATTCCGTGCCGACGACGAGTAGCTCCTCCGTGCACCGGTGCTCGTTGAGGAGGTAGATGTTGTAGGCCCGGTCGGCCCGCGCCTACCGAAATGCGGCCTTCCATTCCTCCAACACCATGTCTACGTAGTGGGTAGGAGCCTTGCCCATGGTGATGTCGGCATGCACCAGCAAGGAGGGTGGCACCGGCTTGTCCTTGGCTTTGTCCTTCATTGCGACATCCACAGCGCCGGACTTGGTCTGCCAACCGGCCTGCCAACAGACTGCAATGGCAATGATGTCTTTTTTCTGCTTGAAAGAAAGGTTGTCAAACGACTTTGACCTCGAATAGGCCATGGTGGTCGTAATGCGGAGAGGAGAAAGAAGATAGAGGATTGTGGATGCGGCCATGGTCGGGCATGCGGTTTATATAGCAGAGGATGACAAGGCAACCGACGACGTGACTAATGACGGCTACACACGGAAGTGAGTGGCTCCGTGTCGTCGTTCCTCAGCAACCACACGCATGTTCAACGTAGATGGACTAACAGACAAGCTGTTGTTTGAACGCGGAGCAGCCATATGCACCTAGAAGAGACAAGGGTGATGTTCTTGGCCGGGGCACCGGTTTAATGGCTACACGTTGTGAGAGCTCGCATCGCTCTTACCTGACATGAATGCAGTTAATGTTCTAGAACAACGCTGGCTTTTTGAGGCGGGGACACACACGGTCACCGCGGGTTTTTTCACACGTCACAGTAGTCATGAACGGGTGTGGCTGTAGTCCGAACGCTCGTAAAGCCTTTACATTATTTTTTGGTTTACGGAAAAATATAGTCGAACATGCATGTAAATTGATACAGACTTGTGTTGGATGTTAAAAGATGTTCGTAGTACCATGAATCTGCTTATAATCCACTTGACGGCCTACTCAATAGTTGTCTTCTTTCCTTCGTTCGGTGTATCCACCTGATCAATCGGAAATCCCATGGCAGGAGGAGGGCGGGAACCTTTCACTAGTGGGGACAGGGCCTATAGCCCCGGCCCGTAAGAGGCTTTAGTCCCAGTTCACCAACCAGGACTAAAGGGGCGGGACTAAAGGCCTAACCTTTAGTCCCGGCCCTGTTCCAAGCCGGGACCAAAGGTGCTCCACGTGGGCGCCTCGGAGCGCCCTCAGGGGCAGGCCCTTTAGTCCCGGGTCTTAACACGGACCGGGACTAAAGAGTTTGTGCAGATTTTGTTTATTTTAGGGTTTTAGGGTTTTAGGGTTTAGGTGTTCGGGAGATTAACATGATGCCTCGTTTGGTGTTCGGGAATTAGTTTTCATATAATTCTAAATATACATGTTTATGCATATATATATATAAGATCGAGACCTGAAGGTTTGGAATATCGACAAAGACTTAGCCATGGACACGGGTGCGTGGAAGTTAGCTATCCACGTTCCAGAGCCATGACTTGGTTTCGAGATCTTATGGGTTTCAACTCTAGCCCACCCCAACTTGTTTGGGACTGAAAGGCTTGGTTGTTGTTGTTGTATGCATATATATATATAAGATTAACTTATCTTACAAGCGAGCATATATACACAATTATATGGAGATCTGAATTATCAGGACTAGAGCCCGTCTATTCAATTACATGGACCAACATCAATAATGGCCCCTAGCTACACTAAATCGTCCTTTGTCATCTATAGCTTCCGTCCCCAGAAAGGTCGCAAGCTCCTCTGCAACAGCAATTGCGCGTTGCTCTGGTAGGGACTTCTCCCTCATGGTCGTGTACTATATAAGAAGAGGAGATGAATATGAATATCAATCATGATAACAAAGAATGACGGGTAAAAATAGAGGTGTGAATGTTCATTGCTTATGTCGTATCTGTGATCCTTGTGCTTAGAGGTAAACGTGCGAATGGTCTCGCAAACATAGTATCCGCATAGATGCGTCCCCTGTGGCTGCTGGTCGCACTTTACGAGAATAGAATATATATAATCAAAATAATAATCTAGCATCATAAATGTATTGAAAATAGAAGTATATCATACTACTACTTACCTGGGCTGCTCTAAAGGTCAGCTTCTCAGGCTCGATACCGGGAGTCACGCACTTGAACCTCTTCCAAACCCTGCCCGACAAGAAAAATGATTTGCTAAGTTTTTCATTAATTGATATATCAGAAAATCATCGAAAGAAACCGATAGAGCGCAAGAATGATTGAAATTACCCTTGGAACATGTCCTGCAGGCTTTGGAACTGTTCCAAGGGTCTCGATAATGGGTCGAAGGCATCAACTCTTCCCTTATCAATTTGAATGTCCAACAGAATCCAATGGAAGCTACACATGTATATATATATGTGTCAGTAACTTATCAATTACACTTATAAGTGAATGGACACAACAGAGTAAAGACCCTCACCTGAAGTTGTATGGAAACAGTATGTGGTCACAGAAATTTTGATCTGTTAGAAACCTTAGAAGGTTTTCCTCCGTCTCCTTGGGTTTATCAGTTAGCGTCGCTATATGTATTTTATCTGGGTCAATAAACCCAATATTTAGGATGTTCCTACTTTTACATTCCAGAATCTTCATTCTGCATAATAGAGTACACGTTATATGTAGACAATGAATTGAAATAACTAAACAAGTTATATGTAGACAACGAATTGAAAACCTTATAGACAATAGCAACTCATAAGCGATTTGTCGAGGGCGTCGGCATTGTACATCTCGAAGAGTTCATCAAAGTCGATGTAGATTTCTTCGGGGCGGCCGTAGTACTCCCGTGGGACACTCACCATGATCATCGTTCTCTCATTCTTTGATTCACTTAAGTACCATGTATTCAAGTAATGCATATTTGTTGGGAGATCATCTTTGCTTACCAAAGGCGCTCCCATGACAAACTGTGGCTTAGGGGCTACCACAACCTTGGGTAACCTGTCGTCTTGGGAAGCCAGAACGTCTTCAACCGGGATACCCCATTCATCCGCCCACTTCTTTGCTAATTCCAAATCTTGCCCCTGCACCAGAGGGGGGGCATTCTCGGGTAACACCCTGAGGGGTGGGATCGACTGTTTGGCCTGTTGTCCAAGCTGAGGAACGTCTGATCTTTTTTTTGCTTGTAGTTGAACTTGATTTGCTCCCATTTGCACTTGCACGTGATCTGCTCTTTTTCCCTTCCTTTTGCAATGTGCGTGTATAGTCATCAGGCTTATGGTGTAAGTCATACTGTGATCGAAGGTTCGTGAAGTATTTTGCAAATGGTATTTGCTTCTCGGTGTATTCCGGGCGGGGCTCGGGTTCCTTCTTTTTCATCTGCGCATCATGATGTTCCTTTGCTATCCTGGCGTTTTCCTCGGCGGTACGATCATAAGGTCTGATAGGAAGATTAGCATGAGGTACCTTTGGGAGGGGCAACGGTTTGCGCTTTGGGGAACTCCGTCGCTTAGAAATCATCGATGGAGCGTTCTTGCTGGCACGCTTCCGCTTGTTGGGGAACGTCGCATGGGAAACAAAATTTTTCCTACGCGCACGAAGACCTATCATGGTGATGTCCATCTACGAGAGGGGATTTCCGATCTACGTACCCTTGTAGATCTCACAGCAGAAGCGTTAGTGAACGCGGTTGATGTAGTGGAACGTCCTCACGTCCCTCGATCCGCCCGGCGAACCGTCCCACGAACCGTCCCGTGATCCGTCCCACGATCTAGTGCCGAACGGACGGCACCTCCACGTTCAGCACACGTACAGCTCGACGATGATCTCGGCCTTCTTGATCCAGCAAGAGAGACGGAGAGGTAGATGAGTTCTCCGGCAGCGTGACGACGCTCCGGAGGTTGGTGATGATCTAATCTCGGCAGGGCTCCGCCCGAGCTCCGCAGAGACGCGATCTAGAGGTAAAACCGTGGAGGTATGTGGTCGGGCTGCCTTGAAAAAGTTGTCTGAAATCAGCCCTAATTGCTCCATATATATAGGAGGAGGGAGGGGAGGCTTGCCTTGAGGCTCAAGGAGCCCCAAGGGCTGCGCCACCAAGGGGAGGAGGAGTCCTCCTCCAATCCTAGTCCAACTAGGATTGGAAGGTGGAGTCCTTCTCTCTTTTCCCACCTTTCCTTTTTTTTCTCTTCTTTTGGTTTTTCTTTCTCTTGCGCAAGACAGCCTTGGGCTGACCCCACCTACTTGGTGCGCCACCCCCAAGGTCCTTGGGCCCTCCCGGGTGGGTGGTCCCCCCTCCCGGTGAAGATCCGGAACCCATTCGTCATTCCCGCTACATTACCGGTAATGCCCGAAAACCTTCCGGTAACCAAATGAAGTCATCCTATATATCAATCTTCGTTTCCGGACCATTCTGGAAACCCTCGTGACGTCCGTGATCTCATCCAGGACTCCGAACAACATTCGGTAACCAACCATATAACTCAAATACGCATAAAACAACGTCGAACCTTAAGTGTGCAGAACCCGCGGGTTCGAGAACTATGTAGACATGACCCGAGTGACTCCTCGGTCAATATCCAATAGCGGGACCTGGATGCCCATATTGGATCCTACATATTCTACGAAGATCTTATCGTTTGAACCTCAGTGCCAAGGATTCATATAATCCCGTATGTCATTCCCTTTGTCCTTCGGTATGTTACTTGCCCGAGATTCGATCGTCAGTATCCGCATACCTATTTCAATCTCGTTTACCGGCAAGTCTCTTTACTCGTTCTATAATACAAGATCCCGCAACTTACACTAAGTCACATTGCTTGCAAGGCTTGTGTGTGATGTTGTATTACCGAGTGGGCCCCGAGATACCTCTGCGTCACACGGAGTGACAAATCCCAGTCTCGATCCATACTAACTCAACGAACACCTTCGGAGATACCTGTAGAGCATCTTTATAGTCACCCAGTGACGTTGCGACATTTGATACACACAAAGCATTCCTCCGGTGTCAGTGAGTTATATGATCTCATGGTCATCGGAACAAATACTTGACACGCAGAAAACAGTAGCAACAAAATGACACGATCAACATGCTACGTCTTATTAGTTTGGGTCTAGTCCATCACATGATTCTCCTAATGATGTGATCCCGTTATCAAGTGACAACACTTGCCTATGGTCAGGAAACCTTGACCATCTTTGATCAACGAGCTAGTCAACTAGAGGCTTACTAGGGACAGTGTTTTGTCTATGTATCCACAAATGCACTGTGTTTCCAATCAATACAATTATAGCATGGATAATAAACGATTATCATGAACAAAGAAATATAATAATAACTAATTTATAATTGTCTCTAGCGCATATTTCCAACAGTCTCCCACTTGCACTAGAGTCAATAATCTAGTTCACATCACCATGTGATTCCAACGAATCCAACACCCATCTAGTCATGGGGTCTGATCACGTCTTGCTGTGAGAGCGGTTTTAGTCAACGGTTCTGAAACTTTCAGACCCGTGTGTTCTTTACAAATCTTTATGTCATCTTATAGATGCTGCTACTATGTGCTATTCGGAAATACTCCAAATATCTACTCTACTATACGAATCCGTTTCACTACTCATAGTTATTCGGATTAGTGTCAATGCTTGCATCGACGTAACCCTTTACGACGAACTCTTTAACCACCTCCATAATCGACAAAATTCCTTAGTCCATCAGTTACTAAGGATAAATTTTGACCGCTGCTAGTGATTCAATCATGGATCACTCTCTGTACCTCTCAACAGACTTTGAGTCAAGGCACACATCAGGTGCGGTACCCAGCATGGCATGCTTCAGATTCTACGGCCAAGGCATAGAAGACGACCTTCATCTATTCTCTTTATTCTGCCGGGGTCGGGTTTTGAGTCTTACTCAAATTCACACCTCACAACGCAACCAAGAACTCCTTCTTTGCTGATCTATTTTGAACTCCTTCAAAAACTTGTCAAGGCATGGATCTTGTTGAAACTTCCATTAAGCGCTTTCGATCTATCTTCATAGATCTTTGATGCTCAACGTTCAAGTAGCGCAATCCAGGTACTCCTTTGAAAACTCCTTTCAAACAACCTTGTATGCTTTACAGAAATTCTATATTACTTCTGATCCACAATATGTCAACCACATATACTTATCAGAAATTCTATAGTGCTCCCACTCACTTCTTTGGAAATACATGTTTCTCATAAACCTTGTACAAACCGAAAATCTTTGATCATCTCATCAAAGTGTATATTCCAACTCTGAGATGCTTGCACCAGTCCATTGAAGGATCGCTGGAGCTTGCATACTTGCTAGTATCTTTAGGATCGACAAAACCTCCTGGTTGTATCACATACAATGTTTGCTCAAAGAAACCGTCGAGGAAACAATGTTTTGACATCGTATGTGCAATATTTCATAAACAATGCAACAACTACTAACATAATTCTAACAGACTTTCAGCATCACTACGAGTGAGAAAGTCTCATCATAATCAACTGTTTGATCTTGTCGGAAACATCTTTGCGACAAGTCGAGCCTTTCTTAATAGTGACTTATCACCATCATTGTTTGTCTTCCTTTTAAAGATCCATCTTTACTCAATAGTCCTATGATCATCAAGTAGTTCTTCCAAAGTCTACACTTTGTTTTCATACATGGATCCTCTCTCGGATTTCATGGCCTCCAGCCATTTGTTGGAATCCGGGCCCACCATTGCTTTCTCCATAACTCGTAGGTTCATTGTTGCTCAACAACATGACCTCCAAGACAGGGTTACCGTACCACTCTGCAGTAGTAAGCAACCTTGTCAACCTACGAGATTTGTAGTAACTTGATTCGATGCTCGATGATCACCATCATAAGCTTTCACTTCAATTGGTGTAGGCGCCACAGGAACAACTTCCTGCTCCCTGCTACACACTGGTTGAAGTGATGGTTCAGTAACCTTATCAAGTTCTACCACCCTCCCACTCAATTCTTTCGAGAGAAACCTTTCCTCGAGAAAGGATCTGTTTCTAGAAACAAACACTTTGCTTTCGGATCTGAGATGGGAGATGTACCCAACTGTTTTGGATATCCTATGAAGATGCATTTATCCGCTTTGGGTTCGAGCTTATCAGACTGAAACTTTTTCATATAAGTGTCGAAGCCCCAAACTTTCAAGAAACGACAGTTTAGATTTCTCTAAACCTCAGTCTATACTGTGTCATCTCAATGGAAATACGCGGTGCCCTATTTAAAGTGAATGCGGTTGTCTCTAATGCATAACACATAAACGATAGTGGTAATTCGATAAGAGACATCATAGCATGCACCATACGAAATAGTGCGTGGCTATGACGTTCAGACACATCATCACACTATGATGTTCCAGGTGGCATGAACTACGAAACAATTTCCACATTGTCTTAACTGCGTACCAAAACTCGCAACTCACATATTCATTTCTATGATCATATCGTAGACAGTTTATCCTCTTGTTACGACGAACTTCACTCTGAAACAGAATTGAACTTTTCAATATTTCAGACTTGTGATTCATTAAGTAAATACTCTTGTATCTACTCAAATCGTCATTGAAGTAAGAACATAATGACATCCATTGCGTGCCTCAGCACCCATTGGACTGCATACATCAAAATGTATCACTTCCAACAAGTTACTATCTTGTTTCATCTCAATGAAAACAAGGCCTTGCTCATGTGGTGTGATTTGCATGTCACTAGTGATTCAAAATCAAGTGAGTATAAAGATCCATCAGCATGGAGCCTCTTCATGCAATTTATACCAACATGACTCATGCGGCAGTGCCACAAGTAAGTGGTACTATCATCATTACCTCGTCTCTTTTGGCACCAATATCATGAACATGTGTAACACTACGATCGAGATTCAATAAACCATTGAAGGTGATTATTCAAGCAAATAGAGTAACCATTATTCTCTTTAAATGAATAATCGTATTCCAATAAACACGATCCAATCATGTTCATGCTTAACGCAAGCACCAAATAACAATTATTTAGGTTTAACACTAATCCCGATGGTAGAGGGAGCGTGCGACGTTTGATCATATCAATCTTGGAAACACTTCCAACACGTATCGTCACCTCGCCTTTAGCTAGTCTCCGTTTATGCCGTAGCTTTCATTTCGTGTTACTAATCACTTAGCAACCGAACCGGTATCCAATACCCTCGTGCTACTAGGAGTACTAGTAAAGTACACATCAACATCATGTATATCAAATATACTTCTTTCGACTTTTGCCAGCCTTCTTATCTACCAAGTATCTAGAGTTGCTCCGCCTCAGTGACTGTTCCCCTCATTACAGAAGCACTTAGTCTCGGGTTTGGGTTTAATCTTGGGTCTCTTCATTAGTGCAACAATTGTTTTGCCATTTCACGAAGTATCCCTTCTAGACCTTGCCTTTCTTGAAACTTAGTGGTTTTACTAACCATCAACTATTGATGCTCCTTCTTGATTTCTACTTTCGCAGTGTCAAACATCGCGAATTGCACAAGGATCATTGTATCTAGTCTTGATATGTTATAGTTCATCACGAAGCTCTCACAGCTTGGTGGCAGTGACTTTGGAGAACCATCATTATCTCATCTGGAAGATTAACTCCCACTTGATTCAAGCGATTGTCGTACTCAGACAATCTGAGCACATGCTCAACGATTGAGCTTTTCTCCTTTACTTTGTGGACAAAGAATCTTGTCGGAGGTCTCGTACCTCTTAACAAGGGCACAAGCATGAAATCACAATTTCATCTCTTTAGAACATCACTTATGTTCCGTGACATTTCAAAACGTCTTCGACGCCTTGCTTCTAAGCCATTAAGTATTTTGCACTGAACTATCGTGTAGTCATCAGAAACGTGTATGTCGGATGTTCACAGCATCCACAAACGACGCTCGAGGTGTAGCACACCGAGTGGTGCATTAAGTACATAAGCCTTCTGCACAGCAACGAGAACAATCCTCTGCAAAGTTTGCTACTATCAACTTTCAACTAAATTTTCTCTAGGAACATATAAAAACAGTAGAGCTATAGCGCAAGCTACATCGTAATTCGCAAAGACCATTAGACTATGTTCATGACAATTAGTTCAATTAATCATATTACTTAAGAACTCCCACTCAAAAAGTACATCTCTCTAGTCATTTGAGTGGTACATGATCCAAATCCACTATCTCAAGTCCGATCATCACGTGAGTCGAGAATAGTTTCAGTGGTAAGCATCTCTATGCTAATCATATCTACTATACGATTCATGCTCGACCTTTCGGTCTCATGTGTTCCGAGGCCATGTCTGCACATGCTAGGCTCGTCAAGCTTAACCCGAGTGTTCCGCGTGTGCAACTGTTTTGCACCCGTTGTATGTGAACGTTGAGTCTATCACACCCGATCATCACGTGGTGTCTCGAAACGAAGAACTGTCGCAACGGTGCACAGTCGGGGAGAACACAATTTCGTCTTGAAATTTTAGTGAGAGATCACCTCATAATGCTACCGTCGTTCTAAGCAAGATAAGGTGCATAAAGGATTAACATCACATGCAATTCATAAGTGACATGATATGGCCATCATCATGTGCTTCTTGATCTCCATCACCAAAGCACCGGCACGATCTTCTTGTCAACGGCGTCACACCATGATCTCCATCATCATGATCTCCATCAACGTGTCGCCATCGGGGTTGTCGTGCTACTCATGTTATTACTACTAAAGCTACGTCCTAGCAATATAGTAAACACATCTGCAAGCACAAATGTTAGTTTAAAGACAACCCTATGGCTCTTGCCGGTTGCCGTACCATCGACGTGCAAGTCGATATTATCTATTACAACATGATCATCTCATACATCCAATATATCACATCACATCGTTGGCCATATCACATCACAAGCATACCCTGCAAAAACAAGTTAGACGTCCTCTAATTTCGTTGTTGCATGTTTTACGTGGTGACCATGGGTATCTAGTAGGATCGCATCTTACTTACGCAAACACCACAACGGAGATATATGAATTGCTATTTAACCTTATACAAGGACCTCCTCGGTCAAATCCGATTCAACTAAAGTTGGAGAAACCGACACTTGCCAGTTATCTTTGAGCAAGGGGGTTACTCGTAGCGATGAAACCAGTCTCTCGTAAGCGTACGAGTAATGTCGGTCCAAGCAGCTTCAATCCAAAAATACCGCGGAATCAAGAAAAGACTAAGGAGGGCAGTAAAACGCACATCACCGCCCACAAAAACTTTTGTGTTCTACTCGAGAAGACATCTACGCATGAACCTAGCTCATGATGCCACTGTTGGGGAACGTCGCATGGGAAACAAAAAATTTCCTACGCGCACGAAGACCTATCATGGTGATGTCCATCTATGAGAGGGGATTTCCGATCTACGTACCCTTGTAGATCGCACAGCAGAAGCGTTAGTGAACGCGGTTGATGTAGTGGAACGTCCTCACGTCCCTCGATCCGCCCCGCGAACCGTCCCACAAACCATCCCACGATCCGTCCCACGATCTAGTGCCGAACGGACGGCACCTCCGCGTTCAGCACACGTACAGCTCGATGATGATCTCGGCCTTCTTGATCCAGCAAGAGAGACGGAGAGGTAGATGAGTTCTCCGGCAGCGTGACTGCGCTCCGGAGGTTGGTGATGATCTAATCTCGGCAGGGCTCCGCCCGAGCTCCGCAGAGACGCGATCTAGAGGTAAAACCGTGGAGGTATGTGGTCGGGCTGCCTTGATAAAGTTGTCTCAAATCAGCCCTAATTGCTCCATATATATAGGAGGAGGGAGGGGAGGCTTTCCTTGAGGCTCAAGGAGCCCCAAGGGCTGCGCCACCAAGGGGAGGAGGAGTCCTCCTCCAATCCTAGTCCAACTAGGATTGCAAGGTGGAGTCCTTCTCTCTTTTCCCACCTTTCCTTTTTTTTCTTTCTCTTCTTTTGGTTTTTCTTTCTCTTGCGCAAGACAGCCTTGGGCTGACCCCACCTACTTGGTGCGCCACCCCCAAGGTCCTTGGGCCCTCCCGGGTGTGTGGTCCCCCCTCCCGGTGAAGATCCGGAACCAATTCGTCATTCCCGGTACATTACGGGTAATGCCCGAAAACCGTCCGATAACCAAATGAAGTCATCCTATATATCAATCTTCGTTTCCGGACCATTCCGGAAACCCTCGTGACGTCCGTGATCTCATCCGGGACTCCGAACAACATTCGGTAACCAACCATATAACTCAAATACGCATAAAACAACGTCGAACCTTAAGTGTGCAGACCCTCGGGTTCGAGAACTATGTAGACATGACCCGAGTGACTCCTCGGTCAATATCCAAAAGCGGGACCTGGATGCCCATATTGGATCCTACATATTCTACGAAGATCTTATCGTTTGAACCTCAGTGCCAAGGATTCATATAATCTCGTATGTCATTCCCTTTGTCCTTCGGTATGTTACTTGCCCGAGATTCGATCGTCAGTATCCGCATACCTATTTCAATCTCGTTTACCGACAAGTCTCTTTACTCGTTCCGTAATACAAGATCCCACAACTTACACTAAGTCACATTGCTTGCAAGGCTTGTGTGTGATGTTGTATTACCGAGTGGGCCCCGAGATACCTCTGCGTCACACGGAGTGACAAATCCCAGTCTCGATCCATACTAACTCAACGAACACCTTCGGAGATACCTGTAGAGCATCTTTATAGTCACCGAGTTACGTTGCGACGTTTGATACACACAAAGCATTCCTCCGGTGTCAGTGAGTTATATGATCTCATGGTCATAGGAACAAATACTTGACACGCAGAAAACAGTAGCAACAAAATGACACGATCAACATGCTACGTCTTATTAGTTTGGGTCTAGTCCATCACATGATTCTCCTAATGATGTGATCCCATTATCAAGTGACAACACTTGCCTATGGTCAGGAAACCTTGACCATCTTTGATCAACGAGCTAGTCAACTAGAGGCTTACTAGGGACAGTGTTTTGTCTATGTATCCACACATGCATTGTGTTTCCAATCAATACAATTATAGCATGGATAATAAACGATTATCATGAACAAAGAAATATAATAATAACTAATTTATTATTGCCTCTAGGGCATATTTCCAACACCGCTTAGTATCCGGAGCGGGCGGCGGCGGAGACGGGCGACCCAAGTCCGACGGCGGTGATCGAGATGGACTCGTGTTGTGCTGGCCGTCGTCATGTGGAGGGCTTGGAGGTCTAGGTGACCTGCGACGACTCGGAGGCGGTGTTGTCCTTGGGGCCGAGCCTGGAAGCTTGATGTAGTTCTTGTCCCATAGGATGACTCCACCCACTACTTCTCCGAGTGTCCTCTCATCTTCGGGTCCAGCTATGTCGAGCTCCATATCATGAAACCCCGCCATGATTTTATCCACCCCGACTTTAGCAAAGTCAGCTGGAATCTCATGGCCATGCCAGCGTGCATCAGGGCCAGAAGGTAAAGCTTGTCCGACGGCCACCTTTATGGATATGTTCTTGAATTTCTGATGGAGTTCACATGATGTTGACTCCTTGATTCCATCCACGGGGTAGCCGGGACCGCCCTCTATCATTCTTCGTGCATCGTCGGGAGGGGCCTCAGATTCAGCCACGCTGCTTTTCCGCTTAGATGGGGCGCCGGTAATATCGAGTGTAGGATCTTCCTGGCGCGCTACTCCTCTAAGCTCATCAATCTGCTTCTGTTGCTCGTTAATCCTGGCAAGCAACTGGTTGAACTTGTCATTCTCCTCATCCTGCTGTCGCTTCTTTGCTCTCGCTCGGTTTCTGTAAGTGTCTTGGTCTCTGGCAAACCCAAGCCACCACGGGTAAGAAGGACCGAAGGCTCGCGTTCGTCCTCCATGTTCGTCATTGCCGAGGACCAGTGTGAGCAAATCTTTCTCTCTATCTGCAGTGAACTGTCTTTTTCCCTCCTTAATTTTTTTCACTATCTTTTTCCAATTCTCCCTGGGTATCCTAAGACCGTCACTGCAGATAAGGTCCCCTGTTTCTTCGTTGTACGAACCACCATGCGCAAGGAACCAATTTCTTGCTCTCAATTCCCACTCATCACGGAGTGGTACAGGTATGATGCCTTTAGCTAGCAGATCTTGCTCTTTCTTATCCCACTTTGGGATGGCAGTCTCATAGCCCCTGGCCCCAGCGTGTGGTGATATTTCTTCTTGTCAGCGTTTTTCTTGTTCTTTTCTGTTAATGCCTTGGCATCTTCTGACTCCTTGTACTCTTGAAATGCCTTCCAGTGATTCGCGTGCTTGGCTAGATACCCCTCGAATACTGGCACTTTCGTTGTCTTCAGATAGTTTTTCCATAGCTTCTTCTTCCAGCTACGGAACAGTTCGGCCATCTTATTTAGAGTCCACTACTTGACTTTGGCCCTCAGTTTTTTTGCGTCGTCTTCATTCTCACATTCTGGCAGGTTGAAATGTGACATGAGATCATTCCAAAGATTATCTTTGTACCTTTCGGCGACATAGTCACTATCGGCTGCCCCTTTGTGCTTGTTCCACTCCCGAACGCTGGTCGGGACGTGATCCCTAACGAGAACTCCGCATTGCTTGTTGAATGTGTCAACAACATTCTTAGGAAGCTTGGGTTCGCCCGTAGGCAATATCACCTCAAAGGTGTAATGCGTCCGTGCATCCAACTTTCTAGTCGGGCCTCGTTTCGTAGATTTGCTCGATGTGGAGGCCTAAGAGGGAGAAACATTCGTCAAATGAATGTATATGTATACAATATAGAGCTATCTCCAATATTTTTCACATATTACAAGTGATTGTCGAACTTCATATGTATACCTCGCCAGACTTTATTATTTCTCCACCGGCTTCTCCATCAGTGGAGCTATCACCTTCTCCGTCATTGGACCTATCTCCTGCCCCATCGGCTTCATCTTCGTGTCGGTCGACCTCCATTCCATATCCGGAGGGGTTTAGATATGACGACGGAGATTCAGCTGGTTTAACGTCGGGGCCGTCTTTGATTATATCTTCGAGAAGTTCTTCCTCTTCGAGGTTCCTGATATGTGGATCCATAGTTCTGCAAAAAACGGACATTTGATTAACTAATAAACTAACAAACTATATAAGAGGGGTTGGAAACTTCGAAGTGTCGTTTTATATAGGAGGACCTTTAGTCCCGGGTCTTGGCTAGAACCTAAACTCTAAAATATGTCTAACGGATTCTCTTAACCTTTAAGGATTTAACAAAATAGCGACATTCTAGATGTGTAGAAAATGATCCTATTTTTCCTGATCTCATCTACCCTTCTATATGTCACATTGTCTAGTGTCAAAGGACTTTGTTGAACTTTGTACCAAAAAAGAATTATTCTATCAGGAACTCCGTTCCAAAACAACTTTAGTCCCGGGTCGTGGCTCCACCCGGGACTCCTAGATTTCTGCATAGTATTCAAAGTAGGAGTACTTTTCCAATTTGAGCATTCAATAAGCAAAACCAAATCGTAAAATAAAGTAGTATTCAAATTAGCATGCATTCAATTATAAGAAAAACTACATCATCTCTTGTGTCCGTACATCGTCGAATATTATCACTAATACTCCTCGAATACTATCATACATATAGCATCACTGATACAGCTAGAATCGTAGCGCCCGACGGGTATCGTCGCGGGTGGTGGACACCCAAAGAGAAGGAACCATCACAGGATCATAGCTCCAGTGAGATCCCTCAAGAACCTGCCAGGTATGCTCGAACCTGCCCTCCAATGCAACCATGTAGCGACGGACGTGCTCATCCTCCTCGCTGACACGGTGACGTACCACGTCCGCGGTGTCCGGAAGCCTCGGCACCGTCATTGGCCCATGCGACCGCCACCAAACAAGGATTGGGTCAACAACGGGCTGGCTCCTCACCAACCTACGCCCCCCGGAAGGTAGCACCTCCCAATACCAGCCGCGCGGAGCCCAGTCCCGGACATGGCCCCTCTGATCAACCAGGTGTCCTCCGCCGAGTCGACGACGAGGATGCGGGATAGGCATCGTAAAATGAACTAAAAAAATAAACTAGTTCTATTAATTTTCTAAAAAAATGAACCAAATATTCTACAAATAACACTTAAGCATATACAACAGCAAAATTAAGCAATAATCTAAAAAACACTAATTAAGCATCTATATACGTAGAAATGTCTTCTTCTTCTTCTTCTTCTTCTTCTTCTTCTTCTTCTTCTTTCTTATTTTCTTCTCCGCTTCTTCTTCTCCTATTTTTCTTCAACTTCTCTTCTTCTACTTCTCCTCTTCTTCTATTTTTCCTCTTCTTCTCCTCATCTCCTCTTCTTATTCTTCTTTTTCTTCTTTTCTTCTCCTCCTCTTCTTATTTTCCTTTTTCCTAATCTTATTTTCTTATTTTGTTCATCTTTCTTCTTCTTGTAACCCTAACCTAATTCTAAATATTACTAACCCTAATAATCTAGCACAAACCTAATAACAATAGGAATTAAATGACAAAAAAAATCTTTTCTTCTTTTCTTCTCCTTTTTTTTTTCTTTTCTTCTCCTTTTTCTTCTTTTCTTCTCCTCCTCACCGGCCGGCACGACGGTGGCGGTGGCGTCCCCGCCGGCGGGCGCCGGCGGCTCGTCCTTCGTACCTGTTGGGGAGGAGGAAGGGGCGGGGGGCTTACCGGAGTGGGCAGGGCGACGGCGCCGGCGAGGAGGACGGCAGGGCGACGAGGAGGCCTGCGAGGAGGACGGCGAGGAGGCCGGCGAGGAGGACGGCAGGGCGACGACGACGGCGGGCAGCCTGGCGACGTCGAGGATCCGTTGTCGCGCCGGGCAGGAGAGGCGAGCGAGAGGAAGAAGAGAATGAAATGGATTTTCGTCCGCACCGTATATATAATAGGATCTTTAGTCCCGGTTCGGGGCTCGAACCGGGACTAAAGACACCCTTTAGTCCCGGGTGGAGCCACGACCCGGGGCTAAAGACCCCTTTTCGGCAGGCGAGGAGGCGGGAAACAAGGGGCTTTAGTCACGGGTCGGGGCTCGAGCCGGGACTAAAGACACCCTTTAGTCCCGGGTCTAGCCACGACCCGGGGCTAAAGACCCCTTTTCGGCAGGCGGCACACGGGGGGGCTTTAGTCCCGGGTCGTGGCTCCACCCGGGACTAAAGCCCCTCCGCTGGCTGCATGATAAGTTTAGTCCCACCTCGCCCAGCGAGGGCACTGACACTAGTTTATAAGCCTCGTCGCAGCATCTCCATCGAGCTCCTCTCTAAAGCACGCTTACGAGCCTAAACAGACTGTAAATTTAAAAATTAAAACTATATTTGAAATTATGGAGAAAATTCAACCTGAATTCAAAGTGAGGTCACTTTGAATTTAGGTTTAATTTTCTCTATAAATTCTCATATAGTTTCAATTTTTTTCTATTTTCAAAATTAATTATTTTGACTATCCAAACTATTAACTATTTTGTTATTTTCAATTAAAAACTATGTTTATTAAAATTCTTTTTGCATATTTGAGAATTTGACAAAACTATGAAAATGAAAAATGTTCGAAATTGAATAAATAATTCAAAACTACTTTCTATTTTCAAAATTAATTATTTTGACTATCCAAACTATTAACTATTTGGTTATTTTTAATTAAAAACTATGTTTATTAACATTCTTTTTGCATATTTGAGAATTTGACAAAACTATGAAAATGAAAAGTGTTTGAAATTGAATAAATAATTCAAAACTATTTTCTATTTTCAAAATTAATTATTTTGACTATCCAAACTATTAACTATTTTGTTATTTTCAATTAAAAACTATGTTTATTAAAATTCTTTTTGCATATTTGAGAATTTGACAAAACTATGATAATGAAAAGTGTTTGAAATTGAATAAATAATTCAAAACTATTTTCTATTTTCACAATTAATTATTTTGACTATCCAAACTATTAACTATTTTGTTATTTTCAATTAAAAACTATGTTTATTAAAATTCTTTTTGCATATTTGAGAATTTGACAAAACTATGATAATGAAAAGTGTTTGAAATTGAATAAATAATTCAAAACTATTTTCTATTTTCAAAATTAATTATTTTGACTATCCAAACTATTATTTGGTATTTTTCGTGCATTTACTTATTTTTTTGAGCTAGTTGACCCTAAAATTGAAAAGCACTACAAATGAACTCTGAAAATATTGAAAGTTGGCATGCTATCATCATTTCACCCACATAGCATGTCTTAAAAAGTTGAGAGGACTACGACAAAAACTGGATGCACTTCGTGTACAAAACGGACAATCTCTCTCGAAGTATCAGTGTTTCGAACGAGAACTCATCTCTTACAAAGGGATTTCGTTTTTTTGAACTTATTTGAACTCCATACTTTTTGTGTGTTCAAAATGCACAATTCAAAGACACATCACAAAATTTCAACAATTTCTGACTTCATTTGGTATTTTTCGTGCATTTACTTATTTGTTTTGAGCTAGTTGACCCTAAAATTGAAAAGCACTACAAATGAACTCTGAAAATGTTGAAAGTTGGCATGGTATCATCATTTCACCCACATAGCATGTGCTAAAAAGTTGAGAAGGGTACGATAAAAACTGGATGCACTTAGTGTACAAAACAGACAATCTCTCTCGAAGTATAAGGGTTTCAAACGAGAACTCATGTGTTACAAAGGGATTTCATTTTTTGAACTTATTTCAACTCCATACTTTTTGTGTGTTTAAAATGCACAATTCAAAGGCACATCACAAATTTTCAACAATTTATGACTTAATTTGGTATACTTCGTGCATTTACTTTTGTTTTTTTGGGCTAGTTGACCCTGAAATTGAAAAGCACTACAAATGAACTCTGAAAATGTTGAAAGTTGGCATGCTATCATCATTTCACCCACATAGCATGTGTTAAAAGTTGAGAGGGCTACGACAAAAACTGGATGCACTTCGTGTACAAAACGGACAATCTCTCTCGAAGTATGAGGGTTTCGAACGAGAACTCATCTCTTACAAAGGGATTTCTTTTTTTGAACTTATTTGAACTCCATACTGTTTGTGTGTTCTAAATGCACCATTCAAAGGCACATAACAAAATTTCAACAATTTCTGACTTCATTTGGTATTTTT
This sequence comes from Hordeum vulgare subsp. vulgare, assembly GCF_904849725.1. NCBI lineage: Eukaryota > Viridiplantae > Streptophyta > Magnoliopsida > Poales > Poaceae > Hordeum > Hordeum vulgare. Next base: position 553,593,414 of record NC_058524.1, on the reverse strand, counting down.
CGTGCATTTACTTTTTTTTTTGAGCTAGTTGACCCTAAAATTGAAAAGCACTACAAATGAACTCTGAAAATGTTGAAAGTTGGCATGCTATCATCATTTCACCCACATAGCATGTGTTAAAAAGTTGAGAGGGCTACGACAAAAACTGGATGCACTTCGTGTACAAAACGGACAATCTCTCTCGAAGTATAAGGGTTTCGAACGAGAACTCATCTCTTACAAAGGGATTTCTTTTTTTGAACTTATTTGAACTCCATACTTTTTGTGTGTTCAAAATGCACCATTCAAAGGCACATCACAAAATTTCAACAAGTTCTGACTTAATTTGGTATTTTTCGTGCAATTACTTTTTTTTTGAGCTAGTTGTCCCTAAAATTGAAAAGCACTACAAATGAACTCTGAAAATGTTGAAAGTTGGCATGCTATCATAATTTCACCCACATAGCATTTGTTAAAAAGTTTAGAGGGCTACGACAAAAACTGGATGCACTTCGTGTACAAAGCGGACAATCTCTCTCGAAGTATTAGGGTTTCGAACGAGAACTCATCTCTTACAAAGGGATTTCATTTTTTTTGAACTTATTTGAACTCCATACTTTTTGTGTGTTCAAAATGCACCATTCAAAGGTACATCACAAAATTTCAACAATTTCTGACTTAATTTGGTATATTTCGTGCATTTACTTTTTTTTTGAGCTAGTTGACCCTAAAATTGAAAAGCACTACAAATGAACTCTGAAAATGTTGAAAGTTGGCATGCTATCATCATTTCACCCACATAGCATGTGTTAAAAATTTGAGAGGGCTACGACAAAAGCTGGATGCACTTCGTGTACAAAACGGACAATCTCTCTCGAAGTATGAGGGTTTCGAACGAGAACTCATCTCTTACAAAGGGATTTCATCTTTTGAACTTATTTGAACTGCATACTTTTTGTGTGTTCAAAATGCACCATGCAAAGGCACATCACAAAATTTCAACAATTTCTGACTTAATTTGGTATATTTCGTGCATTTACTTATTTTTTTTGAGCTAGTTGACCCTAAAATTGAAAAGCACTACAAATGAACTCTGAAAATGTTGAAAGTTGGCATACTATCATCATTTCACCCACATAGCATGTGTTAAAAAGTTGAGAGGGCTACGACAAAAACTGGATGCACCTCGTGTACAAAACGGACAATCTCTCTCGAAGTATCAGGGTTTCGAACGAGAACTCATCTCTTACAAAGGGATTTCATTTTTTTCAACTTATTTGAAATCCATACTTTTTGTGTGTTCAAAATGCACCATTCAAAGGCACATCACAAAATTTCAACAATTACTGACTTCATTTGGTATTTTTCGTGAATTTACTTATTTGTTTTTGAGCTAGTTGACCCTAAAATTGAAAAGCACTACAAATGAACTCTGAAAATGTTGAAAGTTGGCATGCTATCATCATTTCACCCACATAGCATGTGTTAAAAATTTGAGAGGGCTACGACAAAAATTGGATGCACTTCGTGTATAAAACGGACAATCTCTTTCGAAGTATCAGAGTTTCGAACGAGAACTCATCTCTTACAAAGGGATTTCATTTTTTTGAACTTATTTGAACTCCATACTTTTTGTGTGTTCAAAATGCACCATTCAAAGGCACATCACAAAATTTCAACAATTTCCGACTTAACTTGGTATATTTCATGCCTTTACTTTTTTTTTTGAGCTAGTTGACCCTAAAATTGAAAAGCACTACAAATGAACTCTGAAAATGTTGAAAGTTGGCATGCTATCATAATTTCACCCACATAGCATGTGTTAAAAAGTTGAGAGGGCTACGACAAAAACTGGATGCACTTCGTGTACAAAACGGACAATCTCTCTCGAAGTATGAGCGTTTCGAACGAGAACTCATCTCTTACAAAGGTTTATTAAAATTCTTTTTGCATATTTGAGAATTTGACAAAACTATGAAAATGAAAAGTGTTTGAAATTTAGTACATTCCTTACATGCATTACATAAAAGGTTTAATACATTATTACATTATTGCACCAATATTCCTATCTATTATTTCTGTTTTCTTCTGGGTCGTAGCCATGGAGAATCTTCATCATTCAGTAGGATGCTTGGGTCAGTTTTCACTTTGAAGGGCGGAATTTCATGAAACTTATTATAATCTACTGACATGTCTGTCTTGTCATCTACTCCCACGATGTTTCTTTTCCCTGAAAGAACTATGTGGCGTTTTGGCTCATTGGACGATATCTTCTTTTGCTGATTTCTTTTTCTCGTTTTTGTAGACATGTCCTTCACATAGAAAACCTGAGCGACATCATTGGCTAGGACAAATGGTTCGTCCATGTACGCAAGATTGTTGAGATCCACTATTGTCATGCCGTACTTTTGGTCTACAACTACCCCGCCTCCTGTCAGCTTCACCCATTTGCACCGAAACAAAGGGATCTTAAAAGTAGGTCCATAGTCAAGTTCCCATATCTCCTCTATGTACCCGTAATATGTTTCCAAACAGTGCCCATTCTCGTCTGTTGCATCAAAGTGGACACCACTATTTTGGTTGGTGCTCTTTTTATCTTGGGCAACCGTGTAAAATGTATTCCCATTTATCTCATACCCTTGGAAAGTACATATAGTCGAAGATGGTGGCCTGGCCAAACAGTACAGCTGATCTCCAACGATTTCGTCATTCATGAGATGTGTCTGGAACCAACTGCCAAAAGTATTCTCGTGTTCCCCTTTAATCCAAGAGTCAGCCTTCCCCGGGTTTTCGGAGCGTAGAATATTCTTGTGTCTCACGATATACGGAGCCACCACGGTGGAATTGTGTAGAACTGTGTAGTGTGCTTGAGAGAAAGAATGCCCGTCCATACATACTTTTGTTTCCTTCCTAGTGTGCCTTTTCCTGTCAGCCTACCCTCATACCGAGATTCAGGAACAACAACCGGCTTAAGGCCAGAAAGAAAGTCCACACAAAACTCAATGACCTCCTCTGTTCCATAGCCCTTGGAGATGCTTCCTTCTGGCCTAGCACGGTTACGAACATATTTCTTTAAGACTCCCATGAACCTCGAAAAGGGGAACATATTGTGTAGAAACACAGGACCGAGAATTCTAATCTCTTCGACTAGGTGAACTAGGAGGTGTGTCATTATATTGAAGAAGGATGGCGGGAACAACAACTCAAAGCTGACCAGACATTGAACCACATCAATCTGTAACCCTGATAGACTTTCTCGATCGATTACCTTCTGAGAAATTGCATTGAGGAATGCACATACCTTCACAATTGCCAGGCGAACATTTTCCGGTAGAATTCCCCTCAATGCAACCGGAAGCAATTGCGTCATAAGCACGTGGCAGTCATGAGACTTTAGGTTTTGGAATTTTTTGTCTTTCATATTTATGATTCCCTTTATATTCGACGAGAAGCCAGTCGGGACCTTGATACTGAAAAGGACTTCAAAGAAGATTTCCTTCTCTTCCTTAGTAAGAGCGTAGCTGGCACGCCCTTGAAACTGCCTTGGATGCATGCCATCTCTTCCTTTATGACGTTCCTGGTCCTCCCGTGCTTCCCGTGTATCTTTTGACTTCCCATACAAGCCCAGGAAGCCTAGAATATTCACGCAGAGATTCTTCGTCAGGTGCATCACGTCGATTGCCGAGCGGACCTCATGAACTTCCCAGTAGGGTAGCTCCCAAAATATAGATTTCTTCTTCCACATGGGTACGCGCTTATCAGGGCCGTTAGGAACAGGTTGGCTGCCAGGACCCTTTCCAAAGATTACTTTTAAATCTTTGACCATATCGAATACTTCAGCACCAATACGGATGACAGGCTTCCCCCGGGGTTCTGCCTTGCCATTGAAATGCTTGCCTTTTTTCTTTAAGGGATGCTTGGGCGGAAGAAAACGACGATTGTACGGGTACACATTCTTCCTACATTTGTCCAGATATATACTTTTTGTGTGATCCAAACAGTGCGTGCATGCATTGTATCCTTTGTTTGACTATCCTGAAATGTTACTAAGAGCAGGCCAATCATTGATGGTTACGAAAAGCAACGCTCGAAGGTCAAATTCCTCTTGTTTGTGCTCATCCCACACACGTACACCTGGTTCGGCCCACAGCTGTAAAAGTTCATCAACTAATGGCCTTAGGTACACATCAATATCGTTGCCGGGTTGCTTTGGACCTTGGATAAGCACTGGCATCATAATGAACTTCCGCTTCATGCACAACCAAGGAGGAAGGTTGTAGATACATAGAGTAACGGGCCAGGTGCTATGACTGCAACTCTGCTCCCCAAAAGGATTCATGTCATCTGTACTTAGACCAAACCGTAAGTTCCTTGCGTCAGCTACAAATCTCGGGAACTCTCTCTCGATTTTTCTCCACTGCCGACCATCAGCGGTGTGCCTCAACTTATCGTCTTTCATATGATCTTCCATGTGCCATCGCAACAACTTCGCATGATCTTTATTTCTGAACAGACGTTTCAACCGTGGTATTATAGGAGCATACCACATCACCTTGGCAGGAACCCTCTTCCTGGGTGGTTCGCCCTCAATATCACCAGGGTCATCTTTTCTGATCTTATACCGCAATGCAGTGCATACCGGGCATTTATCCATATTCCCGTACTTCTTACCGCGGTAGAGGATGCAGTCATTAGGGCATGCATGTATCTTTTGCACGTCTAATCCTAGAGGGAAGACAAGCTTCTTTGCTTCGTACGTGCTGGCGGGCAATTCGTTCTTTCTTGGAAGCATCTTCTTCATCAGTACCGGCAACTTTTCGAATGACGAGTCAGTCACACCGGTCTCTGCCTTCCACTTCAGCAATTCCAGTGTGCTACCCAGCTTCTTCTGGCCATCTTCACAAGTTGGGTACAACAATTTGTTGTGGTCCTGTAACATCTGCTCGAACTGCATCCTCTCCTTTTTTGTGTCGCAATCTCGTCGTGCATCAGAAATGACCCGGCCAAGATCATCAGCGGGCTCATCTGGTTCCCGTTCTTCATCCTGATCTTCTTCTTCATTGTCTTCCATTGCGGTATCAGCATACTCAGGGAACATAGATCGGTAGTTGTCATCATCGTTCTCTTCTTCTTCATCGTCATCTTCCATCATAACCCCTCTTTCTCCGTGCTTGGTCCAAACATTATAGCCCGACATAAAACCGGACCGAAGCAGGTGGCTCTGAATGACTCTTGAGGAAGTGTAATCCTTCTCATTCCGACATTCAACACATGGACAAAACATATAGCCACCACCATGCTTGTTCGCATCGGTTGCATCTCGAAAAGAATGCACGCCTTCTCTGTAAGCGGATGTGCGTCGATCACCGTACATTCATGGATGGCTCATCTGCGTTATACGACAGTATATCAAATACAATCACGATCCTAAAAATTAGTACCGCACGGTCTAAACGAGGAAATATAGTTGCTAACCTTTTAGAATAAGTAGAAATAAAGAGGAAGAGGTTTAAGCGTTGCTCGGGCATCTCATATCGTAGTTGTGTTCGGTGAACTGAAGCGGCATCGCTCTAACACACATTTCAACAAACACCTCTAGTGCATCCAAGAAAAATGGAGAGCTAGCACACACCCACACTCTTCCATTCAAGAAAAATGCAAGGAAGAGGGGAGAGGGGTTGTGGTCAATATATATAGGCAGAGGACTTTAGTCCCGGTTTGAGACACAAACCGGGACTAAAGGTGGCGCACATGCGGGATGCACACCGCGTAGCCCTTTAGTCCCGATTTGAGACACAAACCGGGACTAAATGCTCCTTACGGGCCGAGACCAAAGCCTCGTGGGCGGCATTGCGATTTGGGGCGACGTGGCCGGGCCTTTAGTCCCGGCCCAGAGGGAGGCCGGGACTAAAGGGTCCAGGCCAAAGGCCCGTTTTCCACTAGTGTTTGTCGTACCCTAATTTGTTGGGATTGATACATACCGACCGACGGGGCCACAAAAGATGAAGGAGAGTGCCGAGAAGATTTCACTTATTCTAGAATAAAAGCAGTTCACGATCAGGTATGTCGACCACAATATTTGGACTCTGTGGTAGGTGATCATGCTTGACTTGGGCTTCATTCGAATATTGAATAATCAAATTCTTCAACTGAAATTCAAACTTTTAAGAACTTAAAAAATGGATTAATCGGACGAGGACAAAGAAAAAGTCCCATTCTACATGGCAATACTGATAACAATGAAATTTCTAGTAAAAACAATCCGTCGACTTTATAAATTGTGATGGTTCAAGTCCCTCTGTCCCCATCCGAGGAGTTGGCATGGGCATGCATTTCTAGATCCGCGTGCTGAAAGTATACGAGGGATCGATGTTCTTCAAAATTTGTACACGGAGACACGGGATGCCTCAGTGACTCGCTTGCTTAGAGCATGGTTAATAATACAGCCAACAATCGTCTACAAGGAGTTGCCATGTCATATAGAGCCAACCTAATAGCCGACATGTACAATAGTAAGTTTTAGATGTGTACTACTTTAATAGTAGTTAGCCCATCTTACAATCTCACAAAGTGTCTTGGGTCTCGTGTTGCAGCTGGCTACTCACCAAGAGCCCGCTTCTCTTCTCTCTCCTCCCCTTTCTCCTTCAACTAAGCAAAAATATAATATTCTAATCCTTATAGCCTGCTTATGTCACCTTATTGCGCTCATCTCTACTAATAAAAGCACGAGAGGGCAGATCCAAATCACAATCTCAGCCGTCTAATCACTTAATCAACGGCTTAATTATGTTGTTAACGAAACTTCGTCGCTAACAAAAACTCCCGATCGATCACTCTCTCGAACTGCTCCCGCAAACCCCCGCTCACTCCGATCGCCCGCCGGCCCCGCGCCACTCCTGCTCGCCCCCGCGCGCCGCTTCCGCTCGCCCCGCTCGGCCGGCGCTCGCCCCCGCGCGCCACTCCCGCTCACCCCGCTGGGCCGCCGCTCGCCGCGACCCCTCCCCCCCCCCCCCCCCCCCCGCTCGCCGTGACCCCTCGCCCCCCGCTCGTCGCGACCCCTCCCATCGCCCGCCGCCGTGACCCCTCCCGCCGCGTGGGGCGCGCTCAAGTACTTCGTGCCGGCGCTAGAGTGGGTGCCCCACTACGGCCTCGACAAGTTCAAGTTTGACCTCCTCTCCGGCCTCACCATCGCCAGCCTCGCCTCCCCCCGCCACCGCGCCTCCTCCCGCCGCTCAACGGACCTCCTCCTCCACCCTAAACGAAGGGACAGCGGCGACGGCGGTTCCAGACCGGACGGCGTCGCGGTCAGGTATGTCCTGCTCCCTCTCCCCTCACTTATCCCGACCGGACGGCATCAGATTATAGGAGAGTAGAATCGGCGTCATTGACATTCAGAAACTTCACAAAAGCTTGATGCATTTGGTAGTTATTACAGTAATACCATTAAATATGGCATTTGCTGGGGATGAATTATTATTCATACATGTTCTACAAATTTAGAGTAATCTCGTGATTAATTGCACTTTGATAGAAACAACATGGATACTCTCTTTGTGGTATGTGACTCTACAAAGTCATGACCACATTACCCGTAAACAAAGGAGAACACAAATTCTGCAGCACTAATACACTATCAAGATCTTGAGCATTAGGTCAGCGCAACGATGAATAGCTATGTTGAGAAAGCAGAATTATAGTCTGCCCTACAGTATAAATGCAGGTGCACTATGTGTCATGAAATGAGATGGCATGGCTGTTCATAAGGCCAGACAAGACTATTTATTTTCTTCTTGAGACCACACATTTTTTAAATGCATTCAACCCTTGGCAACAAAAGGTAAATAAACAAATAATTTAGGAGTCATAATTGTAACATATAGTAAATTATAAGCCAGAATATATATCATCAGGCGTTTCAAAACTGCTCATGCTTGGTCTCTGAATTCTCATTTCTGGGTATATCAGCACATGACTGTGTAAAGATATAGCCGTGGTGCCACAGGATACCATCTTCTAGAAATCAAGTATTTATTTCAGTTACCTACTGCCCTTCTTTGGAACAGACCCCCTATCTTTGGAATTTCCACCTGTCATCGGCGAATGAATAAAAAGGGCAGCCTCTTGATTAATTAGATCAATAAAAGAAACAGTGCATATATCAATCATGATTGATACTGAAACTAAAAACTGGAAGGTAACCATGGCAAAGTAGAGGAGAATGAAACCCCTATCACTAACTTTCAGAATCAGCTCTCAGCTTGGCATTGGGATGGATAACACCCCCTCGGACAAACTTTGACCCAAATGCGCTTTCACCCTCGAATGACTTGACAAACTCCGCGTACACGCGCGCCGCTTCGTCTTCATAATACATCTTAAAAGACATCTAGCAGAAATACTGTCCAAAATGACGACAGTCAGATTGTTTTATTGTGCAGTATGGACCGAGACATAACCCCTCGCAACGGTGGGTCATCACACGCTCTGTTTAATTAAAGGCCAAGGGGTTTCTTCCCCCTCCAGCATCATTTTTTTATTGTGCATTTAGATTTTACAAACCAATATCCATTTAAATAAACAAATTGCCGTGCCCAAAACATTTATTTTACACTCTTGCCATGTATGAAATCCATTTGTGAAAAGTACATAACCAGGTACAGCAGAATGTTAGCCATCGTAAGATGCATTTGCATTATTAGGAAAAACATATACGCCAATAAAGGGCAAACAAGTAGTCGATAGCATTGCAAATTCTTCACAGGAACCATATATATCGTATCATAATATTATTTGAAATACAGAAAATTTGCTAATCAAGTTGTTTTACAGGTCAGGACACGGTGGTTGTTGGAAAAAGTGGTACTTAGGGCCATACTTCTCTTATGAACCTGTTAATAGCTCCATGGCTCTGCAAAATCTACTTGTGGCAGTAATATTTATTGGCTTCAGTAAAATGGTCGGAAGTACAATTGCTAAGTACTCTCATAGGCTTGGGGAAAGAACATAGGTGATCCTGTTTCCCAATTAATCTTCTGAAGGCACATTTTTCTCAACAAACACAAACTCTTTCTTTAAGCCACAAGTACCAACTAAGTATATTCACAGCCAGCAATGGCCACACAAAGCAGAAAAACATATGAACTTACAGTTCTAAGTTCACCACCAAGGCCAATCTCTCCAATAAATGCAATATCATTTGGGATAGGAAATTCCAAGAAACTGAAAACAAGGAGGAGTGGGGTTACTTCAATAAACATATACCATAAAATATAGACAGAAAGGAAACTGCCCCCCATGCTTTGTCAAATTCATGTCATACTTATCCAGTTCATCCAGTAAATTTTAATTAGCCTATGAAACTACCCCTAACCAAAATCTGCATGATGATCCTAACACAAGGGCATGTGTGGAGAGGTATTCAAGGCAGGAGGTCCAGTACTTATACTAATGCTAAAAATTATATTTGGATGACACCTTAACCTGTAAGTCATGTTTCTGGCAGTGTAGTTTTTTTAAAACTTCCTTAATGGTAATCATACAGGTCTGCAATAGTCGCTTCTTTAAATTAAAGTAGTTTGCCTATGAGAGATATATAACAATCCAGTTCTCTGACCATGAATAATGCGGGATAATTCTAATTTTTTGATGGAAAAAAACCATCACACTTTAAAAAGTAAAGGTTGGTATTTTTAGGAAGGAAAATTCTTTGACATGCATTTAAATTCAAAGTTTTCTAGATTGTTCAACAAGTTTACTGGACGCTGGACGTTGCCGCCACACGAAGCAGCGACTTTTCAACGGCGGATAAGTGGAAGAAGGATGACGGGGTGGGACCGTTGCCAAAGACGACCGCTGCTCCAAGCAGGCTCCTTCCGAAGCCGGTAACACTCCTCTCTCTCTTTCTCTGCAACTTCTTCCCTATCTACTTTCCAGTTTCTCTCAATTTGCAGCAGAGCCATGTGGTGGACTGGTGGTCGGGGATAAGGGCATGTGGTGGCGGCATGATCCATCGCGCCCTCTGCACCCGATCACTGTATTTCAGCTCCATGTGCATCAGCAGGTTTGAGCCGGTGATATAGATCGAGCAGGTCGCATGAGCTTGTCGGCAACACATGATCTTTGATTAGTTTTTACGTTTATTTTAGGTGATTTCTTCTCTAAAAAAATAATTTGGGACGTCAAAAACTACATTTTAAAATGGTTCATGCAAACTGAATTTGATCGATCCCGCATTCCTGAAATTTTTACGCACTTACTAATGCCAAATGGCAGCAAGTTTGCACAAGTGAGTTTAGATTAATAGTTGTCAGGTTGCCACCTGATATATCAAAGAACGTGTTGATACCTATTGATACATTTATAATGAGTTGGTTGAAGATAATCCTATCAATAACCCCTACACCAGCTGCATTGGAGAGTACTCTGTTTTTCATGTTTCTTGTTTGCTATGTATTTGTCCCTTTAACCCTATCTACATTTGATTAAACAATTTCTCACTGAACATTAAGAAATATTTGTACATTTAAGGTTCTGGTTGCATCTCCGTGAAGAATTGCCAATTTCATTTAACAGATTGTCTTGGAAAGGTTGTGTATGTGATAGGTTTGGCATGCTATTAAATTAAAATAATGGGTCTTCACATTGAGTCGTTCAATTTACTTAATTGATGTTTTGTTTTTCACGAATTTCATTAGTCGAGACGTGCATCAAAGATTATATATGTTGTTAGCATTTTGCTACAAAGTTCATTTATGGGATATGATTAAATAATTGATTTAAGACATGCAAATATGCATCTACTCTTGCAGTCTATTATCCTTCTATGAAAATATTCCATGCAAAATTTTACGCTCCAACAGGTTCACATGCTAAATATCTTTCTTTATTACTTTGTGATATAAGGAATGGACATCTTAATTGCTGGTAATTATGGGGAATATCGTGACATGTATGGCAATAGGGAAGGATACATTTGAAGCTTTGCAGATCGTATGCCTCGATGATAGTGAGGAGGATAGCTGGCTCTATATTGTGTAAATTGTTGTGTATCCATGGAACTCGGAAGTATGCATTCCAGCCCTTAATGCATGGATGAACGAGTTAGGAGGAAAACACATTGTTCTCACACGTCTTGTTTGACTCTTTATATTATTTAAAATAGACTATGATATATTTGATCTTCACATTTTTAGCACGTATTCGTAAGTTCTATTTACTCTTAATCGGTCTCAATCTCGACATTGTTTGGTTGCTTTCCTTTGAAGATGAAGATGAAGATGAAGTAATAGAAGGTTCTGATGAGTTACCTCCAGTCATCCTTGAAGGTGGTCTAAGAATTCCTGGCTCAGTTTACAATCAGCTGTTTGACTACCAAAAAGTGAGAGTGCAGTGGTTATGGGAGTTACATTGTCAAAGGGCTGGTGGAATAATTGGCGATGAAATGGGCTTAGGAAAGACCGTGCAGGTCTTATCATTTCTTGGTGCTTTGCATGACAGTGGTATGTACAAGCCTAGCATTGTTATCTGTCCTGTGACCCTTTTGCAACAGTGGCGAAGGGAGGCCAGTAAATGGTATCCAAAATTCAAAGTTGAGGTCTTACATGATTCTGCGAATAGTTCAAGTAAAAAGGGCAAGAGATACAGTGATTCTGAGAGTGATGTTTCTTGGGATAGCGATCAGGAAGAGGTTACACATGTGAAGCCTGCACAAAAGTGGGATGACTTGATTTCACGTGTTGTAAATTCAGGGTCAGGCTTGCTTCTGACGACATATGAGCAGCTAAGCATCATACGGGAGAAGTTGCTTGATATAGAATGGGGATATGTTGTATTGGATGAGGGTCGCCGCATAAGGAATCCTAATGCCGAGGTAACTCTGGTGTGCAAGCAATTGCAGACTGTGCATAGGATAATTATGACAGGAGCGCCTATTCAGAATAAACTTTCAGAACTGTGGTCTTCCTTTGATTTCGTGTTCCCTGGGAAATTAGGCGTCCTGCCGGTGTTCGAGACCGAGTTCTCTATTCCAATAACTCTCGGAGGGTATGCTAATGCAACACCATTGCAAGTGTCCACAGCGTACAGATGTGCTGTTGTCCTGCGTGACTTGATCATGCCGTATCTTCTTAGGAGAATGAAAGCAGATGTCAATGCACAGCTTCCCAAGAAAACAGAGGAGGTTCTTTTCTGTAGTTTAACTCAAGAGCAATGTGCTACTTATCGTGCATTTCTTGCTAAGATTCAGGAATGAAATTCAGGAATCTGCCAAGATTGCTCTAAGTGTCTATTTTCTTTCTTGGCTCTTATAACAGGCACTCTGAAAACAGTTTGCCTTGCCGCATCTACAGAGTGAGAGCAGGACATACCTGACCTGCATATCTTTTTCATTTATACATTAGTAATGATGTGACGTACTAATCAATTTTTTGTAACCCTGATGATCCAGCTATATATTTTAATCATATATTATTCAGTTCGTATTTGATTCCAACTATTGTACTTCTGTATCACAGGCTTGTATAAATTAAATTATGAGAATGGCATGGGCTTGCTTGGCTACCGTGGAGAAGGGCATTCTTTCGCCGGTGCTGTTGATTTTTTGAATATGCTTCGAGTTGGCCGCTTTCAATATGTACATGTATAAGCTAGAATGATTTGATCGCCTCAGATATCCTGTAATTCCATGTGATGAGAAATAAGTCATTTATTTGTTTGACAAGCAATTTTCTCTTTACTGTACCATATTGTTATTTTTTTAGTTGTCATTTGGGTTAATAAGAGCAGGGAGGAGCTTGACGATACTGTCCGACGGCATCGTGACCTTGACTAATATTTCTTCCTGATTTTGAGACTAACATTTCTATCAGCTTGACTATTATCACTCTATTGCATCTCGGTTTATAGCGAGAGAAACCTGTTTTAAAGACCTAACTAGCACAACAGTATATGAGATTCAATTCACATCACTAGGTCAATGGTGGTATGCTCAAACTTCCTATGAGAAGTAAGCGAACTACCTACAGAATGATGCAAAAAATCATAATCCTTGTGTGCACGCTTGCCGCTTGTAGAATGATGATGATTTCAGTAAATTTGGCTTCCACAGATGAAAAATTCGAATTATAAATTATGCATTAATTTTTTAAAATAATTATTTTTAGATGAGCATTGTTGTGGTTAATATAATATTAAATTTTTTCTCGTATTATGTTATGTTTGATTAGTATATACAGACATACATCTGCGTTGCACGTGCCCGTGTACTAGTATATTTCCAAATCCAGTCAAGCTTGCGCAATCGCGTTTGGCGACCGAAAGCAAGGACCGGAACACGTAGACGCCCTGATCACGGCCACGTGTTCAACACAGGTAGAGCTAAAAAATTGATCGGGCCACGCATGCACATGCTCGGATTAACACTGCGCGTAGGTACAGCGTACGCGGACGCGGCTGCGACGACGAGCGGACTGGACTAGACAACCAGCCGCATTAGGATAGTAGCATCAGCGACGTAGCTAGGCCGCGCCCACTTGCTGCTCGGTCACAGTCGGCCTTCGACCTGCGTTGCTCGGCGCCTCGGCTCCACGGCCAAAAGCATGCCTCCTAGGGTCTCCTTTACGTGTGGGGCCGCCAGGTACTGAATGGGTAATCTCCCAGGTTATTTTCTTTAAGAATTCCCGTCCAACTTTACTGAGGCATCAAAGTGTTCATACGGAGTGTAAGAACAACTTCAAAAGGCCGAACTAAACGGACGATCATTTTATTCACTTTTTGTTCCTTTGGATCGGCTCAGCCGATATTAATTTTCGTTTCGGCGTCTAGGTCAATGCATGCACTCAACGCTGATTTCGATTATTTTTATCGGTGTATAAAAAAATATAAAGCATTTAAAAAATAATAAACAATCATAATTAAATTTTAAAAGCCGGCTGGATGGGTAATCTCCAAGGTTATTTTTTTAAGAATTCCGGTCCAACTTTACTCATGCATCAAAGTGTTCATACGGGGTGTAAGAACAACTTCAAAAGGCCGAACTAAACGGACGATCATTTTTTTCACTTTTTGTTCGTTTGGGTCAGCTGAACGGACACCAATTTTTGTTTTGACGTCTAGGTCGATGCATGCGCTCAACGCTGATTTCGATTCATTTTTGTCGGTGTGTCAAAAAATGTATAAAACATTTTTAAAAATAATAAACAAGCATAATTAAATATTAAAAGCAAGCCACGAAGACCGACGAGAGTCCACACGTCTCCATTACATTAATTAAACATAAAAAAACCTAAACTAGAAGGCAGCCCTAGACGGCATCGTCGTCGTCGGGTCCGGTGAGGTCGACGAGCGTAGGCGCACAGTCGGCCGAGGAGAACACCGTGTTTCAGAGCGCAGCTGCGTGCGCCTCCGTTGTCTGTCCCGCCGATGCGGGCTGTGCTAGTGGCGGTGGCAGCGCAACACGGACGTGCTCCTCCTCCTCCATCTCCCGTCGTTCCTCCTCCGCCTCCTGCTCCATCTGTCGATGGCCTTCGACGCGCTCCGCCCGCACGTGCTCCGACTTCTAGTGCAGGAGGTAGGCTTGCTCCTGGTCCGGTGTCGCGCCCAGCCAGATGGGCGGCACACTGACCCACTCGCGGACGCAGTAGGTCCACTGGTAGACCTCCTGCGGCTCTGTGGGCTCGGTCTTCGACGGTGATGGCACGTCATAGTCGCTAGCGACCGACAGCGCGATGGCCTCCGCGAGACACTGCTGGTACGCCGCCTCCTCCTCGCCGGCCTTGCGCCGCTCTTCCTCCTCGCTCTCACGGAGAACAATTGACAGCGCCGCCTGGTAGGCGGTCTCAGCCTCCTGGTACTCCTCGCTGACGACGGGCGGGGGCGGCAAGGGGCCTCCTAGCTGCACATCGCGCACGCCACACCGGCGCTGCTCCTCGTGCTCGACCGTGAACCGGAGCTCCCAGTGGGGGGAGTCGGTCGCGTAGGCAGGGTCGATCCGCTGCTCTGGCGTCACCAGACACCGACGACAACTCACCTCCTCCGCGTGCAACCGCGCCGCGGCCAGCATCGGGACCCTCTCCCGATCCAGACGCCACTGGTGCGGGAGGGTGACATCGGGGTAAGGCAGCGACACGTGGTTCTCCCAGTGCCACCACGCTTGGTGCACCGGCATGCTGACATGCTGGCGGGAAGACGCTAGCGGGGAGATGGTGCGGGGGTAGTGGGGGGTCTTGCCCTTGTTTTGGAAGGAGTTGGCCATGGCACGCGGATAGGGTTTGACCACCGATGAGGTGGCGAGATGGGGACAGATGGATTCTGGAAGTAGATGAGGCGGAACCCACCGTACAGACGGATAAAAAAGGTCGACCTGGCCACTGACGCGTGGGCCCAAGGAGGGCGGCCGTCATAAATTATGTTGACCGTGGGTGGTTGCAACGGACACTGAGAGGGTGCGCGCGTCTGCTTCATGTCCGCGCCGACGCATTTCAGTCCCATATTTGCTACAGTCAACAAAGGTTGTCTGGGCCCTAGCCCAGTTTGCCTTGGGCTTGGCCCATTCCTGGGTCCGCCACTTGTCGTTGAAAGTGCAGTCATGCCCTTAATCGTGTTTTGGTGTTGCTGACAACACACATATAGATAACTAATCACTAATCCCCTTTAAGTTGTTGTTAATGATCATGTGTTGATAAGGACAAGCTCATGTGCTAACAAGGACAAGATCAAGATAAGCATTCTTGAGCACTACATGCTTGATTCTTGTGGATGTTCACATGGTGGACAAATAAAGATGAATACATAAGCTAGGCTTTCCACATTGTGTATGGGAGAGCTACTTGAAGACTTCATCATGTCTTGCTTTCAACTTGAGCCAAGAAGGAACAACAACATCAAGCTCAAGTGAAAGGGCTAACTCAAAGGTATCAGTTCCTTTGACGTTAGTGGTGCGGAGTGATGATAAGCGAATAAAAGTATACACTCAAGTATGGATCATCGGTACCCTTTTTATGATTCTTGAGTCTTTAGGGATCCCGCACTATTAAGAGGGGATCACAGGTTTTGCGATGAACTTGCTCAAACTACATCTCTACTTTTCTGCTCATACCACATCTCCACTGCTCTGCTTTGATCTCAAAAACAGAACCAATGCCTCAGACATCCGGCTTCCCCCGGACGTCCGAGGGCCGGACGCCCGACCACTTCGGAAATCCGAAACCTTATACCAGAGCCAAAGTCTCGGACATCCGGCTACCTCCGGACGTCCGAGGGCCGGATGCCCGACCACTTTGGAAAACCGAAACCTTGCACCAGAGAAATCCAGAGTCATTTAACTCGGACTTCCGGCCTCCCCCTGTCATCCGAGGGCCGGACGTCCGACCACTTTCGGAATCCGGTGCCCTTGAACACAACTGAACTCTCGGACATCCGACCATCTCTTTGGTCGTCCGGTCCGTGTTCGTCTATACAGTGATTCTTGATATCTATAAAGTGGTTCCTGATATATATACATCCCTCGGACGACCGACCCCTGTCGGACGACCGACCCCTGTCGGACGTCCGACCCCTTGTGGGCGTCCGGACATCCGAGAACTGCCGAACGTCCGACCACTGTCAAACTTAAGTGACCCCAACGGTCACTTTCCCCTCTCCACTATAAATACCCCCCCTCCCACTTCGTGAGAGGGTGCCCAACACAGCCATATCCTCATAAGAACACATTTCTACCTCACACACATTTGCTCAGACCAAATCTTAGATCCCAAGATCATTTATGAGCCCCTTTGAGAGTTGTTCCAATCAAAAGATAGATCGTCTCCCTCTCCTCCTCTCAACCCAAGCTATTTGAGATTTGAGCATTCCCCGTGATCTTGTTACTCTTGGAGGTTGGAGACTCCTAGGCGGTAGGAGTTCTTTGAAGAGGAATCAATCCGTGTGATTACCCCCGGAAAAGTTTGTGAGGGTTTGGAAGCCACCTCAGAGGCTTACCACTAGTGGTTGAGAAACGCCTTCGTGGTGTTATCTCAAAGGGAGAATAGGGTGAGCCTTCGTGGCGTTGGTTTGCCTTCGTGGTAACATCCACCTCTCTAACGGTGACTAGCTTCCCTCCAAGGAAGTGAACATCGGGATACATCTTTGTCTCAGTGACCTTGGTTATCCCTAACCCTAACTCCTTACTTGTGGTTTACTTGTGTTACTTGACCATACATACATTGCATATTGTTTGTGCTCGTTATATTGTGTTGGCTATTTCGTTGTACAAGATTAATCGTTCAAGCATACCCTCTATATCCACACGTTCACACTTGCAGCTTTTGATACATCGTGTGCTATAGTGTGATCTAGTATCTTGTGTCGTTCACCTACTTGTCGTGTGATATAGCTCAAGTAAGTTTGTGTAACTTACTTGTGCTTGTTAGTAACCGTGTTGTGTCCATCTTGGTAGATCGTGTTGTTGGTACACTTTGCGGTGCCTATTGCATTTAGGATTTGTGCTTGAAAAGTATCCTCTTAGTTTATTTCCGCATTAGGTTTAAGCCAAATCCGAAGAAGTTTTTAAATAGCCTATTCACCCCCCTCTAGGCGTCATCATGGTCCTTTCAATTGGTATTAGAGCATGGTCTCTCTTTAATTAGGTTTCACGACCTAGAGAGTATCGATGTCGACTATTGGATTAGTGCACAATGACACCTTTGACTTTGATGGCACAAATTATACCCTATGGAGTATTCGTATGCTCCATCACTTTGGGGCCATGGGCCCAAATACTTTACGAATTGTTCTTGTAGGGATTGCCAACAAAAAGGATGATGCATCTTCATCTACTAATGAAATGTATCTTGATTGTGAGGCTTTTCTTGCCATTCATCGAACCATAAGTCCTAAAGTGTTTAAGTCTATCTCGACTTGCAAGTCAGCTCATGAAGTTTGGACTAAACTTGAAGATATATATGGTGGGTCCAATCTTGATGAAGACGATATTATGATGAAGGAGTTGGTGCATGAGCTCTTCACTCTTTTCGATCATAAAGAGTCCACCACTACTTCCATATCCGATTGCTTGCACACCTCAGCATCTTCAATCTCACAAGGTAATGACATGGTGAGTGAAGAAATGTATGTTGATGAAAATGCCATAGCCTCTATGGACACGAGCATATCTAGCACCACACATAGTGTAAATTATTGTGCTGATTGGTCATGCATTTCACCTAAAGATCCCTCGACAAATGTCTATGCTGATATGCAGGCTTTCCCGTGTCCTCTTGATCAAAATATCTTGTTTCTCCCTAGTTGCCCTATGACTAATCATTTCGGGGAAATCAAGAAATATGAAGTACTTTTGACTAATGAAGAATCTGATTCACCAAAAGAATCATCATCAACTCCTCCAGTTCACATGTACCTCATGGCAAGAGGTAATAATGAGGTATCATCTTCTCTGTGCAATAACGATGATATTTGCGATGAGGATGATGATGATGATGACTTGACTGAAAATATCTATGTGATCAGTAAAATTCTTCATAAAGCTAAAAATAACGCTCTTCAAAGATTCCAAGATGTTCTTGCTTACTTTGAAAATTTTAATGATTCACTTAATCATGAACAAGCTAAAAGTGAACAACTTGAACATGAACTTGAGAAGAGTCATCAAGCATGTAGAGACTTAAGATCTTCAAAAGAAGAGATTGAAGTTGCTCATGATAAACTTAAAAAGGATTTTGAGGTCTTTCTCCTTGAATGCAATAGTGTCAAGGGAGAGCTCATCAAAACTTCTAAGATCTATGAGGAGCTTCAATCTACTCATGAGAAGTCTCTAATTGCTACTTACCCCTCTCATATTGTTGATGATACTTGTACATCTAACTCTACCTCATTTGAAGTATCAACATTGAAGGAGAATGTTGAGCTACGTGCTCAACTTGATTTACTAACTAGCAATTATGGGAAGTTGGAAGAAAACCATGTAATGCTCACAAGCTCTCATGCCGATCTTCTAACATCCCATAATGTGCAAAAGTTAGCTCATGAGGCTATCATCACCAAGGTAACATCAAGTGAGCCTCATGTGGAAAATGGCACTACTTCTAGTCAAAGTACTATATTTCCATGTGCTAGTCCTCGTAATTCGTCTACTCATAATGTTGCTACCTCGTATGATGAATTACTTTCCTTGCCTTGTTGCTCTAACATTGAAGCTTACACTTCCTCTAGTACTTGCGTTGATACTAACCGTGCAGAGGAAATTGAAGAGCTCAAGGCCCAAGTCACTTCTTTGAAGAAAGACTTGGAACAGTCTGATGAAGGGATGTCCACACTCAACAACGTCCTGTGTGAGCAAACATCTCGGAATGAAAAAAATGATGTTGGAGTAAACTCAAACAAGAACAAGAGGGGCCTAGAACAAGTCAAGAATTCGGCCAAAATCATTTGCTTCAAGTGCAAAGTTAAAGGGCACCATGTTAGATCTTGCCCTCTGAAGACAAAGTCTCAAAGTCACAAGCAACAAGGGTAGCGGCCACAAACTCAATCACATACTCAGCTACAAGTTGAAGGAAGGCCTCTTCCCAATAAGACCCAAGCCAACACTCCCCGAGGTGAGAAATCAACTGGGAATAAAGCAAAGGGTAGATGTTGCTACTTATGTCGTGAGAAGGGTCACGTCGCTTCGTCTTGCACGAGAGGTAACTTATCCAACCCAATCACTATTGATGATATCTATTCCCTTGGGAAGGATAAGGTTGGAAATGTGTTTTCCAAGTTTGTTGGTACTCAAAATGGTGTCAAGAAAAGAACCATTTGGGTTGCCAAGCCTATTGTAACTAACCTCTTAGGACCCAACGTAGTTGGGGACCAACAAGCTCAAACTTGATCAGTAGGTGACTTTGGAGGACATTGGAGACTTGGATACACAATGAAGATTTGAGGACGCTTCATCATTTGTATTATCTCAAGCCAAGTTATTTGGATTATCGAGCCCATATCCCATATCCAATGTGCCTCTTTGCGGTAACTTGTACTTAAATTGTTTACATTGAAAGTTGCCTGCCCCACTCCTTCTCATGTCTAGGTTTGGTACCTAGCATGTACTTTGACATGTTGCGCCTACTAGTATGATTGTTATGTGTTATCTATCATGTGTAGGTCGTTATGTATGTCATATAGTTGTGTGTAGTCCTGATCATGACTTGCATCCTAGTTGCACCGTTGTGTGGGTCTTTTGAGACGTTAATAGCTCATCACATTAAGGGGGAGTGTTCTGCTCTACGCACATCACTAACCCAAAATGTGTATATATGTATTGGACTCCATCTAGTATTCATGGTGCAAGATTATCCAATCATTCCGTTGGATGTCAAAGCCATCCGAAGTTCAAATTGGCATCCACTTATCAGCTTAGTTGGATGATTGATTGCCTTGTATGATAAATACATGGATTATCACATTAAGGGAGTGTGATATGCTTTGTGCACGTCACATCCCCTGGTAAGATAAACATCCGATGTATGCCACTCAGAATCTACCACATGGGGTTATTCTATAACTGTGTGGCGTGTCATGCTCCACATGTCTTAATTCACATAATAACCCTGTTGGTGTCTAAATCCCTTAGATGTGCGTGAGTATGGCGTTCTAATACACCAATACTCATGGCTTAGCCGCTAGATCATACCTAAAAGAAGGGCATAGTTGATGCATGCCTTTCGAATTATTTCTCTACACTATGATCTAACTAATTGGGATGTTAACATACGACATCTAAACATTATGCTTATGGTTAAACTCCCATATCACACTTGTGTGAGTATAAAACGATCTTTGTGCTCGTTTGGCATCTACCTCCACTGATAATTCTAAATACCATTGTGTTCTCTCACACATGGTATCTCTGGCTTGGTAGTGTTTTTCATGGTCATTCTATTTCGGCTTTGCCTTCATTTGACCTACATAACTTGCCGAGAAATTCATGTGTCTCCAGGTAATCTCCCATACATGTCTTTGATCTCGTAGTATTTATTTCATAATGTTGTGGGAGTTATAATCATATTACCTATACTTATACATCTACTGGGGTGAGACATGCATGTAAGGTTGTGCAAAATGCATACCTTACATGGTTTGATGCTTTGACCGGTTCATGTGTTGAACTTGGGGTGCTATCATATGTTGATTTGTCACCCTGATCCATTTTGGACGACATGAATGTTCTGTAATTGACAATTATGTGTTCATTTGTCCAAATTGTATATCCTTGGATTTTGATAGGCTTGTAGGCATATCTACTATGTGTAGATGCACATGCCGTGTCTATCGTATCTTTGATCCAATATATGTATATGGTAAATCATACGTATCCATTAAAAGGTTAAGGTGTGCTTGAAAGTAAAACCTATATCTATATGCACATAATTGAGTGATCTTACCCTATATATATTGTAGTTGTACTAACTACTTCGGACCCAATAAGTTTGGGGACCATATTATGCTTAAATGGTGGTTTAGGTATTTTGGAGAAGCATTGCTATCTTGACTTATTCTCACAAGAAGATGGTGCTGGTCATGAAGAAATTAGAGTCAAGACAGGACTCGGCTACTTCTACGCCATACCAATGCTTTTCCGGTAACAAGTATTTACTTCATGCATGTATAACATTAGAGTCAACCCTGTGTAGGTTGCATCATTGCATGAACATAATACTTTTTCCACTTTGTAATTTCCTACATGTCCTTGTGAAAAGACCTCGATGACGCCTAGAGGGGGGGGGGGGTGAATAGGCTATTTAAAAACTTCTTCGGATTTGGCTTGAACCTAATGCGGAAATAAACTAAGAGGGTACTTGTCAAGCACAAATCCTAAATGCACTAGGCACTGCAACGTGTATCAACAACACGATCTACCAAGATGGACACAATACAGTTACTAACAAGCACAAGTAAGTTACACAAACTTACTTGAGCTAAATCACATGACAAGTAGGTGAACGACACAAGATACTAGATCACACTATATCACACGATATATCAAAAGTTGCAAGTGTGAACGTGTGGATATAGAGGGTGTGCTTTAATGGTTAATCTTGTACAAGAAATAGCCAACACAATATAATGAGCACAACCAATATGCAATGTATGTATGCTCAAGTAACACAAGTAAACCACAAGTAAGGAGTTAGGGTTAAGGATAACCAAGGTCACTGAGACGAAGATGTATCCCGATGTTCACTTCCTTGGAGGGAAGCTAGTCACCGTTAGAGAGGTGGATGTTACCACGAAGGCACACCAACGCCACGAAGGCTCACCCTATTCTCCCTTTGAGATAACACCACGAAGGCGTTTCTCAACCACTAGTGGTAAGCCTTTGAGGTGGCTTCCAAACCCTCACAAACTTTTCCGGGGGTAATCACACGGATTGATTGCTCTCCGAAGAACTCCTACCACCTAGGAGTCTCCAACCTCCAAGAGTAACAAGATCACGGGGAATGCTCAAAACTTGCTCAAATCTCAAATAGCTTGGGTTGAGAGAAGGAGAGGGAGACGATCTATCTTTTGATTGGAACAACTCTCAAAGGGGCTCACAAATGCTCTTGGGATCTAAGATTTGGTGTGAGGAAATGTGTGTGAGGTATAAATGTGTTCTTATGAGGATAAGGCTGTGTTGGGGCACCCTCTCACGAAGTGGGAGGGGGGGTATTTATAGTGGGGAGAGAAAAACAGTCGTTGGGGACACTTTAAGTCACACAGGGTTCGAACGTCCGGCAGTTTACGGAAGTGTGGGCATCCACAAGGGGTCGTACATCCGAGGGCTGTAAATATATCTCGAACCACTGTGGAGTTGAACAGGGACCGGACGTCCGGAAGTCCGAGTTATTCGACTCAAACTTCACTGGTTCAAGGTTCCGGATTTCCGAAAGGGGACGGACGTCCGGCCCTCGGACGTCCGGAGGGAGCCGGAAGTCCGAGTTATATGGCTCAAGTTTCTCTGGTGCAAAGCTCCGGATTTCCGAAGCTGGTCGGACGTTCGGCCCTCGGACGTCCGGAGGGAGCCGGAAGTCCGAGTTATATGGCTCAAGTTTCTCTGGTGCAAAGCTCCGGATTTCCGAAGCTGGTCGGACGTCCGGCCCTCGGACGTCCGGAGGGAGCCAGAAGTCCGAGTTATATGGATCAAGTTTCTCTGGTGCATAGTTCCGGATTTCCGAAGCTGGTCGGACGTCCGGGCCTCGGACGTCCGAAGAAGGCGGGATGTCCGGGCCTCGGACGTCCGGAGGAGGCCGGATGTCCGAGGCACTGGTCCTGATTTCTAATAATAGCAGAGCAGTGGAGATGTGGTAAGAGCAGAACAGTGGATATCTAGTTTGAGCAAGTTCATCACAAAACCTGTGACCCCCTCTTAATAGTGCGGGATCCCTAAAGACTCAAGAATTATAAAAGGGGTACCGATGATCCATACTTGAGTGTATACTTTTATTCACTGATCATCACTCCGCACCGCTAACTTCAAAGGAGCTGATACCTTTGAGTTAGCCCCTTCACTTGAGCTTGATGTTGTTGTTCCTTCTTGGCTCAATGTTGAAAGCAAGACATGATGAAGTCTTCAAGTAGCTCTCCCATACACAATGTGGAAAGCCTAGCTTATGTATTCATCTTCATTTGTCCACCATGTGAACATCCACAAGAATCAAGCATGTAGTGCTCAGGAATGCTTATCCTGATCTTGTCCTTGTTAGCACATGAGCTTGTCCTTATCAACACATGATCATTAACAATAGTTTCAATGATATATTCGTGCTGATCCACTTGAACTTGCACGCCACAATCTTGATGACGATCACCACTTGACGTCATCCTTCATGGGTTGTATGAGATCTTCATTTTGACGCAATCTCATGGAAGCACACCTAACCCCCACATAGGACTCTCACAAAGACCATGGGTTAGTACACAAACACATAATGGACAATTCTTACCATACCATGGGATCACTTGATCCCTCTCGGTACATCTTATACGCTTTGTGTGTTGATCATCTTGATTTACTCTTTGTCTGAGATCTTGATCAACCTAGTGTCTCTATGACCATTCTTTGGATAATACCTTGAATACCATCTTGGTCATCATATAAACTCCTTGAACCCAAGAGATGGACTTCAAGAAGTGCCTATGGACAAATCCTATAAATATAACTTAAGGCAACCATTAGCCCATAGGAATTGTCATCAATTACCAAAACCACATATGGAGATATATGCTCTAACACCTTGTCAATCACACTGATGAAATGCTTAGTGTTGGTGTTCTCTTAGCACTTCATGGTCATATGAATGAGACAAATTTGTGCCACGGCCCTTGTGTCATGTGCCTTGCTCTTATAATAGGATAACTTGTGCATGATCCTATGCACTCATGCGTTTGATCGTATTTTACATCATAGTAATCGAGTTAGAAGATTTACATCATACCATGTCCAAAATATGTTAGTTGAGAGGCCCTTGGTTGCTACACATGCGAGAATACTCCTTAGCACCTCACCATCATGAGCAAGACAGAAAATGCTTAAGTGTCCTTGTCTTGAGGTAGCACTCGAACTTGGTGGTTAAACCCACCACACACTCCATTGTTCGAGCGTTGGGAAGGTATAGTCACTATATGAAATACTGTTGGATGTTACCTCCGCTCTATTCACTTGAACCATCTCACCATCATGATTCAGCCCTGTCTGCCTCCCTCTCGGACGTCCCGCACGGCTCGGTCTCCGATCGTTGACAACTTCCGGACATCCGACGTCTGTCGGTCGTCCAACCGCTGATGACTTCCGGACGTCTGACACATCGGGAGACTCTATAAATAGAGGGGCGCGGGCTGGGCCTTGCCCTAGCCCCCACGCGCCCCCCCTTTTTCACAGCCGCCGCCAGCTGCCTGAGGAGCTCGGCCCTGCGACCTCGCCGCCACAAGGGCCCTTCCCCGCGATCTGGGTGTCCTCCTCCGTGGGATCCTTCTTCCATTCCTCTCCTCTCTTGCTGCAGGTATCCTCTTGGTTTTCTCTCGTGATTGGTTCCCCTTCTCACTAGTTCATGTCTTTTGACCGTGACCGTTCCCCATTGGATTTCCAATCGTGTAGGCCTTTTTCCATCATGCCCAAGATTAAGCACACTGCCCGGAAAAACTCTGCTGGCTCATCCGCTCGTGCCACTCCTGGCACGGGGTCGGATGACTCCGATGTACCATGCCGTCCCTTCAAACGGCTCGCCCGGCGTCCTCCTCCACAGCCCCGCTCCTCGTCTGATGGCTCTGACTTCAAGGATGAGCTTGCAGCTGAGGAACGTGCTGAATACGTTGCCGTTCGGAAGACTATGCCGAAGCCAGGGACTCGGAGGCCCTCATATATGCCACCGCCTCCTCCTGAACAGCCCGAAGGTGATGCTCGTCGCATCTCCCTTGAACCTCCTCATGCTTTAGGTCGTGAAGTCAAGGACTTCACCAAGGTTCCTAAGTCTTCCTACTTTACATTCCGCCGCGATGTTAACCAATTTTCTGTTGAACGTGACTCTATGGACTCACGTTTCCACACACACGTCCAAGCGGACATCTTTTCTACTGTCATCGTTCCTAAGGGTCTCTCGGTACATCATTATATTGATCTTGAGCATATTCACACTCACCCGGCGAAATACCAGGGTGCCATTGAGCTTATTGAGTCATCAGGGCTCGCTGCCCCCTTTGCTTTTCGGTGCGATTTTAACAGTGCCGCTATTCATCAATTTTATGCCACGTGTTTCTTTGGCTCAAACAACACTGTTAGCTGGATAACTTCTGATGTTGAGTTCACAACCTCTTATGCTGAGTTTGTTGTCGCATTCGGTTTCCCCGACTCCGGCACCAAAATCCATGAGAATGATCCTAACCATGCACCTAGGCCCATTGAGGCGTGTGCCTTCTCCTCAAACCACTTCGTGAACTTGATGCAGACGAACGGATGAAGGATCTTAACCAAGTATCCATCTGGCGCTCTCCCTTCTTTATCATATTTCAGTGTCTTATCCACACCATCTATCCCAAGATGGGTGACAGGGGAACCTGCAGCGGCTACTGTATTGATATCATGTCACATTTACACGAGTTCCCCAAGCGCAAGATTAATGTGCCTCACTTTCTCTGGCATGAGATTCCGCTCGCTAGTCTTCAATACAAGCGAGCCTTCCCTCATGCCCCCTTCATCAGGCCTTTATTCATCATGTTGCTGAATTCACTGTTGCTCCCACTCACACGCATCAGAAGTGGGCCATTCCCAATCACATGGCGGATGACTATGCTCCTAAGAAAACCTCATCCACCTCCACTCGCCACACTGCTGCCCGGTCAGCAACCCCTTCATCCAGCTCAGCTCCTCTCGATCGCTTTACCAAATTCATGGCCAAGGCACATTCTGCCATGATGAAGGCTTTCTCTTTCCAGTGCGGTCAAACTCATGATGTGGTTTCTCGCCTCATCTCCTCCAAGAATGCCCTCAAGGCTCGTCTGAGAGACTCGGGCGCTCTTGATGTGAGTGACGATGAGGATCTTCCTGCTGCTCCTCCTTCTGACTTTGGCTTCCCATCTGGCCCTCAGTGGGCTGACTTCCTTCACGAGGCTGGTGGCAGTGGCCTGCCTGATGATGATGATGTTGATGAGGGTGATATTTGAGTATGCGGTAGCATTGCCGGGTTCCTTCCTTTTTGGTCCTTGATGCCAAAGGGGGATGACATTATCTTATCTTAGTTTCGATTTTGGTTTCTCTCATAATGTATGGTATGATGTAGTATGTCGAACTTAATGATGTGTCATCATGTAACGATACTTATGGATGATGTGCTATGCCATCACTTATGGATGATGTATTGTTAAACTATCATGTGGTGATGAGATATCATGATATTATCGTTGTGTCATATGATGATGAGTTTTATGCTATCCTATTGATTCATATGATATGCTTTGATTCATATGATATGCTATGAATTATTGATTCATATGATATGCTATGTATTGTTGAACTATTATGGTGTAATGTTATATCATGCTATTATCTTCAAAGCACGCATTAAGGGGGAGCTCCCGCACTTACCTATTTTACTATGCATATAATCAGGGGGAGCTTCATAAGCATCGAAACAAATCTATCCTAAGCCACACATGTTTATTACTATTTTTGAGAGCTATATGTATGTTGTCATCAACTACCAAAAAGGGGGAGATTGAAAGTGTAGTCATGCCCTTAATCGTGTTTTGGTGTTGCTGACAACACACATATAGATAACTAATCACTAATCCCCTTTAAGCTGTTGTTAATGATCATGTGTTGATAAGGACAAGCTCATGTGCTAACAAGGACAAGATCAAGATAAGCATTCGTGAGCACTACATGCTTGATTCTTGTGGATGTTCACATGGTGGACAAATGAAGATGAATACATAAGCTAGGATTTCCACATTGTGTATGGGAGAGCTACTTGAAGACTTCATCATGTCTTGCTTTCAACTTGAGCCAAGAAGGAACAACAACATCAAGCTCAAGTGAAAGGGCTAACTCAAAGGTATCAGTTCCTTTGACGTTAGTGGTGCGGAGGGATGATCAGCGAATAAAAGTATACACTCAAGTATGGATCATCAGTACCCTTTTTATGATTCTTGAGTCTTTAGGGATCCCGCACTATTAAGAGGGGATCACAGGTTTTGCGATGAACTTGCTCAAACTACATCTCTACTTTTCTGCTCATACCACATCTCCACTGCTCTGCTTTGATCTCAAAAACAGAACCAATGCCTCGGACATCCGGCTTCCTCCGGACGTCCGAGGGCCGGACGCCCAACCACTTCGGAAATCCAGAACCTTATACCAGAGCCAAAGTCTCGGACATCCGGCTACCTCCGGACGTCCGAGGGACGGACGCCCGACCACTTCGGAAAACCCGAACCTTGCACCAGAGAAATTCAGAGTCATTTAACTCGGACTTCCAGCCTCCCCCTGTCATCCGAGGGCCGGACGTCCGACCACTTTCGGAATCTGGTGCCCTTGAACAGAACTGAACTCTTGGACATCCGACCTTCTCTTCGGTCATCCGGTCCCTGTTCGTCTATACAGTGATTCCTGATATCTATACAGTGGTTCGTGATATATATACGTCCCTCGGACGGCCGACCCGTGTCGGACGTCCGACCCCTTGTGGGCGTCCGGACATCCGAGAACTGCCGGACGTCCGACCACTGTCAGACTTAAGTGACCCCAACGGTCACTTTCCCCTCTCCACTATAAATACCCTCCTCCCACTTCGTGATAGGGTGCCCAACACAGCCATATACTCATAAGAACACATTTCTACCTCACACACATTTGCTCACACCAAATCTTAGATCCCAAGAGCATATGTGAGCCCCTTTGAGAGTTGTTCCAATCAAAAGATAGATCATCTCCCTCTCCTCCTCTCAACCCAAGCTATTTGAGATTTGAGCAAGTTTTGAGCATTCCCCGTGATCTTGTTACTCTTGGAGGTTGGATACTCCTAGGCGGTAGGAGTTCTTCGGAGAGGAATCAATCCGTGTGATTACCCCCGGAAAAGTTTGTGAGGGTTTGGAAGCCACCTCAAAGGCTTACCACTAGTGGTTGAGAAACGCCTTCGTGGTGTTATCTCAAAGGGAGAATAGGGTGAGCCTTCGTGGCATTGGTGTGCCTTCGTGGTAACATCCACCTCTCTAACGGTGACTAGCTTCCCTCCAAGGAAGTGAACATCGGGATACATCTTTGTCTCAGTGACCTTGGTTATCCCTAACCCTAACTCCTTACTTGTGGTTTACTTGTGTTACTTGACCATACATACATTGCATATTGTTTGTGCTCATTATATTGTGTTGGCTATTTCGTTGTACAAGATTAATCGTTCAAGCATACCCTCTATATCCACACGTTCACACTTGCAGCTTTTGATACATCGTGTGCTATAGTGTGATCTAGTATCTTGTGTCGTTCACCTACTTGTCATGTGATATAGCTCAAGTAAGTTTGTGTAACTTACTTGTGCTTGTTAGTAACCGTGTTGTGTCCATCTTGGTAGATCGTGTTGTTGGTACACGTTGCGGTGCCTATTGCATTTAGGATTTGTGCTTGAAAAGTATCCTCTTAGTTTATTTCCGCATTAGGTTTAAGCCAAATCCAAAGAAGTTTTTAACTAGCCTATTCACCTCCCTCTAGGCGTCATCGTGGTCCTTTCAGTCGTGTGCCTATCTCGTCGCCATCTCTTTTCTTGTTACCACGGTCAATGTTGTGGCCACCCGTGTCGTGCGCCCAAAGAAGAAGCTGAAGAAGGTGTGCGCATCTGAGGAGATGGCCAAGGAGAAGGCAAAGAGGGCTCACGAGAAGAATGTTGTGGCAAACAAAAAGAAGGTATAGCGATCCGCCGAGTTGATGCGAGACTTTCTTAACTTGTGTCTCCTCTTATGAATTCCTACCATCATTTTCTAGTTCACCTAAAGTGTTAAGTTCATGGCTCATGCTCAGGTATTGAATGAAGCTGAAAATACTAAAGCGCGTCAAAAAGTACGGTACAAATGCTCTGTTTAGCACCGAGAGTTCATAATTTATGCTTTATGCAAGGAATGCCGAGTTATGTCATGACTTACATGATTAAATGAGAGGGATAACCTTTTTTAGCATTATTATTTTGAAAAGCTAATGGTTGTTTGCTTGTATTCATCTCTACTATCATTTCAATAATTACTAAGTCATCGTTTTCCAATATTCATACTCAAAATAATTACACGAGTAAGACATTTAGGTAGCATTCAACATAGAAATTGTTTTTTATCATTTATGTATTTGAGGAACGAGTAGAAATTAAGCTTGGGGATGCTGATACATCTCTGAAAAGATCGATATGGTCGACTATGCGGGTGAATAGGCGACTAATAATTTTTAGCTTCTTTTTGTCAATTAGGCTAAACAGTAAAATATGTTGTTTAGATATGCGACTAGGTGAACAACCTATATGATGAGCTCAACAAGAGCAAAAATATCAAGCACATGATATAAACACTATAGTTTGCACAAAGTAAAGGTAAGAAATAACCACAAGTGGAGTTGTTGGAGTCGAGGATGTATTAATAGGGGGAGGTACGTCTTCATTGGAGAAGTGAGGAGGCACAATGCTCCCCAAGAAGCCAGTAGGGCCACCATATTGTCTTCACGCCCTCACATAATGCAAGATGTCATGATTCCACTAGTGATGCCCTTGAAGGTAGCAACCGAACATTTACAAACAGAGTGGGGGCAATCTCGATAACTTAATTGGAGGCTCCCAATACCACCATGAAGCTTCATCACAATGGAGTGTGGCTCTGAGGTGACCTCTTCCATCTAGGGTGCCCAAACACCCAAGAATAACAAGATCCACAAGGGATTAGTGGGGGAAATTAAATTTCTCTCGGTGGAAGTGTAGATCGAGGCCCTCTCCTCCAAACCCTAGAAGATCAATAAGTTTTGATGGATAGGGAGAGATATCGGACGAAAATGAGATTAGGGACAACAATGAAGTTTGGGGGATAAGAGGTGGGTCTTCTTGGGTAAGAAGACTCCTATATATAGTAAGGGCAAATCCAACTGTTGTTCTATCCGTAAGTAATGTACAAGCGACACTACCACTCTGGCAAGTAGTACTACCACTTGACACGATAGTAAAGGGAGAACCAGCGGTAGTATTGCTTGAAGAGGTACTACCGTGACGACTTCTGTTCTACTACCGCTGAGAGTGGAGGGGAAGCCTGAAGCCGAATAGCGCGAAGGTGCCCACGGTAGTAGGCGCGGTACTACTACTCCATGCAGTACTATCGCTTCGGCAGGAGCGATACTACTGCTTAATGTAGCACTACCGCACAACTGACACCTGATAACCCACAAGTGTAGGGGATCGCAACAGTCTTCGCGGGTAAGATAACCCAATTTATTGATTCGACACAAGGGGAGCTAAAGAATATTTATAAGCTTTAACAGTTGAGTTGTCAATTCAACCGCACCTGAAAGATACTTGCTTGGCAATGAAATATTAGTAGCAACGGTGATATGGAAGTGATGGTGGCAACAAAAATAGTGGTGGAAAAGCAACGAAAGTAAAATAGCAAAAGAAAATCAACTTGTAACCACCAGGATTAAGGTAGGCTAGGGAGATGGATGGTTGGTCATGGATGAGAGATATCATGTGTTTAACTTGGGGCAAGGCACACAGAAAAGTAATGATCATCTAGGCAAATATCAAACATTAGGCATGTATCCCAAGGTAGTCGTGCGTGCTTGCAATAAGAACTTGCACAACACCTTTTGTCCTACCATCCCGCTACCAACGGGGACAAAAGGAACTTATGGAGATTAAGGTGCTCCTGTCAAAGAGCACCGGAGCAAAGCATTAACAATCAATGGATACATGGAATCCTCAAATTATAGTCTATCCCCTTTGGTGTCCCAAGCTATCACCATTGGGATCGCCGGTTCCGGACTAAAATTGGTGCATACAGCTCATAGATAGGATCAAGAACACAAATATATTCATGAAAACATAATGGGTTCAGATCTGAAATCATGGCACTCGGGCCCAAAGTGACAAGCATGAAGAGCAACAAGTAGTAGCAAAGATGATAAACACCATAGTAGATGATAGGCAACATGCCCCCAACAATCTGATGAACTATTACATGATCTAACTCATCCAATCCCTACCATCCCCTTCGCCTACAACAGGGAATTACTCACACATGAAAGGGGAAGTCATGAAAGGGTGATGGAGTGGCAATGGTGATGACGATGGCGATGATTTCCCCTCTCCGGAGGCCAAGGCAGCCTCCAAATTAGCACTTCCAGAGAAGAACCGAGGGTGGCGGCGGCTCCGGTCGAGAATTGGCAAAACGACTTCTCTTCTCGGGTTTCTCCATCTCGGGTAAAAATAGGAGCCAAGGTAGGGCACCATAGGGGGTGGGCCCCACCCAGGCGGCCTCCTTGCGCGGCCAGGGGGCAGGCCTCGCCAGCAGGTCGCCTGGAGGCCTGGTGACCCCCCTCTGGCCCGTCTTCTAGACAAGGGTTCTTCCTGTTGCGTGTATTTTCTTTATTTTTATTGGAACTTTCCGGGAAACCTAATATCCATTTTCCTGCACACAAGAAAACCATACAGGCAGCTATGCTGAAAACGACGTCAGTCCGTGTTAGTTTCGTTCAAATCATGCAAGAGTGAGGCCAAAACAATAGCAAACGTGTTTGGAAAAGTCGATACGTTTGAGACGTATCAACTCCCCCAAGCTTAGCATATTGCTTGTCCTCAAGCAATTCAGTTCAATGAACTGAAAGCAACAAAGAAAACTTTGACAAACTCTTTTGCTTCATTAGATTTATATAAGCATGTACTATGAACAAGTCCAACAAGTATTGGAGCAATGCTACAAAGACAATGCACAAAGCAATCCTTCGATCATGTGAAGAGTTTCAAAGAACTAAGAATGAATAATATGCAACTGAAAATCATGACGAGATCACAATGCACATGACTTGGACATACTAGAGTGGTATCTCGCTAGCCCCCATGAGTGAAACAAAACATAAACACAAATGCTCCTTCGGAGTCTTAAAGGAGACTAGAAATAAATATTTCAGAATGAGTAAATCACAATCATGCAGAAGACAATGTGGTACTTTGGGACAATGCACATTACACTCAGAATGACAATTATGCTCTCAATAGTTGGTGCTTTGAAGAAAGAAGGTGAAGACTCTCGAACCATGGCTTTTGATGGCAAGGTTGAAAACCCGTGGCTGGAAGCAAAGACTAAACAAGTACCAGAGCTCGCGGTTTTCAAAACAGAGATAAAATGCTTTTAGGAGTGTAACTTTCCAGTCAAGGGTAGACGGTAAAGGTTCTCAATATCTTCCATACCAACCATATTAATGGCGGTTCCCATGCTTTTTATGCTTACACTCCCCTCCACCAATTTTTAAACAAGCCATGGCTAGCCGCATTCAAGGGTGCCCTCCATACAATCACAAGCCAAGGGAGAGTGTAAGTTTATTTTTTTAATAAACCAATTAGAACTGGGCATTCTCCAAACCAACCTCTGCCTCATAAATTTGACTAGAATAAACTTTGTCAAGGAGTAAAATATTTTTTGCATGGAATATATTGATTGCCCCTAACGCTCCATGAGCTTGTACGGGTACAAAAAGAGAAGTGCATTTGAATAGTTTTGAGATGGTACAAGAAAGTCTTTGTTAGGATGGCTAGTAAATACCATATATAGGAAGGTATGATGGACTCATATGGCGCAACTGGTTTCAAGGTTTTTGGATGCACAAGCAGTCAGTCTGCTTAGTACAGGCAAAGGCTAGCAAAAGACGGGGAAGCGACCAACTAGAGTGCAATAACGGTCATAATCATGCAGAGCGACAAAGCAACATTGAATCGGGCATGAAAGTGATATAACTATTCTGAAATAGAAAGCTCATCAAGGCTTGATAAACTTCTAGTCGTAAACATGTGTAAGCATGTGCCAAGTCAATCCAAAAACTCTCCGAAGGGAATACTACTTCAATATGCCAAACCATGAACAATGCAATGCATGCAAATCATTTCAATAACACATTATGTACTCCAGCTATTTGAGACAAGTCACAAACAAAACATGAACTACTGGGAAAGCATTGTAAACATAGCACTATGTCGCTACAAGCTGGTCTCTAGATCATAAGTACACACATATGTACAAAAATATAAACAAATAGAGTTCATACCGGCTTTCCTTGTTGCATCCCTTCCGCCGATCTTCGTCATTATTGCATCATCACTTGCACGATCAAACATAGAAAGATATAATCAAGTGCAATTGCAACTACAGACGTGAGCTGGACTCTGCAAACAAAGCAAACTAAAGAGAGAAAGGAAATCTTTTTGGGTTTTCCAAAGGTTAAACGAAAGCAAAAGAAAAGAGTAATCTTTTTGTTGTTTTTGCAAAGAAAGAACAAAGAAGAACATGCAAAAACTCCTAAAAGATTTAAAAAGGAAACCACGGATGATACAGTGAAAGGAGAGAAGTGTACGTACTCCCCCAAGCTTAGACTTTTGGCCTAAGTTGGGCTTTGCTACTGCGGGCTCCAGGAGCTCCCTCCAGCTCTGGGTGGTACTGGTAGCTCCAAGAATCGTACGGGGCTTCGGGAACATAGACTCATGTCCTGCAGTCCTCCCAAGAAGAAGGATCCTCTTCCTCGGGAACAACCCCCTCCATGGGGTTGTGGAACTGCTGCTGGATCACGAACTCGTCCTACTCAATTGCGGTGAAGAACCATCCGTTCCTTCTAGTATAATCAAACAAAAGTGGTGCAGGTAAACAGATCTCGCGACTAGTAAACTCGCCAAACCTCATAATATACACAAGGTTACCAAACTCAGAAGTCCTTGTAACAAACTCATGCCTCTTCATAGCGGTAAGATCAAAGCTTATGAATGGAAAAGGCGCATCATCCGCGCGTGCTGTGTGCTCGAGATGCTCGCGGATAAGCATGGCATAAATGCCACCAAAGTGAGGCCATTTGCCGCTGTTAGCGACAAGGCGACGAGCAATCGAAGCACCAATATTATACGTGTTATCTCCTGAGAGAGCGGCTGCCAAGATAGCAATATCTGAAGCCGACATGTTGCTCGTGTTGTCACGAGCTAACACCCCTCGAGCAATATAGTATGCGAAATACCTGATGTGGGGAAACAAGATGCTAGAAATCTTCCCCCGGTGAATGTCTTGCGGATCCTTGCTGCAAAGGTAGGCAAATAGGGATTTCAGCTCGTAGGGCTGAACTTTTATTCTGGTCGTCTTCCCGACATTCCGCACAACTATAACGTCACAAAATTCAGCCAAAGACATGGTAAAGACATCCTCATATAATCTGAATTCAATCATGGAAGTTTTATCATTATGTCTAAACCAGTTGACAAAATAATAGGTGAGTTTTGGGTATTGTGGCACACGTCGTGTTACGAGACGTGTCAAACCTGCAGCTACACATAGGTTATCAAACTTATCCTTAATACTTGCTGCCGCAAGGAATTCTGAACATGGGTATGTCATGGCACGTACCGTGTCTGTCTCGTGGAGCAACTTCGGTGGCACGATATCATCATTGTAACTTGTCCTCACAGTAGAAGGTGAAGTTGCAGCTCTAGTTAGTCTATCGGTAGGCTCGGGTTCTTCTTTCCAAGCCATCCTTTTGCTTTTCCAAACAAACTCATTTCTGAATTTTTTGGTACATAATTTTTTTGAAGGTTTAAGAAAAATGAGTTGGAGCAAACTATTCTACTCACTTCCCCAAGGAATAAACTTGCGTCAAAACTTCATAAATAAATTTCTAAACATGCATGCAAGCTCATATGAACAGCACCAAGAACTCCTAACTACTCACATATAAGACTACCAATCAAAATTCTAATTGGAAGGGTGGAGGAGTCGCATACCAAGGAGCAAATGCTCAAATTCTCAATGCAAATGATGGGATGTAGAGAGAGATCGAAATTTGCCACCAAGAACAGCAAGAACTAGAGCTCCATGAGAAAAATCGGGATTTTTGGAGTGAGAGAGAGAAGGGAAGAAGAAATACCTGTAAAGGGGGCCAGGTGGGCTGAGGCGCCCTGTGGGCGCGGCCAGGGGCCAAGCCTCTCCACCTGGTCGCCTGGACCAGGGGTGGCCCCCCTGGTCAGCCCCAGGTGCCTCTGTGTCTCTTTTTTGATGGAAAGTTTTATTATATTTTTTTTGAATTTTTCTGACAACTTCACCTTTGAAAATTTTCGAAGTACCGAAAGCTGCAAAACTTCCGGAAAGCTCGAAGCACTGGTTAAACATATGAAGCTTCAAAAACATAAAACTTTGTTACAACAAGGACGATGAAAGATAAAGGAAATGAGAACATGACAAGCTTCTCTTTTTACTAATATACAACATGTTTGTTAGCAAGGTTGATCAAGTCTTACTACCAAACAGGTGATATATCGAGCAAAAGGTTTCACTTCTTATAAAGCAATCATGGTACCATTATTTTAATGGATATTGTCCCCACCATAATGGTTTTGTATTTGTGGTGCACATGTAGAGGGAAAACCCACTCTCCAACCTTCACGGTCTCAATATTCTCAATAGAATTAAGGCCATGCCTTTTATCAATCTTCTTCGAAAAATATATCGTGTGCTCCTTCTCATTAATATTGAAAGTCACCTTTCCTTTATTGCAATCAATAATAGCACCTGCGGTGTTAAGAAAAGGTCTACACAGAATAATAGACATGCTCGGGCATGTCAAGCACAACAAAGTCAGTAAGGATCAAGCAATTAGCAACTTCAACAGGAACATCCTCACAAATACCAACAGGAACGGTTGTTGACTTATCAGCCATTTGAAGAGATATATCTGTAGGGATTAGTTTATCTAGACAAAGCCTTTTGTAAAGAGAGAAAGGCATAACCCTCACTCCTGCACCAAGATCACATAAAGCAATTCTGACATAATTATTTTTTATGGAGGAAGGAATGGTGGGTATACCTGGATCACCAAGCTTTTCAGGAATCTTACCACTGAAAGAGTAATTAGCAAGCATAGTAGATATTGCCTCATTAGGAACTTTTCTTTTATTAGTAACAATATCTTTCATATACCTTGAGTACGAAGGCAACTTAATATCATCAGTCAAAGGAATTTTAAGAAAAAGAGGTTTCATCCATTCACAAAATTTATTGTAATGCTCTTCTTCTTTGGTTTTGAAAGACTTACCCGGGAAGGGCATTGATTTCCGTACCCATGGTTCTCTTTCCATCCCATGTCTTCTTGCAACAAAGTCTTCTCAAGTATATCTCTTGCGCTTGTCGGGTGCTTCTTCTTCTTGTACTTCAGGAGGATCATTCTTCTCATTATCTTTATCAGGTTCAGCACCATCTTCAGTCTCGGCATCATAAGTAGATATACTATTAGGATCAACAATAGGTTCTTCATCAATTATGGGATCATTGCAGTTGTCAGCTTCCTTGTGTTTCTTCTTCTTCTTCTTCTCCGGAGAGCTAACAACGTCTTCTTCCTGCAATTGAGAATCTTGCTCCATCCTGTTTGGATGCCCCTCCGGATAGAGGGGGTCCTGGGTGTGTGTAACACCTCAAGTCTTTATACCATACGCCTGTGTATCAACTTGTTTGGCATTGTTAGCAAGCAAATCTTTTTGCACATTAGAAATTTGTTCAAGATGAGTTTGAACCATATGAAAATGCTTAACAAGACCTTTAACATCATTAACAGTTCTACTTAAAACATCAAGCAAATTTTTGATAGCAAGGGAATTATCATGCAATTGGCTTTGAATCCTCTCATTAAAGTAACTTTGCTTGACAATGAAATTATCAAGCTCATATAAACATTGATCAGGGGGCTTACCATGAGGGATGTCACTTGCATTGAATTCTAAAAGAGAGTGTACCTCTACCATAGGTGGGTGAGTGGTAGGCTCACATAATTTCTCAATAGGAGGTAGATTCTTGATAACCCACAAGTGTAGGGGATCGCAACAGTTTTCGAGGGTAGAGTATCCAACCCAAATTTGTTGATTCGCCACAAGCGGAAGCGAAATAATATTCTCAAGTATTAGCAGCTGAGTTTGTCAGATTCAACCACACCTGAAAGATTAATGTCTGCAAGCAAAGTATCAGTAGCAAAGTGGTATGATAGCAACGGTGTTAGAAACACATATGTTGATGGTAGACTATTCCTAACTATTGTATCAATGGCGACAGTAAGTTGCACGTGGATGGGGAACTATTCTTCCCCAGCAACGGTGTCGAAAAATTCTTGCAACAAGTAACAGCAAGGTAGCAAGGAACAACAGTAGCAGCAGAGTAACAGCAGTAGCTACAGTAGTAGCAAAGTGGCCCAATCCCTTTTGTAGCAAGGGACAAGCCTAGAGAAAGTAACATAGTAAGGACCAGTAGTAAAAGACTCATAGGCAGTGGATCCGTGATAGATGAGTATGACGGATGTGATTCATCATGTAACAGCTATAACACTGAGAGATAAGTAACTAGCTCCCGTTCGTCAATCTAATGTAGGCATGTATTCTGTATGTAGTCATACGTGCTTAGGGAAAAGAACTTGCATGACATCTATTGTCCATCCCTCCCGTGGCAGCGGGGTCCTAATGGAAACTACATGATATTAAGGTTCTCCTTTTAATAAAGAACCGGACCAACGCATTAACACGTGGTGAATACATGAACTCCTCATACTATGGTCATCTCCGGGAGTGGTTCCGGCTATTGTCACTCCGGGGTTGCCGGGTTATAACACATAGTAGGTGACTACAACTTGCAAGATAGGATCTAAAACACGCATATATTGGCGACAACATAATAGGTTCAGATCTTAAATCATGGCACTCGGGCCCTAGTGACAAGCATTAAGCATGGCAAAGTAGTAGCAACATCAATCTAGAACATAGTGGATACTAGGGATCAATCCCCGTCAAAACTAACACGATTACATGATAGATCTCATCCAACTCATCACCGTCCAGCAAGCCTACGATGAGATTACTCACGAACAGTGAAGAGCATCATGGAATTAGCGATGGAGGAAGGTTGATGATGACGATGGCGACGATTTCCCCTATCCGGAGCCCACAACGGACTCCAGATCTGTCCTCCAGATGAAGAACAGGAGGTGGCGGCGCCTGCGTATCGTAAAACGCGATGAAACCTTCTCTTTGATTTTTTTCCGGGCGAAACGGAATATATAGAGCTGAGTTTGGAGGCGGCGAAGCCTCATGGGCCCCACAAGCCCTCACGGCGCGACCGGGGGGGGGGGGGGGGGGGGTGGACGCGGCCCCTGGGCTTGTGGCCCACTGGCTCACCCCCTCTAGTAGATCTTTGCGCTGGTATTTTTCATTAATTCCAGAAAAATTCTCCGTAAATTTTCATGTCATTCCCAGAACTTTTATTTCTGCACAAAAACAACACCATGGCAATTGTGCTGAAAACATCGTTAGTCTAGGTTAGTTCCATTCAAATCATGCAAGTTAGAGTCCAAAACAAGGGCAAAAGAGTTCGGAAAAGTAGATACGACGGAGACGTATCAACTACCCCAAGCTTAAAGCCTTGCTTGTCCTCAAGCAATTCAGTTGACAAACTGAAAGAGACAAAAGAAAAACTTTGACGAACTCTGTTTGATCTTGTTGTTGCAACTATGTCTAACTCACAACCAGAATTTCAGCAAGATCACAAGCTAACCACATAAGCAAATGACATCTAGGTCTCACGGTAAACTCATATCAATGGCATAATCAGCTAGCGAGCCAATAATAATAAGCCTCAAATGTCAACCCTTCAATCAAAACAACATGAAGCAGTACGAACATATGGTATCTCGCTAGCTCTTTCTGAGACCGCAAAACATAAATGCAGAGCACCTTCAAAGACCAAGGGCTGACTAAGCATTGTAATTCATGACAATGAAGATCCAGTCAGAGTCATACTCAACACAGTTAAAAGCAAAGCAAAAAAATGACAGAGGTGCTCTCTAATTGGTGCTTTTATAAGAGGAGGATGACTCAACAGGAACATAAACAGACAGGCCATTCACAAAGGGAATCATTGATTTGCAGAGGTGCCAGAGCTCAAGCTTTGAAAACAGAGATAATAATTTTGGGTGGCATGCTTTCATTATCAACGCAATGACTAAGAGTTCTCAACATCTTCCATGCTACACATGCTATAGG
Organism: Hordeum vulgare subsp. vulgare; assembly: GCF_904849725.1. NCBI lineage: Eukaryota > Viridiplantae > Streptophyta > Magnoliopsida > Poales > Poaceae > Hordeum > Hordeum vulgare. Next base: position 553,553,656 of record NC_058524.1, on the reverse strand, counting down.
CGGTTCCCAAACAGAAAAGTAAAGTTTTGACTCCCCCACCACCAATCAATCACAGTCCACGGCTAGTCGAATCCTCGGGTACCGTCCATACCAACATCAATCCTGGGGGAGTTTTGTTTGCAATTATCTTTTAAATTTGAGCATGGAACTGGGAATTCCAATTACCGACCCCTTTCTCGTGAATGATAGTGAATAAACACATATCGCGGATAACGCGCCTAGCATGGAAGATACCAATAGCCCCCTGTCACCACATGAGCGGTTTGGGCATGCAAAACAGATTATTTCTTGAAGATTTAGAGAGTGGCACATGCAAATTTACTTGGAACGGCACGTAGATACCGCACATAGGTAGGTATGGTGGAATCATATGGCACAACTTTGGGTTTATGTAAGTGGATGCACAAGCAGTATTCCCGCTTAGTACAAGTGAAGGCTAGCAAAAGACTGGGAAGCGACCAACTAGAGAGCGACAACAGTCATCAAAATGCATTGAGATTAACTAACATTGAGTGCAAGCATGAGTAGGACATAAACCACCATGAACATGAACATCATAGAGGCTATGTTGATTTTGTTTCAACTACATGCGTGAACATGCGCCAAGTCAAGCCATTTGAAACATTCAAAGGAGGATACCATCCTATCATACTATATCACAGTCATCTCAAAATTCATGTGGGCATCCACGAAAAACCATTATAAGCTCCTAGCAATGTAAGCATGGCATAAGCAACTATGATCTCTAAGTTGTCATTGCAAACATGTTTCTCTCACAACAAAGCTGAATCAGGCATGATGATCTAGTCATATTTACAAAAAAAATAGATCGAGTTCATACCAGCTTTTCCAAGCTCAGTCACTTCATCATATATCGTCATTATTGCCTTTCACTTGCACGACCGAATGATGTGAACAAAAATAAGAGTGCTCATGCATTGGACTAAAGCTGGAATCTGCAGGCAAACACAAAGGAGAAGACAAAGTAATATGGCTCTTTGACAGCTAAACATGTATGCATGCGAGATCCACTAAACATTGTAACCATAGTCTTCTACCTTGACCCAAAGAAAAAGAAAACTATTTACACGGGAAAACTCCCAACAAGCAAAAGAAGAAAAGAAAATCTTTTTGGGTTTTCTCAAACTAGACAGACACACGAAAAGAAAACAAGAAAAATAAAATAAACTAGCATGGATGATAAAGTGGCAAAGTGTGAACACCGGCTAACAAAGTGAAAGCATAAGCAAGAATGTAAAGTCGGTGAGAACACGTACTTGCCCAAGCTTAGGCTTTTGGCCTAAGTTGGTCTACTCCCAAGGATGGTCCTGGCGAAACCCAAAATCATAATGGGGGTTATACGGGAGCGCTGCAGCCACTGCCTGAATAGCTGCCTCACGGAGACGAGCAACCTTTGACTCCCTCTCATACTCCTCTGCCTCTCCTCTGGTTATGTAATATCTCCGTTTTACCTGAAAGTCAAATAAGGCAGGAGAAGGAAGGGTAATATGGAAAACACGCTGCCGGTTAAATATCAAACGGTATAGGAGGGATTCGTCATCCCTCTCAAGGAACTGGTAGCGTGTCAAAGCGACGCGGTCAAGGAAAGCTGTATGGAGCGGGGGGTCTCCTTCGCGGATGGGTACTCCAAGAAAATTTGCTATGCGAGTGGCATAGATCCCACCAAAGAAATCCCCTTCATTAGCATTCTTATTCATCCTCCTAGCTATAATAGCTCCCATGTTGAAACTTTTATCACCCGTTACTACGCTCTTAAGGATACTAAGGTCGGATGCGCAGAGGTGACAATGCTCAATCTTGCCGTTAATGCATCTGCCTATGAAGAGGGCAAAGTTATGCAAGGAAGGAAAATGAATGCTCCCTATGGTAGCATGCGTAATATCTCTAGTTTCTCGAATAGTTGTACCAGAGAAAAAAATCTCTAACTGAAGATTTAGGAGGATCATGAGACTACCCCAAATAGGTATCTCGCAAATTCTATTGAAATCCTCTAAATCCATGGTATACGATTTGTCATAGAGATCAAACAGTACCGATGTGTCACGACCAACTGAAAATTTGAATCTACGAACAAAAGAGGCAGTGAGAGCAACATACTGTTCGCATTTATCAGATATGAATTCTTTGAGTCCGGTGTTGCGAACAAGTGCATCAAACTCATCTTTGAAGCCTGCCTCAATCATAAATTCATCTGAAGGCCATTCACATGGTTGTACATGCGCGTCCCTTGGTTGGTAAGGATCGGGCTCCCGAATCGCAAGACGGGGACCTCTCTTGCTTGAGGAACAACCATGATAGTTTCTCCTCAACATCTTCCTTTTCTGTAGTTTTCAGTGATTCTAAGGAAAGGTGAACAAGGCTCAACTAAACTCGTAGCAACTACTCCCACAAGTGCCTAGAGGCCATATTACGCATCAAAACTACTTGGGACCAGCTAAAATCAGCATGCAAAGCTCAAGAACATGGTCACCGAGGCAGCAAAAATACGCGGAGTATAAGGCACTAGAGCAAAAACTAATTGGACCAATGGAGGAGTCACTTACCAAGGAGTAATTTCCCCAAAATAGTTCGGAGAATGGTGATTTCAGCAAAGAGATCGAAAATCCCAGCAAGAGGAGCAAGAACACGGGTTTGAGCTGTGAAACAATTTTTTCTGGAGGTAGAAGAACCAGATGAGAGCAAGAAAGAGTGGTGGGAGTGCCTGTGGCCCCACAAGCCTGGGTGGTGCGACCAGGGGGGTGCCCGCGCCCCAAGGGCTTGTGGCCCACTCGTGCGGCCCCCAGACAAGCTCTTTGTCTCATAATTTTTCAAAAATTCCAGAAAAATTCATACTTGATTTTCACGACGTTCGGAGAACTTTTATTTTCGGGGTACTTTTCCACGGGACGCTAATACAGAAAACAGGGAAAACTAAACTAAATCTATCATTTTTCTTCTAAGCAACCTAAAGTGAAAGCTTGGAAGAGAGGTTTGTGACTTCTCGATTCATCCATCTCATGGTCATCGAAAGAAAATCCGTCAATGAGGTTGATCAAGTCTCTTTGACAAACTTTTTCGAATCGCAAAAGAGAACGGAGAATTTCCGAATAGTCACTAGGTCACCTCAATGGGGATATGTATCTCCCCAACAAGAAAATCATACTTCATCTTCATAGGAGGTATATGGCATTCAAAGCTCCCAATAAGTATCGATGAAGTTTTTTCGATAGCATTAATGCAATGTACTCGATATTGTTTCTTCGGAAAGTGCACCGTATGCTCATTACCGTTGACATGGAAAGTGACATTGCCTTTGTTGCAATCTATAACAGCCCCTGCAGTGTTTAAAAAGGGTCTTCCGAGGATGACCGCCATGGCATCGTCCTCAGGAATATCCAAGATAACAAAGTCTGTTAAGATAGTGACATTGGCAACCACAACAGGCACATCCTTGCAAATGCCGATAGGGAAAGCAGTTGATTTGTGGGCCATTTGCACAGAGGTTTCAGTGGGTGTCAACTTATCCAGTTCAAGTCTATGATAAAGAGAGAGAGGCATAACACTAACACCGGCTCCAAGGTTGCATAAAGCAGTTCTAACGTAGTTGCCTTTAATGGAGCAAGGTATAGTGGGCACACCGGGATCACCTAGTTTCTTAGGAGTTCCTGTTGGGTAACGTAGCATAAATTCAACAAAAATCCTACGCCATATTCAGATCTTCCTATGGAGAGACCAGCAACGAGAGAGGGGTGAGTGCATCTTCATACCTTTGAAGATCGCTAAGCGGAAGCATTGCTAGAACGCGGTTGATGGAGTCATACTCGCGGTGATTCAGATCGCGGTGTGATTCTGATCTAGTGCCGAACCACGACACCTCCGCGTTCAACACACGTGCAGCCCGGTGACGTCTCCCGTGCCTTGATCCAGCAAGGAGGAGGGAGAGGTTGGTGAAGATCTCCGGCAGCACGATGACGTGGTGTCGATGGAGAGACGAGGTCTCCCGGCAGGGCTTCACCAAGCACCGTGGGAGAGGAGGAAGAAGGGGGGCAGGGCTGCACCGAGGGAGAGGGAAAACGGTGTGTTCAATAGCCCCAAAACTCCCACTATTTATAGGAGGAGGGGAGGGGGTGCACCACCCCTAGGATTCCCACCCTAGGTGGTGCGGCAACCCAGATGGGAGAGGGAGACGGCGGCCAGGGCACGGAAAGGGGGGGCGGCGCCCTAGGTGGGCCTTAGGCCTCCCCTGCGCCTAGGGTTTCCCCTCCCTCCCTCTCTGGTGCGCATGGGCTGGGTGTGGGGGGCGCACCAGCCCACCTAGGGGCTGGTTCCCTCCCGCACTTGGCCCATGTAGCCCTTCGGGGCTTGTGGCCCCTCCCGGTGGGCCTCCGGAACCCTTCTGGTGGTCCCGACACTTGGTCGATGGTGCCCTAAACATTTTCGGCGTCCAAACCCATCCATCCTATATATCAATCTTTACCTACGGACCATTCTGGATCTCCTCGTGACATCCGGGATCTCATCCGGGACTCCGAACATCCTTCGGTAACCTCGTATAACAAATCCCTATAACCCTAGCAGCCCGGTGACGTCTCCCGCGCCTTGATCCAGCAAGGAGGAGGGACGGGTTGGGGAAGATCTCTGGCAGCACGACGGCATGGTGTCGATGGAGAGACGAGGTCTCCCGACAGGGCTTCGCCAAGAACCGTGGGAGAGGAGGAAGAAGGGGGGGTAGGGCTGCGCCGAGGGAGAGGGAAAATGGTGTGTTCAACAGCCCCAAAACCCCCACTATTTATAGGAGGAGGAGAGGGGTGCGCCACCCCAAGGGTTCCCACCCTATGTGGTGCGGCAGCCTAGATGGGAGAGGGAGGCGGCTGCCAGGGCAGGGAAAGGGGAGGCGGCGCCCTAGGTGGGCCTTGGGCATCCCCTGCGCCTAGGGTTTCCCCTCCCTCCCTCTCTGGTGCGCATGGGCTGGGTGTGGTGGGTGCACCAGCCCACCTAGGGGCTGGTTCCCTCCCGCACTTGGCCCATGTAGCCCTCCGGGGCTTGTGGCCCCTCCCAGTGGGCCTCGGAACCCTTCCGGTGGTCCCGGCACTTGGCCGGTGGTGCCCGAAACATTTCCGGCGTCCAAACCCATCCATCCTATATATCAATCTTTACCTCCGGACCATTCCGGAGCTCCTCATGACGTCCGGGATCTCATGCAGGACTCCGAACATCCTTCGGTAACCTCGTATAACAATTCCCTATAACCCTAGCGTCATCGAACCTTAAGTGTGTAGACCCTACAGGTTTGGGAGACACGCAGACGTGACCGAGACACCTCTCTGGCCAATAACCATCAGCGGGATCTGGATACCCATGGTGGCTCCCACTTGCTCCACGAATATCTCATCGAATGAACCACGATGTCAAGGATTCAATCAATCCCGTATACAATTCCCTTTGTTTGTCGGTATAGAACTTGCCCGAGATTCGATCGTCGGTATACCTATACCTTGTTCAATCTCGTTACTGGTAAGTCCCTTTACTCGTTCCGTAGCACGTCATCCTATGACTAACTCCTTAGTCACATTGAGCTCATGATGATGTTCTATCGAGTGAGCCCAGAGATACCTCTCCGTCACACGAAGTGACAAATCCCGATCTCGATTCGTACTAACCCAACAGACACTTTCGTAGGTACCCGTAGTGCACCTTTATAGTCACCCAGTTACGTTGTGACGTTTGATACACCCAAAGCACTCCTACGGTATCCGGGAGTTGCACAATCTCACGGTCGAAGGAAAAGACACTTGACATTAGAAAAGCTTTAGCATACGAACAATACGATCTAGTGCTATGCTTAGGATTGGGTCTTGTCCATCACATCATTCTCCCAATGATGTGATCCCGTTATCAATGACATCTAATGCCCATGATCAGGAAACCATGATCATCTATTGATCAACGAGCTATCCAACTAGAGGCTTGCTAGGGACACATTGTGATCTATTTATCCACACATGTATTACTGTTTCCTGTTAATAATTATAGCATGAACAATAGACGATTATCATGAACAAGGAAATATGATAATAACCATTTTATTATTGCCTCTAGGGCGTATTTCCAACAGTCTCCCACTTGCACTAGAGTCAATAATCTAGTTACATTGTGATGTATCGAACACCCATAGCATCATGGTGTTGATCATGTTTTGCTCGTGGAAGAGGTTTAGTCAACGGGTCTGCAACATTCAGATCTGTGTGTACTTTACGAATCTCTATTACTCCACTCTGGACATGGTCCTGGATGGAGTTGTAGCGGCGTTTGATGTACTTCGTCTTCCGGTGAAACCTGGGCTCCTTGGCTATGGCAATGGCCCCAGTATTACCACAGAAGAGTGTCATTGGACCCGACGCGCTTGGAACCACTCCAAGGTCGGTGATGAGCTCCTTCATCCAAATTCCTTCATGAGCTGCTTCTGAAGCAGCTATGTACTCCGCTTCACATGTAGATGCTGCGACGACTTCTTGCTTGCTGCTGCACCAGCTCACTGCCCCACCATTCAAAACATATACGTATCCGGTCTGTGACTTAGAGTCATCCGGATCTGTGTCAAAGCTAGCGTCGACGTAACCATTTACGACGAGATCTTCGTCACCTCCATAAACGAGAAACATATCCTTAGTCCTCTTCATGTACTTAAGGATATTCTTGACCGCTGTCCAGTTTTCCATACCGGGATCACTTTGGTACCTCCCTACCAAACTTATGGCAAGGTTTATATCAGGTCTGGTACACAGCATGGCATACATTAGAGAACCTACAGCTGAAGCGTAGGGGACAATACTCATCTTCTCTCTATCTGCTGCCGTGGTCGGTGACTGAGTCTTACTCAATCTCATACCTTGCAAAACTTGCAAGAACCCTTTCTTTGAGTTTTCCATATTGAACTTCTTCAATATCTTGTCAAGGTATGTACTTTGCGAAAGACCTATGAGGCGTCTCGATCTATCTCTATAGATCTTCATGCCTAATATGTATGCAGCTTCTCCAAGATCCTCCATTGAAAAACTCTTGTTCAAATAGGCCTTTATGCTCTCCAACATCTCTATATTATTCCCCATCAATAATATGTCATCCACATACAGTATGAGGAAAGCTACAAAGCTTCCACTCACTTTCTTGTACAGACAGGCTTCTCCATAAACCTGTATGAACCCAAACGCTTTAATCACCTCATTAAAGCGAATGTTCCAACTCCGAGATGCTTGCACCAGCCCATAGATGGAGCGCTGGAGCTTGCACACTTTGTTAGCACCCTTAGGGTTGACAAAACCTTCTGGTTGTATCATATACAACTCTTCCTTAAGGTTCCCGTTAAGGAACGCTGTTTAGACGTCCATTTGCCAAATTTCGTAATCATAAAAGGCGGCAATTGCTAACGTGATTTGGACTGATTTCAGCTTCCCTATGGGAGAGAAAGTCTCTTCTTAGTCAATTCCTTGAATTTGTCAAAAACCCTTTGCGACAAGTCGAGCTTTATAAACGGTTACATCACCGTTTCCATCAGTCTTCTTCTTGAAGATCCATTTATTTTGTTTGGCTCGCCGGTCATCGGGCAAGTCCACCAAAGTCCATACTTTGTTCTCATACATGGATCCTATCTCGGATTTCATAGCTTCAAGCCATTTGTTGGAATCCGGGCCCGCCATCGCTTCTTCATAGTTCGAAGGTTCACCGTTGTCTAACAACATGATTTCCATCACAGGGTTGCTGTACCACTCTGGTGCGGAGCGTGCCCTTGTGGACCTTCGCGGTTCAGTAGTAACTTGATCCGAAGCTTCATGATCATTATCATTAACTTCCTCTTCAGTTGGTGCAGGCGCCACATGAACAATTTCCCGCGCTGCGCTACTATGCTGTTCGAGACGGGATGTAGTTACCTCATAAAGTACTACCTTCCTCCCACTTACTTCTTTCGAGAGAAACTCTTTCTCTAGAAAGGATCCATTCTTGGAAACAAAGGTTTTACCTTCGGATCTAAGGTAGAAGGTATACCCAATAGTTTCCTTAGGGTATCCTATGAATACGCATTTCTCCGCTTTGGGTTCGAGCTTTTCTGGTTGAATTTTCTTCACACAAGCATCGCAGCCCCAAACTTTAAGAAACGACAACTTAGGTTTCTTGCCAAACCATAGTTCATACGGTGTCGTCTCAACGGATTTAGACGGTGCCCTATTTAAAGTGAATGCTGCAGTTTCTAATGCATATCCCCAAAATGATAGCAGTAAGTCGGTAAGAGACATCATAGATCGTACCATATCTAATAAGGTGCGATTACGACGTTCAGACACTCCGTTGCGTTGTGGTGTCCTGTTGGGGAAGTCGCATGGGAAACAAAAAATTTCCTACGCGCACGAAGACCTATCATTGTGATGTTCATCTACGAGAGGGGATTTCCGATCTACGTACCCTTGTAGATTGCACAGCAGAAGCGTCAGTGAACGCGGTTGATGTAGTGGAACGTCCTCACGTCCCTCGATCCGCCCCGCGAACCGTCCCACGAACCGTCCCGCGATCCGTCCCACGATCTAGTGCCGAACGGACGACACCTCCGCGTTCAACACACGTACAGATCGACGATGATCTCGGCCTTCTTGATCCAGCAAGAGAGACGGAGAGGTAGATGAGTTCTCCGGCAGCGTGACGGCGCTCCAGAGGTTGGTGGCGATCTGATCTCGGCAGGGCTCCGCCCGAGCTCCACAGAAACGCGATCTAGAGGTTAAACCGTGGAGGTATGTGGTCGGGCTGCCTTTGAAAAGTTGTCTCAAATCAGCCCTAATTGGTCCATATATATAGGAGGAGGGAGGGGAGGCTTGCCTTGAGGCTCAAGGAGCCCCAAGGGCTGTGCACCAAGGGGAGGAGGAGTCCTCCTCCAATCCTAGTCCAACTAGGATTGGAAAGTGGAGTCCTTCTCTCCTTTCCCACCTCCTTTTTTTTCTTTTCTCTTTGATTTTCTATCCTTGGCGCATAGGGCCCTCTTGGGCTGGCCCACCAGCCCACAAAGGGCTGTTGCACCATCCCCAAGGCCTATGGGCTTACCCGGGGTGGGTTGCCCCCCCCCCCCCGGTGAACACCCGGAACCCATTTGTCATTCCCGGTACATTCCCGGTAACTCCGAAAACCTTCCGGTAATCAAATGAGGTCATCCTATATACCAATCTTCGTTTCCGGACCATTCCGTAAACCCTCGTGACGTCCGTGATCTCAGCCGGGACTCCAAACAACATTCGGTAACCAACCATATAACTCAAATACGCATAAAACAACGTCGAACCTTAAGTGTGCAGACCCTGCGGGTTCGAGAACTATGTAGACATGACCCGAGTGACTCCTCGGTCAATATCCAATAGCGGGACCTGGATGCCCATATTGGATCCCACATATTCTACAAAGATCTTATTGTTTGAACCTCAGTGCCAAGGATTCATATAATCCCGTATGTCATTCCCTTTGTCCTTCGGTATGTTACTTGCCCGAGATTCGATCGTCGGTATCCGCATACCTATTTCAATCTCGTTTACCGGCAAGTCTCTTTACTCGTTCCGTAATACAAGATCCCGCAACTTACACTAAGTCATATTGCTTGCAAGGCTTATGTGTGATGTTGTATTACCAAGTGGGCCCCGAGATACCTCTCCGTCACACGGAGTGACAAATCCCAGTCTCGATCCATACTAACTCAACGAACACCTTCGGAGATACCTGTAGAGAATCTTTATAGTCACCCAGTTACGTTGCGACGTTTGATACACATGAAGCATTCCTTCGGTGTCAGTGAGTTATATGATCTCATGGTCATAGGAACAAATACTTGACACGCAGAAAACAGTAGCAACAACATGACACGATCAACATGCTACGTCTATTAGTTTGGGTCTAGTCCATCACGTGATTCTCCTAATGACGTGATCGAGTTATCAAGCAACAACACCTTGTTTATAATCAGAAGACCCTGACTATCTTTGATCAACTGGCTAGCCAACTAAAGGCTTGCTAGGGACAGTGTTTTGTCTATGTATCCACACATGCATATAAGTCTTCATTCAATACAATTATAGCATGGATAATAAACGATTATCTTGATACAGGAATTATATAAATAACTATATTTATTATTGCCTCTAGGGCATAATTCCAACATGTGCTAGGCGGCGTCAGTTGTGAAACGATTCCACACTTCCTTAGGTGTGTGCCAAACTCGTGACTCAAATATTCTCCTCCACGATGAGATCGTAGACACTTAATATTTCTGTCACGTTGATTCTCGACCTCACTCTGAAATTCCTTGAACTTTTCAAATGTCTAAGATTTGTGCTTCATCAAGTAGATATACCCATACCTACTCAAATCATCGGTGAGAGTGAGAACATAACGATAGCCGCCGCGAGCTTCAACGTTCATTGGACCACATACATGAGTATGTATTATTTCCAATAAATCGGTTGCTCTCTCCATTATTCCTGAGAATGGAGTCTTAGTCATCTTGCCCATGAGGCACGGTTCGCTTGTGTCAAATGATTCAAAGTCAAGAGACTCTAATAGTCCATCAGTATGGAGCTTCTTCATGCGCTTAACAGCGATATGACCAAGGCGGCAGTGACACAAGTATGTGGGACTACCATTATCAACTTCACATCTTTTGGTACTCACACTATGAATATGCGTAACATCACGATCGAGATTCATCAAGAATAAACCATTCACCAGCGGAGCATGACCATAAAATATATCACTCATATAAATAGAACAACATTATTCTCAGACTTAAATGAGTAGCCGTCTCGCATTAAGCAAGACCCTGATACATTATTCATGCTTAAAGCTGGTACTAAATAACAATTATTAAGGTTTAAAGCTAATCCCGACAGTAGATGTAGAGGTAGCGTGCCGACGGCGATCACATCGACCTTGGAGCCATTCCCGACGCGCATCGTCACCTTGTCGTTGGCCAGTCTCCGCTTATTCCGCAGTTCCTGCTTTGAGTTGCAAATGTGAGCAACAACACCGGTATCAAATATCCAGGAGCTACTACGAGCACTGGTAAGGTACACATAAATAACATGTATATCACATATACCTTTAACGTTGCCGGCCTTCTTGTCCGCTAAGTATTTGGGGGCAGTTCCGCTTCCAGTGACCCTTTCCCTTGCAATAGAAGCACTCAGTCTCAGGCTTGGGTCCATTCTTTTTCTTCTTCCCGGCATCTGGCTTACCGGGCGCGGCAACGGCTTTGCCATCTTTCTTGAAGTTCTTCTTACCCTTGCCCTTCTTGAAACTAGTGGTCTTGTTGACCATCAATACTTGATGCTCTTTCTTGATTTCTACTTCTGCAGACTTGAGCATCGAGTACAACTCGGGAATGGTCTTCTCCATCCCTTGCATGTTGTAGTTCAGCACAAAACCTTTGTAGCTTGGTGGGAGAGACTCGAGGATTCTGTCAATTATAGAATCATCCGGAAGTTCGACTCCAAGTGAAGTCAGACGATCGTGTAACCCAGACATTTTGAGTATGTGCTCACTGACAGAACTGTTCTCCTCCATCTTACAGCTAAAGAACTTGTCGGAGACTTCATATCTATCGACACGGGCATGAGCTTGAAAAACTAGCTTCAGCTCTTGGAACATCTCATATGCACCGTGTTGCTCAAACGCCTTTGGAGCCCCGTTTCCAAACTGTATAACATGCCACACCTAACCAGAGAGTAGTCATCACTCCGCGTTTGCCAGACGTTCAGAATGTCCTGGGCTGCTGCGGGAGCGGGAGGGTCACCTAGCGGCGCATCAAGGACATAAGCCTTTTTAGCTGCTTCAAGGATGAGCTTCAAGTTGCGAACCCAGTCTGCATAGTTGCTACCATCATCTTTCAGCTTGTTTTTCTCTAGGAATGCGTTGAAATTGAGGTTGACGTTGGCCATCTACAATATTTATAAAGACAACTTTTAGACTAAGTTCATGAAAATTAAGTTCATTTAATCAAATTAAATATGAACTCCCACTTAAATCGACATCCCTCCAGTCATCTAAGTGATACATGATCCATGTTGACTAACCCGTGTCCGATCATCACGTGAGACGGACTAGTCACCATGGTGAGCAACTTCATGCTGATCGTATTCAACCATACGACTCATGTTCGACCTTTCGGTCTCTTGTATTCGAGGTCATGTTTGTACATGCTAAGCTCGTCGAGTCAACCTAGGTGTTTCGCGTGTGTAAATCTGGCTTACACCCGTTGTATGTGAACGTTAGAATCTATCACACCCGATCATCACGTGGTGCTTCGAGCTAATGATCCTTCGCAACGGTGCACACTTAGGGGAATACGTTCTCGAAATTTTAAGAGGGATCATCTTATTATGCTACCGTCGTTCTAAGCAATAAGATGAAAAACATGATAAACATCACAATGCAATCACATAGTGACATGATATGGCCATTATCATCTTTGCTCTTTCGATCTCCATCTTCAGGCATCGCATGATCATCATTGTCACCGGCGTGACACCATGATCTCCATGATCATGATCTCCATCATCGTGTCTCCGTGAAGTCGTCACGCCAACTACTACTATCACTACTACTATAGCTAACCGTTAGCAATGAAGTAAAAGTAGTAAGCACATGGCGTTGCATCTCATACAATAAATTAAGACAACTCCTATGGCTCCTGCCGGTTGTCATACTCATCGACATGCAAGTCATGAAACCTATTACAATAACATGATCATCTCATACATCATACATGCAACATCACAACTTTGGCCATATCACATCACATGTCAAACCCTACAAAAACAAGTTAGACGTCCTCTAATTGTTGTTGCAAGTTTTACGTGGCTGGTTTGGATTTCTAGAAAGAACGCTTTCTTACCTACGTGACAGCCACAACTATTATATGCCAAAGCTATTTACCCTTCATAAGGACCCTTTTCATCAAATCCAATCCGACTAGAGTGGGAGAGACAAACACCCGCTAGCCACCTTTATATACGGTGTGCATGTCTGTCGGTGGAACCAGTCTCACGTAAGCGTACGTGTAATGTCGGTCCGGGCCGCTTCATCCCACAATATCGCCGGAAAAGAATAATACTAGTAGCGGCAAGCAATTGACAAATCAGCGCCCACAACCTTTTGTGTTCTACTCGTGCATAGAATCTACGCATAGAAAACCTGGCTCGGATGCCACTGTTGGGTAACGTAGCATAAATTCAAAAACTTTCCTACGCCATATTCAGATCTTCCTATGGAGAGACCAGCAATGAGAGAGGGGTGAGTGCATCTTCATACCTTTGAAGATCGCTAAGCGGAAGCGTTGCTAGAACGCGGTTGATGGAGTCGTACTCGCGACGATTCAGACCGCGGTGTGATTCCGATCTAGTGTCGAACCACGACACCTCCGCGTTCAACACACGTGCAGCCCGGTGACGTCTCCTGCACCTTGATCCAGCAAGGAGGAGGGAGAGGTTGGTGAAGATCTCCGGCAGCACGACGACGTGGTGTCGATGGAGAGACGAGGTCTCCCGGCAGGGCTTCACCAAGCACCGTGGGAGAGGAGGAAGAAGGGGGGGCAGGGCTGCACCGAGGGAGAGGGAAAACGGTGTGTTCAATAGCCCCCAAACCCCCACTATTTATAGGAGGAGGGGAGGGGGTGCACCACCCCTAGGGTTCCCACCCTAGGTGGTGCGGCAACCCATATGGGAGAGGGAGGCGGCGGCCAGGGCAGGGAAAGGGGGGGCGGCGCCCTAGGTGGGCCTTAGGCCTCCCCTGCGCCTAGGGTTTCCCCTCCCTCCCTCTGTGGTGCGCATGGGCTGGGTGTGGGGGGCGCACCAGCCCACCTAGGGGCTGGTTCCCTCCCGCACTTGGCCCATGTAGCCCTTCGGGGCTTGTGGCCTCTCCCGATGGGCCTCCGGAACCCTTCCGGTGGTCCCGACACTTGGTCGATGGTGCCCTAAACATTTTCGGCGTCCAAACCCATCCATCCTATATATCAATCTTTACCTACGGACCATTCTGGATCTCCTCGTGACGTCCGGGATCTCATCCGGGACTCCGAACATCCTTCGGTAACCTCATATAACAATTCCCTATAACCCTAGCATCATCGAACCTTAAGTGTGTAGACCCTACGGGTTCGAGAGACAGGCAGACATGACCGAGACACCTCTCTGGCCAATAACCATCAGCGGGATCTGGATACCCATGGTGTCTCCCACTTGCTCCACGAAGATCTCATTGGATGAACCACGATGTCAAGGATTCAATCAATACCGTATACAATTCCCTTTGTCTGTCGGTATAGAACTTGCCCGAGATTCGATCGTCGGTATACCTATACCTTGTTCAATCTCGTTACCGGTAAGTCTCTTTACTCGTTCCGTAGCACGTCATCGTGTGACTAACTCCTTAGTCACCATTGAGGTCATGATGATGTTCTACCGAGTGGGCCCAGAGATACCTCTCCGTCACGCGGAGTGACAAATCCCGATCTCGATTCGTACCAACCCAACAGACACTTTCAGAGGTACCCGTAGTGCACCTTTATAGTCACCCAGTTACGTTGTGACGTTTGATACACCCAAAGCACTCCTACGGTATCCGGGAGTTGCACAATCTCATGGTCGAAGGAAAATACACTTGACATTAGAAAAGCTTTAGGATACGAACAATACGATCTAGTGCTATGCTTAGGATTGGGTCTTGTCCATCACATCATTCTCCCAATGATGTGATCCCGTTATCAATGACATCTAATGCCCATTATCAGGAAACCATGATCATCTATTGATCAATGAGCTAGCCAACTAGAGGCTTGCTAGGGACACATTGTGATCTATTTATTCACACATGTATTACTATTTCCTGTTAATACAATTATAGCATGAACAATAGACGATTATCATGAACAAGGAAATATGATAATAACCATTTTATTATTGCCTCTAGGGCATATTTCCAACAGTGCCACCCTTGAAGGTATAATTAGCAAGCATGGTAGAAATCTCAAGCTCAGGTATCCTCATCTTATCAGTCACAATATCTTTCATGTACTTAGCATACGGAGACATTTTGAGCATATCTATCAAATGCATTTGTAGAAAGACAGGTCTGATCATTTCAACGAATCGCTCAAAATCCTCATCATCCTTTTTCTTGGATGGTTTGGGAGGAAAGGGCATAGGTTTCTGAACCCATGGCTCCCTTTCTTTACCATGCTTCCTAGCAGCGAAGTCATTCTTATCATATCTTTTATTCTTAGGCTGTGGGTTATCAAGATCAACAGGTTAAATCTCCACATCCTTATCATTGCTAGGTTGAGCATCTTCATGAACATCACTATTGATATTATCATTAGGCTCATGTTCATCACCAGATTGTGTTTCGGCATCAGAAACAGAGACATCGTTGGGACTCTCAGGTGTAGCAGCAATTGGGTTGCTAGCGTGCAAATCCCTATCATCTTTCTTCTTCTTTCTAGGATGACTAGGTGCATCAGTGCTAACTCCTTGAGAATCTTGTTGAATTCTCTTTGGATCACCCTTAGGATACAAAGGTTCCTGGGTCATTCTACCGCCTCTAGTAACGAGTCTAACTGAATTGTCATTCAACTCATTGAACAAGTCATTCTAAGCTTTAAGTACTTGTTCTACCTGAGTAGTAACCATAGAGGCATGTTTACTCAGAAGCTTAAGATCATTGACATTTCTGTCCACACAAGCACTTAAATGACTAAGCATACGAGCATTCTGTTCCAATTGTCTGCTAACATAATCATTGAAACTCTGTTGTTTGGCAACAAAGTTATCAAATTCATCCATGCATAAGCTAGCAGGTTTATCAAAAGGAATAGCACTCTCATCAAACCTACGCAGAGAATTTACTTCCACTACCTGTATCGGGTTATCAAGACAATGGATCTCTTTGATATGTGGTAGATTTTTGACATCTTCAGATTTAATGCCTTTCTCTCGCATAGATTTCTTGGCTTCTTGCATATCTTCAGGACTGAGGAATAGAATACCTCTTTTATTTGGAGTTGGCTTAGGAGGTGGTTCAGGAATAGTCCAAGCATTCTCATTGCACAAGATGTTATTCGGTAGAATCTCAGCTTGTTCTATGGTTCGTTCCCTAAAAACACAATCAGCACAACTATCTAGGTGGTCTTTAGAAGCATCGGTAAGTCAATTATAGAAGATATCAAGTATTTCATTCTTCTCAAGAGGGTGATCAGGCAAAGCATTCAGTAGTTGGATGAGCCTCCCCCAAGTTTGTGGGAGACTCTCTTCCTCATCTTGAGCAAAGTTGTATATTTCCTGCAAGTCAGCTTGCTTCTTATGGGCAGGGAAATATTTTTCAGAGAAGTATAGACTATATCCTGGGGGCTACGCACACAACCAGGAGCAAGAGAAGTGAACCAAGTCTTAGCATCATCCTTTAGCGAGAAAGGAAACAACTTGAGGATATAGTAGTGGCGGATCTTTTCCTCACTAGTGAATAGGGTGGCTATATCGTGCAGTTTGGTAAGATGGGCTACAACCGTTTCAGACTCATAACCGTGAAAAGGATCAGATTCGACGAGAGTGATTAACTCAGGGTCGACAGAGAATTCATAATCCTTATCGGTCACAAAGATACGCGAAGTAGCAAACTTCGGGTCGTATTTCATCCTAGCGTTCAGAGATTTTTCTTTCCACTTGAGCAGTAATTTCTCAACATCATAGCTATCCTTACACGCAAGAAAATCCTCAGCTATCTCTGCCTCCATAACATAACGCTCACGCATAACAGGCAATTCAGGCATAGTAGCAGGTTCTACTTCAATAGTATCAGCAGTTTCGAAAGTATCATCACATCTAGCAGCAACTCTAGCAATTTGTGCATCAAGGAATGCACCTAGTGGCAAAGCAGTATCAGGCATTACATCATGAGGCAAATCAGTATCAAGCATAGCATCATCAGGCAAAGCAGTATCAAGCATAGCATCATCATAAGCATCATGGGCAGCAGAAGTAGCATCATCAAGCATAGGCGACATATCAAGTTTCTAGCAGGAGGTGATGTCGCACACTTACTCATAACTGAAGGTGAATCAAGTGTAGAGCTAGATGGCAGTTCCTTACTTGTCCTCGTAGTGGAAGGCAAGATTTCAGTTCTTGGATCTTTCAGATTCCTCATAGTGACCAGCAGACGTCAATCCCAAGTGACACAGAGAATATAGCTGTGCTTCCCCGGCAATGGCGCCAGAAAAAGGTCTTCATAACCCACAAGTGTAGGGGATCGCAACAGTTTTCGAAGGTAGAGTATTCAACCCAAATTTGTTGATTCGCCACAAGGGGAAGCGAAAGAATATTCTCAAGTATTAGCAGCTGAGTTTGTCAGATTCAACCACACCTGAAAGATTAGTGTCTGCAAGCAAAGTATCAGTAGCAAAGTGGTATGATAGCAACGGTGTTAGAAACAGATTTGTTGACGGCAGACTATTCCTAACTGTTGTATCAATGGCGCCAGTAAGTTGCACGTGGACGGGGAACTATTCTTCCCCGACAACTGTGTTGAAAAAGTCTTGCAACAAGTAACAGCAAATAGCAAGGAACAGCAGTAGCAGCAGAGTAACAACAGTAGCTACAGTAGTAGCAAAGTGACCCAATCCCTTTTGTAGCAAGGGACAAGCCTGGACAAAGTAACGTACCAAGGACGAGTAGTAAAAGACTCGTAGGCAGTGGATCGGTGATGGATGAGAATGACGGATGTGATTCATCATGTAACAGCTATAACACGGAGAGATAAGTAACTAGCTCCTGTTCGTCAATCTAATGTAGGCATGTATTCCGTATGTAGTCATACGTGCTTAGGGAAAAGAACTTGCATGGCATCTATTGTCCATCCCTCCTGTGGCAGCGGGGTCCTAATGGAAACTACGGGATATTAAGGTTCTCCTTTTAATAAAGAACCGGACCAACGCATTAACACGTGGTGAATACATGAACTCCTCATACTATGGTCATCTCCGGGAGTGGTTTCGGCTATTGTCACTCCGGGGTTGCCGGGTCATAACACATAGTAGGTGACTACAACTTGCAAGATAGGATCTAAAACACACATATATTGGCGACAACATAATGGGTTCAGATCTGAAATCATGGCACTCGGGCCCTAGTGACAAGCATTAAGCATGGCAAAGTAGTAGCAACATCAATCTAGAACATAGTGGATACTAGGGTTCAATCCCCGTCAAAACTAACTCGATTACATGATAGATCTCATCCAACTCATCACCGTCCAGCAAGCCTACGATGAGATTACTCACGAACAGTGAAGAGCATCATGGAATTGGCGATGGAGGAAGGTTGATCATGGAGATGGCGATGAATTCCCTTCTCCGAAGCCCAGAACGGACTCCAGATCTGCCCTCCAGATGAAGAACAGGGGGTGGCGGCGCCTTCGTATCGTAAAACGCGATGAAACCTTCTCTTTGATTTTTTCCGGGCGAAAAGGAATATATAGAGCTGAGTTTGGAGGCGGTGGAGCCTCATGGGCCCCACAAGCCCTCGTGGCGCGCCCTCGGGGTGGCCGCGGCCCCTGGCTTGTGGCCCACTGGCTCACCCCTTCTCGTAGATCTTCGCGCAAGTATTTTTCATTAATTCTAGAAAAATTCTCCGTAAATTTCCAGGTCATTCCGAGAACTTTTATTTCTGCACAAAAACAAAAACATGGCAATTCTGGTGAAAACAGCGTTAGTCCGGGTTAGTTCCATTCAAATCATGCAAGTTAGAATCCAAGACAAGGGCAAAAGAGTTCGGAAAAGTAGATACGACGGAGACGTAACAATTCTTCACATCTTCAGCTTTAATACCTCTCTCTTTAGTAGACTTTTTGGCTTCTTGCATAACTTAGGGACTCAAGAAAAGCATACCCCTCTTCTTTGGTGGTGGAGGTGGTTCAGGAACGGACCAATCATCATGATTCTTAGCTATCTTGCCCATTAGTTCTTCAGCATCGTCCGGTGTTCTTTTCCTGAAAAACAACCAGCACAACTATCCAGACAAGTTCTAGATTCATCAGTTAGACCAACATAAAATATATCAATCAATTCATTCTTAGGGATTCCATGTCCTGGTCTAGCCTTGAGTAAAGTGCAATACCTCCCCCAAGGTTTAGGGAGGTGATCATCCTGCAACTGTTTAAAGTTATATATTCTTTGTAAAGTGGCATGTTGCTTATGAGCAGGAAAATAGTTAGCAACAAAAGATTGACCTAAATCTTGAGGACTCTTAATGGAAGCACATGGTAGTGCATCATACCATGTTTTAACATCTCCCTTCAAAGAGAAAGGAAGTAGATTAGTAACATAATAATTTCTCTTCTTGTCCTCTGTAGTGAATAATCCACCCAACTCAGTGAGTTTGGTAAGGTGTGCAATAGCGTTGTCATTTTCTCTGCCATAAAAGGGGTCAGCTTCAACTATGGATATAAGTGAAAGATCGACACAGAAATCAAAATCAGCATCCTCAATGCAAATAGGAGATGAAGCAAATTCAGGATCAAGAGTAAATTTGTTCTTCATAGAATGTTTTCAGGCAGCTTCTTAACAGCAGCAGGGTCAGAGTTAGCACACTCTATAAGCTCCGTGCATAAATCATCATCAAGCTCAAAATAATCATCATCAAGAATTATTTCCTTGAGACCACTCAAGTCTGGGTAACCAAAGGGTCTACCAATGGGGTAGCGCGTAATAGGAATTTGAATTCCAGACTGCTTTGCAGCCTTAGTAATGTGAGACTCAATAAAATAACCAAGTAAACCAGTCTCATCAAGAGTAGTAGAAGCATCATCAAAAGTATCAGACATAGTGACGGACTCGGTAGAGGCAGCATGTGGTGGTGGTGAAGAAAACTTACTCATAACGGAAGGTGAATCATGCGTAGCACTAGTGCTAAGAACATTACCTTTTCTTGTAGTGGATGGTAAAATCGGAACCTTGGGGTCTCCTTTCTTACCCATAGCGGATAAATCACAGCAAGCAAAATAACTCCAAGTAGACTTTTAAATAAAGCTATGCTCCCCGGCAACGGCGCCAGAAAATGTACTTGATAACCCACAAGTGTAGGGGATCACAACAGTCTTCGCGGGTAAGATAACCCAATTTATTGATTCGACACAAGGGGAGCCAAAGAATATTTATAAGCTTTAACAGTTGAGTTGTCAATTCAACCGCACGTGAAAGATACTTGCTTGGCAACGAAATATTAGTAGGAACAGTGATATGGAAGTGATGGTGGCAATGGAAATAATGGCGGCAAAGCAACAAAAGTAAAACAGTAAAAGCAAAGCAACTTGTAACCAACATGATTAAAATACTGTAGGAGATGCCTTGTGGGCGTATAGAACTACTTACAAAAATCTGATGGGAATGTCTCCGTATAAGATGGTCTATGGCAAGGCATGCCATCTACCTTTAGAGTTAGAACACAAAGCTTTCTGGGCTGTTAGAGAATTTAATGCTCGCCCAAAGCTTGCTAGTGAAAAGCGTCTCATGAACTTGACTTCTCCAGATGAGTGGAGAATTGAAGCTTACGAGACTGCAAAAATGTTCAAAGAAAAGGTAAAGAAGTGGCATGACAAGAGAATTTTGAAACATGAATTTAATGTTGGTGATAAAGTTTTCTTGTATAGATCTCGTTTCAGGTTTTCTCCAGGTAAATTACTTTCCAAGTGGGAAGGACCATACCATATCGAAGAAGTCTACCGCTCAGGTGCAATCAAGATTAACAATTTTGAAGACACGAAACCACATGTTGTGAATGGGCAAAGACTCAAGCATTACATGGCTAGAGACCCCATCAATGTAGAGGTGGATGTGATACAGATAGCTACTCATGAAGAACGTATTGCAATACTATGTCAGACACCAGCAAAAACAGAACAAGAATAGGTATGTAATACGGTAAGGAAAACTTCGTGAACACTAATAAAAGTTCCGTATTATGTGTTTTTGCAAAATTAGGAAAATTCCGAGCCGAAGTGGAGCCGGAAAGGAACTCCCGGGGCTCCAGGCAACCTGGTGGCGCGACCTGCCTCCGGGCCACGCAGGGAGGCCGCCTGGGCCACCAAGAGTCCGTCTTGGACCCCACTTTGGCTTCTTACCTTCCTTTTGGTGCAGAATTTTTTGCTATATATTTTCCCGGATCGTCCCGGTTTTGTATCTTGCGATTCCGTGTGTTTTCTCTTTTGATCTTTTTCTGCCAGGCTAAGAAGCTATTGTTCGAGATGTCTTCTTGTGACTCAAGAAGGGAAGACTACACGGGTCGTCATTTGCGTCGTGTCCAGCAAGATATCAACCAAGGGAAGGTCACCGGATGGGCTACTAATGAAGAAATTGCCGCAAGGCAAGCAGAGATGGAGCGCCCCGTGAGAGAGGAAGTCAAGATGGTCACCATCCAACAAGAAGGAGATCCTTCATCACGAGGATCCAGCTCCAACAACCCCATCCTCGTGGGGTTTATTAACCCTCAACATGATCTTTCTCTGAACCTTTCAAGAACTGTCCCTCCACTAGAAGCTCCACATGGGTCATCTAATATATCTGAAGCTCGTAGAATCACTAACCAATTGTGTGAATACTTACGTGCGCTTAAAGTAGAGGTGTCCATATTGGAAGCTAAAAACCAAACCCTTCGGCGCATAATAGCAGACTTGAAGAACAACAAGTAGGATGAAGAGTGAAATCTTCATGGGTAATGGCATTCCCTTAGCTTGTTCCAAGCTTGGGGGAGTGCCAAGTATCTTTATTTTTATTCTTTATGTTTTATGGTCAAGTCTAGTGGCGTATCATGTCTAGGGAAGTTATCTTATGAAATAAGTGTTTGCATTGAGGTCTATCACTCCTTTGTGGAGAGTCTTGTATCCGTGAGTGTGCAGTTGTCTATGATGGAATATTGATGAGAAGTCTATTGGTTTCTTCGTTGCACCTGGTATTCTCTTCATGCAATCGACCTTATCTGTTGATTCTTATGTGAGTATTGATCTTATATATCAGGTATGGCTTTGAAAACTTTATTTAATCTTGGCAAACATAGCATTGGTCATAACAACAAGCATGAGTTTTTCTAGTAGCGACATAGCCAAAACCATTATGTTCTTATGCTTGAAATGTTATGCTAACAAGGAAGACAACTTGATGTTTCATGCCAATTCTTTATGTTAAACTTTATATTATTTTGCATCTAAGTCAACATCATTTGTCTGCTCTCAAAAGCCTTTGCTAGCCAACCCTTGTACTAAGCGGGAATACTGCTTGTGCACCCATACATTGAAACCTCAACCTTCCCAAGAGTCCACCATACCTTCCCTATATGTGGTATTTCACCGCCACTCCTAAAGTATATTACTCATGTGCTATCTTTAAACCTTCAAATATTATTCCCTGTTTTGTGCCTCTGTTTTAGTTCATGAGGAAGTAGTAGATAATTCATGATCTTCTCATACTGTACAAGCTTTATCCTGGGTTTGCATGTCTAATCTGCGAACCCCTAATACAAGGAGGGACTGGCACGAGTGCGCCCAGCTCATAAAAGATAACAGCAACAAACAAAACCTCCTTCACGCTTTGTTTATGAGAAATCAGAAAACTTTGGTAGTGATAAACAAAGGAGACTAAGGGGATGTGATCGTCCCCACTTTGGGAGCCGTTCCTCAAAACTTGTCCAGTATGAGAAGTATTGGGCTATCTGCTAGCATTCGCTGACGGATTATGCACCTCTCAAAAGCTTGTGTTACAATCTTATTGATTTCAAAATCTCTAAAAGCTCTAGCACATGAGTTTTACCTACTTCTTTCTGCGAACGGCTAATCCTTTACTTTTATGTTGAGTTGGTAAACCTACTTCTTTCTATCCTATAAAAGAGCGGACACCTTATGTTGACAAAGATGCACGCATTTATATTGTTTCATTGAGAATTGCCATATCACAACTTTGTTGACATTATCATTAAGAAAAGTAAGTTGTTTGTTAAGCCTAGCTAAAGCAAACATCTTCCTTTGTGTTAGCATTTTCACTTCTTGACTAATAACATCTTCTTTCAAAAAGCTTCAATTGATCTCATCAAAATATAAGAGGAAGAGAAAAAGTTAAAAGTTATTAGATATTCTTTGACCAAGGAAATGTGTGCCATGGTTTGATGAGTTTCCTTAGCCCTACTTTTGATTTTAATTGATATTACTCTTGCATATGGCCTTATGAGTTGAGATTGTTGTTAAGGATGGTTGAGTTTAGTAGAGAAATTATGATCCTTGTTGTCCGTATTCTTATTAATCGACACTTCACTCTGTGAACTTGTGGACAAGTTTACCGAGCTCAGTATTCGCTTGGGGACAAGCGAGGTCTAAGCTTGGGGGAGTTGATACGTCCAAAATGCATCACTATTTTGTATCATAATCTGTCTCTATTCATTGATATATTTCACAATATGATGATGTTCTTGTAGTGTTTTGGCTTATTTTACACAGCTTACAACTTTCTGGTGCTGAAACAGCAGACGCAGGATTCAGCGGAGAAAAGAGCACGAAGAGTTTCCATATCAGAACATCTCCAACTCAGCTGAAATTTACGGGGAAGGAGTTTCCGAACAGAACACGAAGACAGGCCGGAGGAAGCCCACGAGGCACCCAGGCAACCTGGTCGCGCGGCCTGCCTCCTAGCCGCGCAGGGAGCCCGTGTGGGCGGTAGATCCCACCTCCGGTGCCCCTCTTTGGCCTATATGACCCTCATGAAATAAAAATCCTGGAAAAAGAAGAGTTTTCGCAGTCCGCTACCGCTCCGAGGGGGAAACCTACAAAGAAGAAAAGACCTTTCCGGCGGGCAGCTTCCACCGAGGAGAACTCCTCCCGGAAGGGGAGATCATCCTCATCGTCATCACCATCGTCACGGGCATCATCGAGATCATCATCACCATCATCATCATCACCAGCACCATCTCCATCTTCACCCCATCTCACTTTACCATTGCAATCGGAGTTATACGTTGCACTATTCATCCTCTTTACTCTACCGGTGTTGATTACTCTTTTGTGGTGAATGCTATTGAGTATTGTTGGAGAATTATTGTTATGGCCAGATTGTTCATCATATTTCATCCCCTCTGATCATGATCTCTTTTATGTCTTGTGAGTAGTTCCTTTAGTTCTTGAGGACATGGGAGAAGTCTAGTTGGTAGTAGTCATATGATGTTGAAGTAATATGTGTTGATTGATATTTAAGTTGTGGTGTTATGTGAACATCGGCTACATAACACTTCACCTTTTTAAGGACCTAGGGGAATGCATCGTGTATAAAGAATGCTTATGGTGGGTTGCCGGAGTGACAGAAACTTGAACCCCAGTTCGCATGCGTTTGCACGAGGGAGTATTGGATCCTAAAGTTTATTGCTATGGTTAGACTCTGCCTTAATTTCTCTCTTGTATTTGCAGATGCTTGCAAGAGGTTTAATCATGATTATACTTGTATTAACCTAGAAGGTGCACTAGTAAAGATCCACCCACATAACACTTATCAATACAAAACATAGTACTAGACGGAATATGGCGAAATCATTTGACTATCTTTCCCGCGTGTCCTCGGGAATGGCTTAGTCTTTATAAGTTTAGTCCCTCGGCTTATCCTTTGTGTTCAAAAGGATTGGGCCACTTGCTGCACCTCGGCACCATTTACTTTCCTTGCATTTATTTCCTTGTTGCTTATACCAGAAAACCCATAAAAATTTACCTTTCAGTGCTTGCAGTTATTCCTTGCTCAAGATCGGTTGTCAGTACCTTCTGTTCTTCGTTGGGTTCGACACTCTTACTTATCGAAAAGGCTACGATAGATCCCCTGCGCTTGTGGGTCATCACTTGGCAACCGTAATGGTCTTTTCCATTTCAAAACCACTTTGGGCACCAACATACTTTGTAAAAAATTGCCAACAACATCCTTTCTAAGAAAATAATGATCATTGACTAGAGGAGTCTTAGGGATGTTACCTTTGGGACAACATTATGATATGTGTCCCTTCTCACGACAATTGTAGCACGTGTTCTCCCCCTTCTATTTTTCTTAATTTTCTCAACTTGGGGAGCATTATGTTGGTTCATCATTGGCAGTGGCCTTTCTTCAACTTGAGGTTGACCTTGAGATTTGACTTGAGGTTGACCTTGAGATTGAAGTTGAGGCTGCTTCCCTAGTTGCTTCACATTTTAATCCTTATTCTTTGATGGACAAGATCTCACATGGTGTCTAACAATTTTGCACTTGAAGCATGTAATGTTGGCCTCATTCTTGACTTGGTCTTGTCCTTTTTCCTGTTCTTGGAATTGTTGTTGTTAGAGATGAACCAAATTCCACCTTTCTCATGAGTGGATTTTTGAAAAATCAATATATTTTTGAGAGTGGATTTACCTTCATGACACTTTTCCAAGTCCTTATTCAAAATAATGACTTGGACCTTGAGCAGTTTTCCTCTATAAGGTTAGTATCAACAAAAGTACTAGAGGAAGTAGAAGCTTCATTGTTAGAGCAACAAGGCAAGGAGAGCAACTCATCACAAGAATTGGCAATAATATGTCTAGATGAATCACGAGGACTAACACATGTCAATAAAGCATTTTGAGTAGAAATAGTGCTAATGTCCACATGAGGCTCACAAGATGTTACCTTAGTCACAATGGCCTCATAAGCTAACTTTAGACTTTCATGGGAGATTAGAAGGTCATCATGAGATCTCGAGAGCTTTTCATGACTTTATTATAATTTCCCATAATTTCTAGTTAGCACAGCAAGTTGAGCCCTTAGCTCAACATTCTCCTTCAAGATAGATCTCTCACAAGGAATAGAGTTAGTAGCACAAGCATCATTGACAATATGAGAGGAGATAGTATAAATTAGAGACTTTACATGAGTAGCTTGAAGTTCCTCATAAGACTTAGAGAGTTTGGTGAGCTCTCATTTGACATTCTTGGACGCAAGATCAAGTTGTTGAAAATCCATTTTAAGTTGATCATGAGCAACTTCAGTCTCTTCTGTGGAAAATTCCAAGTCTGTAAGTGTTTCTAGAGCATCAATAAGGTTACAATCAAGTTTTTCATTGTGTTCTTGCTCTTTTTGAAGTAAATCATTACACTTTTTGAAACAAGTAATAAGATCTTTAAACATCACATAAGTGTTCTTATTTACACCATGAAGATAATTTACAATTTCATACATTAGTTGACTCATATCCCTATCACATTCATTATCACTATATGATTATCATTACTAAGAGTAGATGCTACCTTGGTAATACCTCTTGCCATGAGGCACATATGAACATTGGAGGTTGATGATGATTGTTTCGGAGATGAAGATCCTTCATCAATAAGAGTAGGAGATTCATGTCCATCCTCTTGACACTCATAGCATTTCCTCTCCAACATGGTGATTTCCTTCTTTGCTCTTCTAGATATTTCTCCATTAGTGATGTGTTCACTAATTTTATTTTTTTCCTCTCCATAGTTAGTCAAACAACAACTAGAGGAAATATAAGCATAGAGGTCATGGCAAGGAGGAGTATCATGCATATCATCACAAAAGGTATTCAAGGAATCTATAAATGACATGCATGGACTATCAACCCAAGAATGTATATCATTTTTTCTACATATGTTCAAGTCCAAGGAAGCTACAACATTAAAAAATGCATGAAAGGTCATCAATGTTGACCATAAATTCATCATCACAAAATACATTTCCACTCACCATGTCATTACCTTGGGACATGTCATATGATGGTGAGGTGGAAGAAGTTGAAATGTCCAAGCATGCGGAGGAAGAAGCAATATGGAGGTCTTCATAATTTGAATATGTGGAGAACCCCTCAATTGACTCCCCCATAAGATGATGAACCTCATCGAAATTAGACCCACCATATATTCCTTCAAGTTTGGTCCACATATCATGAGCCGTCACACAAGTCGTGATTGACTCAAACACGTCGTGGGATATAGACCGGATTATGGCATTCTTAGCACCATACCCACAAAGCATATCATCACTTTACTCATAAGGTTGACAAAAATCATCCTTCCACCAAGAATCCCCTACAAGAACAGTTCACACATAATTTGGACCCATGGTCTGGAAATAAAAAGCATGTGAATTTTCCATAAGTGATAGTTTGTGCCACTAAAACAAAAAGCATCATTGTGCACTATACCACTAGTAGACATCTTTACTCTCTAGGCTATGAAGCCTACCAAGTAGAAACTTGGGATTGATACCAATTGAAAGGATTGAGATGATGACTAGGGGAATGAATAGGCATTTTGGAACTTTTACGGATTTGGCTTCATCCTAATGCAAAATTAAACTAAACAGATACTTTTCAAGCACATATCCTAAATATGCTAGGCTTAATAAAGTGCACCAACAATCAATGCTAAACAAGATATGAACTTAAAGAAACTAGCAACCACAAACTATATCACAAGATATGGAAATGAGGAGCAACTAAGAAGTTCTAACTAGCACAAGATATATCAATATGCGTAAGTATGAATCGCGGAAAGTAAAATGTGTGGGAATGAGATAACCACAAGTGATTCGGGGACACAGATTTATCCATAAATTCGCACTCGTGAGAGTGCTAATCTCTGTTGGAGCGGTGCCGAAGCCAAAGCTTTGGAGCGCCACCAAGTGGCTCACCGTATTCTCACTTTCGAGTCACCCCCACCAGATGAGCCTCGATTCACTAGGGGTTGGTCTTGAAGGCGACCACAACACTTTTACAAACTTCTCCGGAGAACACCACAAACACGGAAGCTTCCAGAGGAACTTGACCACCTAGGCCACTTCGCACCCTTCCCAGGAGCACACCACAAAAGGAAGCTTCCGAGGAACCTTGGTCACCTAGGCCTCTTCACAAACTTCACAATATATCACCAAACCCTCTAGGAGGCAGAAGCCTCCAAGAGTAATAAACTCACGTGCTCTCACTCAAACAAATCTATGCGGGGAGCTCAAACCAATGCAAAAAATGCAATGCAAGCTCAATCAATAGATACTCAACTCACTCTCTCAATCTCACAAGATGCACTCTCGAAAGTAGGAGATTGGAGAGAGGGGATGCAATGGAGGAAATCAACAAATGACTCCAAGATCCATCCACAACCCCCCGCCCCCCTTCATTTATAGGAGAGGTAGGGGATTGGGAGAGGTGGTATGATGCTCAAAATAATGTTTATAAAGTGTATTAACACCCCCAAACCGGTGGGAGGAAGGGCTTTTAATGGCCAACCTCCAAAACTAGTCGTTGGGGCTCCAACGAAGACTTCCGGGACACCCCGTGCCCACGACAGTTGAGACCCCATGCCCATGGGGTCCCATGCGCATGGTACAAACTCGTGTGCACGGGAGGGGGGCATGCACACATCCTCAAAACTCCGTGCACACGTGGTACCAAGGACAACCCAAAGCAGGAAACATAAACATGCATAACTTTGGCATACGAACTCCGAATTCGATGATCTTGGGCTCATTTTAAAGCTAAGAAAAAGCACAAGGTCATCACATAGAGAACCACCCAATATCAATAAGAAAGAATGATTCAAATCATGCAAAGGTATGAGATCTCAACATGCGACGTATTCAAGCAACTTGCCCAAAAGTCCCTCTTGATAGTAAGTCTATCAAACCTATAATGCTTTCTCCCACCAAGTATAATGAGACCGACAAAACTAGGAAAACCTAGCTAAGGTATACCTTTGACTTGCACATTCCACTTGACCTTCTTGATGACTTTTAATGCTTGCCTTAAGTTGTAATCTCTTTCTTGTCCATGATGACTTCGTGAAGATACTCGAAATACTTCCTCATATTGCAATGAGGGAAGCCTTAACTTAAGTCCATCTTGACATGCACATTATCATTATGTGGACCACAAGCTTCAAAGCATATAACCACCATCTTCTCATCTTGTACTTGGACTCCTCGAACCCGATGACCATCACCACTTGATGGCATCCTCACATAGGCTACTCGAAATCTTTATTTTGATGGAAGCCCATGAGAAACACCTAACCCACATAGACATATCAAACAAATAGCAAGCGTTAGTGCAAAAAATTCAATTCACGGCTACTTACCATACCACTAGATCACTTGATCCTACACGATACATTGTTTGCGCTTGTGTGTTGACCACCTAGATACAATCTTTGAGATTCATCTTGGTCAACCAGCAACTTTAGTTCAAGATCTATATTGGTTTCTTGAAAGTCATAATGAACTCTTCATTTTACTACATTGCTTCAAGATTATATCACCAAATCTCTTTCATGGCCATATTAAGATTCACCATGAACATCATATTGGTCATCACTTGCTCTTTTAAATGCCCCATCACAAACTCTTAAGAGACACAATGAATTCTTCACTCTTGTTTCTTGCTTCAAGATATGATCAACCAAAACCCAATACATGAGCTCATCATGATCTGCTCTTGATCATACCATAGCTTGAATTCTTCCCTTTAATTATACTCTCAAGACCTTGGTTCTTATAAGCCCAAATGTGCCAATCTTTGAGATCATCTAATGAACTCCACCTTGAACATATTTGGTTAGTCAATGAAATCAATCTTGATGGCTTGATTATATGCATCCAAAGACCAACTAGTATCCTCACTTAGTCAAGAGACCCCAGGAGTCAAACCCTAGGCCCCGTGTGCACAAAGGTCAGAGACCCCGTGTCCACAGGGTGTCCAGAGAACTTAACACTCGACCCCGTGTGCATGAGGGTCAAGGAGCTCGTGCGCATGGGGTGTCGAGGGAGATTTTCCTAGACCCCGTGGGGACGACCCTACTACTTCTTGAGCTTGCGTTGGTTTTACCCTTGAAGAGGGAAGGGTGATGCTGCAAAGTAGAGATAAGTATTTCCCTCAGTTTGAGAACCAGGGTATCAATCCAGTAGGAGTATCAAGATGAGGCACCAATGAGCCTGCGCAAAAACAAACAAACTTGCACCCAACGCGATAAAGGGGTTGTCAATCCCTTCACAATTACTTACAAGGTGAGATCTGACAGGGATGAAAGGTAAATAGAAATAAAAGTGCAGCAAGGTATTTTTGTATGTAGAGCTGAATATATGTTGTGTAAAATAGACCCGGGGGCAATAGTGTTCACTAGAGGCTTCTCTCATGATAGCAAGTATTACGGTGGGTGAACGAATTACTGTCGAGCAATTGATAGAATCTCGCATAGTCATGACGATATCTAAGGCAATGATCATACATATAGGCATCACGTCCGAGACAAGTAGACCGATACTGTCTGCATCTACTACTATTACTCCACACATCGACCGCTATCCAGCATGCATCTAGTGTATTAAGTTCATAACAAACGGAGTAACGCCTTAAGCAAGATGACATGGTGTAGAGCAATAAATTCATGCAATATGATATAACCCCCATCTTTTTACCCTTGATGGCAACAACACGATGCGTGCCTCGCTACCCCTTCTGTCACTAGGTGAGGACACCGCACGGTATGAACCCAAAACCAAGCACTTCTCCCATTGCAAGAATTATAGATCAAGTTGGCCAAACGAAACCCATAACTCGAAGAGAATTACAAGGATACGAAATCATGCATATAAGAAATCAGAGGAGACTCAAATAATATTCATACATAATCTGATAATGAATCCACAATTCACCGGATCTTGACAAACACACCGCAAAAGAAAGTTACATCGGATAGATCTCCATGAAGATCATGGAGAACTTTGTATTGAAGATCCAAGAGAGAGAAGAAGCCATCTAGCTACTAGCTATGGACCCGAAGGTCTGTGGTGAACTACTCACGCATCATCGGAGAGGCAATGGTGTTGATGAAGAAGCCCTCCGTGTCCGAATCCCCCTCCGACAGGGCACCAGAACGGTCCCTGGATGGGATCTTGCCGAGACAGAAGCTTGCGGCGACGGAAAAGTATTTTCGTGGCTCTCTGTGGAGGTTTTGGGATTTTAGGGAATTTATAGGCGAAAGAGGTAGGGCAAAGGAGCCACGGGGGCCCACGAGCCTGCTAGGCACCCCCCTCGAGCGTGCCTAGGGGGTTCGTGACCTCCCCCGAGACCTTCTGCCTTGGTTCCCAAGTCCTCTACATATCTTTTGTTATGGAAAAAATCATCCCGCGGGTTTTATTCCGTTTGGACTCCGTTTAATATTCTTTTCTGAAAAAGGTCAAAAGCACGGAAAAAACAGAAACTGGCACTGGGCACTGAGTTAATAGGTTAGTCCCAAAAATGATATAAAATGGCATATAAATGCATATAAGACATCCCAAGTTGATACTATAATAGCATGGAATCATAAAAAATTATAGATACGTTGGAGACGTATCAGACCCCTGGACCCGTGTGCACGGGGTAAGCAGAGAGGATACCATCACGACTTCTTGGAGAGGCTTTTGATGGTACTATTTCCACTTAAATTCAACATGCTTCATGCTCCATAGTGATTATCATTCAATACCAAAGCTAAGAGCAAATCATCATTTTTATGGTAATCATCCTTAAGCCTCCACCTATGTAATATCCCTTCAAATATATCTGAGTGAAAGCCTTAGTCCATAGAGATTGTCATTGTCATTAATTACCAAAACCATATTTAGGGGCTAGATGCCCTTTCAAGGGGTGTAACTCTTTTTTCCCTGTGTAATATCTATTTAAACATGGTGCTTTATGCTTTATATTATTATCCAATGATGTATTGCCAGCACATGATGTTTGAGTAGATTCATTTTGTCATATAAGTTGATTGATGATCATGATTGGTTTGAGTTATATATTTTATTATGGTGTTGTCCTAACGTGCCTTTCGTGTCGCGCACATGTGAGGATTACCGTTATAGGGTGTTATAATATGTTTAGGATGTGCTTATAGTGGGTTGCGAGAGTGACAAAAACTTAAATTCGAATAAGGGAATTGTTGCATATGGGATAAAGGGGATTTTTTACTTAAATCTATGGTTGAGTTTTAGCTTAATGATCTTTAATAGTTGCGGATGCTTGGTAGAATTTCAATTATAAATTCATGTGACCAAGTACGACTCCGAACAATAATTGGGAGTCCCCTAAGGCTCCGACCTAGGGTTTTCTAGTCCCCTCGGCGCGTCGATGTCATGGGTTCCCATCTTGCAACCGTCGGGCTGGGTCTCACGGTGCTATTCATCCATACCTGGCGATGGTGCACGCATGCGGACCCGGGTTCCAACTTATTTTGACTACTACAGACCGAAACTCATCTAGGGTTTTGGAAATAACTCGGAAGACTGCCAATGGCTTTGACTGCGGGTGCAACTGCTGATGGGGGAAGGAACCAGCGGACCCAAGTGCTCTTGTGGAGAGACTGCATCTAGAAGAAGACGAACGTGACAACCTAGTCTGGGAAGATGAGGCTGATGAGACAGTTGAACAACCAAAGTGGCTTGTGCTTGCTAGGGTTTTGACACAGAAAATCTATGGGCACTTGCTAGGGTTTCCGAACAGGAGAACCCAAACTCAAAAGCAAAGAGGTATGAGATATTCTAGGAACGAGATGCTGGGCTCCCGGACTTTATTAAAACTACATGGGATGCCATGGGCACCATGGATAACTTCGGTAAGGTTAATGAGGCTCTTCGATCCACCATGACTGCTCTCAAAACATGGAACAACAAAAGGTTTGGAAACGTCAGCAGGGAGATAAGTAAGTCATGCAACCAACTAGAGGAATTGATGAGGATGAATGCTGACAGACAGGAGATACGGAAAGTGTTAGACAAACTTAATGAACTACTTTATAAAGAGGAAATGTTGTGGCTTCAACGCTCGATAATGTGGCTCAAGGAAGGAGATATAAATACAAAGTTTTTTCATAGCAAGTCAGTTTGGAGAGCAAGGAAAAACAAAATTGGAGAGCTACATGACAGCAATGGTACTATCTTCAAAGTTGAAGATATTATGGGTAACATGGCTACTTCATACTTTAAAAATATCTTCACTGCTGACCGGAGCCTAAATGCGGCTAGAGTTGTGGACTTGATGCACACAGTGATCACTCATGCAGATAATGAGAAACTCTGTGCAGATTTTTCTGAGAAGGAGATCTCAGATGCTCTTTTTCAGATAGGACAGTTGAAGGCACGTGGGCCGGATGGTTTCCCAGTGAGATTCTTCCAACGTAATTGGGTTATATTGAAGGAAAACATTATCAAGGCTGTGAAGGAGTTTTTCAGATTAGGTGTGATGCCAGTAGGGGTGAATGACACTTCTATTGTCTTAATCCCTAAAGTTTCTAACCTCAAAAGACTCCCCCAATTCAGACCCATCATCCTATGTAATGTGACATACAAGGTGGTGTCTAAGTGTGTGGTGAATAGACTAAGGCCTCTGTTGGATGACATTATTTCATCAGAGCAAAGTGCCTTCGTTTCTGGCAGGATGATACAAGATAATGCACTAATTGCCTTCGAGTGCATTCATTATATTAAGCAAGAAAAGATCCAACAAAAAGCTTTTGTGCTTATAAACTTGACCTATCAAAAGCTTATGATCGGGTGGATTAGAACTTCTTGAAGCAAGTGATACAAAAGCTGGGTTTTGATCATCGATGGATTGACTGGATTATGACTTGTGTCACATCGATGAGATATTCGGTAAGATTTAATGGGACCCTCTTGGATTCATTTGCACCTTCGTATGGTCTGCGGCAAGGTGATCCACTCTCCCCCTTCTTGTTTCTGTTTGTTTTTGATGGACTATCTACACTCCTTCAACAACGTGTGGATATGGGATCTCTGTTACCTGTAAAGATATGTCGACGTGCCCCGGGCATATCCCATCTTTTGTTTGCAGATGATAAACTCCTTTTCTTTGAGGCCTCAAGAGCTCAAGCTGAACAAGTTAAGGATTCTCTTGATCTCTATGAAAATGCTACTGGTCAACTTCTAAATTATTAGAAATGTTCGATTATGTTTGGAGAAGCTTGTCCAGTTGCTACACATGAGGACGTTCGGGATGTTCTGAATGTTTCTGCAGCAGGGTTTGAAGAGAAGTACTTAGGGCTGCCAACACCTAACGGAAGAATGACGAAAGGTTAGTGTCAAAATCTTCAAGCTCAGCTTATGAAGAGGTTAGTTCAATGGGGCAATGGGCATCTAGCCCAACCTGGAAGGGAAGTGCTCATTAAGTCGGTTACAGAGGCACTACCAGTGCTCATCATGGGTGTTTTCAAGCTACCCTTTTCGGTCTGCGATGACCTCACTGAGATGGTCAGAAAATTTTATTGGGGATCTGTTGGGGAACATTGCATGGGATACAAAAAATTTCCTATGCAGACGAAGACCTATCATGGTGATGTTCATCTACGAGAAAGAGATTGGATCCACATATCCTTGTAGATCGCTAAGCGGGAAGCATTAGGAAACGAGGTTGATGTAGTGGTACAGCTTCGTGATTCAAATCACCGTCGTCCCACGATTCGTCCTACGATCCGTTCCGATCTAGCGCCGAATGGACGGCACCTCTGCGTTCAGCACACGTACAACTCAATGACGATCTCCGCTTTCTTGATCCAGCAAGAGAGAAGGGGAAGTAGATGAGTTCTCCAGCAGTGTGAAGGCGCGCCGATGATGGTGATGATCTACTCCTGCAGGGCTCCGCCCGAGCTCCGAAGAAATCCGATCTAGAGGAAGAACTACGTGGTATAGGTTTGAGTTGCACGTGGAAAAGTTGTGTCTCAAAAGCCCTAAAACCACCAATATATAGGAGGAGGGGAGGGGCTATCCTTGGGGCTCAAGGGAGCCCCAAGGGCGCCGGCCGAAGGGATGAGGTGGACTCCCACCCCAATTCGGTTTGGGGGAAGGAGTCCACTCCTTCCTTCCCACCTCCCTCTTTCCTCTTTTTTCTTTCCTTTGGTTTTTTCTCCTTGTGGCGACATAGCCCACTTGGGATGGCCTCACCAGCCCACTAAGAGCTGGTGCGCCACCCTGGTGCTATTGGGCTCACTCCCGGGTGGGTGGGCCCCTCCCGGTGAATATCCGGAACCCATTCATCACTCCCGGTACACTGCGCGTAATGCCCGAAATCTTTCCGGTGACAAATGAAACCATCCTATATATCAATCTTCATTTCCTGA
Source organism: Hordeum vulgare subsp. vulgare (assembly GCF_904849725.1). Lineage (NCBI taxonomy): Eukaryota > Viridiplantae > Streptophyta > Magnoliopsida > Poales > Poaceae > Hordeum > Hordeum vulgare. The sequence goes on along the minus strand of NC_058524.1, from coordinate 553,518,430 downwards.
CCATTCAGGAAACCCTCGTGACGTCTGTGATATCATCTGGGACTCCAAACAACCTTCGGCCACCAACACATATAACTCAACTATACTAAAACGTCACCGAACCTTAAGTGTGCAGACCCCGCGGGTTCGAGAACTATGCAGACATGACCCGAGACACTCCTAGGTCAATATCCAATAGCGGGACCTTGATGTCCATATTGGATCCTACATATTCTACGAAGATCTTGTCGGTTGAACCTCTGTGCCAAGGATTCATATAATCCCGTATAACATTCCCTTTGTCCTTCGGTATGTTACTTGCCCGAGCTTTGATCGTCGGTATCTCCATACCTATTTCAATCTCGTTACCGGCAAGTATCTTTACTCGTTCCGTAATACAAGATCCCGTGACTTACACTTGAGTCGCAAGGCTTATATGTGATGTTGCATTACCGAGTGGGGCCCGAGATACATGTGTGTCACACGGAGTGACAAATCCTAGTCTTGATCCATGCTAACTCAACTGACACCTTCGGAGATACCTGTAGAGCACCTTTATAGTCACCCAATAACGTTGTGACATTTGATACACACAAGGTATTCCTCTGGTGTCAGTAAGTTACATGATCTCACGGTCTAGGAATGAATACTTGACACGCAGAAAACAATAGCAACAAAATGACACGATCACATGCTACATTCATAGTTTGGGTCTTGTCCATCACATCATTCTCCTAATGATGTGATCCAGTTATCAAGTGACAACACTTGCATATGGTCAGAAAACCTTAACCATCCTTGATCAACTAGCTAGCCAACTAGAGGCCAACTAGGGACATTGATTTGTCTATATATCCACACATGTATCTATGCTTTCTTTCAATACAATTATAGCATGGATAATAAACGATTATCTTGAAATAGGAAATATAATAATAACTATTTTATCATTGCCTCTAGGGCATATTTTCAATAGTCTCCCACTTGCACTAGAGTCAATAATCTAGTCTCACATTGCTATGTGATTTACATTGGAATGAATCTAACACCCATACAGTTCTGGTGTTGATCAAGCTTCGCTCGGGGAAGAGGTTTAGTCAACGGGTCTGATACATTCAGATCTGTGTGCACTTTGCAAATATTTACGTCCTCTCCTTCGACGTAGTCGCGGATGAGGTTGAAGCGTCGTTTGATGTGTCTGGTCTTCTTGTGAAACCTTGAAACCCTTGCTAAAGCAATGTCACCAGTGTTGTCACAGAACAAAGTTATTGGATTTAGTGCACTCGGCACAACTCCAAGATCCATCATGAACTGCTTCATCCAAACACCCTCCTTAGCTGCCTCCAAGGCAGCCATGTACTCCGCCTCAGATGTAGAATCTGCTACGACGCTTTGCTTGGAATTGCACCAGCTTACCGCACCCCCATTAAAAATAAACACGTATCCGGTTTGAGACTTAGAGTCATCCAGATCAGTGTCAAAGCTGTTGGAAATATGCCCTAGAGACAATAATAAATTAGTTATTATTATATTTCTTAGTTCATGATAATCGTTTATTATCCATCCTATAATTGTATTGATTGGAAACACAATACTTGTGTGGATACATAGACAAAACACTGTCCCTAGTAAGCCTCTAGTTGACTGGCTCGTTGATCAAAGATGGTCAAGGTTTCCTGGCCATAGGCAAGTGTTGTCACTTGATAACGGGATCACATCATTAGGAGAATCATGTGATGGACTAGACCCAAACTAATAGACGTAGCATGTTGATCGTGTCATTTTGTTGCTACTGTTTTCTGCGTGTCAAGTATTTGTTCCTATGACCATCAGATCATATAACTCACTGACACCGGAGGAATGCTTTGTGTGTATCAAACGTCGCAACGTAACTGGGTGACTATAAAGATGCTCTACAGGTATCTCCGAAGGTGTTAGTTGAGTTAGTATGGATCGAGACTGGGATTTGTCACTCCGTGTGACGGAGAGGTATCTCGGGGCCCACTCGGTAATACAACATCACACACAAGCCTTGCAAGCAATGTGACTTAGTGTAAGTTGCGGGATCTTGTATTACGGAACGAGTAAAGAGACTTGCCGGTAAACGAGATTGAAATAGGTATGCGGATATTGACGATCGAATCTCGGGCAAGTAACATACCGAAGGACAAAGGGAATGACATACGGGATTATATGAATCCTTGGCACTGAGGTTCAAACGATAAGATCTTCGTAGAATATGTAGGATCCAATATGGGCATCCAGGTCCCGCTATTGGATATTGACCGAGGAGTCACTCGGGTCATGTCTACATAGTTCTCGAACCCGCAGGGTCTGCACACTTAAGGTTCGACGTTATTTTATGCGTATTTGAGTTATATGGTTGGTTACCGAATGTTGTTCGGAGTCCCGGATGAGATCCAGGACATCGCGAGGAGCTCCGGAATGGTCCAGAGGTAAAGATTGATATATAGGAAGTCCTGTTTTGATCACCGGAAAAGTTTCGGGCTCATCGGTAGTGTACCGGGAGTGCCGGGAGGGGTGCCGGGGACCATCGGGAGGAGTGTCACGCCCCAAGGGGTCTCATGGGCTATGGGAAGAGATAAACCAGCCCCTAGTGGGCTGGAATAAGTTCCCACTAAGACCCATAAGGTTTGAGAAGGAAAAAACACAAGGTGGAAAGAGTTTCCAAGTGGGAAGGTGGAATCCTACTCCAACTAGGATTGGAGTAGGACTCCTCCACCTCCAATTTCGGCCAAACCTTGAGGGTTTGAGGCTGCCTCTTCCCTCCCCCTCCCTCCTATATATACTGAGGTATTAGGGCTGATTTGAGACAACTTTTGCCACGGCAGCCCGACCACATACCTCCACGGTTTTCCCTCTAGATCGCGTTTCTGCGGAGCTCGGGCGGAGCCCTGCTGAGACAAGGTCATCACCAACCTCCGGAGCGCCGTCACGCTGCCGGAGAACTCTTCTACCTCTCCGTCTCTCTTGCTGGATCAAGAAGGCCGAGATCATCGTCGAGCTGTACGTGTGTTGAACGCGGAGGTGCCGTCCGTTCGGTACTAGATCGTGGGACTGATCGCGGGATTGTTCGCGGGGCGGATCGAGGGACGTGAGGACGTTCCACTACATCAACCGCGTTCTCTAATGCTTCTGATGTACGATCTACAAGGGTACGTAGATCACTCATCCCCTCTCGTAGATGGACATCACCATGATAGGTCTTCGTGCGCGTAGGAAAATTTTTGTTTCCCATGCGACGTTCCCCAACAGTGGCATCATGAGCTAGGTTCATGCGTAGATGTCTTCTCGAGTAGAACACAAAAGTTTTTGTGGGCGGTGATGTGCGTTTTGCTGCCCTCCTTAGTCTTTTCTTGATTCCGCGGTATTGTTGGATCGAAGCGGCTCGGACCGACATTACTCGTACGCTTACGGGAGACTGGTTTCATCGCTACGAGTAACTCCGTTGCTCAAAGATGACTGGCAGGTGTCAGTTTCTCCAACTTTAGTTGAATCGGAATTGACCGAGGAGGTCCTTGGATGAGGTTAAATAGCAATTCATATATCTCCGTTGTGGTGTTTACGTAAGTAAGATGCAATCCTACTAGATACCCATGGTCACCACGTAAAACATGCAACAACAAAATTAGAGGACGTCTAACTTGTTTTTGCAGGGTATGCTTGTGATGTGATATGGCCAACGATGTGATGTGATATATTGGATATATGAAATGATCATGTTGTAATAGTTAATATCGACTTGCACATCGATGGTACGGCAACCGGCAGGAGCCATAGGGTTGTCTTTAAACTAACGTTTGTGCTTGCAGATGCGTTTACTATATTGCTAGGACGTAGCTTTAGTAGTAATAGCATGAGTAGCACGACAACCCCGATGGCGACACGTTGATGGAGATCATGGTATGACGCCGGTGACAAGAAGATCGTGCCGGTGCTTTGGTGATGGAGATCAAGAAGCACATGATGATGGCCATATCATGTCACTTATGAATTGCATGTGATGTTAATCCTTTTTGCACCTTATCTTGCTTAGAACGACGGTAGCATTATGAGGTGATCTCTCACTAAAATTTCAAGACGAAATTGTGTTCTCCCCGACTGTGCACCATTGCGACAGTTCTTCGTTTCGAGACACCATGTGATGATCGGGTGTGATAGACTCAACGTTCACATACAACGGGTGCAAAACAGTTGCACACGCAGAACACTCGGGTTAAGCTTGACGAGCGTAGCATGTGCAGACATGGCCTCGGAACACATGAGACCGAAAGGTCGAGCATGAATCGTATAGTTGATATGATTAGCGTAGAGATGCTTACCACTGAAACTATTCTCGACTCACGTGATGATCGGACTTGAGATAGTGGATTTGGATCATGTACCACTCAAATGACTAGAGAGATGTACTTTTTGAGTGGGAGTTCTTAAGTAATATGATTAATTGAACTAATTTTCATGAACATAGTCTAATGGTCTTTGCGAATTACGATGTAGCTTGCGCTATAGCTCTACTGTTTTTATATGTTCCTAGAGAAAATTTAGTTGAAAGTTAATAGTAGCAAACTTTGCAGACTAAGTCTGTGAAACCGAGGATTGTCCTCATTGCTGCGCAGAAGGCTTATGTCCTTAATGCACCACTCGGTGTGCTGCACCTCGAGCGTCGTCTGTGGATGCTGTGAACATTCGACATACACGTTCCTGATGACTACACGATAGTTCAGTGCTGAATACTTATTGGCTTAGAAGCAAGGCGCCGAAAACGTTTTTAAACGTCACGGAACATAAGTGATGTTCTAAAGAGATGAAATTGTGATTTGTTGCTTGTGCCCTTGTTAAGAGGTACGAGACCTCCAACAAGATTCTTTGTCCACAAAGTAAAGGAGAAAATCTCAATCGTTGAGCGTGTGCTCAGATTGTCTGAGTACGACAATCACTTGAATCAAGTGGGAGTTAATCTTCCAGATGAGATAGTGATGGTTCTCCAAAGTCACTGCCACCAAGCTGTAAGAGCTTCGTGATGAACTATAACATATCAAGGATAGATACAATGACCTTTGAGTGATTCGCGATGTTTGACACTGCGGGAGTAGAAATCAAGAAGGAGCATCAATAGTTGATGGTTAGTAAAACCACTAAGTTTCAAGAAAGGCAAGGGCTAGAAGGGATACTTCGTGAAACGGCAAAACCGTTGCTGCACTAATGAAGAGACCCAAGATTAAACCCAAACCCAAGACTAAGTGCTTCTGTAATGAGGGGAACAGTCACTGAGGCGGAGCAACTCTAGATACTTGGTAGATAAGAAGGCTGGCAAAAGTCGAAAGAAGTATATTTGATATATATGATGTTGATGTGTACTTTACTAGTACTCCTAGTAGCACGAGGGTATTGGATACCGGTTCGGTTGCTAAGTGATTAGTAACGCGAAATGAAGGCTACGACATAAACGGAGACTAGCTAAAGGCGAGGTGACGATACGTGTTGGAAGTGTTTCCAATGTTGATATGATCAAACGTCGAATGCTCCCTCTACCATCGGGATTGGTGTTAAACCTAAATAATTGCTATTTGGTGCTTGCGTTAAGCATGAACATGATTGGATCGTGTTTATTGCAATACGATTATTCATTTAAAGAGAATAATGGTTACTCTATTTGCTTGAATAATCACCTTCAATGGTTTATTGAATCTCGATCGTAGTGTTACACATGTTCATGATATTGGTGCCAAAAGACACGAGGTAATAATGATAGTACCACTTACTTGTGGCACTGCCGCTTGAGTCATGTTGGTATAAATTGCATGAAGAGGCTCCATGCTGATGGATCTTTATACTCACTTGTTTTTGAATCACTAGTGACATGCAAATCATACCACATGAGCAAGGCCTTGTTTTCATTGAGATGAAACAAGATAGTAACTTATTGGAAGTGATACATTTTGATGTATGCAGTCCAATGGGTGCTAAGGCACGCAGTGGATATCATTATGTTCTTACTTCACTGACGATTTGAGTAGATACAAGAGTATTTACTTAATGAATCACAAGTCTCAAATATTGAATAGTTCAATTCCGTTTCAGAGTGAAGTTCGTCGTAACAAGAGGATAAACTGTCTACGATATGATCATAGAAATGAATATCTGAGTTACGAGTTTTGGTACGCAGTTAAGACAATGTGGAAATTGTTTCACAGTTCATGCCACCTGGAACATCATAATGTGATGATGTGTCTGAACGTCATAGCCACACACTATCTGGTATGGTGCATGCTATGATGTCTCTTATCGAAATACCACTGTCGTTTATGGGTTAAGCATTAGAGACAACCACATTCACTTTAAATAGGGCACCACGTATTTCCGTTGAGATAACACAATATAGACTGAGGTTTAGAGAAATCTAAACTGTCGTTTCTTGAAAGTTTGGGGTTTCGACACTTATGTGAAAAAGTTTCAGTCTGATAAGCTCGAACCCAAAGCGGATAAATGCATCTTCATAGGATATCCAAAACAGTTGGGTACATCTCCTATCTCAGATCCGAAAGCAAAGTGTTTGTTTCTAGAAACGGATCCTTTCTCGAGGAAAGGTTTCTCTCGAAAGAATTGAGTGGGAGGGTGGTAGAACTTGATGAGGTTATTGAACCATCACTTCGACCAGTGTGTAGCAGGGCGCAGGAAGTTGTTCCTGTGGCGCCGACACCAATTGAAGTGAAAGCTGATGATGGTGATCATCGAGCATCGGATCAAGTTACTACAAACCTCGTAGGTTGACAAGGTCGCGTACTACTGCAGAGTGGTAGAGTAACCCTGTCTTGGAGGTCATGTTGTTGAGCAACAGTGAACCTACGAGTTATGAAGAAAGCAATGGTGGGCCCGGATTCCGACAAATGGCTGGAGGCCATGAAATCCGAGAGAGGATCCATGTATGAAAACAAAGTGTAGACTTTGGAAGAACTACTTGATGGTCATAGGACTATTGAGTAATGATGGATCTTTAAAAGGAAGACAAACGATGATGGTGATAAGTCACTATTAAGAAAAGCTCGACTTGTCGCAAGATGTTTCCGACAAAATCAAACAGTTGACTATGATGAGACTTTCTCACTCGTAGCGATGCTAAAAGTCTGTTAGAATTATGTTAGTAGTTGCTGCATTATTTATGAAATATTGCACATAGGATGTCAAAACATTGTTTCCTCGATGGTTTCCTTGAGAAAACATTGTATGTGATACAACCAGGAGGTTTTGTCGATCCTAAAGATACTAGCAAGTATGCAAGCTCCAGCGATCCTTCAATGGACTGGTGCAAGCATCTCGGGGTTGGAATATACACTTTGATGAGATGATCAAAGATTTTGGGTTTGTACAAGGTTTATGAGAAACTTTTATTTCCAAAGAAGTGAGTGGGAGCACTATATAATTTTTGATGAGTATATGTGGTTGACATATTGTGGATCAGAAGTAATGTAGAATTTCTGTAAAGCATACAAGGTTGTTTGAAAGGAGTTTTCAAAGGAGTACCTGGATTGCGCTACTTGAACGTTGAGCATCAAAGATCTATGGAGATAGATCGAAAGCGCTTAATGGAAGTTTCAACAAGATGCATGCCTTGACAAGTTTTGAAGGAGTTCAAAATAGATCAGCAAAGAAGGAGTTCTTGGTTGCGTTGTAAGGTGTGAATTTGAGTAAGACTCAAAACCCGACCACGGCAGAATAAAGAGAATAGACGAAGGTCGTCTTCTATGCCTTAGCCGTAGACTCTAAAGTATGCCATGCTGAGTACCGCACCTGATGTGTGCCTTGCAGCAAGTCTGTTGAGAGGTACAGAGAGTGATCCATGATTGAATCACTAGCAACGGTCAAAATTTATCCTTAGTAACTGATGGACTAAGGAATTTTTCTCGATTATGGAGGTGGTTAAAGAGTTCGTCGTAAAGGGTTACGTCGATGTAAGCTTTGACACTAATCCGAATAACTATGAGTAGTGAAACGGATTCGTATAGTAGAGTAGATATTTGGAGTATTTCCGAATAGCACATGGTAGCAGCATCTATAAGATGACATAAAGATTTGTAAAGAACACACGGATCTGAAAATTTCAGAACCGTTGACTAAAACCCTCTCTCACGAGCAAGACGTGATCAGACCCCATAACTATATGGGTGTTGGATTCGTTGGAATCACATGGTGATGTGAACTAGATAATTGACTCTAGTGCAAGTGGGAGACTGTTGGAAATATGTCCTAGAGACAATAATAAATTAGTTATTATTATATTTCTTAGTTCATGATAATCGTTTATTATCCATGCTATAATTGTATTGATTGGAAACACAATACTTGTGTGGATACATAGACAAAACACTGTCCCTAGTAAGCCTCTAGTTGACTGGCTCGTTGATCAAAGATGGTCAAGGTTTCCTGGCCATAGGCAAGTGTTGTCACTTGATAACGGGATCACATCATTAGGAGAATCATGTGATGGACTAGACCCAAACTAATAAACGTAGCATGTTGATCGTGTCATTTTGTTGCTACTGTTTTCTGCGTGTCAAGTATTTGTTCCTATGACCATGAGATCATATAACTCACTAACACCGGAGGAATTCTTTGTGTGTATCAAACGTCGCAACGTAACTGGGTGACTATAAAGATGCTCTACAGGTATCTCCGAAGGTGTTAGTTGAGTTAGTATGGATCGAGACTGGGATTTGTCACTCCGTGTGACGGAGAGGTATCTCGGGGCCCACTCGGTAATACAACATCACACACAAGCCTTGCAAGCAATGTGACTTAGTGTAAGTTGCGGGATCTTGTATTACGGAACGAGTAAAGATACTTGCCGGTAAACAAGATTGAAATAGGTATGCGGATACTGACAATCGAATCTCGGGCAAGTAACATACCGAAGGACAATGGGAATGACATACGGGATTATATGAATCCTTGGCACTGAGGTTCAAACGATAAGATCTTCGTAGAATATGTAGGATCCAATATGGGCATCCAGGTCCCGCTATTGGATATTGACCGAGGAGTCACTCGGGTCATGTCTACATAGTTCTCGAACCCGCAGGGTCTGCACACTTAAGGTTCGACGTTGTTTTATGCGTATTTGAGTTATATGGTTGGTTACCGAATGTTGTTCGGAGTCCCGGATGAGATCCAGGACATCACGAGGAGCTCCGGAATGGTCCGGAGGTAAAGATTGATATATAGGAAGTCCTGTTTTGATCACCGGAAAAGTTTCGGGCTCATCGGTAGTGTACCGGGAGTGCCGGGAGGGGTGCCGGGGACCATCGGGAGGGGTGTCACGCCCCAAGGGGTCTCATGGGCTATGGGAAGAGATAAACCAGCCCCTAGTGGGCTGGAATAAGTTCCCACTAAGGCCCATAAGGTTTGAGAAGGAAAAAACACAAGGTGGAAAGAGTTTCCAAGTGGGAAGGTGGAATCCTACTCCAACTAGGATTGGAGTAGGACTCCTCCACCTCCAATTTCGGCCAAACCTTGAGGGTTTGAGGCTGCCTCTTCCCTCCCCCTCCCTCCTATATATACTGAGGTATTAGGGCTGATTTGAGACAACTTTTGCCACGGCAGCCCGACCACATACCTCCACGGTTTTCCCTCTAGATCGCGTTTCTGCGGAGCTCGGGCGGAGCCCTGCTGAGACAAGGTCATCACCAACCTCCGGAGCACCGTCACGCTGCCGGAGAACTCTTCTACCTCTCCGTCTCTCTTGCTAGATCAAGAAGGCCAAGATCATCGTTGAGCTGTACGTGTGCTGAACGCGGAGGTGCCGTCCGTTCGGTACTAGACCGTGGGACTGATCGCGGGATTGTTCGCGGGGCGGATCGAGGGACGTGAGGACGTTCCACTACATCAACCGCGTTCTCTAACGCTTCTGCTGTATGATCTACAAGGGTACGTAGATCACTCATCCCCTCTCGTAGATGGACATCACCATGATAGGTCTTCGTGTGCGTAGGAATTTTTTTGTTTCCCATGCGATGTTCCCCAACAAAAGCTTGCATCGACGTAACCCTTTATGACGAGCTCTTCGTCACCTCCATAAACAAGAAACATTTCCTTAGTCCTTTTCAGGTACTTCAGAATATTCTTGACCGCTGATGACCCACAAGTATAGGGGATCAATCGTAGTCCTTTCGATAAGTAAGAGTGTCGAACCCAACGAGGAGTAGAAGGCTCTGATAAACGGATTTCAGCAAGGTAATAACTGCAAGCACTGAAAGTAGCGGTAACAAGTGATTGTGTAGCAAGGTGAAACGTAGCAAGCAAAAAGTAACAAGTAACAAGTAGTAGCAACGGTGCAGCAAGTGGCTCAATCCCTTTTGTAGCAAGGGACAAGCCTGAACAAAATCTTATAGGAGGAAAAACGCTCCCGAGGACACACGGGAATTTCTGTCATGCTAGTTTCATCATGTTCATATGATACGTGTTCATTACTTTGATAGTTTGATATGTGGGTGGACCGACGCTTGGGTACTGCCCTTACTTGGAAAAGCATCCCACTTATAATTAACCTCTCTCGCAAGCATCCGCAACTACAAAAGAAGAATTAAGACAAAGTCTAACCATAGCATTAAACTAGTGGATCCAAATCAGCCACTTACGAAGCAACGCATAGAGTGGGGTTTAAGCTTCTGTCACTCCAGCAACCCATCATCTACTTACTACTCCCCAATGCCTTCCTCTAGGCCCAAATATGGTGAAATGTTATGTAGTCGACGTTCACATAACACCACTAGAGGAAAAGACAACGTACATCATATCAAAATACCGAACGAATATCAAATTCACATGACTATTATCAGCATGACTTATCCCATGTCCTCAGGAACAAAAGTAACTACTCACAAAGCATAATCACAATCATGATCAGAGGTGTAATGAATAGCATCAAGGATCTAAACATAAACTCTTCCACCAAGTAATCCAACTAGCATCAACTACAAAGAGTAATCAACACTACTAGTAACCTTACAAGTATCAATCGGAATCGTGGGACGGAGATTGGTTACAAGAGATGAACTAGGGATTGGAGAGGAGATGTTGCTGATGAAGATGTTGATGAAGATGCCTCCCCTCCGACGAGAGGAGTGTTGGTGATGACGATGGCGACGATTTCCCCCTCCGGGAGGGAAGTTTCCCCGACAGGATCGTCCTGCCGGAGCTCTAGATTGGATCTACTCAAGTTCCGCCTCGTGGCGACGGCGAAACCACGAAAAAGCTCCCGAATGATTTTTTCTGGACCAAAACCCTTCATATAGCAAAAGGGGGGAGCTGGTGGGCCGTCAGGCAGCCCACAAGCATGCCCTGCGCCACCAGGGGGGTGGTAGCGGTGGCAGGGCTTGTGGAGCCCTGGTGGCCCCCCTCCGTACTTCTTTCTCCCAATATTTTTTATATAATCCCAAAAAAATCCACGTAACTTTTTAGGGCATTTCGAGATGTGTAGAATAGTGGACTAAGATTTGCTCCTTTTCCAGTCCAGAATTCCAGCTGCCTGAATTCTCCCTCTTCAAATAAAACTTGCAAAATAAGAGAGAAAAGGCATAAATATGGTACCACAAGTAATATAACAGCCCATAAAGCAATAAATATCAACATGAAAGCATGATGCAAAATGGACGTATCAACCGCCATCCAGTGATTCACTCCTGGATTACTTTGAAACCTGCCTGCCATACTTATGGCCAGGCTGACATCCAGTCTAGTGCACAACATTGCATACATGATAGCCCCTATGGCTGAAGCATAGGGGACAATACTCATCTTTTCTCTATCTTCCGTAGTTACTAGACACTGAGTCTTACTCAACTTTATACCTTGTAATACTGGCAAGAACCCCTTCTTGGACTGCTCCATTTTTAACTTCTTCAAAACTTTATCAAGGTATGTGCTTTGTGAAAGTCCTATCATGCGTCTCGATCTATCCCTATAGATCTTAATGCCTAATATGTAAGCAGCTTCTCCTAGGTCCTTCATTGAAAAACATTTGTTCAAGTAATCTTTTACGCTCTCTAAAAATCCACATTATTTCCAATCAACAATATGTCATCCACATATAATATTAGAAATGCCAGAGAGCTCCCATGCACATTCTTGTAAATACAAGATTCTCTAACAACTTGTATAAACCCAAATGCTTTGATCACCTCATCAAAGCGCTTATTCCAACTCCGAGATGCTTGCACTAGTTCATAAATGGATCGCTGGAGCTTGCATACTCTGTTAGCATTCTTTGGATCGACAAAACCTTCAGGTTGCATCATATACAACTCTTCCTTAAGAAAATCGTTAAGGAACGCCGTTTTGACATCCATCTGCGAGATTTCATAATCGAAAAATGCAGCTATTGCTAACATGATTCGGACGGACTTAAGCATCGCTACCGGTGAGAACGTCTCATCGTAGTCAACTCCTTGAACTTGTGAAAAACCCTTTGCCACAAGTAGAGCTTTATAAACGGTCACATTACCGTCTGCGTCCGTCTTCTTCTTAAAGATCCATTTGTTCTGAATAGCCTTGTGACCTTTAGGTAATACTTCCAAAGTCCACACTTTGTTTTCATACATAGATCCTATCTCAGACTTCATGGCCTCCAGCCATTTGTTGGAATCCGGGCCCACCATTGCTTCTTAATAATTCGCAGGTTCATTGTTGTCTAACAACATGATTGATAAGACATGATTACTGTACCACTCAGGAGCAGTACATGATTTGGTCAACCTGCGAGGTCCGACAGTAACTTGATCCGAAGCTTCATGATCATCATCATTAGATTCCTCCTCAACCGGCGTCGCTTCGACAGAGGTTTCCCCCTGCCATGCGCCACCAACTAAAGGACTAGAGGTTCTACAACCTCATCAAGTTCTATCTTCCTCCCACACAATTCTTTCGAGAGAAACTCCTTCTCAGGAAAAGCTCTGGTCTTAGCAACAAACACTTTGCCCTCGGATCTGAGATAGGAGGTGTACCCAACTATCTCCTTTGGGTAACCTATGAAGATGCACTTTTCCGCTTTGGGTTCCAGCTTTTCAGGCTGAAGCTTTTTTACATAAGCATCACATCCCCAAACTTTAAGAAACGACAACTTTGGCCTCTTGCCACACCATAGCTCATATGGTGTCGTCTCAACGGATTTTGACGGTGCCCTATTTAAAGTGAATGCAGCTGTCTCTAATGCATAACCCCAAAACGATAACGACAAATTGGTAAGAGACATCATAGATCGCACCATATCTAACAAAGTACGATTACGACGTTCGGACACACCATTACGTTGTGGTGTTCCAGGCGGTGTTAACTGTGAAACAATTCCACATTGTCTTAAGTGAGCACCAAACTCGAAACTCAGATATTCGCCCCCTCGATCAGAACGCAGGAACTTGATCTTCTTTTTAAGATGATTTTCGACTTCACTCTGAAATTACTTGAACTTCTCAAACGTTTCAGACTTGTGCTTCATCAAGTAGATATATCCATACTTACTCAAATCATCAGTCAAGGTGAGAAATAACGATATCCACCGCGCGCCTCCACACTCATTGGACCGCACACATCAGTGTGTATGATCTCCAATAAGTCACTTGCACGCTCCATTGTTCTGGAGAACGGAGTCTTCGTCATCTTGACCAAGAGGCATGGTTCGCACGTGTCAAGTGATTCAAAATCAAGTGACTCCAAAAGCCCATCGGTATGGAGTTTCTTCATGTGCTTTACACCAATATGACCTAAGCGGTAGTACCACAAAAACGTGGCTCTATCATTGTTAACTCTACATCTTTTGGTCTCAATGTTATGTATATGTGTGTCATCACAATCAAGATTCAATATGAACAAACCTCTCGAATTGGGTGCATGACCATAAAATATAATACTCATAAAAATAGAACAACCATTATTCTCTGACTTAAATGAGTAACCGTCTCGCAATAAACAAGATCCAGATATAATGTTCATGCTTAACGCAGGCACTAAATAACAATTATTTAAGTTCATAACTAATCCTCATGGTAACTGAAGTGAGACTGTGCCGACGATGATTGCATCAACCTTGGAACCATTTCCCACGCGCATCATCACTTCATCCTTCGCCAGCCTTCGTTTATTTCAGAGTTCCTGCTTCGAGTTGCAAATATGAGCAACAAAACCGGTTACAAATACCCAGGCACTACTACGAGAGTTGGTTAAGTACACATCAATAACATGTATATCACATATACCCGATTTTTCTTTGGCTGCCTTCTTATCAGCCAAATACTTGGGGCAGTTGTGCTTCCAGTGACCCATCCCCTTGCAATAATAACACTCTGGTTTCGGCTTAGGTCCAGCCTTAGGTTTCTTCGTCGGATTGGCAACAGTTTTGCCGCTCTTCTTGGAGTTACCCTTCTTGCCTTTGCCGTTTCTCTTGAAACCAGTGGTCTTATTGACCATCAACACTTGATGCTCTTTCCGTAGTTCTGACTCTGCGACTTTCAGCATCGCGAATAACTCGCCCGGTGACTTGTTCATTCCTTGCATGTTATAGTTCAACACAAAGCTCTTATAGCTAGGTGGCAGTGATTGAAGAATTCTGTCAGTGATAGCTTCTTGCGGTAGTTCAATCCCCAGCTCGGCTAGACGGTTTGAGTACCCACACATTTTGAGCACATGTTCACTGATAGACGAATTCTCCTCCATCTTGCAAGCATAGAATTTATCAGAGGTCTCATACCTCTCGATCCGGGCGTTCTTCTGAAAGATAAACTTCAATTCCTGGAACATCTCATATGCTCCATGACGCTCAAAACGTCGTTGAAGTCCCGGTTCTAAGCCATACAAGACTGCACATTGAACTACTGATTAGTCCTCCTTACGCGATTGCCAAGCGTTCAAAACATCTTGGTCAGACGTAGCGGGTGGTTTTCTCCTAGCGCAGCATCAAGGACATAATTCTTTTTCCCAGCTTGTAGGATGAGTCTAATATTACATGCCCAGTCTACAAAGTTGCTTCCATCATCTTTCAACTTAGCTTTCTCTAGGAACGTATTGAAATTCAGGGTTGCTACTGCGTGAGCCATTGATCTACATCATAAAATATAGCAAAGTGGACTTGGACTATGTTCAACACAATCAGAGTTTAATTAATCAAAGTACTAATAAACTCCCACTCAAATAGACATCCCTCTCGTTACTTGAGTGTGGCATGATCCAAATTCACTAACTCAAGTCCGATCATCACGTGAGTTGAGTATAGTTTCAGTGGTAAACATCTCTATGCTAATCATATCAACTATACGATTCATGCTCGACCTTTCGGTCTCTTGCGTTCCGAGGCCATGTATGCACATGCTAGGCTCGTCAAGTTTAACCCTGAGTGTTCCGCGTGTGCAACTGTTTTGCACCCGTTGTATGTGAACGTTGAGTCTATCACACCCGATCATCACGTGGTGTCTCGAAACGACGAACTGTCGCAATGGTGCACAGCCGGGGAGAACACAATTTTATCTTGAAATTTTAGTGAGGGGTCACCTTATAATGCTACCGTTGTTCTAAGCAAGATAAGGTGCATAAAAGGATTAACATCACATGCAATTCATAAGTGACATGATATGGCCATGATCTTGTGCTTCTTGATCTCCATCACCAAAGCACCGGCATGATCTTCTTGTCACTGCGCCACACCATGATCTCCATCATCGTGCCGCCATCTAGGTTGCCGTGCTATCTATGCTATTACTACTAAAGCTACAACCTAGCAATATAGTAAACGCATCTGCAAACACAAACATTAGTTTAAAGACAACCCTATGGCTCCTGCCGGTTGCCGTAGCATCGTCGTGCAAGTCGATATTAACTATTACAACATGATCATCTCATACATCCAATATATCACATCATGTCTTTGGCCATATCATATCACAAGAATACCCTGCAAAAACAAATTAGACATCCTCTAATTTGTTGTTGCATGTTTTACGTGGCTCCTATGGGTATCTTGTATGATCGCATCTTACTTACGCAAAAACCACAACGGAGATGTGCAAATTGCTATTTAACCTCTCTAAAAGGACTGCATCGGTCAAATCCAATTCAAGTAAAGTTGAAGAAACCGACACCCGCCAGTCATCTTTATGCAACGAGTTGCATGTTGGTCGATGAAAACAGTCTCTCGTAAGCGTACGAGTAATGCCGGTCCGGGCCGCTTCAATCCAACAATACCGCCGAATCGAGAAAAGACCAAGGAGGGCAGCAAATCAAACATCAACGCCCACAAAAACTTTTGTGTTCTACTCGAGATAACATCCACGCATGAACCCAACTCATGATGCCACTGTTGGGGAACGTTGCATGGGAAACAAAAAAATTCCTACGCACATGAAGACCTATCATGGTGATGTTCATCTACGAGAGGGAGATTGGATCCACATACCCTTGTAGATCGCTAAGCGGGAAGCGTTTAGAAACGCGGTTGATGTTGTGGTACAACTTCGTGATTCAAATCACCGTCGTCCCACGATCCGTTCTGATCTAGCGCCGAACGGACGACACCTCCTCGTTCAGCACACGTACAGCTCGATGACGATCTCCGCCTTCTTGATCCAGAAAGAGAGACGGGGAAGTAGATGAGTTCTCCGGCAGCGTCACAGCGCGCCGGTGATGGTGATGATCTACTCCTACAGGGCTCCGCCCGAGCTCCACAGAAATCCGATCTAGAGGAAGAACTACGTGGTATAGGTTTGAGTTGCACATGGCAAAGTTGTGTCTCAAAAGCCCTAAAACCACCAATATATATAGGAGGAGGGGACAGGCTAGCCTTGGGGCTCAAGGGAGCCCCAAGGGCGTCGTCCAAAGGGAGGAGGTGGACTCCCACCCCAATTCGGTTTGGGGGAAGGAGTCCACTCCTTCCTTCCCACCTCCCTCTTTCCTCTTTTTTTCTTTCCTTTGGTTTTTTCTCCTTGTGGTGCCATAGCCCACTTGGGCTGGCCTCACCAGCCACTAAGGGCTGGTGCGCCATCCTAGTGCTATTGGGCTCACTCCCGGGTGGGTGGGCCCCTCCCGGTGAATACCCAAAACCCATTCGTCATTCCCGGTACACTGTCGGTAATGCCCGAAATCTTACCGGTGACCAAATGAAACCATCATATATATCAATCTTCGTTCCGGACCATTTCGGAAACGCTCGTGACGTCCGTGATCTCATCCGGGACTCCGAACAACCTTCGGTCACCAATACATATAAGTTAACTATACTAAAACGTCACCGAACCTTAAGTGTGCAGACCCTGCGGGTTCGAGAACTATGCATACATGACCCGAGACACTCCTCGGTCAATATACAATAGCGGGACCTGGATGTCCATATTGGATCCTACATATTCTACGAAGATCTTATCGGTTGAACCTCTGTGCCAAGGATTCATATAATCCCGTATAACATTCCCTTTGTCCTTTGGTATGTTACTTGCCCGAGATTTGATCGTCGGTATCTCTATACCTATTTCAATCTCGTTACCGACAAGCCTCTTTAGTCGTTCCGTAATACAAGATCCCGTGACTTACACTTGAGTCACATTGCTTGCAAGGCTTATATGTGATGTTGTATTACCGAGTGGGCCCCGAGATACCTCTCCGTCACAGGGAGTGACAAATCCCAGTCTTGATCCATGCTAACTCGACGGACACCTTCAGAGATACCTGTAGAGGACCTTTATAGTCACCCAATAACGTTGTGACGTTTGATACACACAAGGTATTCCTCCGGTCTCAGTAAGTTACATGATCTCACGGTCATAGGAATGAATACTTGACGCGTAGAAAACAATAGCAACAAAATGACACGATCACATGCTACGTTCATAGTTTGGGTCTTGTCCATCACATCATTCTCCTAATGATGTGACCCAGTTATCAAGTGACAACACTTGCATATGATCAGAAAACCTTAACCATCCTTGATCAACTCGTTAGCCAACTAGAGGCTTACTATGGACATTGTTTTGTCTATATATCCACACATGTATCTATGCTTTCATTCAATACAATTATAGCATGGATAATAAACAATTATCTTGAAAGAGGAAATATAATAATAACTATTTTATCATTGCCTCTAGGGCATATTTCCAACAGGATCGACCAAGGGACACCGTGAAACTCACTAGAAATCTTGGTAGAAGCTGCAACGTCCGAAGTGCAAAGGTGGTGCCGGATTCAGAGACTACCGCCTCTTTAACCAGGCGTTGCTGGCTAGGCATGCGTGGAGATTATTGACTCGACCTGATAGCCTATGTGCAAGATTGCTTAAAAGCAAATATTACCCAATGGTAAACTGGAGGATACAGTCTTCTCAGGAAATGCCTCTTCAACTTGGACTGCAATCAGCCATGGCCTAGATCTTCTCAAGAAAGGGCTTATATGGAAAGTTGGAAATGGGAGCAATATAAGAATCTCGATGGATCCTTGGATGCCTAGACCATTCTCTTACAGGCCCATACCATCTCAAGGTCCGTGCAGATTTGGATATGTGTCTCGGCTGCTCCAACATAATGGTGCATGGAATTACAATCCGCTTCAAGAAACTTTCTACCTTGTGACGTTCAGGAGATTTTGAAAATTCGAGCATCACCTAGGCTTGAGGAGGACGTGCTGGCCTGGGGACCGACGAAATCTGGATTCTTCTCGGTGAAATCAGCTTATGAGGTTGCCTTTGAGGAAACATATAGAACAACGACGGAATCGTTAAGTGCTGCTCCAGATGGTCGCGACGGGTGCTGGAAGCTTATTTGGGGAAGTTTTGTTCCTCCTACGGTAAAAAACTTTGCATGGTGCGTTGCGGTGAATTCACTTCCAACTTGGCAGAACAAATTCAAACGCACTCTAGAAACGACTGGATTATGCCCAATATGTGAGAGGGAAGAGGAAGATACCTTCCATGCTCTCTGCAAGTGCCCGCTAGCAGTGCAACTTTGGGATTGTATGGATTCAGTTTGGCGTTTGCCTAAACGTGCGGATCTGAAGAATTCAGGCACTGAATGGTTGCTGGATACACTTCACCCTCTTTCTGTGGTAGAGAGAGGCATGCTGCTAATGACTTTATGGAGGGTGTGGCAAAATCGGAATGAGGTTACTCACTACAAAGACCCCCCTCCGATGGAGGCATCTAAACGTTTCCTGATGGGATACTTGGATTCACTGCTATCACTAAATTATTCGTAGGAGGAACTGCGGAAGGAAAAGCAAATGGTTGCTTATGATCAGTTACTAGATCACGATTGGTTCTACCTCCCACTCCAAACATTATGTGGGTTTTGCCTACAAAGGGTTGGGCTAAGCTCAACATTGATGTCTCTTTGACAACCATGGGCGAGCAGGTGCAGGTATGGTTTTTTGTGACAGTACGGGGCAGATCATTTACACATCGTGCAGGGAGCTCTTTTCCTGCAGAAATGCTTTGAAAGCTGAATTAAGTGCATGTATGGAGGGTCTTTCGGTGGCTATTCAGAGGACAAACCTACCTATTCAGGTAGAGATGGACTCACGGGAGGCTTTGAACATGATCATGAGCGACTCAATTAACAGATCAATCCTCTCCACGTTGGTGACAGAAATAAAGCTTCTGAAGAACCTTCGTAAAACTACCTTTTGTTATGTCCATCGTAGTCAAAATAATGCTAGTGATTTTTAACAAAGTATGCTAGAATAAGGTGTAGAACAGTAGTTTGGCTCAACTCTGATTTATGAGAAACTATTGAACTTTGTAAGGCAGACTGTGGTTTATCCACTTGAGTAATACAAAGTTTCACCCGCAAAAATAAAATAAAATTACAGAATTCCCTCTCTCCTCCCTTTTGCGCGATCTATTCAGAGTGAAAAATACATCATTGTTTTACAAACTGATGATTATTTCGTCGGATGCATCCTTTTAGAGGAGTTGCTAGAGACGCTCTTACGCATCGCCCTTTCCTTGTTAACCGAGCGACAAGTCATCGGCAAACTAGAGAAAAAAGGGGATCCTACACGCTCGATGGAAACAATGCAGGAACCAGGGGTGCCGCTCCAAAGAAGAAGAAGAAAAAAAAATCTCAGAAAGCAAGTACGATCGGAAAAGCTCCAGGCGGCAAGCCAATCCAATCCAACGGCGGGGACCGCCGCAGAATGAGAGAAAAAAAATATCGGCGCGGGGCCCCTGGAGGGGCACCCCCGTCATTCCCCCGCTGCCCCCCTCTCCTCCCTTTTATCCCTCCGCCCACCTCCCCACGTTTCGCCCCCATTTCGAAGCCCACCGAATTCCTCGCGATTCCTCTCCCCTCGCCTCCTCGTCCTCCCCCTCCTAGGGTTAGTACCCCCTCCCCTCCCCTCCCCCCGGATTCCACCGCGGGTCGACCTCTCCCCCCGGATCCGCCTCCAGATTTAGGGCTCCGGCTCCGCCGATCCGGGCTCGTTCTTTTCCGCCGGAGCTTTTCCGTCGCTGATGATTTCTTGTTGTTGGGTCCGTGTGCAGGGATCGCCGGAGAGGAATCGCGACGAGGGCTTCCTCCTATCAGGTTCGTGGCTCGCCGACCCTCCGTTCCCGGTGATAATCATCTGTCTTCCCTAGGAAGTTCTGCCATAGCCTCTGTGCTTTTATTTATTCCTCTTGGTCAAAAATCCCTGATTTTCCTCTGGCCGTCGATTCCTCCGGCCGCACCAGAAGCCACCGGCCGGGTACCGATTTGTTGGCTCGACGTTCAATTCGGCAGAACCGCGACGAGCCACGGCCAAATTCGGCGCTCCGATGCAGTAAAGGCGGCCGGCCTCCTTTACACGTATCCGTCCGGTGTGTTTGTTGCCGCGGCCGGTTGTTGATGCGGCCGCTTTCGCAAAAGTTAGTGCGCGGATACGGTTTGCTACTTTACGGATTTGTTGCCGCTGTTGCGTAAAGCGGCGTAAAGTCGGGGCCTTTCTTTAGAATTAAATTTCCCCTGCTCTGCTCCGATGCCGGTAGGTGATTAGGCCGCTGTTGGCTAATTATAAGCCAGGCAGGTTGCATCGTTTAGTGCTGGTGCCTTCAGCTCTGTGTTTGACCAAGCAGCCACCACTATCCTTTTGTAAGATGCTTCGTAGAGCACCTTGCTTTACCAGAGTTGGATTCAGTAGGCTAAAACATACTGTATGTTTGAAGATTATGCCATGTTCATCTCTAAATTGTTAAAGCCGCAGTGATTGTTCGAAAATACTTACAGTTTGTGCCTTGCTGTTTATCATAGCCCTTGTGGGTTTTGTTGTGTTGACCGTGTTGTGTCTGGTTTGTAGTTAATTAACCAAAGCCATGGAGCACAAGGAGACGGGCTGCCAGTCACGGGAGGGTCCGATCCTTTGCGTCAATAACTGCGGCTTCTTTGGCAGCGCGGCGACCATGAACATGTGCTCCAAGTGCCACAAGGAGATGGCAATGAAGCAGGAGCAGGCCAAGCTGGCCGCCTCCTCTTTTGACAGCATCGTCAACGGTGGCGATGCGGTGAAAGAGCACCTTGCTGCTGGCAGCACAGCGGTCGCAGTTGCTCACGTTCAAGCGAAGACGCTGATCACCGCACAGCCTGCTGACATCGCTGGTCCCAGCGAGGCGGCCATGGAGAACCCCAAAGGCCCAAGCCGGTGCAGCACCTGCAGAAAGAGGGTCGGGCTCACCGGATTCAACTGCCGGTGCGGGAACCTCTACTGCGCGACGCACCGCTACTCGGACAAGCACGAGTGCAAGTTCGACTACCGCGCTGCGGCCATGGACGCCATCGCCAAGGCCAACCCGGTGGTGAAGGCGGAGAAGCTCGACAAGATCTAGGAAAGGGTCGGCAAAACAGAAGGTCCCAAAATCAATCTGCGCTACCTCGTCATCGTGCGTCTTTGCTGCATTATCCTTTCATCATGCTGGCTTCTGCAATCTTAGTTGTTGGGCAATCGTGATGCACGGCACACGCGCCTCGGCGGCAGCCCCAGGTCCGAACGGTCTCCTTGTTGGCTATGTTGTGTAAGCTTTATTTATGGTCGTCTCTCTGCGCGGCGGAACGGTAATGGTATTGTGGCTTTCGCATTTTGGCTAGCACTCTGTAATGTACTGCTGTTTCCTCCTGGTGTCCGTCTGTTTGTCTGTCTGTCTTACAGTCGCAACCGGTAAGTAATGGTATCGAGTAAGCGTCGTCGTCTGTTATTATGGTACCCCATGGTCATTCGCCCTTGTCAATGGTTGCTGATCTTCCTGATATCCACCAGAAGATAGTAGTTCTGTGTCAGGTGAGATGTTGGTGGAATTCTGCTCGGAGGCTGGTTGTGAGATGGTGTCTGATATCGAGAGAATAGAATTCTGGCATGTCATGCTCGTCTTGTATGACCAGGACGAAATGCGGTGGTGGCGGTCTGCGTTTGGCCGCTGGGGTGGGTTTCTACCTGCAGTCGTCCGCTGCGTCGTCTTTGCCCGTTTGTCTTCTACGATCATGCTCACCATGCTCTGCTTTCTACGCACAATTTCTTTTCTACGCACAATTTCTTGCCCAGATTCTACTGCTCTATGCGCACAATTTCTTGCCCAGATTCTACTGCTCTATGCGCATTGTTTTTCGTTCTACGTTGGCGGCATGGTCTCCCTCCCTCTTGCTTTTGCTCTTGGATCTGCCATTGAATGTTTCGGCGGGCTCATCGCTGTCACCAGCGTGTACCAGGGTTTCTGGAATTCTGGTGAAGCTTCCCTGAGATAACGTATTCTACGTCGTGACATGAATATGATGCATTTGACACCATCTTTTTGATATTTTTTGCGCCTGCCAAAACTTCATTCCCAGAATCAGAAGATTCTTATCCGTTCAGACAAAAGAATGGAACAACTGAATTTTTCAGTTTCCTTCTACTGTATTATTCGGTAGACACACCGGACTGGACTAGTTCATCTGTCAGGTGCCGAGGTTGAAGTAGACGGTGTAGAACTCGTCCCTCAGCGTGAACAATGGCTCCAGGAGGAAGCTCCTCCGCGCCCCCTTTGCGGCGAAGCTGATCGGATGGTACCGCCGCAGCGGCTCAGCCCGCGCGAAGCTCGCCGCCTGCCGGGAAAACCCCGTGCCGCCGCCGCCGCAGCCGACCTGAACATTCGCCTTCGCGCCGGCGGTGACAAGGAAGCACCCCGGCCTGGCCCCGAGCTCGAGGGACACCGACCCGGGCTGCCCGTCAAGCCCGGGGACGACGTTGAACAGAGAGCTCGGGCCCTTCTCCGCCGACAGCGTCAGGCTGTTGGTGACCGCCATTCCCGGCATGTCGAACGGCTCGATCACCGCCGAGGCGAGCGCCGCCGTGGCGTTGGTGGCGTGGCGCCGCTCGCCCATCGGCGGGGTGCCCTGCCCCTGGGTGACCAGACGGAACGTGGCGTGCACGGCGGCGTCGGTCCCGCCGCCCTCGGGCCGCGGCTGCATCGTCAGGGAGGTGGCTTTCGCGGTCGACAGGAGGGACAGGACCAAGGTGCTGTTGCCGGATTCCTGCGTCAGCGTCACCAGCTGGGAGTTGTACGTTGCCGGGATAGCGGTGATCCATTCCGAGATGGCGCCGCCGCCGGTCTTGGCGTCCCAGTCTCCGGTGGTGAGGCCGGCGAGGAGGAAGGGCCCGAAGAGGACTGCTTGGAGAGATGCATACTCCGGCCGATCATCTGGAGTTTGTAATAGTGAGTTTGATAAGTTCACTCTAGAAATACATTGATATACAGTTAAGAAAAAAAAAGTGAAAGACTTCAGACCTTTTATAGCTTCTGTCCTCAGTCTAATAGGCAGCTGGAGTGCCAGGTGATCACCACCACCCCACTGCTTCGTGACCGAGAGAAAAGTTCCTGATAAATCAAAGATCGAGCTAGAACAATCAAGCCACTGTTTCATCCAACATTTGCCAAACCTTTCTGGCCTGTGAAAAACATACCTGGAGATGCCATTGTCAGATCTTTGCCATTCAACGTTGCTTTCGCGCCATTCGAAGATGCCCACGACGGAATTCTCACATTCACCGTCGCGTACTGGCCGTTCGTCTGCACGGCATAAAGCAAATTGACTAAACCCTTATCCTTTCCAGCGAATCATCATGGAAAAAGTCTTTTTGCTTTACCTTTGCAGATATGGAGAGCGAAACCTGAAGATTCTGGTCAGATGAGCTGAGGGGCTTAAGTGTCTGAGTGACGGTAAGACCCACAGATCTCCAGTTGAACGTGCTCGGTATGTACTGAACGAGATATAGCGCCGGTTTGCCGCCTTTCTCTTCAAAGTAGATCGAGTCCCCAAGCTTGGAAAATGACTCTATCCCTGCAGATAACAGGCCAGACAACAATTCAGTGTCATCTCCGTTGCCAGTTCTGAAACCTAGAGATCTGCCTGCCACTTACCAGTCCCATAGCAGCACCAGAACGAATCATACTGCGTTCCCCAGCCATGGTAGCTCAGTGCCTTCGATCTTCCTGGGCCCTGGGGCAGCATGTAGATCATGACGCCGGGGTCCCTCCCTCTCTGGATGCTCAGGACGCCGTTTATCAGCGCGCGCTCGTAGTAGTCCGCGTACGCGATCTCTTTCGTCCATCTGAAGAGGTGGCGACATACCTGCAGAATTTCTTTAGCACAGAGATTCTTGGGATGGTGAGTTATTTTGGTGATCAGAAGATGATGATGGTGTAGATCACCTTTAGCATGTTGTATGTAGTGCAGGATTCCTCGTTCTCGGTGGTCAGAGTCTCGGCCAAACGCTTCGGATCGAACCTGGCAAAAGCATTTCAAAAATGGAACTCCTGACAGAAGGCACGTTGTAAACTTCTGCCATCATTCTAGAAATCCGTTACCAGAATTCACTGACGGACGTGCCACCGGTTGCGTAGCTGTGGGAAGAGTTCACTACGTTCATGAAGAATGTTGCAATTTCCTGTTTCACGAATGTTACTGTCAGTCTCACTGTCACCCGGATCAACTCATGCTGAAACAAATTCACACTTAAAACTCCAGAAAATGTAGACTTGGAGCAACTTTTACCTTGTAGAGAGGATCACCGGTAACCTCGTATCTCATTTGCCCGCCGACGACGATCGGAATATGCGTGTTGGCGTGGAAATCCGAAAGACTGTCAGCCTGGATAGGAAACGGGAAGAAGGCACACCATTCAGAACATGTAGCTCATGCTATTGCTTCGAGTCGAGTGTGTTTAGTAAACCATGAACAAAATGCAGAGCAAGCATCAGATAATCAGAAAGCCACCCAGGGCAAAAGGAAGCTGATCAGACCTGAACTGCAAGCAATCCCAGGAAGCACGGCTTGTCGAAGAGATGGGCGAGCACCAGGTGCCGCTGATCATTCTGGCAAACGGAACAGAACGTGTCAGCATCAGAGTCAGAGGCAGCATGAAGCCATGAACACACGTAGCACAAGAGATGGTGATGGTGGCAGGAACCGTGATGGCGTAGAGCTGGTAGAGCACGTCGTTCATGCCACCGGTCTCCTCGTTGAGGGACGTCCAGTGCCGCTCGATGCTGTGCCGATGTATCACGCTCCTCACGCGCTCGCCGAAGTAGCCTGCCATGGCGACCACCATGGCCAGCGCCTTGCCGTTGCCGGCCACCGTGTATTGGTCCAGAAGGCCCTGCATGATCTGCCCCCCGGTCGCCAGGAAGAAACGTTCAGTCTTCAGTCTCAGAGCTCACCCACTACAGTTTTGGAAGAGAGATGGCAGATGAGAGGGTGTACCTTGTGGATGGTGTAGTATGGAGCCCAGACGGGCTTGATGGCCTCGAAGCGGTCGAAGAACTCGGCGGGGAAGGCGGAGAGGTAGCCGGCGCCACCGTTGGCCGGCGCCTGCTGGCACGCGTGGAGGGCGTCCACCACGGCGGACATCTTGCCGGCGAGCGTGCCGTTGTGCGTGCTCGCCCACATCTTGGCCGCCGCGCTCAGGTAGTGCCCTGCATTGCAGTGTATGCGACGTGAATTGCCGCTCCATTTGGCTCGATTATTATTTATTGTACTACTTTCGTGGATTTTTTTTTAAACTTTTAAAAAATCCTTGGCCAATTTAGTTTTAGAAAATCCTGGGCTGATTTTTATTTTTATGCTATATTCTTTATGTTCTTAATTGACATTTTAAAAATTAATAATTTGAACGGAGGAAGTATACAACCATGATATGCCTTGTTTGAACCCAATTTCACCCCGTGAAAGAATTATTTTTCCTCTACAATCACCAAGTGAAAATGTTAGTCTAGCTACAATCATGTACTATTTACCCGAAAAAAAACTACTGTGTTTTCAGCTAAAAGACGTCTATGGTTTCAGTTAATTATAAAAGAATCGTGTCTGACTTCGACTAATGTAAAAAAAAAGCTACATTAAGCAAGTTGGCTCCAACATTAATAGATTCCAGAACCATCCAAACAAATAAAAAAGCCTAATAAATTGATAAGCAAACAAAGACACTCCGCAAATGTTGCCATCGAAGAATTGTGGTTAGTAGAAAAGCCAGCCGATCTCTTCTCTTCGTGGGCCAAAACTCTATCCAACCCTGAACCCCACGGCCCATCTGATGATATACAGGCCGGAACCATCAACAGCCTCGTCCTCCATCCAATCCAACCCAAACAATCATGCACGGTAGTTAGGGAACATCTGCTTTACGAGAGCCAGCGCAGGAGTCTCATGGGAATTCTACAAAGAACGGGTTAATTTTCCCACGACCTCCACGAATGGCGAGCGTGAACCGCATACACTAGAATTTGATAGGATAATGCACTGGCTACGGTTGGGTTAGTTATGTGATGCGCGTAACGTACCGACGAAGTGGCCCCGGAGCTCGACGTCGGCGCCCTCCCAGCCGCCGTAGGGCGCCCCGGGCGCCGGCAGCCCGGCCTGCCTCCGGAAGCTCCACACCAGCCGGTCCACGTCCAGGAGCAGCAGGTACTCGAGGTTGGTCTGCTGCGCGCGCCCGTACACCTCGTCGCCGGCGTCCAGCCGCACGTCGTGCAGCGACGCCTCCTCCAGGAACGACGACGACGACGACGCTCCGGCGCCCGGCTCCGACGAGCCGACGCCGCCCTTGAGCGTCCGGTACAGCATCGCCCAGTCGAACTCCTCGGCGGCGCTGCTGCCGGCGCTCAGGGGGAGGAGGTCCATCCACGCGGACTCGTCGGTGGGGTTGAGGTGGTCGTGGAACAGCTCCCGCCACCGCCACTCCTCCGCCCCCGGCGTGTTCTGCAGCCGCGCCCGCACCGTGTGCGACGACAGCTGCGTCGGCACGTTCGTGCACTCCTTCGCCATCACCGCCACGGACGACAACAACAGCACCAATGCCGTCGCCGTCGCCATCACCAACGGCGGCGCCGGGGCCATTGCCAAGATAAGGCACCCCCCCTGGCTCAGCGACCACCACTCCACTCCACTCCGCAACCACTCCCAAAACACGCAAACGGATCGGATGGAGCGGCGGTGTGGCTGTGGGCGGAAACCTCGGAAGCTTTTATCGCCGGCGCCCGTGCGAGCGTGACCACAGTCCACAGGAAAAGGACAGCGTTTAAGTCTCGAGACAAGAAGAAATTTATTGTGCTGCTTTATTATACGATATACGAAACAAACGAAGGAAGTAACGAGCGGACGGACGACGCACAGTCAAACACTGCAGGAGGAGGAGGAGTATACGAGGCCTCGGCTGGCTGGCTGGCTTATCGTTTACTCGGCGATCCATCACGTGATGCACACACGGCGCCTTGTCACATTGCGTCCCCTTTGTCACGTTGCATTCCCGTGATGTAAGTAGCGGCGCACCAGTACAAGGCAAGCTAGCTCAGCCCGCGGTAGAAAACGATTTTGAATGTGATGGCCGGCGTTTTTACTTCCTTCTCTTCTTTATCTGTGGTTGGGGGTTGAAGATTCTTGCTTGGGCGGCCAAAAGCTCTCGTCTCGTGACCACAACACACTGTGTGCATCACGGTACGCTATACTACTATGTGCCTATATATCGAGGATTGTATTGTACCACACGTCCACATGAACAATAATGCTACCATATATGATATATATGTACCTAACTGGACGACATTTATGTCACACACACACATGAATGTATGCAAGTGAGGCGCATTGATCGAGATCTTAACCAACCTCTAGAAATCTCAACCACATCGGGCTCCCTCTCTCTCTCTCTCTCTATCGCACATCAAGATGCAAGAGCACTGTTTTCACTCAAGGAACATGCAACACAACAGCATTACTATTGTTTTCATGTTTTGGTGATGGGAGATACTACTCCAACGGTACCGGTAGTAATTGTGTAGCCGTAGCGCATGTGTCTCTGTCACTGCCAGAGCCAGACTGCCGCCACTCTCTGAAGCTTTGGTCTGTCTGCCCTCCCAGTCTCACATAGTCACATGGAGGATCGGCAGTTGTTCAGCGCCGCGTTTCAGCTGTCGGCGGCGGCGGTGAACAGGTTGAAGTAGACGGTGTAGAACTCGTCCTGGAGGCTCCGCAGCGGCTCCAGCACGAAGCTCCTCTCCGTGCCCTTCGCCATGAAGCTCAGCGGGTGGTACCGCCGCAGTGGCGCCGCCTGCGTGAAGCTCACCGCCTTCCGGAACGCCGTGTTGCGGCTGCCGCAGCTGGTCAGGCAGCCGACCTGGGCCTTGTCGCCGGCGCTGTAGCCCCTTGCGCCGCTGGGGGGCCGTCACAAAGCACCCTGGCCTGGTGCCCAGCTCCAGGGACACCGAGCCGGGCAGCCCGTCCAGCCCGGGCACGGCGTTGAACAGGGCTTCCGACCCTGCCCGCAGTACATGTGCGACAGGTACCACGATCGCTGAATGCCATACATGGCGCCATTCTCAAATTTTGGCTTCTTGCTAGTTCAAGAACAAACACCAAGAATCAGCCCCTGCTACTGTATTAGATCTTCGATATGGGAACCTTTTTTCAAAACCTCGGGATTTTTCTTAATTTCAAGACAAGAGACTGAGATAAGGTAAGGAAGCAGTTGTAGCTACATGCACAAAAGCTTCCACAATAGCTAATCAATCATGATATTTTTATAGCTACATGCACAAAAACTTCCACAATGGTTAATGCCAACTATGGTCTTGTCAGCATTGTAGTTTCACGATCAGACAAACAATAGGAATAAATTATAGCTACAAGCAAACAAGTTTCTACAATAGACACTTTCAGCTCAGATAATTTGAAGGACCTTGGCACTATTATTTTCATTACAAGACAAACAATAGAAACCGTGCAGTTGCATGAATAATAGCTTCAGTTGTAGCAGCTACTAACCTTGATACGTCTTTTTTGTGGGACCTGCCATATGAGCCCGTGATACAACCTAAAACTCTGAATTGCCCTTGGCTCGACAACCAATGATAATTGAGAGAGAGTGTGCAAGCTTCCTGTTATTAAAATGGTAACATAAATAATCTCCATCATAGTGAACAACAGTCAACAGACCATATTTTGTTCGCACAAAAGGTGTGGAAACTCTGGAGGGAAGCCATGTTTTAGCAGTGAGATTTATATCTTGGTCACAGACAGCTTTCACTGCCCTGTTTATGCTATACCCTGTTCTATGTCCATGAAGGCAATTTGATTCACTTTTCTAATACCGACTGTTTGTGAAACATATCTTAAATGGCTAACTTTTTATCTCATTTTTCAACTAAATATTTCACTGTCGAATCTACATTGAGCAGCAACTGAAGATAGCCTGAAATTATGTCTGCACACAAACCATCTAGAAACATAATGAATAGCTGGATCACAGTACCAGCTGGAGTTCTCCAATGGTTTGTGCATGTAAATGTACTGTCTTCATGTTCCACCGGAGTCCAGCTAAATAGGTTAACAACAAATTTGTTTATTTTCCTTATTGTGAAATGGACCACTTCGGGAGATGTTTGTAATAATGCAAATGATTACCTTAAACACGCAACAGGTGATTGGCCTCATTAGTGAGCCATGGTAGCCTTTCTCAAAATTTGGCTTCTTCCTAGTTCAT
This sequence comes from Hordeum vulgare subsp. vulgare, assembly GCF_904849725.1. Lineage (NCBI taxonomy): Eukaryota > Viridiplantae > Streptophyta > Magnoliopsida > Poales > Poaceae > Hordeum > Hordeum vulgare. Next base: position 553,488,430 of record NC_058524.1, on the reverse strand, counting down.
GAACAAACACCAAGAATCATTCCCTGCTACTGCATTGGGTCCTCAATATGGGAACCTTTTTTTTTCAAAACCTCAGGATTTTTCTTAATTTCAAGATAAGAGACTGAGATAAGGTAATGCAGCAGTTGAAGCTACACGCACAAAAGGTTCCACAATAGCTAACCAATAATGATATTTTTTATAGGTAAATGCACAAAAGCTTCCACAATAGCTAGTGCCAACCATGGTCTTGTCAACATTGTAGTTCCATGATCAGAAGAACAATAGGAATCAATTATAGCTACAAGCAAACAAGTTTCCACAAAAGACACTGTCAGCCAGATAATTTGGAGGACCCTGGCATTATTATTTCATTCCAAGACAAACAATAGAAACCTTGCGGTTGCATGAACAATAGCTTCAGTTGTAGCAGCTACTAACCTTAGTACATCTTTTTTGTGGGACCTGCCATATGAACCCATGATACAACCTAAACCTCTGAATTGCCCTTGCTGCAACGACCAATGATAATTGAGACACAGAGAGAGAGAGAGAGAGTGCAACCTTCCTGCAATCAAAATGGTAACATAAAAAATCTCCATCATAGTGAACAGCAGTCAACAGAGCATCCTGTAATTAAAGCAGCGCTTTCACTTCCCTGTCTATGCTATACACTATACTATGTCCGTGAAGGCAATTTGATTCGATTTTCTAATACCGACTGTTTGTGAAACATAGCTTAAATGGCTCACTTATTATTTCATTTGTCAACAAAATAGGCACTGTCAAGTCTACAGTGAGCACAGAAGATATCTTTTTCAGGTACGCATCCTACAGGAAGTTATACTACAATTTTGAAGTATAGTATTTCATGTTAACGTATGAATAAGGTAAAGTGAATTGAAGAAAAAACATCTGTTAGCAGCCACAAGCTTACAAGTATAGAGTGCTAAGAAGAACCAACTGTATCTCTTTCTAGCAAATCTTTGGTGATCTGTCTGATAACTGAACTCGGAATGAACATAGCATTCCTCATTCACTGCTCTCGTATTCAGCATTACATTGCTTATCCTGTAAGCAGTATTATCTGGACAAAAATAGCTTTGCTGATCAGCAAAGCTACATGGATAACACATCAATGTTTCTTTCACCAGTAGTCTCCACAAGTGCAAGCTCCATCTGTAAGTAGATGAAACCGATTTTTATCCCTGAGAGATATCTCCCTTCGGTAAACTTTTGAAACAAACTTCGCAAAATTATGGCAGTCAACACAGATGCGAAGATTCTTCATAACCCGGATAGTCAAGCCTGGAGGGGTGTTCATCAGTCCAAAAGTTACTGCCAGCTTCTCACTGTGACCAAGAAGCATGCGTTCTTTCTGCTCATCGTCAACATCGTGCAGAACACAACTCAGGTCCGGAACAAACCCAGCTGCTTTAATATCAACATATATCTCCTTTATCTTAGCATCTATATCTTTCTTCCTGGGATGGAAACGATCACTTGAGCGAAAGGTGTGGATAACCTTGTCAAGAATTATCCAGCTCTGCCCTGGTTCCTTGGTTACCGTCTTCTCCAGCATTAAGTTCCTAACTCTGAAAACATCTTTCCACATTCCAGCAGCAGCATAAATGTTAGAAAGTATCACATAGTTTCCAGCATTTCCTGGCTCCATGTCCAGAAGCTTCTGAGCAACAACCTCACCAACACTAACGTTAATATGAACTCTGCAAGCACCAAGCAATGAACCCCAAATTGCTGGAGTCGGCTCAAATGGCATATCTCGTATCAAATCTAAAGCCTTCTGTAGTCGTCCAGAGCGTCCAAGAAGATCAATAACACACCCATAATGCCCAATGCTGAGAACTGCATTTTGTTCTTTTACTATAAGATCGAAAATGTCAAGCCCCTCATCAACCAGCCCACCGTGACTACAACCAGATAAAACAGCTAACAGGGTAACACTGTCAGGCTTCACTTCTTCAGTCATACTTCTAAAGAGCTGAACGACTTCATGCCCTATGCCATGTCTACCATATCCCATAAGCATTGCATTCCAACTGATGGCTGATCTCTGTGGCATGTGATCAAATACCCTCCTTGAGTATAACAACTTGCCACATTTGGAGTACATATCAATCAAAGAATTCTGTAGAACAACGAAAAATGGTAACTCTTTACGAAGTATTAGTCCATGAACTTGCCTGCCATAATCCAGGGAGGCCAGCCCAGATAATGAAGTGAGAAGGGTCGTAAAAGTAACATAATTGCATTGCATCCCTGTACTGTACAACTGCCTGAACAAGTCCAAGGCTTCATCATCAAGGCCCAGCTGAGCATAGCCAGATATAATGGCGGTACAGGAAACAGTGTCTCTTTCTGGAAGCATGTCGAACACCCTCCGAGCTTCTTGGATATTCCCTGCCTTGGCGTACATGTCAAGAAGGGAGCTCCCAACAAACATGTGCGACTCAAAATTTGTTTTGGCAATGAGAGAATGGACTTGCTTGACCTGGTGTATGCTCTGAGGGCCAGAACATGATGTAAGAACAGTTGCAAAAGTGAATTCATTAGGCTTGCATCCTGCCAGTTAAAAGTATAATGGATTACACATTTGATAAATCGTATGCCGTTTGCTTCTTTGCAGGTAGGCCAATATATATCCCCAATTGATTCATAATTGAGCATGCATGGAAACAAACACCCAAAGTGGAGCACCATGTACACAATTCAGTTGAATAATAATGACCATGTACACCCTCCGAGCATGGATACATTAGGATTAGGTTTGCATTCTTTCTGGACGTTATCATGAAGTGGAAATCAAGAGGCACATAACAGGTTGTTGGTAGAATTGCGGTGGCAAAACGATTAAGTTCTGTTAAAGGGCTTCAAATGCAGGACAAATGATAACACCGATAATGAACATGGAACTACCGGCTCCTATTGTATGCACGGCACCCGTATATCAGTACTTGAACCATGTGTTACATCAAAAGAAATATTCCAACTCCAGCACAGGTAATTCGCTGAACATAGGTTTGAATACCAAACGAGGGATAATGCTTATACAAAAAAAATCTGTTGAAGACCCGAAATCATGCTACAAAAAGTAGGCGGAGTTTCATTTCGTCTAGCCCATTATGCACCAAAACAAATGACATCTCTAGATTCCTATGCAGGTGCTTGTGGACATGGTCATTATTATTCAACTGGTTAACAAAGACATCAGAAGACGGGATGATCGAGATGATTTACCAGCTCTAAGCATCCGGATGAACAGCTCCAAGGCCTCGGCATGCTGGCCGGTCTGCGAGTACCCAGAGATCATGGCCGTCCAGGACACCACATTCCGTTCCGGCATCCCGTCGAGCACGTTGCGCGCGTCGTCCAGCGCCCCGCACCTCGCGTACATGATGACCAGCCGCGTGGCCAGGTACACGGGCGGGCGGTACCTCGCCGTGACCATGTGCGCGTGCACCTGCCTTCCTTGCTTGAGCGCCCGCCTCTCGACGCACGCCGTGACGGCGGCGTCGTAGTCGTGGAACCTCGCTCCGGCGCCGGGCGCTACCAAACCCGACGTTGTGGTACGTCGAGCCGCCGTGGCACACATGTAGCGGCGCGCGAGGCGCGGCACGGCGGCACGCCGTAACCCGCGCGTCATGAGCATGATCCTGCTGCCTCCAAAGAGCGCCGGACTCGCGCGGGCATTTCCCCGAGCACCTCGCGCGCGCCGCCTTCCAGGTCCTCGCTTCTGTTCCTAGCCCAGCACGAAGCCTAAGGGAACTGTTCAAAAATAAAAATCTAAGGCCATGTATGTTTGGATTGTCTTTTGCGTGCTAAATACACTTGTAATGAATACATACGCCCCCGTCGTTTTGTTTTTCCGTTCAAAATAGTACTGAGCCGGTAAGTTTAACTTAAACACACTTTTATTAGAATACTTTTTTTTTGCGGGGAAATAGGGAGATTTATTAAACTGCAACGGACTTACAATCCTCAGCAACCAACATAGTGACACATGGAGGTGGTCTACCCAACCAACATGCCGTGCTATCACCGCTACGACCAAAGTTTGCTAAGCAATGTACAACTCTGTTTTGTTCACGACTAATCTTACAGAAAGTGATCTCCCTATTCAAAAGTAAACTCTTAATTTCTACCACTAGGACACCGTAGAGTGATCTATCATAAGCACCAGTAGCTATCATCTTTAGAGCCATAGCCGAATCAGATTGCAGCATCACCGGTGATGAGGCATGAATAAAAGCCAGTTGTAGCCCTTCTTTTATTGCTTGAAGCTCCGCCTCTAGCGCGTCATTGCATTGGAACAGTTTCCGGTAGGATGCAAAGATGACATCTCCTTTGCAATCTCTAAGGATCATCCATGAACCAGCGGTACCATCCTCGAGGTTGAAGGAGCCATCAGTAGATAAGCCCACCATGTTAGAATCCGGAGCCGGCCACTTCTTCACCACTCTTATGGGTGCGGGTGTTGGAGGGAGTAGTTCAATCACTGGGGTTTTTCCTTTCATCGTATCCTCCACACTCAATGATATGTTCTTGTAGGAGTTATAGTAGCTAGCCAGGAAAGAACAGGAGATATCAAGGGGGGGGGGGTACCGTTTTGCCATGAACAACTTCATTCCGCAGGTACCATATCCTCCATAAGACCATGATGATCCTGCTATGAATAGACTCCGGAACCTCCAGTAGGAAGTGAAACAGCCACTCCTTACCAGTGCATTTGATGTCCGTACGAGGAGGTAAAGGCCACACTGTCTGCATTGCATCCCACAGAGTAGCCGCCTGCGGACAAACCAGGAGAGCATGAAATGATGATTCCACATCGCGGTCACATAAGAGGCATGTAGACTGGGTAGTCATATGGCGCCTGTGCATCTCTGCCGAGGAAGGAAGGGAACCAGAGATCACCTGCCACGCGAAGTGGCGCAACTTTGGGGGAGCGGCGATTTTCCAAATTAGCTTCCACATAGAGCGGTCACCCGTAGGAGTAGAGGAGGTTGCGCCAGGACTTAGCTGGTTCCAACATGTGGTCATAGCTAGGTGGTAAGCAGGTTTGACCGTAAAATTTCCAGATTTGTCCCATGGCCAAGCAATAAAATCATCCAATTGGTGCATCGAAGTACGGATCTTTGTGATGGATGCCACATCTACCTGACAGAAGAATTGTTGCAGCAGCTCAGTCTTCCAATTCCCATGAATATCGAGGAAGTCCTTAACCTTTGCGAGCCGACATGTTCTTTTCGGAAGGATAGGCGTGAAAGGTGGCCCTTGTGGAATCCAAGGGTCTCTCCAAACCCGAATATGTTCACCGTTCCCCACCCTCCATAACATACCTTTTTTGACAAGTGCAAGTCCATGTTCTATGCCTTTCCATATTGCCGAAGAGTTAGCAGGGAAGACCGTGTCCACTAGGTTACCGTTGGGGTAATATTTTGCCTTTAGAAGACGAGCACATAAGGAATCGGGAGTAGTTATGAGCCGCCATGCCTGCTTTGCAAGGAGAGCTTGGTTGTAGGCCTGCATATCTCTAAAACCCAGACCACCACGGGATTTTGGAAGAGATAGTCGATCCCAGGCTACCCACACCATTTTCCTTTTCCCATTCTCAACACCCCACCAGAACTGTCGCATTATTCTTGATAGTTCATCACACACTGCCACCGGGAGTTTAAAGATGCTCATAACATATACTGGGATTGCTTGCGCCACTGCTTTAATAAGCACTTCCTTGCCCGAGTATGAGGAGTAGCGTTCACTCCATTCAACTAGACTTTTGCTCACCCTAGCTTGTAAAGATTCAAAACGTCCCTTATGCATGCGACCTTCCGGCACAGGGAGACCGAGGTACTTTGGCTCAAATTCTTGCTGTGTGATTTGGAGAACTAGCTTTACCTCATCAGCCACTTGAGGAGCACAGTTGTCATGAAAAAGGATGGAACACTTTGAAGGGTTAATAAGTTGACCCGTCGCTGAGGCATAAGTGTTCAAGACACCCTTGACAATTGTTGCATTCTCAAGATTTGCTCGGAAGAAAAGCAATGAGTCATCCGCAAAAAGGAGATGTGACACGACAGGTGCTCTTCGGCAGATTTGGAGCGCCTCCAGACCATCGTGTTGTACAGCCTTATGCAGTAATGAAGACAATGAATCCGCCACAAAGAGGAACAAAAAGGGAGATAGGGGATCACTTTTATTAGAATACATTCATACTAAACTCGGCCTAAGGGAAAGGGGACGCCTTGTACCGCCCGATCATCGACGTACCAGATGACGAGACACAAAATATCAGATTATCAATGTCAATCCCTTGTTTGGTATGTAAGGAGGATTACTAAGTGGGAATTTGACAAGATATCATCCCAAGTTTTTTGTGTGTGTGTCCGATATCATTCTAAGTTTTTTTTTTGCGTGTGTGTCTGATATCATCCTAAGTTCGTTTCGTGAATTTGGACGTGGACACTAACTCATAACTACTCTATTATGAAACACGAGGAGTTAATTTTCTATCCTCATCTAAATTATCTAGGCCTTCGGGTAGAAAATTGTTGGAATTTAACTTACGAACTCCATGCCCCTTACCACCTGAAATCACATGCCTTCCAACCAAACAATGGATGACAAGTCTGGCCTCGTCTCAAATCCCATTCCTAGACTCCAACACCCACAAAACAAACACGTTGTTGGGAAAAGGATTAAGCACAATCTTCACCTAATATGTCATCGTCGATACCTGTGGCGAATCTAAAACAAAAATGGAGTGTATGCGCAAGCAAACCCTCTTCTTCTTCATTTCACTTTCTTCCTAAACAACATGTGACATAGCCAGGAATTAAGCTAAGCTGGGGTGAGGCAGACATCTAAGGTCTAAATTTGGTAATGCACAATGCAAATCTATCAGAAAAACAAATAGTTCATAAAAAGCTCCATGAAATGCAATTACGAAAGCATGAGAAAACACACAAAAAACACTTAGGCCTCCTTTGGTCCTTAAGATAGAGATTTCATAGTAATAGGAAACTCATAGGTGGCAAGATGACATGCATCTCAATTCCCATAAAAAAAGACATGTCATTTGATGCATAGGATAGAATTTTTTTCATTTAGTCTAGGCTAATGTTTTTTTCCTTTAAAATGTGAAGGATTGATTCCTATCCTACATAGGAATAGGAATCCGTTCCTACAAACCAAAGGCATCCATATGAATTTTTCCTTTGAAAATCATATCCTATGATATTCTTATAAGATTCCTACAAACCAAAAGAGGCCTTAGAAGATACTAACATTGGCAAGATAGTATCATACCATTAAATTGTAGTTGATCCAATAACACAAGGTTGTCTAGGTTGATGGCCTCGGCTTGTGCGTGCGTGCAACAACGGGATTGCTACTTCGACTGTTGAACCTAGCGATAGATATTGGGAGCGAGGGAACATAGATTCTTTTTGTTCAAATTTTTGTTTTTTCAGTTGCTCGTGCTGGGGTAATGCAACATCCTATCTGGACATTTCAGTTGGCCCACTAAACCACTACGTCCCAAGGCTCCATACCGGTTCATCCCTCCCCTATTTCTCTATGCTAGCGTTGCCATGGTGTACGACCGAAGATGAACACACCTTTAGTTCTTCTCAATCCAAATCCATGGCGATGCATACATGTATAGAGAAAAAATGCAGCTCTGGAAGGCAGGCTCAAATCTGTTAAAGCCTGCCCCTTAGAGTCACCACTTATTGTTATCAGGTCTATCAAGATTTATTTTTGCATATATAAAAGTCTATCTATACCTACCTACTTTCTATTAATAATAGAGGTGATATCCAAGGGGACTAGGGTTTAGTCGGCACCAGCGGTGGCGCGTGTGTCGGCATCTATTTCCTAGTGTGGCGCCGGAGGTGCCGTGGGCGGTCTCTCGTTCTTTGTTGTGAGTCTCCTGGTGCTTGTGTCCTAGGTGTTCGTGTGTAGATTTGATTCTTTGATCCACCTTATTCTGCATGAGGAGCATGCATGCATGGGTCCTGATGCTTTAGGAAGTGAAGTTATGATCCAACGTACGCGCGACTAGATGTGTTGCAGTTGCATGGTGTCATTTTTCTCTGAATCGGTGCAACTCTCCGAAAGGTTGATCGTCGGGCGCAATGAAAATACTATGTTGGAACTGTCATGGTTTGGCCGGCACCGTGATAGTGAGATCGCTTGTGGACATCTAGAAGCAATGAGGGGTTGGGTGTGTTTTTCCTGTCTGAGATGCATCTGAATAAAGTGAAGGTGGAAAAAGTCAGGAATAAACTAAGCATCGATCATATGGAGGTGGTGGATAATGTGAGGGCAAGTGGATGCTTAATAATGTTTTGAAGGAGTCCGGTGAAAATCCAAGCAAAAGATAAATCAAAGAATTTCATTGATGTGTTTGTGAGAGGCCTAGGTGATGACCCATGGAGGGTTCTACGATGAGCCAAGATGGGAAGATAAGCTCCTTTCATGGGGTTATATGTGTAGTCTCTATCAAAATGAGTTGTTGTTGTCGGTAATGGGAGGCGACTTCAACGAGATACTTTATTCACATGAGAAGGAGGGCGGTGCCCCACGACCTATGAGCATGATGCAAAACTTCATAGATGCATTGGTGGACTGTGAAATGGAGGACATGGGTGTAACGTTCAAGATGCGGTCATATCCTTATTTTGGCACGAGGGCCTCGACAGGGATAGAAACACATCTCGTTGTTTTGTAAGAATGGATATCGTTACAAGTACATGTACTGAAAAGATGAGTATAAGGAGTTGGTTTACACTCGCCAGAAGCTATATTAGAGTCACATTAATATAAGAACATCAATCATCATGAAGAAGAGCGGGGTCCGACTACGAACGAAAACAAACGATAAAAGAACGATGTCCATCCTTGCTATCTGAGGCTGCCGACCTGAAACCCATCCTAGATCGACGATGAAGAAGAAGAAGAAACTCCAAATAGAACAATCATCGCGCTCACGTCAAAGCAACTCTTTACATGTACCTGCAACTGTTGTTGTAGTAATCTGTGGGTCACAGGGGACTCAGCAATCTCATTTCCAAAGGTATCAAGACTAGCAAAGCTTAATGGATGAGGTAAGGTGTGACATCCTGAGCTTTTGCCAAAGTAATGTATGTAATTAAGCTATAGTGATCCCGCGCTAATGATGCCACATCATCTAATTTTTATCGTTGATCTCGTGTTAATCGAAATCGAGTCAAATTCAAATTTTAAAAATAAATCGAACGAGAAAAGTTTTTGAATGTTAAAATAAAAATGTCGGATGCGTTACAAATATTCCATAATAATTTAAAGAAAAAAGGGCATTTTTGAAAGTATTAAAACCCTATATAATTAAAAACAGAAACTATTAGAAAAATAAAATAAATAAATAAAAAACCTAAAGCCCCTAGCCCAACTGGGCCAAAGTGGCCCAGCCGGCCACCTCTCACCGGCCCATTCCACCTAAGGGTATTTAACCCCTCCCAGGAACCCTAGCGCCCCACTTGTGACAGCCCGATGCCGACGTTCCAGAAGATTCCCCTTTATTTCCGTTTCCGTCGTGTGTCTATTTTTATTTGTCACATCATCATCGCATCATGCGCATCATGAGCATTGCATCGGCAACCCGTTGCCGCCAGTTTTCAAAACTTGCATCCGTTGTTAGTTGCCGGTTCTCGTGTTGTTCGTTCTTAGCCCGTTTACACACGCACGCGCCCACGGGTTCATCAAATCCTTGTTTTTAAAAGTGTGTATAAAACTTTCTCTGATTGGGTTGAGATTTGACGTGCGGTCTTATTTAGATATAGGTAGGCTGCCTGTCAATTTCGTCGCAACCGGAGTCCGTCTGGTACCCGAACGTTCGACCGTAGCGGCACCGTATTCGGTTGTCATCGGACGTTTCTCGGTTTTAAAATATTGTTGCCGGGTCGCACCATTTCCTTCTCGTCTTAGCCCAACACCCACTCTACACGGCCCAACCAACCCACCAAGCCAACCCGCTTCGATCGGAGCCGTCGGAACACTATCCAACGGCCCGAAAACGGAGCAAATAGCTAACCTAGCATGTTTCCTATGAATAGAGAGCCCTCCCGTGCCTAATATAGACCCAACCCTAAATTCTAGGGATTCCCCTCCATCTATCCCATCCATCTATCAGCCGCCGCCGCCACTGTCTTTCTCGTTTCCCCCACCGAATCAACTAGGCACCCACACCTCCGATCCAAATCACCCTGTGCCAATCCCCGTCGAGCCTCCCACAGTCGCACCTCGTCCTCGAGCTCCACCTCCCGACCAGCCTCATGCAGCCCCAACACTGGTGTTCCATGGAGCCTCTCCCCATGCTTCCGTACTAGGCCGGCCCTCTCCCTGCTCCCTTCCTCCTCCTTCCTTCGGTTTCCTTCCCCGCTTCTCATCTCTCCGTTCCTCTCGTTTTCTGTAGGGAGAGTGGAGACCACCATGGCCATGGCCTCAAGCTCGCCATTGGCACCAACCTATGCAGCCGCCCGCTCGCAGGAGTTCCCCATGGCCGGATCCGCCTCCCCGACCCCGGATCCGCCCGCCCCCGACTCCGTCTATGTGGACCTCCATGACCTTGCCGGAGGATGGCGCCGCCGGAGCTGCGCAGGTCCCGGTCGCATCTCTCTCCCCTGCTCTGTTCCCCCGCTGCTCTCCCTCTCTCAAACACCTATGTTCCTCGTTTCTTTTCTGCAGGTGACATCCATGGCGTTCCCGAGCTCCGTGATGCCTCTCATGTGCCCGAGCTCGCCCCAGCCACCTCCAGCTGCGCCGGCTCGCGACCTCTCCTGCCCAGACCGCCATGGCCTCCCCGTACCTCGATGTGAGCAAGTTCTTGCATAACTGAATTTCAGTTCTTTCCAAGATCTGTTCCGCCATGCTGCTGTTATATAGTATTGCCACTGAATTCCTACACGAGCACATGGTTACCGCAGTGGCTAGCGCTCTCTCCTTCCAGCTGGGAGACCTGGGATCAAATCCCAGCAAGCTCTTATTTATTTTTTGTTGCCCCATCGACATACACCTGTTGCTAATTCATGTTCGATGTACACCTGTTGCTAATTCTTCTTCGGTATTTGAGATGCTTATAGCACAAGCAATGACCAGCTTGACTGGTCAACCTAGCAACGCCAACACCAGGGGGTCTGGGGTTCGAATCCCATTCACCCCTATTTCTGTTTTGCGCCACTTGGGCTGAATCCTCTAATGGCCACTGCAAGGTGTTGCAGTTCGTCATATGTTCATTTTTTTCCCTCCTGTGTTTTTGCTAGATTCAGTTATAGCATGCTTTAAAAACACATGCAACTTTTAAACCGTGTAATGGACCAGAACGAGTTATATATGTAGAACGTGTAGAATTTTGCGTAGATTAGTACTTTCCAACTCTCATGCATAATTAGAACTGTTTAGTGTGTTGTTTGCATAAGTTTGTGTGTCGACGTGTTGGAAACGGGTTAGGTCGTAACTATTTGTCCGTAGCTCCGTTGGACATGTGCCGTATATGTAAATGGAGCAGAACGACGAGTAGAATCACGTGAACCACTTTGTTTTGCTGTTTAACAAACCTAAAACGTGATTAGGACAAATCTGGACAGAATTAAGATTTAACATGTGGGGTCATATTGGAGATGCTATATGTCATTTCCGGTCTCATTTAAAATGCCTAGCTAGGTAGATTAATTTCTGCTTCACCCTCGTGCCATGTTTAACAACATTTAATATAGCCGTGTACCTCAACAGGAGTGAACTAAATAATTAAATGTTGAGTTTCGTCGATATGCAACTCGTTGCATATCGAGTTTCACTTAATGTGTAGTGTGCGATTGTTGTGATTGTCATGCCTCGCATTAGACCGTTCATGCATCATATGTGTCTTGCATCGTGTGGTGTATATGTGTGTTGATGCTTGTTTCCGGTTTGCTCCGTCTCGATAGAGTTCCGCAAGCGTGTCGGAATGTGAGGACCCGTTCGACTACGTTGGTTTGCCGACTTCACGGAGTCACTCTTCTTCCAAGCGGGATCTCAGGCAAGATGACCATTTCCCCAGATACCATTACTATCATTGTCATGCTAGTTTTATCGCTTCTATCGATTATGTCTCGTTGCCTACCACATGTTAAATATCAGCCTCTCAACAATGCCATGAAAACCTTCAACCTGTTCAACCTAGCAAACCACTGATTGGCTATGTTGCCGCTTGCTTAACCTTGTGTTAGCGTTGCTAGTTGCAGGTGCAGTTGCTTCCATGTGATAACATGGGTTCCTTGTTATATCACCATATTAATTGTTATATATTTTAATGCACCTATATACTTGGTAAAAGGTGAAAGGCTTGGCCTTTCTAGCCTCGTGTTTTGTTCCACCTTTGCCCCCTTAGTTTCGGCTACCGGTGTTATGTTCCATAATTGAGCGCTCCTAACACGATCGAGGTTGTTATGTGGACCCCCTTAATAATTCATTTTAGATTAAAGCTGGTCTGGCAAGGCCCAACATTGGTACTACATTTTCCTAATAACCTAATAAAATTGCATAGGGACTTTCCGGACCCCGAGGATAATTTAATCAGCCCCCCAGGCCAGTGCTCCGCATGAGTGTTGGTCCACCCACCTAGCAGTCGGCGGTGCCACCTCGGGGCAACTCGAGGTTTGGCTACCGTCCACTATGCATAGACGGTGTGTCCTGAGAACGAGATACGCGACTCCTATCGGGTTCGTCGAAACACCGGGTGGCCTTGCTGGATTAGTTTTACCTTTAACGAGATATCTTGTGCATCGGGATTCCGGTGATGCTTTGGGTAATCTCAGGGTTGAGGTTTTCCACTAGGGAATCCGACGAGATCGCGAGCTTCGTGATTGAGGATTCATATGCGGCTTGTGGTAATTTGTGATGGACTAGTTGGAGCACCCCTACATGGTTAAATCTTTTCAGAAAGCGGTGCCCGCGGTTATGTGGCAACGTGGAAACTTTGTTTAACACTGGTTCTAGATAACTTGAAGTTAACTTAAATTAAAACTTGCCAACTGTGTGTGTAACCGCGACTGTCTCTTTCGTGAGTTCCTTCTCCGATCCAGGACACGGTGGGGTAATGTCCAACGTAGGTAGGTGTTCAGAATCATTCATTTGATCATCCGTAGCTCACGTCCGTTATGCGTAGATCTTCTGTCACCCCCTGTTTCTCACCCCTAGTATTCTCTGTTGCAAAAATCAGAGCTTGTTAAAACTTTTTCAAATAATGGTGTGAGTGCAATGTGAACCCTTGTTTGAGTGTGTGCTTGTTTGTTTGATGACTCAAACCTATGAAAAACTTATTATTTTGCTCTCTTCAAAAACCCTTTTTCCTTTATAACTTGAAGTTAACTTAAATTAAAACTTGCCAACTGTGTGTGTAACCGCGACTGCCTGACTTTCAGCGAGCTGGTTAACAAGGCGCTTATGCTGGAAGACAAGCGTCGTGCGATGGACGACACCCGCAAGCGCAAAGTGATAGGCAGTGGAGGACCCGGTAACGCAAGACCAAGACCATGGCAGTCAGCACCTGCAAGACCCAACTTTCAGCAGCAGCAGTACAAGTATCCGGTGTTCCGCCAGAATTAGCAGCCTCAGCAGCAAGCCAAGCCAGCAGTCAACCCGCCGAACAACGGTGGAGTCAAGACCAACCCTCTGGGGCAAGTCACCTGCTTTGGGTGTGGTCAGACTGGGCACTATTCCAGGCAGTGTCCCAACAAGAAGCCCGACGCACTGCGTCCCAATGCACCCAACCCCGGTCAAGGTGCACCAGGAAGGAACCAGGCCCCCCGCAACCAACAGTTCAATGGCAGAGGCCAGATCAATCACATCACTGCAGAAGAAGCACAGGAAGACCCGGACTGCATTCTGGGTACGTTCCTCGTCAACTCAACTCCAGCAACAGTGTTGTTTGATTGTGGTGCCTCGCATTCTTTTGTTACTCAAGGGTTTGCGGAGAAGTGCGGCTTAAAACCCACTTTACTCCGTGGGCAGATGGCAATTCAAACCCCGGGAGCAGTATTGAGGACCAACCTAGGGTGTAGAAGGGTCGAGATAGTTATCAATGGGACGAGTTTCTTGGCAGACCTCATTGTGCTTAAATCGCAAGGTGTAGAAGTAATCCTTGGCATGGATTGGTTGGCCAAGCACCAGAGTCTTTTGGACTGTGCCAACAGGGCCATTACCATGATAAGCAACCAAGGGGTCAAGGTCAAGTTTGTCTCCGAGCCAGTGTCGGCTCACACATTTCGAGTCAACAGTCTATCCGAGATAGAGCTTGATCAAGTGCCTATAGTCTGTGAATACCCGGACGTCTTTCCTGACGAGCTACCCGGAATGCCTCCTGACCGAGACATCGAGTTCATCATTGAGCTCATGCCCGGATCAAGGCCTATATATAAAAAGCCTTACAGGATGGGTTCCGAAGAGCTGGCGGAGCTGAAGAAACAACTGGATGAGCAACTCAGGAAAGGGTTCATCCGTCCGAGTGCATCGCCTTGGGGATCACCTGTTCTATTTGTTTCAAAGAAGGATGGTACCATTCGACTCTGCGTCGACTACCGTTCTCTTAATGAAGTCACAATTAAGAACAAGTACCCGCTCCCCAAGATCGAAGACCTGTTTGACCAGTTAAACGGGGCCAGGGTATTTTCCAAGATCGATCTTCGATAGGGATACTACTAGTTGAAGATCCGACCCGAAGATATACCCAAGACTGCGTTCGTGACCCGGTACGGTCTATATGAATGCACTGTCATGCCTTTCGGTTTGACAAATGCCCCAGCCTACTTCATGTACCTCATGAACAAGGTCTTCATGGATTACTTGGACAAGTTTGTCGTCGTGTTCATCGATGACATATTAATCTTCTCCAAGTCCGAAGAGGAGCATGAGCAACATTTGAGGCTAGTTCTGGGAAAGCTTCGAGAGCACCAACTTTATGCCAAATTCAACAAGTGTCAGTTCTGGCTGAACGAAGTTGGATTTCTGGGTCATACCCTGACAGCACGCGGTTTGGCCGTAGATCAGTCCAAGATTACTACAGTGACAACTGGGAATCACCAAAGGACGTGAAGGATGTCAGGAGTTTCCTCGGGCTCGCGGGATACTACCGCAAGTTTGTCGAAGGATTCTCCAGCATCGCTCGACCTATGACTCAGCTCTTGAAGAAATGCCGGAAGTTCGAGTGGACACCGGCGTGTGAAGCAAGCTTCCAGGAGTTGAAGAAGAGGCTAACTACCGCCCCGGTATTGGCTACCCCAGACATCAGCAAGGAATTCGTGATATATTGTGATGCCTCTGGAACCGGGCTCGGTGGAGTCCTCATGCAAGATGGCAGGGTCGTGGCGTACTTGTCACGGCAACTGCGACCACATGAGGAGAACTACGCCACCCATGATCTCGAGCTAGCAGCTGGAGTGCATGCTCTGAAGACGTGGCGACATTACCTTCTGGGAAAGCGATGTGAGATATATACAGACCACAAAAGTCTGAAATATATCTTCACTCAAAGGGAGCTGAATATGAGACAGTGGAGATGGCTTGAGTTAATCAAGGATTACGACCTCAGCATTCAGTACCCTCCCGGCAAGGCGAACGTGGTAGCCGATGCCTTGAGCCGGAAGGCAGGCTCCTTGAACGTCACACTCAAGGAAAGGTTACCCGTCTTGTATGGAGAGATGGAGGGCTTCGGACTTGAGATAGTCGAACAAGGGTACCTGGCCAAACTCGAAGTCAAGCCTACTCTGGCAAACGACATCAAGGAAGCCCAGAAGGGGCACACGAGTATCGAAGGCCTCAAGAGGAAGGTGCGAGAACGCAAAGCCCCAGGATTCTCGATTGATGAGCAAGGAGTATTGTGGTACGGGAAGCGCTTATGCGTACCTAACAAGGCCGAACTTAAGGACTTGATCCTGCAAGAGGCACATGACACACCGTACTCTATCCATCCAGGTGGTACCAAGATGTACCAAGACATCCGAGAACGATTCTGGTGGCATTGCATGAAGAGGGAGATTGGCTCCTATGTCGCTAAATGCGATGTATGTCAGCGAGTCAAGGCTGAACACCAGCGACCTGCTGGATTACTGCAACCTCTTCAAGTGCCAGAATGGAAGTGGGATAAAGTCGGCACGGACTTCATCACCGGGTTGCCCCGGTCAAACAAGGGTCATAACTCCATTTCGGTCATAGTTGATCATTTGACCAAGGTGGCCCATTTCATCCCCGTCAACACCACTTACGATGGCAGCCAGCTGGCCAGTCTGTACATTCATCGAGTGGTGAGTCTCCATGGAGTTCCCAAAGAGATCGTGTCCGACCGCGGCGCGCAATTCACCTCAAGATTCTGGAAGAAGTTTCAAGAAGATCTCGGAACTAAACTCTCCTTCAGTACGGCTTTCCACCCGCAAACAGGCAGACAGACCGAGAGGGTAAACCAGATACTTGAGGGCATGCTCCGCGCTTGTGTTTTGGCCCATGGTGCCAAGTGGGAAGACTGACTGCCGTTTGCTGAGTTTTCTTACAACAACAGCTACCAGTCCTGTCTTCAAATGGCCCCATTCGAAGCGTTATATGGGCGGAGGTGCCGCACCCCGCTCAATTGGTCCGAAACCGGTGAAGGACTAGTCTTTGGACCAGAAGCACTGCAGGAAGCAGGGGACAAGGTTCAACTTGTCCGAGAGAACTTGGAGGCAGCTAAGTCAAGGCAGAAGAGTTACGCCGACCCTCGCCACAGAAACGTGGAGTTTGTTCCCGGAGACCAGGTGTACTTGTGAGTCACGCCTCTCAAGGGGACCAAGCATTTCCACGTCAAAGGGAAACTAGCTCCAAGTTTCGTTGGACCCTTCAAGATCATGGCAAGGCGCGGGGAAGTAGCTTATCAGTTGGAGCTACCTCCTGAGCTTTCGGGTGTGCACAACGTGTTCCACGTGTCACAACTCCGGAAGTGTTTGCAAGTGCCGAACCATCCCGATCTTTACAAGGATATTGACCATCAAGCTATTGACCTTCAACCGGATCTTACCTACCGCGAGAGACCGATCCGCATTTTGAATGAAGCCGAGCGTTGCACAAGAAGCCGCACCATCAAGTTTTTCAAGGTTCAGTGGAGCAACCATACCGAAGCAGAAGCCACATGGGAACGTGAAGACTATCTCCGATCAGAATTTCCCGAGCTATTCAGCGCTTAGCTTAGGAATCTCGGGGACGAGATTCTTGTAAGAGGGATAGGTCTGTCACACCCTGTTTTCACCCCAAGTATTCTCTGTTGCAAAAATCAGAGCTTGTTAAAACTTTTTCAAATAATGGTGTGAGTGCAATGTGAACCCTTGTTTGAGTGTGTGCTTGTTTGCTTGATGACTCAAACCTATGAAAAACTTATTATTTTGCTCTCTTCAAAAACCCTTTTTCCTTTATATCATGATCACCTTCATCCTGTTGGGATACACCACTAGCTCATGAAGCCAAGTGGCACTTCCAACCAAAGTTGGTGGTCTGATCCAAATATCATTTTCATTCATTAAAATCATTAAATTGTGATTTAAAATATTATTTTCCTATTTTATAACTATGTCTGTTTCTAAGGCCAGTAATGATATTCCCACAAGGAAAATTGCTTTCTTGCCTTAGAAAATTCTGAGTAAATTCATGGAAGCTCAGAAGGACATATATTTTCCATATATAAGATTTTATATACCCTATTTTATATTAATATTATTTGAGTAAAACCCTGAAAACCATTTCTGTCTGTTTTAGCTTTTTGAGATGTTTCTAAAGGAAATTATCTCAATAAAATCCCATAAAATTTCAGGAGTCCTTCCAAGCCATATTAGGTGCTCACCAAAAATCTCACCTTGATCCAAGGTGGGGAAGTGCACCTAAAGAACCCAAAACCCTCTTTGTCCAGAGTAGAGTTGGAACAACTCTACATTGCAAAGTTTCTCCAATGGAGCTAAAACTTTGCAGAGGTGTTTAACACCCCAAATGAGGACTCCACACCAAAGATGGGATTTGTGAGACTCTGTTTGGCCACACTCCCTTTGTAAAGGACAGTACTGGTCATTTTGAGACATTTTCAAGTTTACAAAGCCAAACTTGTTCAATGGAGCTCAGGTTTGGTGGAACCCCATGTTTTTACCCCAAGACCAAACCTGTTAAGTTTCATTTCCTGTGGTGGGGTGGAAGCACCCCAAGTCACTGTCGAACACCTACTGTGAGGAAGGTAAAAACCCTCCTAGCCACTGTTTTACCCAATGTCAAGGCCCCAAACTTGGTGGGATGGAGCACCAGAACACCCTGAGCACCCAGTCAATCAGCCCCTCCCCAACTCCAAGCACAAATGACAAGAACTCCAATTTGAGCTGCAGGGCAGTACTGGCAACGCTAGTGTTCCTTGCTCCCTTGACCAGCTCGAGCTCCCACTAAGACACAACGGCTAGGCTCACTCCCAGCAACACTCAGGACATGGTGGACACGTCCCAAGTGCCCCAGAGCGAGCCAGCATGCCGTGGCATGCCAAAACTTCGCTCTGGGCGCGCTGCAGAGAGCCACCAGCAAGGGGACGACGCTCCGGTTTGAACCCAACCTCCCCAGTTATGTCCAAACACTCCCCTGACAACCATTCAGTGCAAAGCTACCCCAGGGACCCCCTCCCCCTCGCGCAAGAGCTCAGGCGACGCGTGCCCGTGCGCGCCCGACGCGGCCGAGCACGCACGGTCGCTGCGGCTCGACCCCACTTGCTTTCCCTCTACGGCCATTGCACCAAGAGGTCCTAAACCACGTCCCGAACCCGTGGTTTCGCGGCCAGCACCTCACTGTGCCCGCACGCACGCCACGGTGAGTCACCGGCGCACTCGAGTCGGGTCACCGTCGTTGGCCTATAAATAGGTCCCCCAGGCACCCCAGCACCCTCCAAGTAGCTTCAGCACGACCAGCTGACACTCCCTAGCCACCTAGTCGAGCTCGCAGAGCCCCTGTGCTCGAGATCGACCGAGGCCCCTTCGCCTCGGAGCTCCGGTCGATCTCCGGCTACACGTCGGCTCCTGCGCCGCCCGACCTCCCATTACACTCCCCTTAACACCAGGATCATTTCCCCTAACTTCCCCGAGCGGATCCATGCCCCTAGCCCCTAGTTCAACACCAGCCCGGAACCCTTCCTCCACGGGCACCTCGTCGCCGGCGACCTAGACCACCTCCGGTGACGTCCCGACCACGAACAGGTAGGCAGAGGCACGAGGGACCCGTTCCCGTTCTTAGTTTGGCCTGAGGACAACGGCAGCCTCGCCGGCGTCCATCTCCACCTCTCTGGCTGGAGGTAGGAGAAGGACCCGACAGGTGGAGCCCACCTGTCGGTGTCTTGGGGCAGCCAGCGCACGCAGCCGCTGACGGTGACCCTAGGGGCCCGCAGGTCAGGTTTGAACCTGGCCCGCGCGCGCCTGGTGGCCAAGCCTCCTGGCTGGGCCGGCTAGATCTGTTCCCTGGCCTTTTTCTTTTGTTTTAATCTAGTAACTAAAATGATTTTTATAAAAAGATTTAGCCAGTAGAAAAATATAATTCTTCCACCAGTAATTTTCTAAAAATGAGTAGTATTTGTTTCTGCAATAGTTGACATTTAACAAAAACAGAAACTATTTTGATATAATAAAATGATATTAAAGATCACTTAATTACTTCTGTTTGCTTTCAAATAAATATGGTTAGTTAATAAAACTAAAGGAAACATTTTCCAAAATAATAAACTGAATTTATTCAAGCCTTGCAACATTTTTTAAAGGCACTTTGTGATCTGTTTTAGTAAGAGCTAGTACTTATTTATTCCTTTCTCGACGGTAGAGTTACCGAGTGACGGAGGATCCGGAGCGGAAGACCTCGAAGACCCCGGATACCCAGCTGACCAAGGCAAGCAGCCCTTTTGCCATGACTTGAGCATATGAATGATGCATGCTAGAATAGCAAGTACTTTTCCCGTTGCATGTAATCACGATGCCGGTTCATCATTGATGTGATGGTATCGAAGGCTTCTTTGAAGCACTTGCATTGATAGTAATGATATTCACATGGATCCTCGGAGCACAAACATGATGAGCCGATCCTACCACTTATGAGGATCATGCTACTGTCATGTTGATTAGTAAAGTTATAAGATCATTGCATTGAGCTTGACCCTACCCCGTGAGGGTCATGTTATTACCATATTGACAAGTAAAGATAGAGCATATTATCACAAGCATAATGATGAGTTAAATAAAGAGTTTATGAAAACCCCGTCGGGTGCCACTAATGCCCGAGGGTGATGAAGAGTTGGTGATCACTTTTGGTGAAGTGATGCACCGGTGTTTTTGTGTGAGTATGGTTTCGGAAATGGGATTAGATTTATGATGTGTCGACCATCCCAACCTTACTAGTACGACCACGATACCCCTTTATGGGACGAGGCTATGTTGATTACTCTGGTCGGTACTAGCAAAGATCCACATTACTAGTGGCGGGAGTGATCGCTCTCGTGATGGGGTCGTGCCAGGTAGGACGACTATGCCATTATTATGAGTTCCAGGCACACCGTTGGTCCCTGCATGGTTGTTACAGTCCAGAGTCGGTGCTCGTAAGACGTACAACATGTGGGCTGGGTACCAATCGAGTGGACCTCTTTGTCTAGTATCGTCAGGGGAAAGATGATGATCGGGTACTTACCTCGGGTATATGTGATATACCGCGAGTCATGGATGACACGGAAGTTTCCCGTTTCTCGTGGGTCCAGCGTACTACCTCTCAGAGTGTAAACTATTTGAATAGCCGTGTCCATGGTCAAGGACAGTTGGGTGGTGTTGCTTAAACTACGTCCAGTGTTTCCGCATAAACCAAGTGTGTGTGTGTGTGTGTGGTGTTAAAAAGGTGTTTTTATGATAATCACAATAATATGGTCAAGATCGATGACTTGGCATATAGGGTAAACCCGGATGGTTTAGCCCTCATTGATACCTTGAGGTTATGACAAGTCCGATGACATGGCATATAGGGTGAACCAGTGTGTTCAACCCTTGTCAGATATGTCAATATCTGTAACCTGTTCTTCAAAAGTAATTCTTTAACTTGTTGCATATACCTGATCATGCCCCCACATTGCATTCCACTAAAGAAGCATGTTGCTGCTATTCCTTACCCAATATATTCATATCATGGGCTGTTTGCGAGTACATTCAAAGTACTCATTGGCTTGCCACTGGTTATGTTATTGACCAGACCTGGAAGGACCGGAGTTTGGTGGTGAGTACACCGTCAGAGACGAACCTGCGATCTAGGACGCTTCCAAGTCAGAATGCCTGTCGGTGTAGGCTTGATGGCATGGGCACCGCTCAGCCCCTACGAGTTTCCGCTACTCGATGTATTCGTTTAATTGGCTTAGGCCTTGCTCTTGAACCCGACCTTCTGGTCATTTGATGTAATAATTCCGATACTTGGATGTAAGACTCTATTATTCAGTATCTGTGTTCAGTGAACATTGATCCTTGGGGTCACTGGGCACGGCGAACTCGACTTGCTAGTCAGGGTCCCCACATCTTCCCCATCTTGCTTCTTGTACTCGTAAGTTTAGCCACCAAATATATGCTTAGCCGCTGCTGCAACCTCACCACTTAACCATGCCCGACCCATTAAGCTTTGCTAGTCTTGATACCTTTGGAAATGAGATTGCTGAGTCCCCTGTGGCACACAGATTACTACAACACCAGTTGCAAGTACAGGTAAGGGTTACTTGACGCGAGCGCGTTGATTGTTCATTTGGAGTTGCTTCTTCTTCTTCTTCTTCATCATCGATCTAGGATGGGTTCCAGACCGACAGCCTGGGATAACAAGGATGGATGTCGTTCTTCTTTTCTCGTTTGTATTCGTCCGTAGTCGGACCCTGCTCTTTCTATTGATGATTATGTAATGTACTCATGTGACTCTGATGTAGCTTGTGGCGAGTGTAAGCCAACTCTCTATATATATCTCTTCTTTTAAGTACATCTACTTGTAACGATATCCATTCTTGCGACACGACGAGATGCGCTTCTATCCCTGACGAGGCCCTCGTGCCAAATTGAGGATAGGGTCGCATCTTGGGCGTGACAAGTTGGTATCAGAGCAGTACCGACCTAGGAGCCCCCTTGATTGGTCAAACTTGGCCGAGTCGAGTCTAGTGAAAAACTATTTTGAGGCTTAGTTATATCGGAGAGTAAGATTCTTTTTTCTCCTCTTCTATGCTCTGGTGAGGAATCTTGACGTAATAATTTAATTCTACTCCTCTTCTCACTCCAAATTTTTTTAGGATCACGCGGATATTTTTGGAATCTATATGATGCCGATGTGATGGAGTTCTGTCTTGGTGCCTCCTATCTGCTTTGAGTTTCAGGGGAGTTGAGCTCCAGGGGATTCTCGAGCACATCGTTATCATTCATATTTCTTAGTATCTCAGAACGAAGGATGTTCGTAATTGCTTCAATACTAGTAGTGGCGAGATAACCCCGATGTCCCCAGTACTGGTGCAGATTGTTCGGGAGTACCTCCATACTTTGTATCGTTGTGATCACGAGGGTCTATTGTAGATGAAGGTCCGAGATTCTGGTTGTGTGTTGACGGATGTGATACAGGTGACGGGTTAGTATAGGAGTTGTGTGATATTACTCCTTGTATCCGTGTACCAGATTGCATGACCAGATATTTCGGGGATTCATAGGTGGGAATTCAAGTAGTTACTTATAGGACAATCTTCCAACAAATGCATGATGTTAGGTTGGGCTTCGACATCTAGTGGATTCATTTGTTGATGGTCGACTTACAGCGGTTCTCGTTGTGTCTTAAAGAGTCCTTGTAGCTTGCTACGACTCGGGGACGCTTCGTATGTCGGGTGCACTGCCTTACACTTGATGTCTACTGTAAGGTTCGAGCCCGTGCGATCCTGTCCACGAAAATATCGGACGAAATCTTTCTCATGAGTTTGTTATGGCTAATTGTAAGCCTCATCTTTTTGTGTTGTTGGAGTTTGGTAACTCAAGTTGCTTCGATGTCAAATGGTGATTTCAGATCTTCCCTAATCCGTGTTCTCATATTTTTATGTGAGAATGCAAATTCTTTTGTTCATTCAAATTGTCATATCAATTCTTGTCAACCTGAGTGATCGTATCAATTCCATTCAATCGGTGTTTCTCTCCAAGTGAATCCAATCCTCTCCAATTTTGCAAGATCATTCTCTTATTCCATCCGGAGTTCATCTCATCTTGCCCAAGTTGTCTTTGTTTTTCCCCGCCCTCCCACCCTTTTTCTTCGTGATTCAATTTTCGCCCAGGAGTTTTCTTTTCATTGTGCTTCCGCTGTCTGTTCTTTTCTCTCTTACCCGGTGATCCATTGTGAAGATTCTCAGGAGCTTCATGTTCATATTTATTCATTCGTGTCATCCTTACCGGTGAATTCAGTTCAGTTATCCATGGTCATCATATCCTTTTCAACCATTAAATTCTTTTCGACGTTGGAAATTCTTTCAGGCTATCTTGGTTATTCATTCCTCTCTTTTCATCCGGAGTGTTGAAGTTATCTCGAAAGTTTCGTGTTTTCAATTCTTTTAATTATTTCGAGGTGCTAACCTCATGTAGTTTTCTTGTACCGGTGCAATATCTCCCGTTCTAGTAATCTTTTCAACGGTGATTTCTTTGAGTGGGCCCATAACCCACAGGTTTTTCCCAGGATCTGTTATAGCTCTTGTAATCTTCCGGAGATCTCTAATTCTTTTCAACTATGACGTAAGTATGAATTTCATCAGTCATATCCCTTCTCCAATATCTATTGGAATTGGATTCTCATATTGGCTCAACCTTTCATTCTTCATTATTCCGGAGTGTCTCAGTAGTTCTTGGTGTTGTTTCTCGTCATCATTCTCAGCTTGCTATCCGAAGGAGTGTTTCTCTCGAATCTTGGTTCATTCTCTTGAAGATTTATCTTTTCATCTTGTGCCATCATCTTGAATTGTTCCAATCATGAGAATCCATTTCTCGCTATCCGGTGCTTTTCTGAGTTGTTTTCATTCTCGTTCCTCCGAAGGCCATCATTTTAGAAGATTCTTCGTTCTCAACTTTCACTTTCATCCTCAATTCTTCTCAATTGTTGTCTCTTCGTTCGTCTCTCGATTATTCCGGTGCCTTGTTTAAGTTTTTCTTCTCTCAGGTGGCTTATGATCTCATCATTCTCATGTATCTCCATTAATTCTTGGTTTTCCCATTCAATTGTGAATTCTTACCGGTGCTTTCTTCAATTTTGCCTCAAGTGGTTCTTATCTCCCTATCTCTTCAAGATTCTTTCAAGAGGAATAAGTGGTATGCTAAATTCGTTGTTGGTCATCAATTAAACTTGATGAAGGATTAGGATAACATAATTCTTATTCTTGTTTCATCAAATGATTTCAATTCTTCTTCCGGAGTGGCTCATGATATCGATTCTTTCTCGGGTGCTATTTTTTTTTCGGAGTTCCAAGTTCTTTTAGTATCTCTTGTGAGGCTTCATCTAGATCTTGGCAAGGTCATAATCTTATTATTTTCTTACCTCATATCATCGCATCATTCATTTGTATACGGAGGTCCTTCATGGTGGTTCATCAAGGTTTCAATTCATTCTCAAGTGTTCTTCAAGAATCTTATTGGAGAACCTCAAGTTTTCTTCTCTTGCATTTCCAAGTGCATTTGTTCTTCCTTTTCCTTTGAGGTGGTATTATAGCATTCTTGTTAGTGTAGGAGTTTCGAAGAGATTTCCTTTCAAGTATGAGATAATTAAACCCACCAATACTATGTTCATGGGATATTTTTTCAACCCACGGTTTCTTCATTGAGCTATATGGTTTGGATTTCACCTTAAGCTTTTCCTATGGATTGTTGCTATCATGGTGCTTGTAATTAATCCAAGTTCTAAATGTATCCTCTTGGTGTAAGAAATTGTTCATATCTTGTTGCTCCCAATCAATCCTTGTTCTGTTAGTGGCTGGTTGTCACTTCATTAGTTTGAAAAGGTTTCCATTAGCCCACTACTATCTTGTTCTTTTTGTTGCTGTTTTTTTCCAACAACTCCGTCCAATTCTTCTTGCAAGGATGCTTGCCAAGTTCATTTGAGATAGTAGTTGTCATTCTTTCCTCATTCTCTTCTTCCGTATGAGTTAGTTCCTATTCTATTGTTCCGGAGGCATTGTGATGTTGCTCTTTTGGGTCAATCTTGTTGTTCTATCAAGATCATGGTGTTCCCTTGTTCTATTTACTTGTTTGTTGTGAATATTGTCTAATTCTACCATCTTATCGAATTTTTTGTCCCATTTTCCTACCGAAGTGCTGCCGAAATTTCCCGTGAATTCTTGCTTCTTTCTCATATCATTCCTCATCTCTTTGCTACCTTCAAGGATCATTGGTTTCACTCGTTTGTCAAAGAAGCGACTAAGTTTTTACCTCTTGTTCTTTCTCATCCTCTCCCCCTTTCATTCTTGGATCTCGGGGCGAGATCCTCTTGTAGTGTAGGAGAGTTGTGCCAGCCCGATGCCGACGTTCCAGAAGATTTCCCTTTATTTCCGTTTCCGTTGTGTGTCTATTTTTATTTGTCGCATCATCATCGCATCATGTGCATCATCAGCATTGCATCAGCAACCCCTTGGCGCCAGTTTTCAAAACTTGCATCTGTTGTTAGTTACCGGTTCTCGTCGTTGTTCGTTCTGAGCCCGTTCACACACGCACGCGCCCACGGCTTCATCAAATCCTTGTTTTGAAAAGTGTGCATAAAACTTTCTCTGATTCGGTTGAGATTTGACGTGCGGTCTTATTTAGATATAGGTAGGCTGCCTGTCAATTTCGTCGCAATCGGAGTTTGTCTGGTACCCGAACGTTCGACCGTAGCGGCACCGTATTCGGTTGTCGTCAGACGTTTCTCCGTTTTAAAATATTGTTGCCGGGTCGCACCATTTCCTTCTCGTCTTAGCCCAACACCCACTCTACACGGCCCAACCAACCCACCAAGCCAACCCGCTTCGATCGGAGCCGTCGGAACACTATCCAACGGCCCGAAAACGGAGCAAATAGCTAACCTAGCATGTTTCCTATGAATAGAGAGCCCTCCCGTGCCTAATATAGACCCAACCCTAAATTCTAGGGATTCCCCTCCGTCTATCCCATCCATCTATCAGCCGCCGCCGCCACTGTCTTTCTCGTTTTCCCCACCGAATCAACTAGGCACCCACACCTCCGATCCAAATCACCCTGTGCCAATCCCCGTCGAGCCTCCCACAGTCGCACCTCGTCCTCGAGCTCCACCTACCGACCAGCCTCATGCAGCCCCAACACTGGTGTTCCATGGAGCCTCTCCCCATGCTTCCGTACTAGGCCGGCCCTCTCCCTGCTCCCTTCCTCCTCCTTCCTTCGGTTTCCTTCCCCGCTTCTCATCTCTCCCTTCCTCTCGTTTTCTGTAGGGAGAGTGGAGACCACCATGGCCATGGCCTCGAGCTCGCCATTGGCACCAACCTATGCAGCCGCCCGCTCGTAGGATTTCCCCATGGCCGGATCCGCCTCCCCGACCCCGGATCCGCCCGCCCCCGACTCCGTCTGTGTGGACCTCCATGACCTTGCCGGAGGACGGCGCCGCCGGAGCTGCGCAAGTCCCGGTCGCATCTCTCTCCCCTGCTCTGTTCCCCCGCTGCTCTCCCTCTCTCAAACACCTATGTTCCTCGTTTCTTTTCTGCAGGTGACATCCATGGCGTTCCCGAGCTCTGTGATGCCTCTCCTGTGCCCGAGCTCGCCCCAGCCACCTCCAGCTGCACCGGCTCGCGACCTCTCCTGCCCAGACCGCCATGGCCTCCCCGTACCTTGATGTGAGCAAGTTCTTGCATAACTGAATTTCAGTTCTTTCCAAGATCTGTTCCGCCATGCTGCTGTTATATAGTATTGCCACTGAATTCCTACACGAGCACATGGTTACCACAGTGGCTAGCGCTCTCTCCTTCCAGCCGGGAGACCTGGGATCAAATCCCAGCAAGCTCTTATTTATTTTTTGTTGCCCCATCGACGTACACCTGTTGCTAATTCATGTTCGATGTACACCTGTTGCTAATTCTTCTTCGGTATTTGAGATGCTTATAGCACAAGCAATGACGAGCTTGACTGGTCAACCTAGCAACGCCAACACCAGGGGGTCCGGGGTTCGAATCCCATTCACCCCTATTTCTGTTTTGCTTTGTTTTACTTTTACTCCAGGTTGGTTCCTTGTGCACTTTCATATAGGCTAAAACACATGCCTTATCACAACTGATTCGTAGCTCGGCTGGTTTGTGCCTTCCTTGGCACCAGAAAGGTATTGGGATCAAATCCCAGGGAAGCCTCTGTTCTTTTTGTTGTGGGTATTTTTGTCTTCTGTGTGCACAACCACTTGGGCCGAATCCTCTAATGGCCACTGCAAGATGTTGCAATTCGGCCTATGTTCATTTTTTTCCTCTTGCGTTTTTGCTAGATTCAGTTATAGCATGCTTTAAAAACACATGCAACTTTTAAACCGTGTAATGTACCGGAACGAGTTATATATGTAGAACGTGTAGAATTTTGCGTAGATTAATACTTTCCAACTCTCATGCATAATTAGAACTGTTTAGTGTGCTGTTTGCATAAGTTTGTGTGTCGACGTGTTGGAAACGGGTGAGGTCGTAACTATTTGTCTGTAGCTCCATTGGAGATGTGTCGTATATGTAAATGGAGCAGAACGACAAGTAGAATCACGTGAACCACTTTGTTTTGCCGTTTAACAAACCTAAAACGTGATTAGGACAAATCTGGACAGAATTAAGATTTAACATGTGGGGTCATATTGGAGATGCTATATGTCGTTTCCGGTCTCATTTAAAATGCCTAGCTAGGTAGATTAATTTGTGCTTAACCCTCTTGCCATGTTTAACAACATTTAATATAGCCGTGTACCTGAACGGGAGTGAACTAAATAATTAAATGTGGAGTTTCGTCGATATGCAACTCGTTGCATATCGAGTTTCACTTAATGTGTAGTGTGCGATTGTTGTGATTGTCATGCCTCGCATTAGACCGTTCATGCATCATATGTGTCTTGCATCCTGTGGTGTATATGTGTGTTGATGCTTGTTTCCGGTTTGCTCCGTCTCGATAGAGTTCCGCAAGCGTGTCGGAATGTGAGGACCCGTTCGACTACGTTGGTTCGCCGACTTCACGGAGTCACTCTTCTTCCAAGCGGGATCTCAGGCAAGATGACCATTTCCCCAGATACCATTACTATCATTGTCATGCTAGTTTTATCGCTTCTATCGATTATGTCTCGTTGCCTACCACATGTTAAATATCAGCCTCTCAACAATGCCATGAAAACCTTCAACCTGTTCAACCTAGCAAACCACTGATTGGCTATGTTACCGCTTGCTTAACCTTGTGTTAGCATTGCTAGTTGCAGGTGCAGTTGCTTCCATGTGATAACATGGGTTCCTTGTTATATCACCATATTAATTGCTATATATTTTAATTCACGTATATACTTGGTAAAAGGTGGAAGGCTTGGCCTTTCTAGCCTCGTGTTTTGTTCCACCTTTGCCCCCTTAGTTTCGGCAACCGGTGTTATGTTCCATAATTGAGCGCTCCTAACACGATCGGGGTTGTTATGGGGACCCCCTTGATAATTCGGTTTAGATTAAAGCTGGTCTGGCAAGGCCCAACACTGGTACTACATTTGCCTAATAACCTAATAAAATTGCATAGGGACTTTCCGGACCCCGAGGATAATTTAATCAACCCCCCGGGCCATTGCTCCGCATGAGTGTTGGTCCACCCACCTAGCAGTCGGCGGTGCCACCTCGGGGCAACTCGAGGTTTGGCTACCGTCCACTATGCATAGACGGTGTGTCCTGAGAACGAGATACGCGGCTCCTATCGGGTTCGTCGACACCGGGTGGCCTTGCTGGATTAGTTTTACCTTTGACGAGATATCTTGTGCATCGGGATTCCGGTGATGCTTTGGGTAATCTCAGGGTTGAG
This sequence comes from Hordeum vulgare subsp. vulgare, assembly GCF_904849725.1. Taxonomy (NCBI): domain Eukaryota; kingdom Viridiplantae; phylum Streptophyta; class Magnoliopsida; order Poales; family Poaceae; genus Hordeum; species Hordeum vulgare. Next base: position 553,459,355 of record NC_058524.1, on the reverse strand, counting down.
GTTTTCCACTAGGGAATCCGATGAGATCGCGAGCTTCGTGATTGAGGATTTCTATGCGGCTTGTGGTAATTTGTGATGGACTAGTTGGAGCACCCCTGCAGGGTTAAATCTTTTCGGAAAGCGGTGCCCGCGGTTATGTGGCAACGTGGAAACTTTGTTTAACACTGGTTCTAGATAACTTGAAGTTAACTTAAATTAAAACTTGCCAACTGTGTGCGTAACCGTGACTGTCTCTTTCGTGAGTTCCTTCTCCGATCGAGGACACGGTGGGGTAATGTCTGACGTAGGTAGGTGTTCAGGATCATTCATTTGATCATTCGTAGCTCACGTCCGTTATGCGTAGATCTTCCCCCTCTTGCTTATTGTACTCGTAAGTTTAGCCACCAAATATATGCTTAGCCGCTGCTGCAACCTCACCACTTAACCATGCCTCACCCATTAAGCTTTGCTAGTCTTGATACCTTTGGAAATGAGATTGCTGAGTCCCCTGTGGCTCACAGATTACTACAACACCAGTTGCAGGTACAAGTAAGGGTTACTTGACGCGAGCGCGTTGATTGTTCATTTGGAGTTGCTTCTTCTTATTCTTCATCATCGATCTAGGATGGGTTCCAGGCAGGCAGCCTGGGATAGCAAGGATGGACGTCGTTCTTCTTTTCTCGTTCTTTTTCGTCCATAGTCGGACCCTGCTCTTTCTCTTGATGATTATGTAATGTACTGATGTGACTCTGATGTAGCTTGTGGCGAGTGTAAGCCAACTGTATATATATATATCTCTTCTTTTCAGTACATGTACTTGTAACGATATCCATTCTTGCCACACGACGAGATGCGCTTCTATCCCTGATGAGGCCCTCGTGCCAAATTGAGGATATGGTCGCATCTTGGGCGTGACACCACTCCCTCCACCTGCCGCCGCCGGAGACGACGGGACCGAGCCCCTCGTCAGATCCCAACCGCGAGCGCCCCTCCCACGTCGCCCTACTCCCTCCCCATCGATCCCACGAGGGGGATCGCGCCCCACGCGCCACCCCCTCGCCTCACTCCTCGCCCCGTGGCTACCGTCCCCTCCCGTCAGATTCCCCCACCGGAGCCCCCCACACGCCGCGCCTCCCGCCCCATCCCCTGGATCCCGCTCGCCGCCCCACTCCCAGCGAGCGCCGTCACCTCGCACCGTCGCCCATCCAACACACCGCCACCCCTGGTCCCTCTCACCCTGCGCCTCCCTCATCCCTCCCTGCCTCCCAAGCGCCACCGCACTCCGCCGCCACCGCATCTTCGCCTCCCCGGCGCCGGCCCCGGCCGCCCCGCCGACGCCCCGTCGTAGACCTCGCCCCGGCTCCTCGTCGCTCCCTCCTGTCGGATCCGCGCCGGCGGTGCCGCGGCACCCCCCCGGTCCACCGGATCAGCCTGGCGTCCCTCCGTCGCCCCCATGCCGCCCTGCCTCGCCGGGAGCCTCTCCGACCACCACCACCGGCGCCATCTCTACCGCACCGGTTGGCCCCTCTTCTTCTCCTTCAACGCGCGGTCGTCGTTGTTGTCGGTTTCCTCACCGCCGGATCTACCACACCGACATCGCCCCTCGCTGGTCGGGCCTCCTTGACGTCCACCACCGCTGACACCTCCTCCGACGTCGACACCGCCAACCCCTCCGTTGTCGCGCCATCGAGCCTCCCCCGAGCCCATTTTTGCACATCTACAGGGCTCGGTGAGAACACCCCTCTCCTCCTCTCTGCCCCCAGCTCCGTTCCGGCGTTCACCGCCTCGTCCCGGCGCCGTTGATCTCTCCTGTGAGAGGAGGAGGTGGAGCTTTGTCTACTTTCTCTCTGTTGAGCAGAGAGATAACAAAGAGAAAAATAAATAGATGTTAGGAAGGAAAATAAAAGAAAGGGATAATGTATGTATCATGTATGTAGGTATGTACGTATGTATGTATCATGTATGTATGTGTGTATGTATTGTGTATGCATGCATGTATGTAGAAGAAAGAAAATACATTATATATATGTAGGGATATGTATATGTGTGTGTTGTGTTGTGGTGTGGCCAATGCCACTTACCGGTGGGGCCAACCCCCCACTCCCACTACCAGGGAGGCCCCACACAACCCCTGTTAAAATAATAATAAAATATAAGTAAAAATAAATATAAAAATATGTATATGATTTGATTAATAAAATAAATATGTAATGAATTAGTTAAGTTAATTAATTTGTGAATTAATTAATTAGATAATTAAGTATTAATAATAATGATTATTGGTAAATAGATTATTGAGATAATCTGTTAATTAGGATTATTAAATTATTCTATTAGAGTATGACACATGGGTCCCCACTAATTTAATCTAATTAATTAAATAATTTAACCTTAATTAATAATTTGTGTCAATGACACGTAGGACCCACTGGTCAGTTGACCAGTCAACTGCTGATGTCAGCAATGACATCATGCTGATGTCATAATAGCATTTAATAATTATTTTAAATCTGTTTTTAATTCCTAAATATTAATAAAACTTTAAAAATTAATATAAAATAAACCGTAGCTCACATGAAAATATTTCCAACATGAAAGTTGATCAAGAGTACGAGATGAACCCGGTTACGCGGTCCATTCGTCTCTCACGCGTCTCTAGCATAGCAAACGTGGAACTTTTCCATCGTTTTCAGTCTGACCGATAGTAGCCAAAGACCTGGGAAATATCATCTGATATTTTCCCGACCCATCTATGACGGATGTTACTGCATTAGCTCATGCCTAGCCTGCATATTGCTATGTCATGCTTAGTGTTGCACCTGTTGCTGTTATTTATTGTTTCTCCCCCTTCTTCTTACCGGTAGACCCCGAGACTGACGCTGCTGCCGGGTACATCTACGACCCTGCCGATCAGTCCTTTGCCGAAGAGCAACAAGGCAAGCAAACCCCCCTTGATCATTCATATATCGCCTATGTCTTTCTTCCTACTACTTGCATTAGAATTTTGCTACTGTTGTAGTTAGCTCCTATATCTGATGCATAGCCTATTTTTTATGAACTGCTACTTTCAGTAGCACACTTTAAACTGTTTATTATAGGTGGAGCAGTCATCCCCTCTGACCCCGTAGTCAAGTTGCCCCGCTTTGTTTTCAAGTCTTGATCCCTGATCGACGAGCCAGACCCGGCACAACACTTACACCCCCTTAGTTGTGCGACGCTAAAGAGATAATATCGGGTACCGGGGTGACACCTCGCGAAGTACTCCTGATGGTATCTATTTAGTACAGCTAGTCAGTCGTGGTTATCCAGGGTGATTCCTCCTTCACCATTCCCGACGATGCCTCTGTCGTGCAACCCCTCAAGTGTGGGACCCTCGAGGGTGATTCCTCTAAGTCCACCTTGACGGATACATCATCCGGAATCACACAAGGGTGAAACCTCAGATCCCCCCTGATGTCTCTACCACATAGTTACTTGACCATGTTACTGGGATCTTTGATGAATAGATGTTAGGCGGGTGGATTCCTGCGTGTTTGTGTCGATGACTTAATTCAAATGATAATGGATTTGGGTATTTGATCTGGGTTGGTCGGAAGGCCTTATTACGTACTAACCGTCTGCGTGGGAAAATTATGGGTACTCGATGTCGTGGTATCAGCCAAAGCTCTTCAGACGTCAGCGATGTAGCGGCGCGCGCCCGAGTGGTCCCGAGATGCATCGCTCTTGTATTAAGGGGTGCTAGGACTGACATCGGCCGCCCTCGCATCATGCAAGAGCGCGGAGGGCAAGTGGGCCCACGACCCCTTTGTGCTTAGGAGTTAGACCGGCGGGTTGGCCTCTCTGCTGAGCTTAGGTGGGGCTGTGACATGTCGATATTCCGAGGCTGGCCATGTGACAGCCCGAGACCGACGTTCCAGAAGATTCCCCTTCTATTCCGTTTTCGTCGTGTGATTTATTTTATTTGTCGCATCATCATCGCATCATGCGCATCATCCGCATTGCATCAGCATCCCATTGCCGCCAGTTTTAAAAGTTGCATCCGTTATTAGTTGTCGGTTCGCGTCGTTGCCCGTTCTGAGCCCGACCACACTCGCACGCGCCCGCGACATCGTCAAACCCTGTTTTAAAAGTGTATAAAACTTTCTCTGATTGAGTTAAAACTTGGCGTGCGGTCTAAATATAATATAGGTAGGCCGCCTGTCAAATTTCGTCGCAATCGGAGTCCTTTTCGTACCCGAACGGTCGTCGGACATTTCTCGGTGTTGTGAAAATTACGTTGGCGGGTGCCGTTTCCCTCTCTTCTCCGGCTAACCTACTCTACACGGCCACTTGGCCCGTACCGCGTTCGGAATTGTTCGATTCCGACCGCGCGGTTGAAACCGGGGCGAAATTCTGCTAAACCTAGCCCCCCATTGTCTATAAATAGACACATCCCCTTCCATTTTTAGCCTCTCCCTAATCCTGCCTCGAAATCCGCACCACCCCTCTCTAACCCTAGTAGCTCCTCTCTCTCCTCTCAGCCGCCGTGGGCCCGCCCGAGCCCATCTGAGGCCCATCGGGCCCGGATCCACCGCCGTCTGCCCGAGCTGCGCCTCTTGCCTCCCCTCATCGAAGCGAGCAGCCCCATGCCCGTGCTCCACCCCGCCTCGTCGTCGGCGCCGTGCGCCCTGGCCGCCCCGGGCAGGGCCTCCTCCTCCTCCGGTGCCGGCAGGCTACCGGAGGGTCGCCGGGACCAAGCCCTGCAAGATCCAAGTCCCGAGCAGTAGCCTCCGTCGCCTCTCCCTGCTTGCGTAGCTGCCGCCGCCTCTCTCTCTGCCCGCCAGATCGCCGCTGGCCGCCGCGTGCTCCGCCGTCCACCGCCGGCCGGATCCAGTCCGGGGGACCATCTCCAGCCTGCCGCCTCGCGAGCTTCGCCCCTGCAGCACGCCGCTGTGGCCTCCTGCCTCGCTCCTAGGGAGGAGGACGACGAGGCCAGATCCGCTCGCTCGCCCCCGCGTTGACCGTCCCGCCAGCGCCTGGGCCGACCAGCGCCAGGAGGGCCAGCCGAGCCACCGTCCCCGACGCCGAGCAGCAGCAGCGTCCCGACCAGCTCTAGGCGCGCCCAGACCCGCTCCCCATCGACCGCCTCCTCTCCTGGGCCTTGGCCCACTAGGTGAGCAGCGCCCTTCCTCTATCCCTCGCCCCCGCGCATAGTAGCTAAGACGCGCTCCCGTTTCAGTCCAGTAGCCAGATTCGGCCTGTTTTGCAATTTAGGAATTTCTCTGGGATTTAGTTAATTTCAGAAAGATGCTATATTTGAAACGCCCGTAGTATTTAATCCGTGTATCGGATCGCGACGTATTGTATATGGAACTTTATTAGTTTTCCGCGTAGATTAATATTTTGCAACTTGCATGCATGTTTGAATTAGTTTGAACCGCCGAATGCCTAGTTTTGCGTGCTGTTCTAATAGGAGTTTGTTCCGTATTTATTTTTCGTGCGTGTCCGGATTGGTCAAACACCGTAGATAAAATGCTCATGTTTTAGGGACCCTTTTGCCGTGTATTTTAGAGTAGTTGTTTGTATTTTTGCATGTAGGATTCCGTCGCTAATTTGTTATACCGCGTTTAGGACATATTCTCGCATATTCGTGTGGCGATATTTTTGTGTTGCAACCCCACATGTTATATATGTTTTCGGGGTAGAAAAATCCATAGAATTTAAATATGCATTTAGTTTTAGCTTTTGAGCAAGTTAGTTTGCGTAATATTTTGCCATGTTGCCCTTTTGTTTATTTTGTGGGATTTAATCTGTGCATGATATGATTAAGTTGTCAACTAGAGATATGCCCTTGGATGTGTAGGGTAGCCTCTAGTAATTTTGGTTGCAATAGAAATCCATGTTTAGGTGTGGTTTGCTTGTCCTCATTATGCTAGGAAATAGTGTTGTTTTGGAGATGTTGAAATATTTCTAAGTCTGAAATCTGTTATATTTTGTTGCTGTCTTGTCATGTTTTTATCTAGTGTTCTGTAGCTCTTTCGAGGATGGTGAAATGGAGTCAGTTGTAGACTTTAGGATTCTCTAGCATGCTGTCAATTTTCATGCCATTTGGAGTCATGTAGCTTATGGTTTTGCTGCTGTCAATATGCCTTCAGATCGAAAACTGCACTGTCATATACCGTTATTTTCACCAAGTCTGAAACTGTGTGTGAGATGCTATGTTGTGAGTCCTTTCCCTAGTGATCCATGCTTCCTTGCTAGATGTTATTGGTTGTAGGTTGTAGTGTATCTTGACCCCTACTGTCTCATGCCTTGGTTGAGCATATTGGATTTGTGTAGCTCGTAGTTGTGGGGTGTAGAAAATGCTATGTGGCTGATTTTGGCAGATTGTAGTGATTTCTTGTTTAGCTCGTAGTTGTTGAACCCTTGCTCCGTTTTGATCGTGTCCTATATGAAACTTGGTTAGAATCTCATGTAGTTTTATATTATCTTTCTGTTTCTATGTTTTGAAATGCTTGTGATTGTCGTTGCACACATATTGCATTCATGCCATCATATCTTGCGGTGTTCGTATCTTTTGAACCGTAGCTCCGTTGGAGATGTTCTCTATGTGTAAATTGGTTGTACTGACGCGTAGTATCACGTGAACCCATTTATTTTTCTGTTTAACAGACATTTAAACGTGTTAGGTCAGATTTGGACAGAATCGTAAATTAACATGTGAGGTCATCTCGGAGATGCTATATGTCATTTCCGAGCTCATTTAAAATGCCTAGATAGGTAGTTTAATTACACTTCACCTCTTGCCATGTTTAACCACATTTAATATTGTCGTGTAAATAATCGGGATAGAACTAATTAATCCGTATGTGGAGTTTCGTCAATCACTACAGGAATCAGCTTCTTTGTCGTGTGCCATCATAGACGGCAAAGACTAAATCCAGGACGGCAAAGACAAAACAGCAAACGGCAAAGAATCTCACGGCCGAAAAAATTTCTGCGTCAGCCTACGACGGCATAGGACCTTCTTTGCCGTCTGTCCCCCAAAGCGGACGGCAAAGCTCTTTGCCGTCAGCTTTCCTTAGGAGCAGTCGGCAAAGTGCTCGAGACGGCAGCCGATAGGCGTTGCCTCTGTTAGGGGTTAACGGAGGCTTTGCCGTCTGCCTCCCCCTTAATCTTTATCGTGTGCCTCCCCCTTTATCTTTGCCGTCTGCCTCCTCCTCCTCCCCCCCTCCACTCTTTGCCGTCTGCCTCCCCCTTTATCTTTGTCGTCTGCCTCCTCCTCCTCCCCCCTCCACTCTTTGTCGTCTGCCTCCTCCTCCCCCCCTCCCTGTGCCCTCTTCTTTGCCGTCTACCCACCCTGGAGGCAGACGGCAAAGAGCCTATATAGACACCCCAGGATGCACAGCTGGGTGCCATGTGGCACCTTTGCCATCTGCCAGCTGATGGCACAGGTCTTTGCCATCAGCTAGCAGACGGCAAAGAGCCCATATAGTACTTGTTTTTTTGTTTTATATTATTTCACAGCACATATATATATATATTTGATAGCACATTTATATAATTCACCACACATATATGATATATAGTTCACCACACATATACTTGCCAACACATATATATAATTCACCACACATATATGATATACATATAAATCAATGTACATCCCCATATATCGAAAGAACCAACATACAAAGTATTTCACTGTTTATCCATATATACATATACATATAGTTCGACATTGTTCATCAACTCAAATGAACACTAGATGATATACATATAAAGTTCATCCATCGACATTGTTCAACTCCATGAATGCCAGCTTCCATGCATGTAGTATATCCAATGTGCAAAAATGTGAATAAGAAAGTTAGAAGAAGAACAAAATATGATGTTTTTCAGCTAATTATGTCATTTTTAGCGGAAAACAAGCTAAGAATATAATATTCATCAGCTAACCAAGGTTCTTATGCCATTTTTAGCTTATTATGGCATTTTGGAGCTAAATGGGTTAATAAGCAAGGATAATATGAAAGAGGAGAAGAAAGAGGAGGAGGAGGAGAAGAAGAATAAGAAATCAAGAAGGAGGAGAAGGACTAGAAGGTCCTTGGCCTTCTCCTCCTCCTCCTCCTCCTCCTTCTCCTTCTTCTCTTCTTCTTCTTCTTCTTCTTCTTCTTCTTTCTTTTCATTTTTCCTATTTCTTCTCCTCTTCTCCTCTTGTTGGAGCTAAATTACCTAATTATGTCTTTTTGGAGCTAAATGGGTTAATTATCCATTTTAGAGGAAAACAAGCTAAGTATATAATATTCATGAGCTAACCAAGGTTCTTATGCCATTTTGAGCTTATTATGGTATTTTGGAGCTAAATGGGCTAATTATGTCATTGTTGGGGAAATTAAAGCAAGGATAATATGAAAGAGGAGAAGAAAGAGGAGGAGGAGGAGAAGAAGAAGAAATCAAGAAGAAGGAGGAGAAGGAGGAGGAGGAGAAGGACTAGAAGGTCCTTGGCCTTCTCCTTCTCCTCCTCCTCCTTCTCCTTCTTCTCTTCTCCTTCTTCTCTTCTTCTTCTTCTTCTTCTTCTTCTTCTTCTTCTTCTTCTTTCTTTTCATTTTTCCTATTTCTTCTCCTCTTCTCCTCTTGTTGGAGCTAAATTACCTAATTATGTCTTTTTGGAGCTAAATGGGCTAATTATCCCATTTTAGAGGAAAACAAGCTAAGTATATAATATTCATGAGCTAACCAAGGTTCTTCTTCTTCTTCTTCTTCTTCTTTTCTTTTTTCCTCTTATTCTTCTCTTCCTCTCCTATTTTTCTTATTCTTCTTCTTCTTCTTCTTCTTTCTTCTCCTTCCCTTCCTTTTCCTTCTTCTTCTTATTTTTTTCTTCTCCTTTCTCCTTCTTCTTCTTCTTCTTCTTCTTCTTCTTTCTCCTTCTTCTTCTTCTCCTTTCTCCTTCTTCTTCTTCTCCTTTCTTCTTCTTTTCTTCTTCTTTTCTTCTTCTTCTCTTCTTCTTCTCCTCCTCCTCCTCTAGCTCTTCTTCTTCTTCTTCTCCTTTTTTTTCTTCTACTTATTCTTCTTCTTCTACTTTTTCTTATTTTCTTCTACTAAAGAGGAAACTAACCTAAGACCAAACATAAACGTAAACTAAACTAAAACTAAACCTAAACTAAAACTAAGCCTAAGCCAAAACAAACCTAAAACCTATAACTAATTAAACAAAACTATTACAAAAAAGCTAAAAAAACTGACCTCGATCCGGTGGCGCAGGGAGGAGAGGCGCGGGGAGGAGGGCCGCAGGGGGGAGGGGCCCGAGGAGGGCGCGGGGAGGAGGGCCGCAGGGGGAGGGGCGCGAGGAGGAGAGGCGCGGGGAGGAGGGCCGCAGGGTGAGGGGCGCGAGGAGGGCGTGGGGTGGCGTGGCGGCGGCGGCGCTGGGGTGGGGTGGCGGCGCTGGGGTGGGGTGGGGCAGCGGCGCTGGGATGGGGTGGGGCGGCGGTGCTGGGGTGGGGCGGCGGCGCTGGGGTGGGGTGGCGTCAGTGGCGCTGGGGGTGGAGGTTGCAGTGGAGAGAGAGAGGAGAGAGAGTGGGGGAGCGGGTGGGCAGGACGACCGTTAACGTTAGGGGTCCATCCCCTTTGCCGTCTGCCGCAGACGGCAAAGTTAGTTAGGCAGACGGCAAAGGGGTGGGTGGGGCGGGTGGGGTGGGGAGAGAGGAGAGGTGGGGTGGGATAGGTTTGCCGTCTGCCTTCACTACCTTTGTCGTCTATTGACGGACGACAAAGAGGTGGCTGATGGCAAACAGGTTTTTTGCCATCAGCCATATCTTTACCGTCTGTTTTCTCAAAGCTGATGGCAACTAGGTTCTTTGCCGTCCGCTGGCTGACGGCAAAGATGTGGCAGATGACAAATATATGAATTCCAGTAGTGAATATGCAACTCGTTGCGTATTGAACTTCACTTAATGTGTAGTGTTTGATTGTTGTGAATTGACATGCCATGTCTTGCATATATTCAGCCGCTCATGCATCATTTGTGTTGTGCATCGTGTGGTGTATATCGTGTGTTGATTCTTGTTTCCGGTTTGCTTCGTCTCGATAGAGTTCCTCAAGCCTGTCGGAATGTGAGGACCCGTTCGACTACATCGGTTTGTCTGCTTCACGGAGCCATTCTTCTTCCAAGCGGGATCTCAGGCAAGATGAACATTTCCCCAGATACCATTACTATCATTGCCATGCTAGTTTTATCGCTTCTAGCGATTATGTCTCGTTGCCTACCACCTGTTAAATATCAGCCTCCCAATATTGCCATGAAAACCTTCAACCTGTTCACAACCTAGCAAACCACTGATTGGCTATGTTACCGATTGCTTAACCATGTGATAGCGTTACTAGTTGCAGGTGCAGTTGCTTCCATGTGATAACATGGGTTCCTTGTTATATGACCCTATTAAATGCTATTTAATTTAATGCACCTATATACTTGGTAAAAGGTGGAAGGCTCGGCCTTTCTAGCCTGGTGTTTTGTTCCACCTTTGCCCCCTTAGTTTCGGCTACCGGTGTTATGTTCCATAATTGAGCGCTCCTAACACGATCGGGGTTGTTATGGGGACCCCCTTGATAATTTGTTTTAGATTAAAGCTGGTCTGGCAATGCCCAACATTGATACTACATTTTCCCAACATAATAATTATGTTAATACTGAAAGCATAGGGCGTCATGAACCCGAGGAGTAATTTTACATAATACAGGGAGGGTCAGTGCTGATGGTGCTGGTCCAAAAGAGAGCAGCTTACTAACGCTACCCGGGGCAACTCGGCGTTTGGCGTGGTAACTATCGCTCTTTCGTCGTGCCCTGAAAATGAGATGCGCGGCTCTTATCGGGATTGTCGACACGCCGGGCGGCCTTGCTGGTTTAGTTTTACCTTTGACGATTGTCTTGTGCATCGGGATTCCGGTGATGCTTTGGGTAATCTCAGAGTTGAGGTTTTCCACTAAAGAGTCCGACGAGATCACGAGCTTCGTGACCGAGGATTTCTATGCGGCTTGTGGTAATTTGTGATGGATTAGTTGGAGCACCCCTGCAGGGTTAAATCTTTCGGAAAGCCGTGCCCGCGGTTATGTGGCAACGTGGAAACTTTGTTTAACACTGGTTCTAGACAACTTGAAGTTAACTCAATTAAAATATGCCAACTGAGTGCGTAACCGTGACTTTCTCTTTCGTGAGTTCCTTCTCCAATCGAGGACACGGTGGGGTTATGATTGTCGTAAGTAGGTGTTCAGGATCATTCATTTGATCATCAGTAGTTCACCTCTGTTTTGCGTAGATCATCCCCCTCTTTATTCTTGTACTCGTAAGTTAGCCACCTCATATAATGCTTAGCCGCTTGCTGCAACCTCACCACTTAACCATACCTCACCTATTAAGCTTTGCTAGTCTTGATACCTTTGGAAATGAGATTGCTAAGTCCCGTGTGGCTCATAGATTACTACAACACCAGTTGCAGGTACAGGTAAAGGTTACTTGACGCGAGCGCGTTGATTGTTCATTTGGAGTTGCTTCTTCTTCTTCATCTATCTAGGATGGGTTCCAGGCCGGCAGCTTGGGATAGCAAGGATGGTCGTCGTTTTCTTTTCTCATTTGTTTTTCGTCCGTAGTTGGACCCTGCTCTTCTTCATGATGTTTATGTATTGTACTAATGTGATTCTGATGTAGCTTGTGGCGAGTGTAAGCCAATTCCATATACTCTTCTCTTGAATACATGTACTTGTAATGATATCCATTCTTGCGAAACAACAAGATGCACTTCTATCCCTGACGAGGCCCTCGTGCCAAAATGAGGATAGGACCGCGTCTTGGGCGTTACAGGCCATGACCCAGAAAAGTGTGTCCGGCCAGAGTGTTATCGAGCGTGTCGGGGAATATGTTGTGCACCCCTGCACGGAAGAACTTATCTATTCGAATAGCCGTGTCCACGGTTACAGGATGACTTGGAGTTGTGCCCCGATCTTATACAACTACAGTTGTTACTTAACTGGAATTAGTTGCCCCGGGATTGCTTCCTCGCGGGGAGTCAAGCGAGGATCTTTGGGCGTGACCTCATATTAATATTGCTGCAACAATATGACTATTAATTGTGTTACCTTGCTCCCCCTCGTCTATTGCTGCAAGACCCTGAAGATGCTAGTCTTCGATAGTACTAGGCCCTCTCTCTATTCTGGCATTGTTGCAGTCAGTCCACATATAACCCCCCTTCTTTGATACTGATGCATACTTAGCTTAGTTCTGATGTAAGACTTGCGAGTACTTTGGATGAGTACTCACCGTTGATTTGCTCCCCCTTTGCCCCCTTGATCCGTTGCTGCGACCAGATGATGGAGCCCAGGAGACGGAGTTTCCTAACGATGTCTGCCACCCCGATGGTGATTTCTTCGTGGAGGCCACTGAAGACCAGGAGTAGTTAGGAGGTTCATAGGCAGGAGGCCTCACCTCGTTCGATCGTGTATCTTGTGTGCTAGCCTTCTCTAAGGCACCCCATGTTTATGTCTATACTCACATATTGTTGCTTCCGCTCACTCGTCTGTTTATCGAGATTCCATATTCTAGCCCTCGAGGCCCCTGGCTTGTAATATGAAGCTTGTATTTGTTTTATTTGTGTCTAGAGTTGTGTTGTGATATCTTCCCGTGAGTCCTTGAGTTTGATCGTACGCATTTGTGTGTATGATTAGCGTACGATTAAATAGAGGGCGTCACAAGTTGGTATCAGAGCCGACTGCCTGTAGGTAGCCCCCTTTCCAACTCCTAGGCCAAAGTTGAGTCTAGTCTTTGAAAAACTTACTAACTTTGATGTTGTGGCTTACGGGCCCACATCTCAATTGGGTGGTATTAGTATCTTTTACTCCTTTTCTATACTCCGGGTTCTACTCTCTCTCTTCTCTTTCGAGTTAAAGATTTTGCTAAATCTAACATTAGGTTCTCGTAAATATTTCCTCCCAGAGAGCCCCGTAATTCCAGACGATGACTTGATCCGTCAGAAGACTCCGGAGATACTCTTGGATGTTTCTCTCAAGAGCTTGTCCCCATCACTCTTGCGATTTCCCTTCCTCCGTCAACCCTTATGGATGACTGCATACAAATGTTGTTCATACCTTCTTTTCAATTGCTCTTGTTTTACGAGATGCAATGAATTATCTTATCAGGGATTCGTCCATCATCAGTTGTCATGGGTTTCGAAAGTTCTTCGAATTGTTATTCGATCTTTCGGAATTCCCAGTAACCTATTTCTTTTGACCTTTCTCACCTGCTTGTGTTATGGTTAAATCCATATGTCTAGCCGCATTCATTTAAAATCATTTGTGATTTTCCAGTGATCTTATTGATTCTACCGTTGTGTGAATACGCACAATCATCTGTTGATACTCATATATTATCTTTTCGGCTCAGACATCCTTCCAGACAAAGCTGGATCTCAACAAATCAACTTTGATTGATTTCCCATCTAATTCTAATCAGCTTATTCATCCTTCATCGGAGCCTCTGAATCTGGTACACCAATCTAGAAATCATAAATTCCTTTGGTATTGAAGTATCGGTATTTTTCAGATGTTCTCTTAACCCGATGCATTGCATCCTATCTCCCTCTGATTGAGTACCGATACTCACATCAGATATTTTGTGGACTACCAGACTCATTTTGGGTTATTATCCGACGACATCCTTTGCTTTCGAAAATTCTTGTAATCCCTTCCCCTAACACATGATGCCATTGGTAAATTGTGTCTTCTCCCTTTGATAAGTTGTACCCTACGCTTTTGTCAGCCATGCCCTTCAAGCATGTGTTAATTACTCTTGGAGTGTATGGTATATGTTCCTAAGTTGCCCCGACAGGTTGGACCTATGCCTTCCTAAATCAATATGACTTTCATGAGTCTTACTCACTCTGTGCTTTGACGAATATCCTTTCAAAGCTACAACCTCATCAAAGGCGAGGAGTAAATGGCACGTGATGCATTGATGAAGTGGGAGTCGACCTTGAACTTGTGTTCATGCCCATGGAAACGACATTGATCCTATCATAGAAGCTTCTCGTATCAATAATCATTCATTTTGTGGTTTAAATTTGGTATATATGATCTTGTCCTTTGCAATCATGGTTCTGACCATGTTGTCCTACCTTGATTTCATTCTCAGACGAGTTAAGGTACTTGTCTTCTTCAGATCAATACATCGGTCCAAGCCTTAATGTTGATCTACCTCCAAGTATTGTCCCTTGTAGCTCGAGGATATCACAGAGTTATATAACTTCTTGTGAGCTCCTCATCAACTATGATATTTTCTTTAATTCCAGTTTCCTCGTGTTTGAGTTGTTGGAAACGCGAGTACATCGATAACTGAATCGAGTACGCATTGCGATTCAACATTTTTTAGTAATCTGCCTTGTTTACGAGTTTGTACTCGATCATGTCATTCCAAGCTGTTAAGCTACATCATCATCGTCATGTTGGAGCTCGACCATTCTATCTATACCCTTCATCCCTGGAACACAATTCCAACTGTGTGTTAAGCTTGCATTGAGCTTTCCACATCATGTTGGTTGTCCTCAAAGGCAATTTTGATTCTGAGCTAGTAGTCTTAACTGTGTTTCTGACAACCTTAAGCTTCACCATTTCCTTTGCTTGATGTCGTCGCTCATCGATTACATCTTCGTTAAGCTTCTCGACAAATGTGTTGTAATCATCATCAGCATTCTGAGCTCTTGCAGGGTATCAATCGAATGCATGTTGAGGAATACCATCCCTTCCCCTCGATGAATTGTATTATCATCGACATCCTTGTTGCCTTCCCTCCTACACAAATTTGATCATGTTTTGTGTTGTCCTTTGAGTTCCTTGCTAATTCAGCTTATGTTATCTTCTACCTTGGAGTATTACTATCTGGTATGTCAAGAATGTCGTGAGAATTGCACACGTCTTAAGAATTCTTGATATAGTAATACTTCTCGCCGTCACCATTCATTTCTTGGTCCCGTGTTGTTTCAAACCGGAATACCAACAAGTGAACTTTGATGTGTGATTCCAATATTTCTGGCAACCCTGTTGCCTTGAGGTTAACAACTAATTATTTCATTCTTGGAGTATTGGTTCTTGACTCACCATTCTAGCATTGGTCATGCTACTCATTCCATATTTTCCAGTGCACCATTTGACAATGTTTAATTGTTGTTGTTTCCTCGAGCATACGACATTATACCATTTGATTTTACAAATGCTATCTCCTTGATAATATAATTTTGGAAATTCAACCATGTCAAAACCTCGAGGGATTGTTGTTGAGCCCATCAGTCACTCCCTCAACCTTTCCATGTTTCATAGTGAAGCTTTTGAAAGCATTATCTTTGTGCATAGGTCATGAAGAATATGTTTGATAAAAGAAGTGTATTTTCCCAAAGTTCATGTGCAATCCTGTCGCCGTGAATATATGGAAGTTTTGTTTCGCTTCCTCTAGGATCATACCAAATCATTCACGCATGTGCGAAGTGTTATATGTTTTGAAGATTTGTTATCTTCACTTCATATAACTTCTCTTAGCACGCCAAGCCACTGACTGATTTGATCAAGGAAAAGGAGTTTCTTCATAAGAGCTAATCGAGGCTTACACAAGGGCCTTGATATCCTCGATGATGGTTCTCAAATCGCAACTCACTTGCATTTCGTTGTAAGAATTCCACGTGGGCACGAATGTCTTGACATGGTGTTCATGTGTCTTACAATCCAACTCATGATCCAAGGATTTCTATTGTAGCTCATATTATGAGAATCTTGCATCTTCATCTTTCTTCTCAGGCATCTTGAGTCTGAGGTGTCCCAACACCATACAAATCAGATCTGAACCTCAGACAGATATGATGGTTGGAACATTTCCCAATAATTATAACTTTGGTCTTATATAACCCGGTACGGTGATGTCTTGAATGGCACACCGGGCCGAAGGACCTATTGTTATAAATTCTTCCATATGTAGTATTCGCCATTCTACCACGAGGAAATTTTATGATTTAATTTTATAATTTGTTCCTGATGGATCCTTTGCGTACCCAAAGTCCGACCTTTATCTGATGACTATGTCAATGCTACCTCGAAGCACGAATGTGGTACTTCAATTGTTAACAGGAACATTGGAAGCGCAATGCTAAATGTTCCTGATCAATTATCCAAACCATATGGTATGGGTAAACATCATGATTCTTCTTGCCTCTTTGTTTAAATGGTTATGTACGTGATGACCTATCATGTACACCATACTCTATATTTTCCTCGGGAATGGTATACTTTAGTACTTGTGTGTGTGGACACATTTTCCTTCCCATCAGTCTGTTTGACCTTTCTTATGGCATAACTTATCTAAGCAGTGTTAATTCCCTGTTTAGGTAAAATTCTCAGTATACAACTCTGTCTACAAAATCCTGCTACTATTGTGAATAACATTCCGGTAGCCGCCGGTGGACAAGAGCCTTGCATATTGGTCTGCCTCGTTTCAACGAGCAAGAAATATGGTTCTACTCGTCCCCCCGCCCTTGGTGCCGACGTTGTTGCCAACATAACTGACAGGTTATCCTCTGACATGTCTTGCTACCAAGACTGTATAATATGTCACCGCTCTGCCTACTCCTGGCCCACATGGTGGACCCATAACCCAAAGTTCCACATGATTGAAACCTGACTCTCGTGTACATCTTTGACTCCAAGGTATCCCTTACATTTGGCTTCGTATAAAATTCCCAAGCCACCGCCCAATGGAACGACCACTCTTCGTT